>NC_064634.1:199510099-200135099 GCF_023864275.1 Schistocerca cancellata
TCAGAACTGGCGGGATTTAAACAGGGCAGGGCCCTCTCGTCACAGTGAATTTGTAGAAGTTAGGTCTCCAAATCCCAATAACGACGCGCGCCAACAAAGAAACAGACAAAGACTCGCACCGCAGGCAGCCACTTGCGCCCGCTGGCTCAGGAAAAAATAACATTGACGCTAACCTTAAGCAAAATTCCAGTATTCTTTACGGACGTATACCACATAATAATTGCGTTGAAGTTGAAACTCTGCGTACTAGGAAGAGTAAAGGTTTACACCACATGTCACATGTAAAACCGTTTATTGAAAGATAATCTGCTTTTTAACTTTGTCTTTGCCATAAAACGTTTCACTTCACGTTACTAGTATGCTTTAGAAACTGTTACCATGCAACAATGTTTGAAGTTAAATATCCAGTCAAGAACCAAGAGAACTTATTTAAACAGAAATTACGAATGCATTGTTATAGTGAACGGACGATGCAGTGTTGTTGTTTTACATTCTTGCTTGTTAGTTGCACGATCGCGTAACGACTATGAGGCTCACATACTTGGAACATATACCGGCACTGCTAATGAGATTTTCATGCAACATTTTGGTTTGCTTGAAAATACATTCTGAATTAAAGTACTTTCTGAGAGATACCAGATGACACAGTGGTTAGTTTATGTGACAGCTACACGATTTTATCACAATGCTACTAATGAGTGACAATTTACAATGTTGCTTTTGCGGTGTTTCTGTTTCATATCTGCACAGTTTTTCTGTATTATTCTGGAAAGTAAAACATGTTTTAGTAGTAACTTTTGTGGTATAGCTACAATGAGACAGCCTTTTCCGTAGCACAACAATACATTACAGCACAGTAATTTCTTCATCACAACAATAAGCGTGCAAAGCATTTCACTTTTGTTTATCATGAGGAAAGTACATTGACTTCTGCAGAACTTAGCTTTCGGAGGACAATAACTACGACACTTCCACAGAGATTATCTTACAGCAAGACGCACATTTAGCGCTACAGGACACATATTTGAGTGATTAATTTTGTACTTAAAACATTTATTTTTAAAGATATTTGAAGTACAATGGTACAAAAGTTTTCCATGATACATTTCATTCCATTGTTGTAATCTGTAACACCTGAGGGTAATTACATTAATCCTCAGGGGGGTGCATGCTTACTTTGTGTACCATGTGTATGGCAAGCACAAGGAGCCCTAGCTAATATGGTATTTGCTTATACAACTTTACACATCGGTACCATATTTCTCTAACACATAAATTACGCAGCTAGCTGATCATTTAACTGAGAGAGACAAACATTTTTTTACTACATCAGTGACACATGTTTACGCAATTACACAGTTGGGTAACTTCACACTTACGAAATTGTATTTTGTCTGTACTTTGTGAACTGTTCCAATTTTTTCAGACCCATTGTGATATTATGAGAGCTTTGAATGATATATTTGGTATGGGATCACGATTTTTAAAGTACGGTTGAGGCAGATGACACTTTTGACATGAGCAGAGATTTTTTTTTAGGTTTTGAAATTATTGGAGGAAGCTACGACGATTTTGAGAGTTGACTGAGGTGTTATGATGTTATTATTACGATGACTATGTTTATTATGCTGTTGCGGTATGTTTATGATCAATAATCTGATACTATATGAGTTATTTGATTATGCTACATATCTGTTATGATGAAATATTGAAAAAGTGTCGACGAAGAAGGTAAGGAATAATGAGTAGTGGTTAGGGACTCTGACTTGTGAAAAAGGATTTTGGAAACCACGAATCGTACTTTAAGAGTTATGAAATGTGTGTAAATGCATGAATGTATCACAATGCCGGCGAAAATTTTTTGGACACTGTTATATTCATAAGATTTTGTTTCTACACATTTGCAACGCAAATTCTCGACCCGTGAAATTTTGTATATGAGACTGTCACTGTAGTGGAAACTGGTGTCGTAAATATTTCCATAAGAAAGTTAAGTGACCACCTGCACATAATGCATCGTGGGCACCCAGCTGTGTCAGATGCCTGGAGAAAAAGCCATTAGTGCGTGCCTTTTCAGAGGCACAGGTAAAAAAGAAAAAAAAAAGGGAGGCCAATTATCCTCGCTATTGACATTCCTTTGTAGAAAGCACCGAAAATACGACACGCTCATTACTTGGAAAGATACTTACATCTGCACACCTGATTATGACAAGCGTCTTTCTCGAGAATTGAGAGAATTTTTACTACCTTATGAAATGCCATATGGCTAATTAATGATGTTTCATGCCTTCCTTTGTACATATTTGTTCATTTTCTTTAATATCTAGTTCCTAGCTGCACTGCAGCATTGGTTAAAATAAAATTTTATAGGTGTACTAATATAAATATTTTATGCCTACAGATCTAGAAAAAAAGAATAACTTTGATGTACTTCAAAAAAAAACGAAGGAGCACAAAAACACATTTCCCTTCACAGGAATTGCATACAGAATTTTCTTTTCAAGTACTTGGTAATTTCTTTTGTAGAATAATTTGTGGTGCACCACTTTAATTACATAGACATTAAGATGTGAATATGCATTTCCCTTGTCTGCATTATTGTCTTTAGTGTAATGTTTTTTTCTGCTTGAGCTATGTCATGTTTAGATATAAGTTATTGCATTTGCTGCTGCTGTTTGCCAGGCATAGTGTTACTGAATTTGACTTTGTGTTACTCTTCTAAGCCAGTTTACTACTGATTTATTTTTCTTGTTTGCTGCACATTGCCTTATATTAGTTGTAATATTGCAATTGCTTTGCTAATTTCCATAATGCTGCTTGCTTCGCAAATCTGCATTTTTGTTCATTGCTCTTTGCGTTAATTGTTTTGTGCTGCTGCATTGCCTGGTCCCTTAGTTTAGCATCTTAGCTCAGTAGATTTAAGTTAGTTTAAGAGGGGTTAACTATATAAGAAACTGACTATGGAGAATAGGTAAAGAATGCATTGCAAAGTTATATGAAAATGATTTGGGCCAAAATAAATATTGTACAATGAGAAATAATTATTTTGAAAGAAATATGAATAGAATACAGAAAGGAGGTATAGATAGGACCTTTTGGGTATAATGATGAATGAAGGGAGATCTCCAAGAAGTAAAGAAAGTTTTGTTTGCAAAATACTGCACTAAAACAAACCCTGTCCTTTCCTTTTGTATTATTCCGCTATATGTTTGTGTACCCTTGTGTATTTGTGTTCTTCCTGTATTTATGTGTTTATCTGATACGATTTATGTTGTAGAATTTTTCTAATAGTCAACTGCATTCACTATGATGAGGAATACTGTTATCCTCAAATATAATTGGCATTAATAATATGTTATTTACCTTGTAAATATGCTTAGATATTATTTGTTCTGTTCTGTTTTAATACTCATGTGTGAAGTTGATGTTTCAATAATTATTCTGGTCTTTTATGTATGTACTCATGTCATAATTCCTGTAACAGTGATGTATATGTTATTTCTTTCTTTTGTAAAGCCTGTATTACTACAAATGTTATCTGTATTGTTATGTTTTTAATGATGTATTTTGTACCTTTGTAATTGTATTCTCATGTTATAATATTGTAATTGACACCAGTTCATCAAATTAAGTAACTTGTAAGCATTCATTTCACTGCA
Organism: Schistocerca cancellata; assembly: GCF_023864275.1. NCBI lineage: Eukaryota > Metazoa > Arthropoda > Insecta > Orthoptera > Acrididae > Schistocerca > Schistocerca cancellata. The sequence goes on from NC_064634.1 coordinate 199,513,759, forward strand.
CACATTTCTGTTGGTCATAGTAATGCACAATATGTGAGAAGTTGGGACTGTTAGTGTTTGCACGTGTGTTACTAATTCAGCAAGGGACTGGATAACAGCATTGCTGGTTCTAAGGACAATTCCAAAAACTTCGTGAGTGTACAAGTGGTGGTTTATGGACTTGCTATCTTCTCTGCAAGACTCTTCGATGGTGATTGTGCACCTGCACAGTCGCAGCAGATGGCTGCTGGCCATCTCTACAATGACTACAGTGGGTCTACACCTTTGATGACCCACCAATACCATTATTTCTACAAGGACTACAGTGGGTCTACACCTTTGCTGACTCACCAGTACCATTATTTCTACAAGGACTGCAGTGGGTCTGAATCTCTGGTGGCCCACCAATACCATAATCTCTACCAGGACTACAGTGGGTCTACTCTGTGATGACCTACCTACCAATATTCTTCAAAACTTCGACTGACTCTGCTGTGGGTTTGCTCTGTTGTGGCCCATTACCTGTCTGTATGTCAAGAGTCAGCACTGTCTTTCCGTTGGAAGGAAAACACTACTACTTCAAGACTGCATGGAAATCCACTACTTCTGTGTGCAATTTCTTTTACTAATGAGACTTTGTGAAAAAAAACTGTAATTACTATTATGATGAATGATCAGGACTATCTTTATGGACTGTGAGAAAATTTTAGCTTTTGACCAACATTGTATCAATAAGTGTGTGCATTTGATTTCTTTGTTATTGTAATTACGATTATGAAAAATTTTAACAAATATGTATTGCCCAGTGCCCAAAACAATTTGTAAAATTTTTTGTGGGGAGCATGGGGGCTATGTAAGTAGGCTGTTTATGTTTTCTTATTGGCAACGTTACGTAGCGCTCTGTATGAAAATCACTGGCTGTGCTGTGTGCTGTCTGTGGCTAGTTTGCATTGTTGTCTGCCATTGTAGTGTTGGGCAGCGGCAGCTGGATGTGAACAGCGCATAGTGTTGTGCAGTAGGAGGTGAGCCGCCAGCAGTGGTGGATGTGGGGAGAGAAATGGCGGAGATTTGAAATTTGTAAGACTGGATGGCATATATATTATGATTATTAAGGTAAATACATTGTTTGTTCTCTATTAAAGTCTTTCATTTGCTACCTATGCCCATCAGTAGTTAGTGCCTTCAGTAGTTTGAATCTTTTATTTAGCTGGCAGTAGTGGCGCTCGCTGTATTGCAGTAGTTCGAGTAACGAAGATTTTTGGTGAGGTAAGTGACTCGTGAAAGGTATAGTTTAATGTTAGTCAGGACCATTCTTTTGTGGGGATTTTTGATAGTCAGATTGCGTTGCGCTAAAAATATTGTGTGTCAGTTAAAGCACAGTCACGTATAATTGTTCAAAGGGGACGTTTCAGAGGATGTGAGTGCCAAGTGGCTTAAGACTGAGGGGGCGAAAAACTGAAGAGAGTAGAAAGTTTTGCATCTTTGGTGATACAAGCAAGGAGGTGGTAAAAAATCATTGATAAATTAATGAGCAAGGGCAGAAGTACATACATTCTACAAGAGCTAATGGAGCCTTGTCTGGAGCAAGGACAATAAAAAGAAAGAGAGGTAGCGATATATTTGTATCAAGTCTATTACATTCCACGCCATGGAGAAGTGTGGGTAACGAAGGAAAGACACAAGAGTAAAATACAAGTGCATCAAATAAAATTTCCTTAGTAACATCATAGACATCACAGAACAGAATAGAAAAAATGACAGTCAAAGTGATATTAATACACAATTTTTGCAAGAAAAGATTAACAGTACAATTTGGAGATGGCACATGTGAATGAACGTATAGACAATGGACACACAAACAATAGTCAAGTTGATACATGATATGAAGGAAAAAATAGCAAAAGGCGGAGTGGAAGACCAAAGGATTGATGGCTGAAGAAAATAGAGATAGAGTCAAAGTAAGATAAAGAGAGAATTAATACAGGCACAGAAAGATGATGGGAGAACAGAAGCAAATGGAGAAGTCTTTGTTCCAAACAGCCCCATCTTGAGGCAGGAAACTGTTAAATGGTGATGCTGAAGACAAAGTAATAATGTATGAAAAACTTACATTGTTGTACTTAATTTAAGTTGAATACATACAGTGTGAATATTGAGAGTTTATTGAGTTCTGAGTCTATTTACATGAAACATATAAAACACGCAGCAACTCACATCCTCCTTGTGCAGTATCATGCCGTGTAGTGTTGCACGTGTGTTTATTCACATCGTGGCTCTCAAACGTTTCTCGCTCCAGCCACCTGAGGCAGGAACCAGAGACAGCCATCATCACCCCATGTGGGTTATTTGAGAGCATTTTCATAGCATTTGGGCTATGGAATGCTGCACAATCATGGCAACGGTTCATCGATTCGGTACTCCGAAGTCTTTCTTTCTGTTTCGCACATCCGGATGGCATTCCTGTCTTTTCGACCACAGTGGAGCAGCACAAACATCACTTAATGGAAGTTTTCAAGCGTTTAGAAGATTATGGTATAGTACTGAACGCCGCTAAGTTCGTATTTGATTAGTCATAAATCAACTTCCTAGCGAACCAGATTTCATCTAACGGCTTGCCACCATTACCTGAAAAAGTGGAAGCTCGACTGAATACTGCTTGAAAATTGTTCCGCTTCTTTGGTCTGCTCAGATTCTACTGTCGACATCTGCCACAATTGGCTCACCTGCAGATACCGTTGACAGCAGCATTTGCTGGTTAGAAAATCAACGTAAGTCACCATTTCAGTAGACAGACACCATGAGCTTATTCGGGAATCTACGACATAGTAATTGATTGTCTTTCCTGTCAACGCATCTCAAGAACCATCGATTTCCCTCAAACTGCCGAGGCACAAGCGTCTGACCAAGAAATCCAGAACCTCCTCAAGGGTACTTCGTCAAACCTGGCATGCAATTAGTCGATATTCCTGGCGCAGATTTCAAACTGTGCTGTAACCTCTCACCAGGATAACCTTGTCCCCTTTTGCCTACTACATACCGAACATGCACCTTCGACAGTCTGCATAACCTGTGTAATCCTGGCATCAAACCAACATTTCTCCTGTTCTCGCGGTGATTTGTTTGGTCTGGAAGAGACTTTTATGTATGTCAAGCGCCAACGAAGCAAAGTTTCCCACCATAGGCACGCATCAGTAGGGGACTTCCCTGACACAGCTACACGATTTGCTCAGGTACTTGTCGACATGGTAGGCCAGTTACCTCTGTTGAATGGACAACATTATATTCTAACTATTAAAGATCGTTTACTCGCTGGCCAGTAGCAGTGCCTGTTCATAACATCTCCACAGAAATTGTAGCCTCTGTTTTCATTTCAACGTGTATTTCTCGATTTGGTTGCCCTTTACGCGCCAGAACTGACGGTGACTATCAATTCGAATGAGATCTATTTGTCCAAATCAGCAAGTTATGTGGCACTATTTACCTCAGAACCAAAAGCTACCACATGGCGAATAATAGCATGATGGAACGCTGGCACTGTTCTCAAAAGGTTGCACTCATGTACCACAAAACAAATTGGACTACAGCTACACCAATAATATTACTTGGCTTAAGGTGCAGTTACGAGTTTGACAGATTCCTCATCAGCGGAACTAGTTTACGGCGAAGCGTTGCGACTTGCAGGAGACTTTTTTAGGTGCTCATGCCTTCCAGCTTTTTCACCACAACTATCGTGATTTCATTCGTCAGTTGAGGGAAAACATCTCATGGATTCATCCTCGCCAAGCATCAACGCATGGCATGCCTTCCCAGTATGTACATCATGACCTAGAAACATGTAGACATGTCAAGTTTCGTACAGATGGAGTCGAATCCTCACTTGACCCCCCATACTCAGGTCCACACAGAATTCCACAATGAGGCGCATGCACTCTGGACACATTAGTAAATGGCAAGCCCTCCACCATCTCAATCGACCATGTCAAACATGCATATGTTTTCCAGGAAGGACTATCGACTTGTTTACCAAGGCTACAACCATCTTCCAATTACCAGAACTACCACTGGTGCCAGCACCTACACTAACCACCACAGACAATCTTCCAGCACTCACTACACAATGAGGGCGACACATGCCTTTCTCACAATGCCTCCTGGATAGCGCTCCACTTCCCCAAGAGGGCTAGTGTAGTGACTGACTTCCTCCTGGTGCAGGGTTGAGCGGTGCACTGCCGCGCATGAGTTTACAATTATTGTGGAAGTCACAGGTTTTTCTCGCCAGCAACCATACTCTGTCTCACTTACTTCCATAGTGATGTGCTTATTCTTAGTCTTGCGGTCCACTGTTTACAGAAATATATTCCTATCATGTTACTTGGGTACACACTAAATAAGATATAGATCTATTCTTGTATCTCAGGAAGTATTCTACATGTTGTAAAATTTCTCTGAGCTGTAATGTCTTAATAGTTCCTGTTTCTCTGCAGTGCAATGAAGTTTTGTTGGTACCTTGATCGAGAGTTTATATTCATTTGATAGTAAACATAGAGCTTTACACAATAAATTTAAATGTTGGATGGTGGAAAACCAGCTAGCTCAACAAACATATAAAACTGCAGAACTGCAGTTTACGATTCCTTCAGGATTATCGTAGATAAAATCTGAGTCCTATTTCAAACCTCAGTTTTTTGCCTGATGACATGCATTCTGTTTCAGAAGGAGTGGTTTGAAACACCCACTCAGCCGACTATCGTGTTGATAATGTTCTGCTAACAAGGCAATGAATATCTAAGGATGCTCAGAACTGAAAAGAAAAACAAGTCAGTTACTATTGACTGATGTACAATGGCTACAGCCTGCTTCCAAGTACCAGAACCACCACTGGCGCCAGCACCTACACTACCCACCTCAGACCGTCTTTGAGAACACACTACACAGTGATATGTGACTTCCTGTAGTTTATCTCTGCATTACTTTTCCCCATAGTTTTTCAAGTGAATATGGAGGCATATTTCTTAAATCAGTGTTTATCTAATCCAGTCTACTGTACAATTTCTAATCATGGTGATATGGAAAGGATTTTAAGCTCAAATGTACTTTCTTCTGTAAATTTGGTAGTATTGATATGATGTACAATAGAAATAGTTTGGATACTATTCAACATATATGACATTAAAGCTGCAGTTCAGTCAGCCATAAATCGCTTAATACAGAAACATTTTGCAGAAGCGAAGACTGTGATGTATGAGGATTTTTCAATTTGTGTGATTTAGAAAAATCACAAAGAATCAAAATCGCTGCTGGCAACTGAGACTAATAAATTACAAATATTTGAAGTAATGAAAAATTGAAAAATGTACTAATTTATCTCAGAATTTGTTGTTGCATTTTTGTTAATTTGATCTAATGCATTATTATTATAGAACAGCAATCTTTCCATTTATATACATGTATCTGATATGCTGCGTGTAGTTTACATTGGTACCATTTGGCAAGTGATATGTGGAAATATCTTCAGTGCTCTGAAACAATCTAGTAGTTTGGACAGAGGATCTGAAACACTAATCAACATTAAAAATTTCTTAATGCTATTCTCCAATTAGATCACTCTGTAGCGCTCTATACATCAGGCTCAATATACTCGCACAAAGCGCAGTGTTGTGCAATGACAGTGCAGTATCACGTATGTATAGCAAGTGAATTGCTTTCGACCAGTTCTGTGCTTGACCACCAGGGGCTCTGTGTTGCAAACGCTATTCATTTTTCCATGTGCACATTTGCTCTTAGATTTTAATTTATTTTCAGTTGTTGTTTTATTCGACTATTCTCTGACACCATGCTACAAAGTTTTCCTGTGTCCTTTCTGATTTAAAACTGTAATTCTGTAAGGAAGCTAATGCTTCAATTGAGTTACCCTTGGGTAACAAGTCAAGAATAATCTTATGTGTTGGAATTAATAAAATATGTTCTGTTCCTCAGCTTATTCTTCCCACATGTACAACATGTCAGACAAGGATCAGGCAACATTTTCCCTGCAAGAACCTCAGGCCCCATTGCTTTTTTAATGGACCTAATGGCTGTAGTTCAAAATACAAGCAGCCTTCTCTGATTCTGAAAGTCATTCATTCAATTGTAGAATCCTGGAACAGTAATACATAGTCCAGCATACATTCAATATTTATCAAATACAATATTGCATTGCTATCTAAAAAGATTAATGGATGGCCCTCACTTGGATTAGAGCCTAAGAGTTTCAGCATATATGGATCGGCACTTAAGGTAGGAAAAGCTATGTAGTAATACTAAACAAAACACCACTTAAATGTGATATCTGAAGAACACATCTAAAATAATGCAGTAGAGAAATTTTGTTGCAGCCTATTATTCCTCTACATACATTTTACTTGGGTGTCGGGTACTGTTTGAGAGCAAAATAGGTATTGCAGAATAGAGTTTTAAATTCCAAAAGAGAAATATAAGCATCTTAGGAGAAGTTAGCCAAAATAATTACATACCAAAATATTTAAAGAACTGTGAAGTATTGACATTTCAGCTATAAACACATATTTCCTCCAGTCTTAAGAGAACTGCTCAGTATCAAACAGAGATGTATGTAGTGATGAGACAAGAACAATGGTATGAAGGGGGAGTACACAGAACGACTCTGTTTAAAAATGAGATACACCAATCTAAACTTTTATTCGGCATTTCTCTTGCATGAACAAATATATGGTGAAGTTATATTGCTTCAAAAAGTAATTTATGAAATGTTGACACCCACCAGCTTCCACAACAGTGATGCATACAGGAAAGATTAGCCTTAGTTACTTCAATTTAAGAAAACTGCTACTTTCACAAAATTATTGCACGTTTTATGGCTTCTGATATATTGTGTGTGTTGTTTCAGACTTCACATCATTGTTCTGTGTACTTACCAACATTTTACAAATATTCTAAATTTCAGAGTAGGATTCAGTTAATGAGATTTTACTAATACAGTACTTACCATTTTCATCAACTCGAAATCCTGTAACTCATGAAGCTGTGTTCATATGTTGACCCATGACAGATCTTGCGAATAACGAAAGAGCTACATATTTTCACAGTAGATATGAATAGAAGACAATATTTATGGTGCAGTGTGTGATGGTGTCTGATAATACAATGTGGTACTTTTCACCTGTGTTTTTGATATATAAGTACTAACTGCATGCTCTAATACCACTAATTTTTACGTTAGTCTTTTGTATATATTGCTGCTATATTTAACATTCATTGGTCGTTTCTATATTTTTATATATGTCTTGTTTAGTAACAGAAGTTTATGTTAAGAGTCTGCTTCACTATTTTGTTTTCATTCTGTGTAAATTCTATATCACTATCTTGTTGACAATGATGATAAATAAAATAATAACAAATGTGAATTCTGTATGATGCATGGCTGAGATCTCATGAGTAGAAAAATGTTCCAGCCTATGATAACAGTTTATTGAGCTTTTCTGACATTTCATCCTCACAAACGTATAGTGATGCATAAATATTGTGTGCTATGACATTTTTAAGCTGTGTTGAGAGAGTTCAAATTTCAAAAATGCTGTTCCACTGAGACAGGAACATACAATTTCACTGCCCGGATAATAGAGACTTTAAACAATAAAATGTCACCAATAGCAATTTTCTGTGACTTATCCAAAGCATATGATGAGTGAACCATGACATTATGTTACAGAAGTTACCATTCTATGGTATAAATAGAACAACATATGAGTGGTTTAAGTCAGACCTAGAGAACAGGAAGCAAAGGGTTTCTTCATATGATTTAAGTGATTTAAGGGAGTTTGCCAGTTCATCTAGCTGGGGTAAAATTAGATTAGTTTTTCACAGGGTTAGATCATGGGTCCCCTTCTGTTCTTGATGCTAAACTGACACTGTTTGCTGATGATACAAGCATCATTATTAATCCAATGAAAGAAACTCCAATAAAAATTATACAAATAATGTCTTTGGAAACGTTATTATTTGGTTTTCTGTGAATAGGCTTGCCCCAAACTTTGAAAAAACACAGTGCATCCAATTTTCTGCCGCAAGGAGTACAGTTCCTTCAATAAATATAACACATCAACAGACGTTAGTAGTCAGGGTGGAGTATACTAAGTCTTTGGGTGTACATATAGATGATAATATTAATTGGAAAATTCATATTTCGGATCTCTTAAAGCAACTAGATTCAGCAACTTTTACAATCAGAATAATTGCTAATTTTGAGGATATGTAAATTAGTAAACTAACATTCTTTGCATACTTTCACTCTCTGATGTCATGTGAAATAATGTTTTGGGGTAACTCAACACTTAGGCAAAAAGTATTCACTGCTCAAAAGAAAGTGTTTAGTATAATATGTGGGGCTCATAGTTGCACATCTTGTAGGCATCTGTTTAAAGGCTTAGCAATTCTTGCAACAGCCCCACAGTACATGTACTAAGTAATGAATGTGTTCTCAATAACATGGACGAGTTTAAAAACAGCAGTGACATTCATGATTATAATTTCAGAAGAAAGAAAAACGTACACTATCCTCTACTTAACCGAACTTTGGCACAGAAAGGAGTAAAATATGCAGCTGTAAAACTTTGTGATAAATTACCAGATGAAATAAAATGTCTGACAGACAGCAGTAATAGTTTCAAGAATAAATTTAAATCATATCTCCTTGACAACTCCTTCTATATCACAGATGAATTCTTGACTAGGAATAAATAAATCAATAGGTATAACATATGCATTTTGTGGCAGTTAAGAGAATGGGGTAGGTAATAAAAATAAAGGCTCTTGATTCATGTGTGCATTTCTTATGCACTTGACACATTCCACAACATAATGGTTACCATGAGACTGATCAATGGAACATGTATCTAAGTAACTAACTAACTTACATTGCAGATGCGTTTGTGTTTGTACAACTATAAGCTGTTATCGAGTATATGTGGGAATAAATATCTTGTTTTCTCTGTTACCCACATACCTGGTGACTCCGACCGACTACGACAAATCCAAGACGGTTCAGCGTTTCGCACAGTTTCACAACATTGACGCTTGTAAATTCCCTGCCAGTCGTGGCTCGCTTGTTCCCACACGAGAATGAACGATTCACCAGTCACAATTAACTGGCAGCCAGCAATGCAACTAACAGGGTGACGATACAATCCCCACCATTCTGGCAACATAGAGCTTTATTATGGTTTGCCCAGCTATAAACTCAGTTCGTCCTCGCACATATATCGGCAGACGAGACTAAATATATGCAATGTGGTTGCAATGCTCACGGAGGATCTAGCAGTGGAAGTCCAGGGTATTCTAGCCATGCTACTGGGCATCGAACAGTGTGCATTGCTTAAAAACGCACTGATCATAAACTTGTTGCAGTGAGAAGCAAAACGGACAAAGAAGCTTTTGTGCACTGAAAAGCTCGGATATCGCACTCCAACACAACTTCTAAGACGTTTATGCACATTAGCAAGTAATACTGTAAGTGATTATGTGCGACAGAACATATGGTTGTCGTGATTGCCTGCAGACAAAATGGTTCAAATGGCTCTGAACACTATGGGACTTAACTTCTGACGTCATCAGTCCCGTATAACTTAGATCTACAACTAACTGAATGACATCACACACATCCATGCCCGAGGCAGGATTCGAACCTGCGACCGTAGAGGTCGTGTGGTTCCAGACTGTAGCGCCTAGAACCGCTAGACCACTCCGGCCGGCGCTGGCAAACACCCAAAAAATCTTCACAGTGTGTGTGGGCGATTTAAAGACACTGACACAAGCGGCTTATAGGGTAGTTGAAATGTATTCTGCGTCAAGTATCTCAACATTTGCTCTGCGACGCGACACTAGCTTTTCTGCAATCGCAATTGGCAGAACTGACCACACAGATATTACAAACAACGCACAACCGTCAACGCCCACGCCGCCGACAATCATGAGGTCGTAATCGATCGCCGTCTGCACAGAACCTATATTGATACCACTGGACCTTTGGTACTGATGTGCGAAAGTGTACGCCACGTTGCAAGTGGAAGCACAAATCACACAACGTAGCAGCAAAAACAACAAATTGTACTGCAAACAAGCACCGACGTTTTGTGACGGACCACGATAATAAATACCTGGTCGATGCAGCGGCGGAAGTGTTGGTATATCCAGCAAACCGCCTACTAAACTGAAGCTGTGACGATTGCTGTCTATTCGTTGCTAATTACTCCAAGATTAGAACGTAAGGTCGAGTAACATTATTCTTGGCCTGGGGCTACGCCATGTATTTGAGTGGCAATTTACAGTGACACATATACCACAGCCTTTAACCAGAACAGATTTTTTTGTCCTTCTGCATCTTATTGCCAGATCAGTGAAGTTAATAGATTTGATTAATAATCTGCAAATACCAGGGAAAATTAGTTGTGTTCCCCCCCCCCCCCCCCCCCCCCCCAGTGGTGGGCACAGTCACAGGCTATATACTGCACATACAGTTACTGGAAGGAGGATATAGAGGAATGTTCGATATAACTTATGTGCTTTGACCAGTGACATACAAAACATGAGACATACCTCAGATAAAGCTACAGATCAGTGTGTTGCCACAACCAGCTGTATTTATTTAACTTTTTTTTTCAAATTCGTTGGCGGCGCCAACGATCAACAAAACTGTGAATATATTCACCAAAGCTAACGTAACAGCAGCCTTAAGCAATAAATCACTGGCCAAAGCCGACGATTCATATCGAGTATTCCTCTTGACTCCTGAAAGGATACCCTGAGATCACTCGGCAATCTCCTACATCCCACTGGTCAAGCACAGAATCGTTCACTACATTTTGACCACGTCAGAGACGCCAGCTCACGCCTGAAAATCTAAACGTTGTTGAGTCCACGCAGGATGCAGTGACCAACTAGCAGTGACCAGTTTTCGTCCAAACCACTGGGCGAATTCATTCGCTTGTTTTGAAGTGAAGACCGACAAGTGTTTGCAACCTATTAGGCCAGTTGGCGAATACAAAATTGAGGCATACACCATGCTCTCTTTCTCAAACGATTTTACAAAACTATTCAGCAAAACAATTTCAATTTTGACTTATTTATAGCTTTCTATGAGAGCTTCATGATGATGTGCCCCTCATTTCATTTATCGTCGTAGTTACAGTGATGTTTGCGTGGAAGCAAGACACTGAGCGAAATTCGAAAAAATTGTAGTGTTTTGCGGGTTTCCAGGGTTTTGCGTTTGGTGCATATTACACAATATGTTGCTATATATGAAATTTAACTAACTTACTAAATTTTTATTGGATGGACGTCTATATCTGTCACCATTCTCGAGAAAACTGATCTGACGCAGCACTCTCGTTTGCGATCGCGAGTGGCTGATTTAAAGCCAGAGTGAAATATCCACAACATTCCTCTTACTTCATAAACGGTTTGAGATGCCGGAATGAGATTTTGGCAAATGGTAGCACACAAACAGGAAAGTATTCAGCCGTATGGTTATTATGCAAAACTTCATTATTCACTATGTTATTTCATTGACTACAGGCTTTTTCGAAGAAATAATGTAATTTTTAAGGGCCATCCATGGCTTCTGAAACAAGAAATGCAATAGGTTTTGGAACTACACAGGTGAAGACACAGCACATCTGTTTTTGTACCGAGGATGTGCTTTTTCACAAGCTACTGGCCTTGCTTTTCTTCAGTTCCTTGCTAAATAAACTACTAGAGACACTGTACATTTATTTTTGTACCGAGTATGTGCTTTTTCATAAGCTGCTGACTTTGCTTTCCTTCAGTTCCTTACTCAATAAACTTAATAATCCACTGTTTCAGAATCCTCTCGCAATTTCGTCTGCACAACATGATAGTGAGGTGAGACTGTAAACTTTGCGGTGTTTTAGCAAACGAAGCAAATGTTTACATGGAAACAAGAGAAATGTGTAGCTTTAACTCAAAATTCACCATTCACTTCGCTTATCTGAAAGTAACAAACTGTTAACAAGCCAACCGAATATACACTAAAGAGCCAAAGAAACTGGGACACCTGCCTAATATCGTGTAGGAACCCTGTGAGCACGCAGAAGTGCCACAACACGATGTGGAATGGACTCGACTAATGTCTGAAGTAGTGCTGGAGGAAACTGACACCATGATCCTGTAGGGCTGTCCATAAATCTGCAAGAGTACGGGGGGGTGGAGATCTCTTCTGAACAGCACGTTGCAGTAATGTTCATATCTGGGGGACGTGTGGGGTGGCGCATTGTCCTGCTGGAATTCCCCAAGTCCATCGGAATGCACAATGGAGTGGATGAAGGAGATCAGACAGGATGCTTACAAACGAGTCACTTGTCAGAGTCGTACCTAGATGTATCACTGGTCCCATATCACTCCAACTGCACACACCCACACTATTACAGAGCCTCCACACGCTTGAACAGTCCCCTGCTGATATGCATGGTCCGTGGATTCGTTATGTTGTCTCCATACCCGTACATGTCCATCCGCTCGATACAATTTGAAACGAGACTCGTCCAAACAGACAACATGTTTGCAGTCATCAACAATCCAATGTCAGTGTTGAGGGCCCAGGCGTGGTGTAAAGCTTTGTATCATGCAGTCATAAAGAGTACATGAGTGGGCCTTCAGCTCCGAAAGCTCATATTGATGATGTTTCATTGAATGGTTTGCATGCTCACACTTGTTGATTGCCCAACATTGAAATGTGCAGCAATTTGTGGAAGGATTGCAATTCTGTCATGTTGAACGATTTCCTTCAATCATCTTTTGCCCTGTTCTTACAGGATCTTTTTCTGGCCACAGTGATGTCAGAGATTTGATGTTTTACTGGATTCCTCATATTCACATGTACACTCATGAAATGGTCATATGGGAAAATCCCCACTTCATCGCTACCTTGGAGATGCTTTGTCCCATCGATCATTCTTCGACTATATCAACACGTCCAAACACAAATCTTGATAACCTACCATTGTAACAGCAGCAACTGATCTAACAGACACTTGTTCTCTTCTATAGGCGTTGCCGACTGCAGCGCCGTATTCTGCCTGTTTACATATCTCTGTAGTTGAACACATATTCCTATATCAATTTCTTTGGTGTTTCAGCGCAAATCGCTGTTTTTGTAGCATTTTCAGCGGAATTATTTTTAGACACTAACTAAAGCAGAGGTGATAGATAGTTTTGAATGATCACTGTGCAAATATGGACGTGGAGCGCTCTACTAAATGTTTACAAAAAAATGTGTGTGCAGACTTCAGTTTAGAATGGCCCTTCCCCTCCAGTGCTCGGCATTTCTCCTACAGCACCTGCCCACAACCCTAACCACTACCACTCTCCCCATGCATGCCCTGCTGTCTGTGCATCTACATGCCACCTTATTCTGCATGGACTCTAAAACAGGAATTTCGCAGCATGCTATCACAAGGTATAAAGTATCTGCTAAGTTTCTAGTAGCAGTTAGGCAGCCCCAATTCATGTTGTGCTTAAAACGAAGACTGTATGGCACCCTCTGGTGACTACTCGCAACACAGTGCAAGGACAATCCCAGACCAGTGCCCAGTCTCACACACAGAAGACTCTTCTGCAAATGTTCACAGTAAGATTTTTTTTTTACCAATAACCTAATCCGAGCATACTAACAGATCCCTGTAACTATAGATGACATTCCCAAAGCAGCAGTGATGACGTTATTCGGCCTGTTTGAGTTCACTAGGATGCCGTTCAGACTGTGTAACACAGCTCGTACCTTCCTGCGCTTTATAGTTGAGGTGACAAAAGATTTAGAGTTTTGCCATGTGTATACAGATGATTCGTTGGTGGTGTCCTCATCAGAAGAGGAGCACTTATTGGCATTTGACACAGTTGTTCGACTGCTTAGACACATGGGGCTTGTAATTAATTCTGCCAAGTATGTTTGGTGAGAAAGAGGTGCACTTTCCAGGATATTTGGTGAACAGACAAGGTATTCAACCACCACACAAAAAATCAGAAGCCATAAGCAAATAACCCCAGTCTTTCACCGTCAGAGAACTACAACAGTTCCCGGGTGTAGTAAATTTCTACTTGTGGTTCATTTGCAGTCACACACTGGTAACCACTCCTTTAAATGATCTTAAGGTTTCACAGAAGCCCAACAACAGAGTGCATTGGACCAGTGAGGCAGACACTGCATTTTAGGCTGTGAAAACAGCTATAGTAGAGGCCACCCCGTCAGTCCCATGTTTTTAACAATATTTTGGGGAGATGTTTTTAATGTGTCAACAAGGTGGCTGGCTCACTCAAGTTTTTTGTAAGCGATCAGTCAGTCACAATTTCCTGTGCTGTTCTTTTTGCTCTTCTGTGTTTTGTATTCCTTCTGTTTTAATTTCTTAATTAGCTATCTTGCCTCCTCATTGGTTTTAGTGCATGTGAGAGTGCCTGTGCAATATAGTAATTGTGTGGTCATTTCGTGTGCATGCGTATACGACAGTTTTCGTTCTTATCCACATCCGTTTTTTTAATCGTTGTTAGGGCGCTGATAACCTCGCTCTTGGGCGCCCATAAGATCCCCAAATCACACACACACACACACACACACACACCATTTGCGGTCATGGTTGATACTTCGTCCACTGCCATTGGTGATGTACTTCAGCACTAGATTGATCAGTACTGGCAGTCCATTGCATTCTATAGTCATAAGTTGTCACCGTCTCAGCAACACTGGGCAACATATGATAGCTGTACATCACTTATGCTGTAGTCTAAAAGTTCCCACGTTAGAAGGGCGACAGCTCACTATCTATGTGGCTCATAAACCGCTTACCCGTGTCTTTACGGTACAGCTGGAGGAAGTATCACCTAGGCAGATGTGACACTTGGATTATATCATTTCATAACCAGCATTGTGTATGTGGGCAAGGTAAATGTTCTATCCGAGCACTCTTGTGCATAGAAACAGTGAATGCTGTAACAAATGACACAGCACATGCGGAAGCAGTGACAAATCCATTGATTATGATGCCCTCATGCATACGCAACAAAATGATAGTGAGCTGCGTGTCTTGTTACAACACTCAAAAGGATTGAGGTTACAGCTCGTGACATCGCCTGAAGCAAACCTAGAATTATATTGTGATGTAACAGGAGGAAAATTCGCTCGTTTGTGCCACAACAATTCAGAGCACAAGCAATACCATCAGTGCCCAATCTGGCACACTCAGAATAAGACGCACTGTCAGATTAATCAAACAGAACATTGTATGGCCAGGTATGCTCACAGACTGCAGAACAATTGTAAAGTGATGCGTGGTATGTCAGAGCACCGTCAAGCGCATTTCTTCCGCCAAATCAGCGTTATGGACATGTGCATGCTGACATTACAGGCCAACTCACAGCATCAGATGGCTACAGTTATTGCCTCACAGTAGTAGACAGGTACACTAAGTAGCTTGAGGCATTTCCAGTGATGGACATCATGGCAGAAACTGTAGCGCAAACATTTTCTTCATGGTTGGATTACCCGGTTCGGAGTCCCACTGAAAATTACCACTGATCAGGAATGGCAATATGAAACCTATGTCTTCAGAGCATTTACCACATTATTAGGTATGAAGTGCATCAAACTGTATAGCTGAGCATCTTCATCGGCAGTTGAAAACAGCACTGAGAAGCCAAGCAAATCCGAAATGGAGAGAGACACATCCTGTTGTGCTTTTAGGTCTATGAACGTCATGTAAGAGTTATATGAAGAGCACAGCAGCGGAACTGGTATGTGGGCAAACATTACACCTACCTGATGAGTTTTTGCACAACATGGCAGATGACACAACTGTCTCCTAAGACTTCATCACCCAATTAAGAGAATATATACACAAGCTAAATCTGACAATGCCTAGAATCCAGCTGGAAAGACACTCATTCGTTTTTGTGGAACTAGACAAGTGCATGCATGTGTTCTTATGCAAAGAGGCAGTGCATAAGCCATTGCAGCAACCATATGCCTGACTGTATCAGGTAGTCACTAGGTGCAGCAATCCTTTCCACATAATGATCAATGGTACACTCACCACAACTATTGGATCAGATTAAGCTAGCATTTCTGGATGCAACAGCCATTACAGCTACCACAGAATGCGAACCAGAGAAAGCAGAAGAATCAGCAACAAGAGATGTTCCTGTACCCCATGAGCTCCACAATGAACCAGGCACTGTGACACTGAAACTGACATCGAGGATTACTACCACCCTCCCTGTTAGAACCAGTTATTCACGTGATGCAGCGCATAATTTCAAAAAAGTAGTAGTTATGAGGGTTGAACAGCGTGTGAAATTCAAATTGTGCTACCATTAGGACTAAAGGGGTAAGGCACATAGTGATCTTTTCTGATATTTTCTCCTCGCAAACGTACAGTGGCACATAAAGGTCAATTCACACTGGCCGTCACGTCATGGCATCATCACGTCAAGGTGTATTAATACTATCCATCACGTCACAGAATGTGAAGATAATGCAAGTCACATTATCTCAACTCGCATGACTGTCCTCAACTGTTTTTTCGTGGGCACTGCGATCATCGCAAGATTATTTTCAACTGTTTTACGCATGAAGTGCAGCTTGGAGGTACAGTTTATATATTAGATAAGTAAGAGAGAAGTGCAAAGCAACACAAAAAGGATGTGGTTCCAAAAAATGTCATTATATGGTACAAAAGAGGAATTTCACACACTATACAAGGAGCTCGAGGGAAAGTAATCTGCCTTTATAAGTATTTTAGGAAGTTGAAACACCAGTTGTTTCTTCTTTTTACGTCAAATAGCACAATGTTACGAGCTGCCATCACATCCTGTGAAAAATTGAGTTATGTAAGGTTAAGTTTACTTGTCAGTGCAGTGCAAATTTTTGTGCAGTAGTCACATCTCCCACAATGCTTTTCCCTTCCAGATTTATAGTTTTCTTTTTGTATTTTGTATTTGACTTTTAATAGTTCAAGTGCCTTATTTGTAGTGAAACCACATAAACACTGACAACTGATGCTTGCAAAACTCTTTCACACATAATCCAGCATGCTACTTAACAATACACAAGCCTGCCCCAAATACATATTCAAACAAACAGCTCTAATACGTTACTTGATTTATACCAAATTAAAAAGCAGTATGCCGCTATTGCAGCACCTGAAGGTTTCAGTCCATTTCTTTATGAAACATAACAAATGCCTGAAAAGATACAGATAAATTCCAGTTATTAATCAGTCTAATTCTACCCACAGTACTTTTATCACATCAGGCTGCAGCCATATTGGAATTCATCTTATTTTAAAATATTAAATACGGTACCTGTATATATAAAAATGAACTTTATAAATGAAAAAGAGGGCTAATAGTTTTGTATGCCCATGTCATACAGGTCAGACTACTGCTTCTTTGCTTCAATTAATCTATAGTAATTTATTTTTGAATTATAATTTTCAACAAAAGAAATAACGAAATGAAACAGTTTATAGCAAATAAGGAACAGCAAACAACTGTTACTTATCACAAAAACCACGACAAAACGAAATATGGAGACACGAGCATGGCTGCATATCGGGTGGAAATGAGCTTTGGGGGTCATGTGATCAACAATGAATGAATGACTTCAGACATCAAAACTTTCTTCCCAAGAAAACTAGGTGCCATGATGTGACATGATGAGATGGGATGGCCAGTGTGGGTGGCGCCATTTGAAATGCATTGCAGGATGTTTTGACGGGACAGGACATGATGTGACCGACATTGTGAATTGCCTTTACACGTTCCATATTGTGGCACTTTTAAGCTGTATTGATATAGTTGCTCTTTGGTATACATTTCTGTTAGTTATTCCATGCTTTACATTGTGCATGCATTTGTGTGAGTCACCAGAAGAACATATCTAAATGCACAGTGAAACACAGTATTATTCTGTGGTGACGAGCACATGCACAGTCTGTTTTATTGTTTGATTTTTATTAGTATTCCTTGTATTGCCTTAAATTTTTCAGCTGATTGGTGTTCGAGCTTAAGGAAATAAAAAGTTATTGCCTGACTACTTTATTGTATCTCTTTAGCAGACAAAGACAACCTGTAGTTGGCTAAAGTGCTGACCATGTAAATCAAATTTGGTGTTCCAGAAATTGCAAAAACTGCACCTAAAGACTGTTTGCCAACGCATTCATCCAAAGAGCATTTTGGTCAATGAATCAAAGTACACTCCTGGAAATGGAAAAAAGAACACATTAACACCGGTGTGTCAGACCCACCATACTTGCTCCGGACACTGCGAGAGGGCTGTACAAGCAATGATCACACGCACGGCACAGCGGACACACCTGGAACCGCGGTGTTGGCCGTCGAATGGCGCTAGCTGCGCAGCATTTGTGCACCGCCGCCGTCAGTGTCAGCCACTTTGCCGTGGCATACGGAGCTCCATCGCAGTCTTTAACACTGGTAGCATGCCGCGACAGCGTGGACGTGAACCGTATGTGCAGTTGACGGACTTTGAGCGAGGGCATATAGTGGGCATGCGGGAGGCCGGGTGGACGTACCGCCGAATTGCTCAACACGTGTGGCGTGAGGTCTCCACAGTACATCGATGTTGTCGCCAGTGGTCGGCGGAAGGTGCACGTGCCCGTCGACCTGGGACCGGATCGCAGCAACGCACGGATGCACGCCAAGACCGTAGGATCCTACGCAGTGCCGTAGGGGACCGCACCGCCACTTCCCAGCAAATTAGGGACACTGTTGCTCCTGGGGTATCGATGAGGACCATTCGCAACCGTCTCCATGAAGTTGGGCTACGGTCCCACACACCGTTAGGCCGTCTTCCGCTCACGCCCCAACATCGTGCAGCCCGCCTCCAGTGGTGTCGCGACAGACGTGAATGGAGGGACGAATGGAGACGTGTCGTCTTCAGCGATGAGAGTCGCTTCTGCCTTGGTGCCAATGATGGTCGTATGCGTGTTTGGCGCCGTGCAGGTGAGCGCCACAATCAGGACTGCATACGACCGAGGCACACAGGGCCAACACCCGGCATCATGGTGTGGGGACCGACCTCCTACACTGGCCGTACACCACTGGTGATCGTCGAGGGGACACTGAATAGTGCACGGTACATCCAAACCGTCATCGAACCCATCGTTCTACCATTCCTAGACCGGCAAGGGAACTTGCTGTTCCAACAGGACAATGCACGTCCGCATGTATCCCGTGCTACCCAACGTGCTCTAGAAGGTGTAAGTCAACTACCCTGGCCAGCAAGATCTCCGGATCTGTACCCCATCGAGCATGTTTGGGACTGGATGAAGCGTCGTCTCACGCGGTCTGCACGTCCAGCACGAACGCTGGTCCAACTGAGGCGCCAGGTGGAAATGGCATGGCAAGCCGTTCCACAGGACTACATCCAGCATCTCTACGATCGTCTCCATGGGAGAATAGCAGCCTGCATTGCTGCGAAAGGTGGATATACACTGTACTAGTGCCGACATTGTGCATGCTCTGTTGCCTGTGTCTATGTGCCTGTGGTTCTGTCAGTGTGATCATGTGATGTATCTGACCCCAGGAATGTGTCAATAAAGTTTCCCCTTCCTGGGACAATGAATTCACAGTGTTCTTATTTCAATTTCCAGGAGTGTATTTACTTCGACGATATCAGATGCCATTCTTGGGATACTCAATGACAGCAGCCGGCATCAGCCCACTGCAAGATAAACTTGAAATTATCAAAGAGATGGCTCGCCATGTTGATTATCACTAACTACACCGGTTCCTTGGACAAGTTAATTTCTACAGACAACATATGCCTAATGCTGCGCCCATCCCGGTACCTTTGACGTCAGCACTAGCCGGCAAGGGTGCAGTGGGCAAGTGACCTTTGCAGTTGATACCAGAGATGTTGATGGAATTCGAGAAGATCAAAGCATGTCTATGTCAGACAGTGATGTTGGCGCACCCAGTTCCTCAGGAGAGACTGGTAAATTGTACTGAATAATAGCCAGCAAGCCATTGGCGCAACTATACACCAGCATGTTGAAGGCCACTGGCAGCCCCTGGGCTACTTCTCCCATAAGCTTACATCGTCACAAGTTAAATGGAGCGCTTACGGTAGGGATTTGTTGGCAATTTATGAAACTGTCAGATATTTCCAGCCACAAATGGGGCCTTCTTTAATAACAAGGATGGCTGTTCACTACTACAATTTAGACAACTTGAATTCATCGACCAGTTCACGACAGACCTGCAGCATATAAAAGGAGATGAGAATGTCGTTGACAAATACAACCCCTTGGTGAACGTTTGCGAGTTCGGTGCGATGTATCACAGGGAAAACCTAGACCTTTTGCACCTAAGAAATTGCGACGGCAATTATTTGACAGCATATGGACTGGCTCATCTGGGAATAAACGCTAGCATCAAACTGATGATGGACAGATTCATGTGGCCCAATGTAAAGAAGGACTACCGTAGTTGGGCAAAAACGTGCTTAGATTGTCAAAGGGCCAAGGTTACAGCGCTCGTGCACAAAGCGGTAGGAGACTTTCCACTTATGACACAATGTTTCACATATGTGCACCTGGATATCGTGGGACCTCTATTGCCATTGGAAGGATACTGTTACCTCCTCACTGCAGTGGACCGCTTAACCAGTTGGGCAGAGGCGAGTGCATTATGGGACGTTTCTGCGGATACTTCTTTCGTCATGGATTACACATTTCAGCTGCCCTTTACATGTCACCGGAACTGGCCAACCTCTGCAGTTTCTACCATCAACATACCATGGCTTACCACCCATCAAGTAATGGAATGGTGGAACACTGGCATAGAACGTTGAAAGTCGCGTTAATGTGCCACAAACAGTCTTAGTCGTCAGCTTTGCCACTGCTTTTGTTGCACCTTCGCACAGTAATAAAAGCAGATTTAGGAACATACACTGCAGGATTGGGTTATGGTGAATCCTTAAGACTGCCACAGATTTCTTCACTGATCAAACCTGGGCATGAAAGACCGAATTGCCTTATGTAGTGCAAACTGTGCACGAGCATATGGCCAGATTTCGCCCATGCGCTGTTTCGAGACACGGGGCGGTAACTATGTCCGTACACAAAGATCTACAGTCATGTACACACGTGATGCTACGGACAGGTGCTGTAAAGTCACTGCTGCAGCCCCATATTCTGGGCCCTACATGGTTCTCTCCCAGGACGAACATACCATGCATACAGATCAAAATGGGAAGACCCAGATAGTATCGTTGGAAAGGGTTAAACCTGTGCATATATTACCGACCGAAGAGGATGTACACGCTGAACACGAAGTGTCACCTTCCACGCTACTGGACACGTACAACAGTGTCTCAGGGCCACAAGAAGAAGTTGTACCGTCACTGCCAGTTCTGGAGGCTGAAGAAGTTCAAGCAATGCCTTCTGTAGACACGAAAGCTGGACGTCGTGTGAAATATTAATACCCCTAATTCCTGGAGCTCCGCTCTACCGGGGCTGTGTTGGAGTCGCCAGAAGAACATCTTTGAATACACAGTGAAATGCAGCATTATCCTCTGGTGACAAGCGCACGGACAATCTGCTTTACTCTTTGATTTTTTTTTTTTTGCTATTTTTGTATTGACTTAGATTTTTCAGTTGATTGTTCTTCAAGCTTAAGGAAATAAAAAGTTATTGCCTGACTACTTCGTTGTATCTCTTTAGCAGACGGATATAAGCTGTAGTTGGCTAAACATGCATGTTTTTGCAACTGTAATCTGTTGTCAAATACACGTGAGAATAAGTATCTTGTTTTCCCCGTTACCCACAACAGCAACTGGCACCGCCGATATTAATGGCACCGATAATAAATGCATGAGTTGTTGACCAAGGATTCTAATTATCTTTGTGTACATAAATCTTTGACTTACGCATTGAGGGAAGATTCATCTCTTTATGAGGGTCTGAGGATTTTTTGAACGTTGAGTGTAGCCCGCCGGTAGCAAGTCTTGTTGGAACTTAGAAATTAGATTACCTAAATAAAATGGGTGATGACCATCCATATCGTGCTGAATATGCCAAAAGTGGTCGTGCGTCCTGCAAGGGATGCAAATCACCGATAGCAAAAGATACACTGCGGCTTGCCGTGATGGTGCAGGTAAGGAGTTGCAATGCGGTGTAAGGTAACTGTTTCGCGCCATCAAATTAATCGCAAATTTTAATTTTCTGCGGTTTGACAAGACCTATTCTACCCTTGCCCCTTAAGTATAAACAATATTTATAGATCTTAAAAGTGTTTGGTTGGCGTGTATGTCTCTCAACTGTTGGCTGATAACACTCAAAACGATTCATAAATGGCAATTGCTGTATACAGTAGCGAGTGTAAATAGATTCAGCGTAAGGCGCATGACGTATAATTTATACCCATAGAATCGATCTAGTGATACGATACTACCGGCAGACTGTGCTTAACAGAGACTTTCTTGATTTACCCGTGTTCCATAACGCAGGTAAGACTTCCACATTTTTTGTACCTTGCCAGGTAATAGAATAACATTTTTTGTGCGTAATGCTACCTGCCCTCGAAGTTACGTTGATTTTAGGTAGCCTACAGCAGAAAATAACTCAGGCCGGAAATTCGGGCAATCAGTAAACCAGTTGCGTTGTTTTCAAAGGAAGCATTTGATGTGTGTAGCCAATTGAGATTTGTGGCTTTGTCATTGAAAATTAATTGAATGACAATAATTGGCATCGTAAAACGGATTCTTTTACAATTGTGCCCATAATAATCCAGTTTCATTGGTATATATAGAAAGTAAATAGATTCGTAGCTGACCATGGAAGTGTTGCATCTGTCTGCCTCCCATAACCATTATCATTAACGATGTCGATTTATGGCACATACAGAGATAAATTCAGATAGCCGTCTAAACTGCATTGCCTTTTTTGTCCTACCGGGATTTCTTTATCATTATTATTCTTATACTTTTTTTTTACTTATTTTGGTCTCGTTGTAAACCTTCTTAGGTTACCCTAAGTATGTTTTGTTTATGTTCTCATGGGCCCTGAACCATTTATTTTTATTTAGATTGTTGATAGGGTAAATCCAACTATTATTCCATGTGCTAAGCTTCATTATATCTGTAGAGCAAGTGCCACATATCTGAAGTAACATTAGGTGCTATCAGTGTCTTCTTCTCATGTGTGCAGTGAAATTAGCATTATTGATGTTAGTAAGAGTAGGCCCCACTCCATTATGGTGGATTTTGTTTTAGAATTTCAAACTGTGGATAGTGACAACTATTTTGTTGGTTGGAAATTTGCCACAGAAGTTATTAATGAGCGAATCAAATTCTTGGACAGGCTGTAATCAAGTTCTTGCAGTTTGTGGGATGAATAATTTCATTACTAGACTTAAAATAAAAAGGACCCTTTTTAACAATCATAGCAGGGCAAAATAATGTGCAAAGAAGTAAACAATTGTATTTTAGTTGGTAGTGGTAAAGATGTAAGAACACACACACACACACACACACACACACACAAATAAGATTTCGCCTTCTTGCAAACAGATATCACAAGATAAATGGATACTACAGAAGTGCCACGATAATGTCTCACTCCAAAAATAAAATGTAACTAATGGGACAACCAAGGAATATTGGGGGTTTAGGGCTGGGCAAGCTAAATATAAAACAATAAAAAAAAAACACTGCACCACCCCAAAACAAACAATATCCAAAAATATTTAAAAAACAGCATTCCACTACACCAACAAAACCACATGAATCGGACATTTCCTTTGACCTGAATAGCTCAACCCACAGCTATCAATACCAAAAAACTAACACCTACAACTCCAAAAAGTGGAACCAAATCCCCAACAATTCAAAAACCCAGATACGCCATATTCACTACATCAGTTAAAACCCAACTGACTCGTCATAAATATACAACACAAAAAACATCACGGTTTCTATGAAATAAAACCAAAACAAACCTTACTTGCCTACAAAAGACTCCGGCAATACCACCTAGGTTGGCCACCTCATGCACGCCGACAGTGCCAGATATATATATGTCCATGGTTTGAGCCACAGGAACTCTCGTTATTCTCATGTTGTTGTCACAAACGTGACCCTGAAGGTTTTCAGCAATAAGACACAACATCTGCAGAAACTGTGTGACAGACACTGTATTACCACCCGGATCTCAGAACGTAATGATAACTCATGAACTTTACCGTTGTATCCTTATCTTTGTTTGTAATCGTGGTGCTTCAGTTGTGTTATGAACTTAGAGTGTAGTTTGCGACAAGTAGCTCTTGATCCTCCTAATGTTTTGTCTGTAAGTGGTCACTACAGTGGCTGGAGTTATTTTGTATGTTACTAAAGTTTATTTTTATAATCTGTTTCTTTTTCAAGTTTAACTCATTTTATATTTTGCAGTCACCAATGTTTGATGGGAAGCAACCAAATTGGTATCATTTTGCTTGCTTCTTTGTGAAGCAGAGACCAAAATCAATTGGTGACATAGCACACATTGACTCTTTGAGGTGGGAAGATCAAGAAAAAATTAAGCAAAAAATTGGTAAGTGCTAAAAACTATCCATAGAGTATTGTATTCATTGTTTTTTACTGTGTGTGCTCGATAATAGTGTAAGTCAGGTCTTGCACAACCTGTATGGAGCAGCTGTTTCAAGGCATGCCTTTATCAACGTTGTAGCTATATTTTTCCCGTTTTGCAAAAGTTTTTGACTGCAAAATCCACTTGTAAATTTAAAAGCCAACACCATGGAATAAAATGAGTTCACATGTTCACATAGTCAGCTGAAGTTTGCAATACGGCTGTGTTGTGATAAATCCTAGGAAAATGGATTGTTTACAGGGGTCGTCTTAGAGTATGCGGTGGCAGTCTTTAGTGTGGGATGTTTGTTTCTGTATTGTTTATGAGTCTGTTAATAATTCACTGGGCTTCTTGAGTACTGTTTGTGAGAATATTTGAAGAGTTTGCGGCAGTTCGTTAGTAAGTTATTTTTATGTTTGCAGTTTTGGGCAATAGATTCTTTTTCTGTTTTGGATTTATTATTGAGTATGGTTGGAGATTTTATTTTATGTTTTCCATTATGAATATGACAAAGAATTCAATGGGAGTGTCAGATTCTGCCCTCTGCTTTGACCCATGACATAATGTTGTTGTGTGTGATGTCACTACGGCACAGTGTTTTTGAGTTGGTTGTGTTTTTAGGTGTCATGTTGTACTTAGTTTCATCTGTTGGTGTATCTGAATGTGTTGAGTTTAACATGTGGTATTGCGTTCATTTGAGTTTTGGTTGTTGTGCTAATGTGGTTTTGAGTTTAGTTAGTTGGTGTGGTGACATGGGTTGTGGAAGTGTTTTCGGTGGTTTACTAAGCTGTCTTTTTTTTTTTTTCCCTGGAATGAAATGGAATTTATTGCTTTATAGTTAGGAATGGGTATGACAGTGAAGATTTTTTTTGTTTTTGGTGTGTGTGTGTGTGTTGGGGGGGGGGGGGGGGCAGCACTGGCCAGACTAGGTGGTACTGCTGGAGGTATGTAATTTTTCGTTTGGATGTGTTCTATAGTAATTGTGATGTTTTGTCTGTTGTGTATTTATGGTAGATTGGTTGTGTTAATATAGGGTATTGGGGTTTTGGTTCCACTTTTTGGGGTTGTATGTGTTTGGTTTTTTGGTATCGATAGTTGCAGTTGAGCGATGTAGGTCAAGGGAAATGTCAGATTGGTGTAGTTTTGTTGGTTTAGCAGAATGTTGCAATTTAAGTTTTTTTATATTATTCTTTTGAGACAATGCATTGTTTTTTTGTTATTGTATATTTAGCTTGTCGCTGCCGGAAACCCCCACTTTCCGTGGTTGTTTGTATAGTTTCATTTTCTTTTTGGAGTGAGAGGTTATTGTGTAATTTCTATTTTTGTGTGTTTGTTGGCAAGTGTCTATAGTGACATCATTGTCGCCATATTGTATATGCTGGCACTAGCCGTTTCCACCATATTTATGATGTCGTGGGTCAAAGCACACAGGTGGAATCAAGTGCTTCTGTAATGACATGCATGTGACAGTGAGTACAGTATGTTGACAAAGATTGAATTCCTACAGTTATTCAGTTTAATTGTGAGTGTGAGAACTACTACATTCATAGACAGGATAGGAGATTGATCAGGGATCCTGTGGTGGCCATTGAAGAGGTTAACAACGTACTTCTGCTGTCACTAGATTTATTTGGTGTCTGAATTTTGTTTGTAAACATTTTATGGCTTTTTATTGTATTATGGTATATGTGTTTATGTACATAATTGTGGGTTTCTTGGGGCATACTTGGTCGCAGGATACCACCCCTCTTTCACCCATGACAGTTGTACTGTGCTGCATCATGTTGTGTGATGTCATCGAGCTGTGTTGTTGTTTTGGAGTGGAAGTGAAATGGCGCAGTGTATGAAGAGATTGTGTGCTCTAGCAGTTTGTGTTGTTGGTATCCTTATCTGGGGCTGTGCTAAGTAGGTTAACTGGAGACTGGGATACCAGCTTTGTATTTTTTTTTTTTTTTTTTTTTTTTTTTTTTTTTTTTTTTTTTTTTTGGGGGGGGGGGGGGGGGAGGGGGTTATTGGTATCCAGATCTAGTGGGTGAGCAGTATAGGTTCACTAGAGTTTGGGATACCATGATGGTATGTTTGTAGGATTTTGTTGGGTTTTATTTTTTGCAGAAGGTTGCTTCTTGGTGTTTTTATTGTTCTCAGTTTATCCCCACCCAAAATCCCATTTTCCATTGTTGCCCCACTAATTGCATCGGGCTTAGCACCTGAATTGATTCGTGTGTTGTTCGTATTTGTGCAATATTATGATAGAGTTTTTGGTGGTCATATTAGATAGGTTACACTCGAAATGAGTTTTCGGCACAGTGATGATGTCATTGGTCAAAGTGGACAGCTGATACCCCAGTCTCCAGTAATCCCTTGTATAAGCGTATCTGCGATTTTGATGTCGCAAGTCAAAGCTGACAGCTCGTTCCACAATCTTTGGTGTTGCTGTTTTCATATCAGTGTTTTGTTATTTCATGTAGTTCAACAAAGATCATACATGATAAACAAACTCAATTATCTGTCGCATAATGCAGTACATTATGTTGTTGACTGAGCTGTAGTCTGATTAAAATTGTTTGCGAACTGACATTTCAAACGTTGTAACTTAATTCCTTAAATCGAAGCTCTCAGCATCACAAGCAAATTGTTCACCATTGCCAGTGTAACACAGTGACATGTCAATTCACTTAGTTTCCAAACATTGTGGTTTACACTCATTGATTGTTATCACACACTATCCGACAACTCATTTAATTGCTGCTGGCCACAAGTGCCAGATGCATGCAGTCCTGAGGATTCAAAATTCTCATTAGTGCTTTCTGTTACTGTGCCACCCTGTCTATAATAAATTGCTGCTTATGGTGTGGAATATCTTACTTATTTCCACTTTTGCCAACTTTCCCCAAAACCAGTTCAGAATCTTAAGGCAAATAACTTTTACATTTAGGACTGCCATGCCTTATGTAAATTTTTCTGTCTTTTCTCATAAAGAAAAATGTCAGTGTTTTAAAGGAAAAAATAATATAGTCATCTGTTATTGTTTCAAGAAAATTGTTTATAAGTTGGTATTACATAGGTTTTTAACAAACTTGTCGCCATTTGTGTTCCGAAATATTCAAAATACTCCATAACTTCAGGTGTAGCTGCCCCCTCCCCCCGCTGCCCTACCCCACAAACTATTATATGGGTGCCCTTGGTGTACAGTATTTTTTAATGCATGCTCATAGCACTTCCCATTTTTGTTGGATTGCCGTCATTTATGCGTGACAGATTGATGACACTTTTCTCTTTGTTTTATCTCTTGTTATGAGACTGAGCATAAATTTTCACCCTTTTTAATTGTTCCTAGCAGATGTGTGTTCAGCAAACTACAAATGCTGAGTTGTTCTTATGTGGTTAATTTAATATTAAAAGACTGGATGTGATTCTTGAGTTTCTCCCGGCGTATTTGATAATCAAAATATCCACGGGTGTACTGCCAGTCTACAGTGTCAAACGGGCACTGTAGACCGGCAGTACACCCGTGGATATTTTGATTAAAAGACTGGATGTTTCAGTATGTAGGCTAGACTCCTGGGCAGTCTTGGAGCAGGTGCTGATCCAGTTGCACTAGTGCACTGCGAGTGTATAAATGTTACTGTGATTCCACTTCTTGTGTAGCAGCTGTGGTTGAGTGGTCAGATCAAGTTTGTGCCTTAATTTCTTGATCCAGCAGAGGACACATTGTTGATCTAGAATAATTGACAAACGTTGATGCTTGTAGTACTGATTTGCATTCCGATGTGGTTTTTGCCCCAACTTCTCCCAGTGTATCCCTCTTTCCTTTGTAAGGAAGGAACTAATAATTTTGAAAGTTAGGATAGTTTCAGTATTTTTGTATTTCAGTATGTAACAGTCTCCTTCACCTTCATCACCCTCAGATTCTCTGTTCTTGAAGTCTCCTATCTTGATTGCTGGACTATGCTGAAAATTGGCTTTAAAAAAGACAGTGGAAATAATGTATACTACACTGTTGTTGAATTTAAGTAGGTTCCCCACTTTTTAGTACTATAAATGCCATGGTAGCCAGTTTTCAAAGTTTGCAATACACAATCTGTAAAGGCAGAGAGACTTGCACCTGCTCATCCATATGCATGTCCATAATAGAACAACCCAGTTATTGTGCTGTGACACACTATTCATTGAATATGTGTGTGTGTGTGTGTGTGTGTGTGTGTGTGTGTGGTTATTGGAACACACATTTTTGTGTGTGTATTTGATACATGTTAATGTTACTAGAGTTAATTAATCTCGCAGACATTGTTGTTGCCAACTTTCTACATTGTCTTAAGCGAACTGACACATTTTAATGTCATGTTAGCTAGGCACAGACCGTTAGTTTTGGGGAGGGTTAGGCCATTTAAGGACTAGTGTAAAGATATTCAGTTTCCCTCTGCAGCATTCTTTGTCTTGCGTCTTATCTGTCTTGCATAATCCTCATTGAAAAATTTTGCTGTTCTTAGGTATTCTATCTTCCACATTACCACTTCCATGGTCAAACTGACTGTTTTCAGTATCCCCAACTTATTTTCCATATCTCCTTCTTTCCATGTGTTCTTTCTTGTCTCAGTAATCTCTTCCGATTTCTTCTTGTGTTCTTCATGCTTTTCTTTAATTCATAGATTTTCTACCTTGTTTCACTTTTCCCTACTCTCTTTCTTGCTGTATCTATGTTCCATCTGCATCTGACCCACACCAAGTTATGAGCTGTGTCTCTGTCTGCCCCTTGACAGCTAATAACCGATGCCTGCCATGCATATGTGATCACATGGTTTTCGTGGTAACTGTCGGGCAGTTACCAAGTACACTTCTTTGTATCTTTCCTGGGATGCCATGTGCTTATCTTTGTCCTTTCCTTACCATTGGTCAATTCCATCACCCCTACTCCATTATCGTTACTGACTAGATGCTGGCTTTCTTTTCCTACCAGCTGGTTATAATTGAAGTGCAGGTACTCATAGAGGTGCAGTGTGGGCTGTAATTAACATATGACAGCAGTAGCTGTTCTAATGTGGAACCAGTTTTCGCTGGAAAAAAATTACTTCTTATTTTCGCCACCAGGTGAAAAGCTGGTGTGGTCAGTGCAAGAAAGACCTACAGAAATGTTTCCATATGTAATAGATTAGGAATGGGACATTGGCAGAAAAGGTCAAACAAGTGAGAAAGGCATAATATTGGTGTTATTAACTGCCACCTACCTAGTTTGTCCAATATGAGCACTGGAGACGTTGACAGGATGCTGTGCAGCAACAGATTCACAGCTAGTGGCTAAAATTCAAACTATTCTCTCTCTCTCTCTCTCTCTCTCTCTCTCTCTCTCTCTCTCTCTCTCCAAATGTTAATTGGTTCTGCATTAACAATATCTACCAAGTTTTGCTGCCATATGGTAATTACAGCCCACATTGGACTTCTGTAAGTAGCTGCACTTTAATTATAACCACACAATATTATGTTCTTGTGCATTTCTTGTTTACCAAGTTTTGCTTTCAGATCCCCAGGGATCATTTTTGCATCAAGCCTATGAACTTCGCATATTTTCTCCTCCAGTTTGGAGTAAATGCATCCTTCTCCCCTCAATATGATTCCTCTGTATTGGCATAGACACACATCATTGTAACATTGAAAAATTTTCCCTAAATACCAAAGAAGACAACATGTCAATTAACTGCTTTGAAGCTAATTATATTTACCTTCATTGAGCTGTGTATAAGAAAGGTGGTACCATGATGACCTGTATCCCAATGCAACCATTCCGTATCTCTTCCAAGCAATATGGCGAAGGCCATTTAATTTTTAGTTTTGGACCTGTTTCTGTATGGTGACTTTTTTAGCCCTTTCTCCATGTGCCTGTTTTTAGCTGTCTTCTCTTATGTCTATTGGGACTTGACATATAGTCGTTTTTTACCTCCACTCTGTCTTCATGTTCTATAGTTTTGACTTGGGCACTTATGACCCCAGTTGTTTTTTGCGCCCTAAAGCAAAACAAAACAAACCTCTCCTTTCCGTCATATGTCTTGTAGTGCAGCTATTTAACTCGGCATTTCTTCTCTAATTTCTTGCGTCTCTTTAAGTGGCCGCACATTCCAGGTGGGTGTGTTATCAGTTTTATTTCTTGTTAATCTTTTTCTTTGCCTTTTAGTTGGCTTGTAATTTGCATCCTTCCAAGGCCAGTGTGCAGTATCCGCAATAATTCTGTTTTAATAGGTGGGGTTTGTTAGCCCCACTCCCAAACTCTAGACTGGAGGGACCAGCATTTTGTCTTGGAGCTTAAAGCACTTGATGGTTAGCTTCCCTATACCTATAGAGTTCCTCTCCTGTTCTATGTCACACTATTTGTCAGGCTTCTCTGTTGAGTCCTGTTCGGCTTGTGTGACCCTGCTGGAAAGGAAAGCAAGACTAGTGGTGGAAGACTGTAGAGAGAAGAGGGAAAGTGCAGATAAATTACAAGGGTAAAGAAAATACAGTATGAAAGTAGGAAGATAAAGCATTTGGACGAAATGAGGGGTTATGATAAGATACGAAAGATCTAGAGAAATGAAGAAGATTCCAACGGATCTAGAATTGGAAGCATATAATGACTCATAGAAGAAACTCCCTGTATACTGAATTTTTTAAAAATCAAAAGGTGTAACCTATAAATGTCAATTGTTTTTAAACTGATCAAAAATTTGTTTTAATTGTATTACAGATGGCATATAATAAGCAAACTGGAAGCTGTAATTTAAAACTAAATAACATTTTCTTGTATTTCAGCTTCTGGTGGTGGAAGCGGTAGCAGTGCTAGTGCGAGTCCTGGTACAGCAAAGTCTGGTAAGGGCAAACCAAGCAAAAGGAAGTCTGCTGTTGGTGGAGAATTCAGTGATTTTACTGTGGAGTATGCAAAGTCCAGTAGGGCCACATGTCGAGGTTGTGATACAAAGATTGATAAGGTAAGTAGTGAATATCTTTGGGTCATCTGAAGCTTAAGTTTTTCCAGAACCATAAGCAAAAAGAAAATTTAGTTTCCTGGAATTGTTGATTGGAATACATTCAGCAACTTGTCAGCAAAAAACCACAAGCTACTCAATGTATTCACAGGGCAAGTTTACGGCGCAAGTGGCCACTTGGGGCACCAAGTTGAAGGAGCATCAGAGCCCTTTGTGAATTCCCACCTGTGGATTCGGGGGTTAGAATAGGCCCGAGGTATTCCTGCCTGTTGTAAGAGGCGACTAAAAGGAGTCTCACATGTTTCAGCCTTTATGTGATGGTCCCCTGTAGGGTTTGACCTCCATTTTTAAAAATTTTCCTGAAGAGCAAGCCAATTGGGTAAGGGTTCCTTACATGGTACATAGTGTCAATCACGTGCTCAGACCTCTCACATCCTTCGTCAACGTGGATCTGCCCTTAAGCTCATTCTCCAGCTGTTGGGTGAGGTCACACTCCTATGTGCGTTTTCCTCCATCCTCGGTGCAGTATCACTTTCTGTGCTGTCGATGATGTACTTCTTAGCTCATTTGCGCCTGATATCCAGCATGGTAGCCAGTCTGTTGTGGTGGGGCTGCCATGTACCCTGTTGGTTGTAGCCCCCTGACCACACAGGGATCACTCTGCTGATGCATGCTTCATTAACTACCCATGTATGCCAAGGAGTAGACGGCCATCACCCTGGGACATAGGGAGTCCTGGCAATGACCATCCTGCCAGGTGGCCTTTACTGTGGCTGGGAGGCACCCTTAGGGAGGGCCCTGGTCGGAGTGGGTGGCATCAGGGCAGATGACACGCCATGAAACATAGTATGTCATCTCCTGCTGGTGGGAAAACACCAGCAGTCTCAAAGCGGTCAAGTTCTAACTTCAGTGCTAAGAAATATGACCCCAAATCGTCTCCTCCCCCTCCCCCCTGCCCACATTCGCCTTGCTCGCCAGACTGCAGGATTCTCCAGAAAGAAAGAAAAATAATTTAATACAAAGCCGTGGACCGACTGACCTACACTGAGGCTAAGAGAAAACATGAGAGGCTACATCCTGTACATATGTCAACCTACGCCTCCACTATGACAACAGT
The DNA here is from genome assembly GCF_023864275.1 of Schistocerca cancellata. Classification (NCBI taxonomy): domain Eukaryota; kingdom Metazoa; phylum Arthropoda; class Insecta; order Orthoptera; family Acrididae; genus Schistocerca; species Schistocerca cancellata. Next base: position 199,546,470 of record NC_064634.1, read on the forward strand.
TCTACCATTTTCCGTTCTGCCGCATACAGTTGGTCTCAGAGCTGTCAGACTACCTGCCCCTTTGATGGTGGTGGTGGGGGGGGGGGGGGGGAGGAGGTGGTTCTTTCCTCCCTGTTGCTCCTACACAACCTACTTCAGGAGAAACACACCTCCCCCCCCCCCCCCCCGACCATCAGGGACGTCAGTCCTCACTTCTCAGCCAGAGAAGTGTAAGTCTTCTTCGGCTCCTCTTGCCAGGAAGGGATCCCTTAGGTCACTCCCTTCCCAGGTTCCTACCAGTTTCAAAGCTGACACCCACCATTGGCTGAAGCAACCACAGGTAGCTGGTCATAGGGCTTCACGGTCCTCCTCAGTCCCTGAGACGGAATCAGTGAAGCCCTCCCAGCCAGGCGAACCTTAGGAACAGCAAGAGAAACGTAAAACGAAAAAGACCCCTCAAGAACCAAGGCACTGCAGTGACGACGACGACGACAAGAACAACACTACCTACAAGCTCTGTGTCTGAAGATGAAGTGGAGATTCTGGCATCTGCTAAGGACCTAGATCTTGTTGGGCCCTCAAACACAATGGATGTGGATTGCACAGGCACTCATCTGGTGGCATTAGGTGGCCCTGAGGTGTAGACTGCCTCATTGTCTTGTGACTTGCCAGTCTCATGATCACGTAATCCTCCAGTGGAATTGCAGTGGTTTTTTCCACCACGTGGATGAGCTATAGCAACAGTTGAGCTTTGCACCTGCTTTCTGCATTCCCCTCCAGGAAATCTAGTTCCCAGCAGTAAGGGATATTACAGGAACAGTAGCGACTATAATAGTGTCAGGTGAAGTTCGTCTATTTCCTGAACTCAGTAAGTAGTGAGCCTGTGGCTGTCAGTATAAGGACGACACAGGAAATAAGTCACAATGTATATTTTCCCCCAGATGGTGCAGTATCCCTGAACGTATTGGCTGCACTGATTATTCAACTGACTAAACCTTTCCTGCTTTTGGGAGATTTAACACCCATAACCCCTTGCGGGATGGCGCCATGCTTACTGGCAGAGGTAGAAAATTTACTGTCGCAATTCGACCTCTGCCTCTTAAATACAGGTGCACCCACACATTTCAGTGCAGCACATGACATGTATTCAACCATTGATCTCTGTTTGCAGTCCTGGCCTTTTCCCATCTATCTACTGGAGAGCACATAACAATCTGTGTGGTAGTGACCACTTCCCCGTCTTCCTGTCACTCCCCGGGCATCATGCACATGGGCGCCTAACCAGATGGGCTTTAAACAAGGCAGGCTGGGAATCCTTCACCTCTACTGTCACTGCTGAATCTCCCTCGCATGGTGCCATTGATGTTGTCATTGAGCAGGTCACTATAACGATCGCTTCTGCAGCGGAAAATGGGATCCCTTGTTCTTTAGGGGGCCCACAGTGGAAGACAGTCCCTTGGTGGTCGCCAGAAGTCGTTAAGGCAATTAAAGTGTGTCAGCGAGCTCTGCAGCTACATAAGCGGCACCCTTTCCTAGAGCACCTAATAGTCTTTAAGCAGCTCTGTGCACACGTTCGCCAGTTTATAAAACGACAGAAACAGTAGTGTTGGGAGAGGTATATGTCGACCATTGGGTGCCATACATCACCTTCATAAGTCTGGACGAAGATCAGACGTCCTTTTGGGTACCAGATCCCAACAGGTGTCCGTGGCATTAACATCAATGGCGTGTTATCTACTGATGCAAACGCGATTGCCGATAACTTTGCTGAGCACTATGCATGAGCCTCTGCGTCAGAGAATTACCCTCCAGCCTTTCGCACCCGCAAATGGCAGGTGGAAAGGAAAGTCCTCTTGTTCACTGCATGCCACAGTGAACCCTATAACTCCTCATTTACAGAGTGGGAGCTCCTCAGTGCCCTTGCACATTGCCCCGACACAGCTCCTGGGCCGGATCAGATCCACAGTCAGATGATTAAACATCTCTCGTCTCGCTACAAGCGACATCTCATCATCTTCAACCGTATCTGGTGCAATGGCATCTTTCCATCGCAAATGCGAGAGAGCACCATCAATCCTGTGCTCAAACCCGGTCAAAACCCTCGTGGTGTTGATAGCTATCGACACATCAGCCTCACCAACTTTCTTTCTAAGCCGCTGGAACGTATGGTGTGTCTGCAGTTGGGTTAAGTGTTGGAGTCACGTGGCCTACTGGCTCCGTGTTAGGGTGGCTTCCGCCAGAGTCGCTCTACCACTGATAATGTTGTGTACCTAGAGTCTGCCATCCGAATAGTCTTTTCCAGATGCAAATGTCTGGTTGCCATCATGTTTGACATATGACACGACCTGACATCATATCCTTGCCACATTGTATGAGTGGGGTCTCCGGGGCCTGCTCCCGATTTTTATCCAAAACTTGCTGTCGCTCCACACTTTCCGAGTCAGTGCCTCCTCCCCGTATTCAGGAGAATGGTGTTCAGCAGGGCTCCGTGTTGAGTGTCTTTGTATTTTTAGTGGCTATCAACGGTGTAGGAGCAGCTGTAGAGCCATTGGTCTCCCCTCCATATACAGATGACTTCTGCATTTCATACTGCTCCTCCAGTACTGGTATTGCTGAGTGCTGCTTACAGGGAGCCATTCACAATGCACAGTCACGGGCTCTAGCCCACGGCTTCCTGTTTCCAGCCGTGAAGTCGTGTGTCATGCATTTCTGTCAGTGTCGCACTGTTCATCCAGGAGAAGAACTTTACCTTAATGATGATCCACTCACTATAATGGAGACATATCGATTCTTAGGACTGGTTTTCGATGCCTGATTTACTTGGTCACCTCACCTTCGTCAGTTTAAGCGGAAGTGCCGACAACACCTCAATGTCCTCCACTGCCTCAGCAACACCAACTGGGGTTCAGATTGCTCTACGCTGCTGCAGCTCTACAGAGCCATTGTCCAATCCTGCCTTGACTAGGGAAGTCTGGTTTACAGTTCGGTGACACTCTCACTGTTACATTTACTTAACCCAGTGCACCACTGTTGTGTTCGCCTAGCGACGGGAGCTTTTATAATGAGTCCAGTGACCAGTGTCCTGGTGGAAGTCGGAGTCACCCCATTGAAGGTTATGCATGCACAACTGCTCGCCAGTTATGTTGCACACATTGGTAGTTCTCCTGCACATGTGAATTACCATCTCCTTTTCCCAACCACAGCGCTTCATCTCTTGCATCGGTGGCCCAGATCAAGGCTTACGGTTGTGGTTCGCATCCAGTCCCTTCTGTCTGAACTGGATCCCTTCCCATTACCACCTCTCCTCTAGGTCCATTCACATACACCTCCATGGTGTACACCTAGGCCACAGATTCTTCTGGACCTTTCGCACAGCCTTAAGGACTCCGTTAATCCTGCGGCTCTCTGTTATCACTTCCTCTTGATTCTCGACGTGTACTGGGGCCATGAAGTGGTTTACACCGATGGCTGATGGTCATGTAGGCTTTGCGTATGTTCATGGAGGACATACTGAATAGCACTCCTTGTCAGATGGCTGCATTGTTCTCACTGCAGAGCTGGCGGCCATATCTCGTGCTCTTGAGCACATACGCTCATGCCCTGGCAGGTCATTGCTCCTGTGTACTGACTCCTTGAGCAGCCTACAAGCTATCAACCAGTGCTACCCTTGCCACCCTTTGGTGGCATCCATTGAGGAGTCCATCTATGCCTTGGAAAGGTCCTGTCGTTCAGAGGTGTTTGTGTGGACCCCAGGACACATCAGAATCCCAGGCAATGAACTTGCCAACAGGCTGGCCAAACAGGCTACGTGGAAACAGTTTCTGGAGATGGGCATCCTTGAAACTGACCTGTGTTCTGTCTTACGCAGCATGGTTTTTCGGCTTTTGGAGACAGAATGGCATAACAATACATAGAAGAAGCCGCGTGTCATTAATGAGACTATGAATGTGTGGAAGTCTTCGATTTAGTCCTCTCACAGGGAATCAGTTGTCCTCAGCCGACTCTGCATTGGTCATACGTGGCTAACGCATGGTTACCTCCCCCGCCATGAGGACCCACCTTGGTGTCGCTGTGGCTCACAAATGATGGTCATCCACCTCTTGCTGGACTGCCCACTTTTAGCTGCTCTGCAGCGGGCTTTTAACTTTCCCAGCACCCTACCTTCCGTGTTGGTAGACAATGCCTCAACAGCAGCTTTAGTTTTACTTTATATTTGTGGGTTTTATCATTTGATCTAAGTTTTAGTGCATGTCTTTTATCCCTCTGTCCTCCATCCTAGTGCTTTGCAGAATGGCTGGCATCTCCTTCTTATTCTTATGGTCAGCCAGCCATGGTTATCTGCTCTCTTGTTGTGATCTCTTCGACATGTATCTTGCATTTCTCTGTGGTTTTCTTGTCCGATTCCCCCCCCCCCCCCTCCCCTTCTTTCCATTTTAGTGTTTGTTGCCCTTCTGTCATTCTTGTGGTTTTCTCTTTTCTTCCATCAGGTTTTTGTATGTCTCGATTATTTTATTCCCACCCTTGTGGAATTATCTTAATCTGAACGAGGGACTGATGATATAGCAGTTTGATCCCCCCCCCCCCCCCCCCCCTTCTAAACCAACCAACCAACCAACCAACCAACCATCTCGCTACATGATAATCCAGTGGAATTGCAATAGATATTGTCACGTACTGGAAATACAATGCCTTGTTTCCTCCTATTCTCCATTCTGTCTTTCTCTTCAAGAAACTCACTTCTGTGCTGGCCACTCTCCAGTGTTTCATGGTTATCGGGCATTCTGTCGGAAGCATGCTGGCTCCGAGATAGCTTCTGGAGGCGTCTGCACTTCGGTTCTTGCTGATATCATTAGTGACTGGATCCCCTGCGTATCAACCTGGAAGCAATAGTGGTTAGAGTGCAAATGACTCCGGTAGTCACTGTTCCCAATGTCTACCTCCCTTTAGGTAGGCCACTTTCTTACGTTGAACTGTCTATGTTAATACAGCAACTCTTGCTCCTATATCTCCCCTCCCCCCCCTCTCCCCCCTTCTGTGGGTCCGGGTGTTGGAATAGGCCCAAAGTAGCCATGCCTGTCTGAAGAGTTGACTAAAAGGAGTATCTCACTTTTTGGCCCTATAAGTTCAGGTCCCATTTTATGGTTTGACCTGCCACTTTTCAAATTCTACAGAAGTGCAGGCCATATGGGGAAGGACACCTTACGTGGTGCATGAGTTATCCATAGTGCCCTTAGATTTGATCGCCTCAACCTCTTGTCATGGCCTTGCATCTCCACTTGCAATTCCAATTATTTGAGCGAGGACGCTTCCCGGGATATGTCATCTTCTTTTGTTGCCTCCTGTCCTCTTTCGCCCCCATTGGATTTCTCTGGGCCCAGTATCCAGCACGGTAGCCAGTCCGTTGTGGTGGGGCCGACATGTACCCATTTGGTGGAACCCCCCTGACCATACAGGGATCGCACTGCTGATGCCTGAGCTATAAACTCTCCACATATGCCGATGAGTAGGTGCCTGCCTTCGTAGGGCATCAGGACTCCCGGCAACGGCCATCATGCCAGGTGGCCTTTACTGTGGCTGGGTGGTGCCTGTGGGGAGAGCCCCTGATCGGAGTGGGTACATCAGGGCAGATGACCTGCAACAAAGAAGACTGTCATTCCTTGCTGGTGACTGTACGGCACCAACACACTCTAAGAAGGGCAAGATGGAGTACAGTGCTGACAGATGTGACCCTAAATCGTTTCTCCCCCTTGCTACCCCATGGGAGGAACCTAGGTCTACAGAAAGAAGAGAGCCATATTCGCCTCGGTATTTAGTCTGTAGCAGAATGGATGGGGACTTCTTTGTACTTATGAAGCCTCAGTTTTTTGTTGAATATCTTGGGGATAAGTCTGGGGAAGTGACAGCACTGTCCAAGATGAGAAGCAGTGCAGTCTTGATTCAGACAGCTTTCCCAGCCCAATCCCGGGCGTTACTCGCTTGTGACTGAGTGATATTCCTGTTTCCGCCACTCCCCATAAAAGCCTCAGCATGGTCTAGGGGACTATTTTCCACAGTGACCACCTCTTGCAGTCTGACAACGAGCTCCACGCCACTGTAGAACGGCGAGTTGTTCATTTGATCTGGTGCGTTTACAGGAGACCCAAAGACAACAGGTTTGCTACTGGTGCTTTCATCTTGGCCTTTGTGGGTGATTCATTGTCTGAAAAGGTCGAGGTGATGGTTTACTGCCGTGACGTTAAACCATATGTCCCTCCCCCTATGCGGTGCTGGAAGTGCTGGAAATTCGCGCACATCTTCCCACTGCACTTACGATGCCACGTGTCGAGACTGCGGACCTCCACCGCATCCAGATACTCCCTGTGCGCTTCCTCCCACTTGTATCAACTGCTCGGAGCAGCACTCCGCCTGCTCGCTAGACTGCACAGTGCCCCAAAAGGAGCAGAAAATCATGGAGTACAAGACCTGGACTTACTAATAGGCTAAACGTAAATTTGAACGATTACACCCCGTTTGGTTGACATCCACCTACACTACAGCTACATTACCACCATCACAAGTACCAGTCGGACCACACTCTGCCACGAACAGTGGGCCCTCTGGGCCTCCAGAATGCATCTGCCCCCTTCGTGGTAGGGTGAAGGCTCCTTCTGTTGCTCCCAAAATACCTACTTTGGGAGCAAGGGCCCCCCCAAACACAGGGGACATCAGTCCCCTTCCCCCAGCCGGAGAAACAGCAGCCTCCTCAGACTCCTCTCGTGCGGAAGGGTTCCCTTGGGACCCCTCTCTCCCAAGGTGTCCACTAATGCCACAATGGACACTTGCCAGTGGCTAAAAGAGCCAAAAGGTGCTGGACAAAGAGCTTCACGGTCTTCCTCTGCACCTGAAGCTACTTAAAGAAGTCCTCCCAGCAAGCCCCTAAAGAGAAGCGAGAGGGCAAGCAAACAAAGAAATCTGCTAAGAAAAAGGACCCTCCGGTGGCCCCCCCAACACCACCACTCCCTACCAATTCTGGACCTTCAGATGAGGATATGTCAGTATCACCTGAGGACCTGGATCTCACTGATGCCTCATCCACAGTAGGAATGGATACAAATACTCAGTTGGGGGCAGCAGGTGACCCTGAGGTCTAATCTGTCTCCTTGCATGCTTCATGCCTTCCCAGCCTCACAAGGTCATCCTCCAATGGAATTATGGCAGTTCTTTCCACCACCTGGCTGAGCTACAGCAACTGTTAAGCTTTACACCTGCTTTCTGCATTGTCCTCCAGGAAACCTGGTTCCCAGCAATACGAACCCTTGCCCTTCACGGCTATAGGGGATATTAAAAGAATGTAGTGACTATTAATAATAGTGTCAGGTGAAGTTTGTGTCTATGTCCTGAACTCGGTATTTAGTGAAACTGTGCCCCTTCGAATCTCTCTTGAAGCTGTGGCTGTCAGGATAAGGACGACACAGTAAATAACTGTCGGCAACATATATCTTCCTCCAGATGGTGCAATACCCCTGAACACGTTGGGTGCACTGATTCAACAACTCCCTAAACCTTTCCAACTTTGGGGAGATTTTAATGTCCGTAACCCCTTGTGGGGTGGCACTGTGCTTACTACCCGAGGTAGAGGTGTCGAAAGTTGTCTCAACTTAGCCTGTGCCTCTTAAATACCTGTGCCCCCACACATTTCAGTGTGGCTCACTTATTCGATCATTGATTTATCCCTTTGCAGCCCAGGACTTCCCCATCTGTCAACTGGAGAGCCCACGATGACTTGTGTGGTAGTGACCACTTTCCCATCTGCCAGTCACTCCCCCGGACGTCTACCAAGATGGGCTTTAAACAAGGCAGACTGGGAAGCTTTCACCTCTGCTGTCTCTCACATGGTACCATCGATGTGGTAGTTGAGCAGGCCATTAGAATGATCGTTTCTGCGGCGGAAAACACAATCCCTTGTTCTTTAGGGTGCCCCCGGTGAAACTCAGTACCTTGGTGGTAACTGGAAATCGCTGAGGCCATTAAAGTGTGTCAGCAAGCTCTACAGCAGCATAAGCGGCACACTTCCCCAGAGCACCTAATAGCTTTTAAATGGCCCCGTGCTCGCATTCGTCAGCTTATAAAGAAAACGGAAACATGCGTGTTGGGAGAGGTACGCCTTGACCATCTGGTGCCATATGTCACCTTCCCAAGTCTCGATGAAGACGTGTTTGTGGGTACCAGAGCCGAATAGGTGTTACTGGCATTAACATCAATGGCGTGTTATCTACCACTGCAAACACAATTGCCAAGCACTAAGCTTGAGCTTCCGTGTCAGAGAATTATACCCCAGCATTTCCCACTCTCAGACAGCGGATGGAAAGGAAAGCCCTCTCTTCACTGAACGTCACAGTGAACCCTATAATGCTCCATTTACAGAGTGGGAGTTCCTCAGCATCCTAGCACATTACCCCGACACAGCTGCTGGGCCCAATCGGATCCAGTCAGATAATCAAATATCTCTTGTGTCAGACTACAAGTGACATCTCCTCATCTTCAACCAGATCTGGTGCGATGGCGTCTTTCCATTGCAATGGCGGGACAGTAGCATCATTCCAGTGCTCAAACCCGGTAAAAACCCGCTTGATGACAATATCTATCGGCCCATCAGCCTCACCAACGTTCTTTGTAAGCTGTTAGAACATATGGTAAGTCAGCAGTTGTGTTGGGTCCTGGAGTCACGTGGCCTACTGGCTCCATGCCAGGGAAATTTCTGCCAGGGTCACTCTACCCTTGATAATCTAGTTTCCCTTGAGTCTGCCATCCAAACAGCCTTTTCCAGACGCCAACACCTGATTGTCGTCCTTTTTGATTTATGAAAAGCTTAAGACGTGACCTAGCGACATCATATCCTTGCCATATTATATGAGTGGGGGCTCCAGGGCCTGCTTCAGATTTTTAACCAAAATTTCCTATCGCTCCATACTTTCCATCTCCAAGTTAGTGCCCTTCATAGTTCCCCCCATATCCAGGAGAATGGGGTCCCACAGGGCTCTGTATTGAGTATATCTCTACATTTAGTGGCCATTAATGGTCTAGCTGCAGCTGTCAAGCCATCGGTCTCACCTTCTCCATATGTAGACGACTTCTGCATTTCGTACCGCTCCTCCAGTGCTGGTGTTGGCGAGCGGCACCTACAGGGAGCCATCCGCAAGGCGCCGTCATGGTCCCTAGCCCACGCCTTCCAGTTTTCAGCCACGAAGTTGTGTGTCACGCTCTTCTGTCGGCATCGTACCGTTTATCCGGAACCAAAACTGTACCTTAATGATGATCCTCTCACTGTAGTGGAGATCTATAGATTCTTAGGACTGGTTTTCGATGCCTATTTCACATGGCTTCCTCATGTTTGACGGCTGAAGCGGATGTGCTCACAGCACCTCAGTGCCCTCCGCTGCGTGAGCAACACCGCAAGTGGGGTGCAGATTGCTCTACGCTGCTGCAGCTCTACAGAGCCCTTGTTCAATCCTGCCTTGACTATGGGAATCTGGTTTATGTTTTGGCGGTGCCCCCAGCATTGGGTTTACTTGACCCAGTGCACCACTGTGGCATTCGACTGGTAACAGGAGTCCGGTGACCAGTATCCTAGTCGAGGCTGGAGTCCCTATATTGAAGGTAAGGCATGTACAACTGCTCACCAGTTACGTTGCACACATTCGTAGTTCTCCCGAGCATCCGAACTACCGTCTCCTTTTCCCATGCACGACGGTTCATCTCCCGCATCAAAGGCCCAGGTCAGGGCTTACGATTGCAGTTCATCTCCGATCTCTTCTGTTTGGCGTCCTTGCCTTTACCACCTATATTTAAGGTCCATTAACGTACACCTCCATGGTGTACACCTAGGCCGAAGCTTCGTCTGGACCTTTCACATGGTCCTAAGGACTCAGTTAACCCTGCAGCTCTCCGCTGTCATTTCCTCTCGATTCTTGGCGTGTACTGGGACCATGAAGTAGTTTAAACATGACAGCTCGGTGGCTGATGGTCACATTGGCTCCGCTTATGTTCATTGAGGAAATATTGAACAGCACTCCTCGCCAGATGGCTGCAGTGTTTTCACTTCAGAGCTGGAGGCCATTTCACGTGCTCTTGAGTGCATCTGCTCATGCCCTGGCGAGTCGTTTCTTGTCAGTACTATGTCCTTGAGCAGCCTACAAGCTATCGACCAGTGCTACCCCCGCCTTCCTTTGGTAGTGACCATCCAAGAGTCCATCTATGCCCTGGAACGGTCCTGTCATTTCGTGGTGTTTGTGTGGATCCCAGCCCATGTTGGAATCCCAGGAAATGAACTTGTCGACAAGATGGCCAAACAGGCAACACGGAAACCGTTTCTGGAGTTCGGCATCCCTGTAGTAACTGACTTGCGATCATTATTACGCTGCAAGGTTTTTCAGTTTTGGGAGACAGAATGGCATAATCTCAGCACACACAACAAACTGCATGCCCTTAAGGAGACTACGAATGTGTGGACCTCCATACGGGACTTTCGCAGGGACTCTATGGTTCTCTGCCAGCTCCGCATTGACCATACGTGGGTAACACGTGGCTACCTCCTCAGTCGCGAGGGCCCACCTCGGTGTCAGTCCACATCTTGTTAGACTGCCCACTTTTAGCAGCTCTGCAGCAAACTTTTAATCTTCCCAGCACCCTACCTTCGATGTTGGGCGACAATGCCTCAACAGCAGATTTAGTTTTATGTTTTATGCATGAGGGGCATTTTTATCGTACCATCTGAGAGTAGGCATTTAGTCTTCTCTCTGAGGTCACCAGCCTCCCTCCATTTTACCTCTGTCGCACGTGCTTTGCATTTGTTTATCTTGGTGGTCGTCTTTTCCCTACATGTGTTCATCTCATCCTCTTTATTATTGTGATCAGCCAGCCCAGATCATATGCTCTACAGTTTTAATACCTTCTGCTCTTCCTAGTATGGTACGTTTTCCCCATTTTTTGTTCGTTCCATACTTTTTCATTTTAGGTGTGATGTTGGGTGTTTTTGTTCCTTGAGCCTTGTTTGCGTCAGGAAAAAGGGATTGATGACCCTGTAGTTTGGTCCCTTTATACCACAAACAAACCAACCAACCAACCAACCATCCATCCATCCATCCATATCTTCTCCTCGGCAACTTCAGTGCACACCACCCCCTGTGGCAGACTGCCACTTCAATGAATAGGGGGTCTTCTAATTGACCAACTTAGTACAGACTTCGATTTGTGTCTGCTCGATGAATCAGTGCCGCTCGTGACACCTTTACTGCTGTTGATCCCGTGATCTCCTGCCTGGTCCTTGTGGCTTCCCTACATTGGTCACCCCATGATGATCATAGTGACAGTGACCACTTTCTGGTGATTCTGTTGTTCCCCTGCCATCACCAGGCAGAGGGGCCCACATATAGGGCATTCACCAGGGCCAATTTGCCTTTATATGCATCTGCTGTGCACTTAGACACCTCTCTTTCGAATCGTATTGATGCGGTCATGCAGGGTGTGACTGTCACTATTCTTCATGCTGCTGGCGCTGCTGTCCCCCTGTCCACCGACTGGTCTCTCTCATCCTCGACTGGTACCATGATGGATCAGTGATGTAGCAGTTGCTGTTCAGGGCTGCCAACAGTCACTGCAGCAATTTAAACAACACCCTTCATTGACCAATCTCCTCACTTTTTAGCGTCTCCGTGCTAAGACTAGCTATCTTGTTAAGCACAGTAAAAAGGAATTCCGGGAATGCTGTGTTTCCTCCCTGGGACATATCTCTCTTCATCATAGGTTTGGTTCTAGCTCTGTAGCATTCTGGGCTGCCAGTGACAGTCAACTGTCCATGTCTTATCCTCCAAGGTGTTCTGTGTACTGATCCGTTGGTCTTTGCAGAACACATTGCGACACACTTTGCAACACGATCGGCATCCTCATCCAGTCTCAATACCTCTCTTCAGCAGAAACGCAGAATTGACCCCCTCTATTTCAACCCCCACCAAGCTGAATCCTATAATGAACCTTTCACTGAATGGGAGTTCTGGCAGTAGCTTATCTCTTCACATGACATGGCCCCTGGCCTGGATTCCATCCACAGCCAGATGATCCAACAGTTGGATGTTACCCAGAGGAAGTATTTACTCAGTCTTCAATCAAATTTGGCTCATGAGTGCCTTTCCCTCGCAATGGCAAGACAGTATAGTTATCCCCGTCCTTAAGCCTGGAAGAATCCAACGTCTTTAGACAGCTACCGCCCCTTAGCCTGACAAAAGTATTTTGTAAACTGCTTGAGAGGATCGTTAGCTTCTGATTATGTTGGGTACTCTAATCTCTGGGCCTTTCGTCCCCGTACCAGTGTGGCTTCTGGAGAGGAGAGGACAATCTCCAACTGACCATTTACTCAGACTGGAAGCAGCATCCAGCTAGCTTTTACTACCCGCCCACACCTAGTCACGATCTTGTTCGACCTACATAAGGGATATGACACAGCTTGGTGCCATTATATTCTAGTTACCCTCTATGACTGGGGATTTTGCGGGCCCCTTCAGATTTTTATCTGTGAGTTTTTCTCCCTCCTGCTCTTCCGGATTCAATTTGGCACTTCACTCGGTGCCTCTCAGATTCAGGAGACTTGTATTGGACAGAATTCTTTTTTAAGTGTCACACTCTTTGTCATAGCCATCTATGGGCTTGTAACGTCTGTTGGGCCTCTGGTTACACCAGTGTTGTATGTTAATGATTTTTGCATCTGGTGCAGCTCCCACATGGTAGCATCTGCTGAGTGCCAGCTCCAAGGTACCATTGAATGGGCTGTCTCCCACGGCTTCCAGTTTTCTTTCAAAATGCAGGTTATGCAGTTTTCTCGTTGATCCACAGTACACTCCCATCCAGAACTTTATTTAGGTGACCATCTCCTAGATGTTGTAGCACAGTCCCATTTCTTGGGCCTTATTTTTGATAAAAAGCTGGCATGGTTGCCCATATTTTCCACCTGAAGACTACATGCATCTGGAAGCTTAATGCTCTATGCCTCCTGGCCCACACATCTTGGTGTACAGATTGCGCTCCATCTTTACTTTGCTCTGGCCTTGTCCAGATTAGATTATGCTAGTTTGGTTATGGCTCAGCAGCTATTTCCACGTGGAAAATACTTGAACCTGGTCACCATTGTGGGGTGTGTCTGGCTACTGGTGTCTTTTGCACTAGTCCAGCTGAGTCTCCTTGCAGAAGGGGGATTACCCCTCTGAAAAAAAGACAGGAACCAATTCCTGGTTTGTTATGCAATTGCCATTCACCAATTCCCTGACCATCCCATGTACCCTGTTCTCTTCACAAATGAGGGATGACTCCCTCCTGATAACAGCCTAAGGGTGGGACTATCTATTGGAATGCATCTCACTTACCCCTGTCAGGATCTCCATCTCCACTCGCTGAAATGGCCTCCCACACACCTCCTTGGGAGAACACCATTTATTGCTGGGATCATGTAATGTGTTCACAGCAGAGCTGCTAGCCATTTTGTTACTCAGGCCTCCCTCCTCTGTGTTTTAATATGTACAGACTCAATGAGCAGCCTGCAGGCAATCAACCAGTGCTACTCTCATCTCCTGTGCTCTCTTGCTATCCATGACACACTATCTGTCCTTGGCTGTGCCGCCTGCTCAGTTGTCTCTTTTCAGGATCCCAAGTCAGGGTATGAACTGGCTGCCTGTTTGACTAGAGAAGTGGATACTTACCCCCTTTTCCTTTCATGATTCCAGTTGCAGCTATGCAGATCTACAGCAGATCTCTCTTTGCCCAAAAATGGAATGACATCTGGTGCACTACTGCTCTCAGTAATAAACTATGCACAATCAAGGAGACTACTGCAGTTTGGCACTCTCTTTTCCGCTCAGAAGGAATCTGCTGTCTGATGCCATCTACACATTGGTCATACCAGGCTCACTCATTGTTTCCTTTTGCTCAATGAACCACCCCCACAGTTTGGTTGTGGGGCCAGACTGACAGTATCCCATATATTGGTGGAATGTGTCCTTCGTTTGGTTCGTATAGTTTTCCAGATTCCTTAAATTTAATATTGGCAGACGATTCACAGATGGTTGAACTGGTCCTCAGCTTCGTCTGTGAAAGTTGTTTTTATTTTTAGATATAAGGTTTTACTTTATTCCTGGAACAGGGTGGTAGTGATTGTGTCCTCCTCCTCCTCCTCCTCCTCCTCCTCCTCCCCCTCCTCCCCCTCCCCCCCCCCTCCTTTTCATGTTTTCTCAGTCTAGGACCCATGACCACACTCACTGCAAAAACTGCTCTCTTTTTCTCTCCCCGTTTTCCCAGATTTTATAATTAGGCTACTCTCCTATACCTTCTACTGCGTGTATTTTTATTTCCTCATTTTATAGTTTGACTCCCTTCGACTTAAAGCAGACCCCCTCTCTTCCATGTGTAACTTTTGAATGAATGGTGGGACAGATGACCTTGCCATTTAGTCCCATAAAACCTCTCAATCACCCAGTGAATCAACTCTTGTATCTTGACAAAACTGTAATATTCAGCTGCTCCAGTAATTCAAGCATATCAATGGGAGTGCTTTACATCTCACTTTTGAAATAACCCCAGACAAACATCAAGAGTATTGAGGTTAGGTGACCTTAGAGACCTATCCATCTTGAACTTTATTGGTGCATTAGTTGTCATCTTACATTAGCAGCAATGTTCTGTAAAGTAAGGTAGACCATGGGCGAAATGTGAGTCCAGTTGTATTGCAGTTTAATCAAAAATTTTAAATTTCAAATATATTTTTACTAACTAGGACAATATTCCACACTGGAATGGCAGCCCATAACCACACATTTGCAATTATCTCTGCAACAGCTAGTTTTGCAGACCCCCTGGGACGCTGGTGCTTCTGTTACATACTATAACACTGTCAGTTTTCGCTGTTTTTATCCATCCTGTGTGTTATGCCAACATTTTTTCACCAAAATCATTTAAAAATCTAAGTAATTACCTAGAATGAAAATAAGTTGTATTTTCTCATAATATTTAACACTGGAATAGGTTTTGCAAATTTATTTCTGTAACAGAGGAATGTCTGTGTAGTTTATTCAGGATGTCCAGCAAACCTCGAAATCTTGAATACCTGGAAAAAGCCGAGAATTTTCAAAATGGAGGAAAACCAGGAAAAAACCTTAAATTTCATTTAAAAACCTTGATTTTTTTAATGTTTTTTCGGTACCATACTCATATTGACATATCAGTTTAAACTGTCTGCTATTTCAAATAGTATTAGAATATTCAGAGGGTAAAGTACATGTTATATGCATAATACCTGTTGGTGATTCAATGTTAAACAAGGCTTCATAACTGTTTTATATCTGTCGAGCTGTTGCATAAAGTGGGTACCCAAGGAAGCTGATTGGTGCTACTGTATGAGAGGTGGAGGGACATATGGAATTCGTTGCTTCGAAGTCTGGCATACAGTACAGATCAGCTACTATGGTAGAAATATATGGAAATAATAAACTCTGTAAAAGCTTTTTATGTTCGTATTCAGTTTAGTACAGTGTCCAAAATTACATCAGTCCTGTTGTAACACTTACTATACTGTTAGATCATTGTAGTTGGCAGAGTTGAAAACAAGACGTCATAGTTACGAAGAGTAATGACTTGTACCAATATGTATCGAACAGGTCTAGGGGCTGAAGACCTGTTAGACAGCAACGGACTGACATGCCGTTAGTTTTACCACGGGGTAACCCGCAGTCTTGTGTTGATAAAGCTTGAGCTTGTGATTGCTTGCTTGGCCATTTCGTCAAGCGGAGCAGCAGTAACCTTGAGTAGTAGTAATGAAATTAAATCGAGGCTGTCATAACAGAATTATTCAATGACATTTTAGGCATTTGTAATTGTCTCATTTTGCAGCGTTTACAGAATTATTGGTATCAAGTAATTATTCGCCCTTCTTTTTTAAATCTTTTCTTGTGTTTGCAATGTTGCACGACTTTTATAATAATTTTTCTCACTTCACCCTGTGTCGATGGTGTCATAGATATGGATGGGCCAGAAGTAGCTTCTTAATTCATCATCTTTCTGCTCGCACATCCACACGGATCAGTTTGAATCAAGTGAATGTTCACTGTGTAATGGCTATGTACTAAAATGCCACACACTGTTGGATCGCATTGCTATGTGATTGTTCCAAGCAGTGTGAAGTACAGGGACAATAAAATAAACACCTTCTTTCAAATCTGTACTTATACATTGTTTTCACAATGCACATTCTTTATACAAAGACGATAAAAAAAATGAGGCAAAGGAAGATGAGTTAAAAGGAGCAATTATTGAACAAATGAAAGCAAGCTGAAATCAAAGAATTAGAAATAAAAAGAGCACATATTTGAGTGGAGCCTCAGTGATTTCAGCAGAAACAGAAAATACAAAGAAATGATTTGTTCATTTTTATCATGACAAAATTCTGCAGTTTGTTCTCTTTAATCAGCAACTTACACTGTTTGTATGTTTGTGAAAACAGAATTTGGTTTTTTATTATTATTATGGCTTGTAAATCAAGTTACAGTATTTAACATTTCAAAAATATTTTGATTTTTATCTGTTATTCATACTATTAAAGAAATAATTTGTAATTAATTATACATATTCTAATAACTATTAATATAAAGTTTTGAAAATAGGAAATTTTAGTCTCAAATTTAATGAAAAAGTAACTTGGAAAGAATTGCATTAAAAAAAAAAACACGTGAATTTGGAAATGATACATCACTGGACACCCTGTTTTAAAAGAAAAGCGACCGACTTCCATGATCATTAGACTTGCGTTTTCTTTTAAAGGCTTTCCGAAGAACCCAAGGAAAGGCATGATGATGATGATGATGATGATGATGATGATGATGATGATGATGATGTGGAGTGTTGTGGCATTGATGGTCAAAAACCTCGTAGCATAACATCTGGAGAAACTTTGTTATGTGTGAGTAGTTTGTGGATAGGTGTCATCATGGCATGGTGCAGTACCCTCCTGAGCATATCTCATTCTGAATAGTTTGTTGCATTGGCAGGGTACATTTGTCAGTGAGTAATGGTTGCCCTTTTCCATGATTATAAAGCATTGGTTCACTTTTACGCCCTTTTCCATTTGTTGCAAAAAGTGTGCATTTATCAGACAGCTGCCTGGTCTGCTATTCATGATGATCATGTTGACAACTTAAGAAAATTTTCAGTATGATCATTACACTGCCTACCTGCCAGTGACAACTGGACCATACGCTAAACAGAGCTCTTGATGATTTTCAGCTGGGGCTACAGTTATTGTGCTTGAAAGCTTTCACTAGTATTCTCATTGTTGCTGAGGAGGGACTCTATTCACCATTTGCAGCTGTTACAATGGGGATTCTGTAGGAAAGAGCTGATGGTTGGGTATGACAGCCATGTTCTGAATCTTTTGTACCCACTTGCATTTTACAATCTGTAGCACTCTGTGAGAATATGGAGGTGGCGATGAGCAGCAGACAGGTCTCGGCCGGAGGCAACATTGGCCATATATGTGGTGTGTGAGAGTTGTACATTCAAGAATGTGTGTGGTTTTTTTAATCTGATGGACTGTCCAGTAGCTTAATCTAATGTTTAAATGTGCCTGTCTGCCACTATGTATATAATGTAGATGTAGATACATAACACTGAGTCTTCTGTTTTAGGGAGAAGTGAGAATTTCTAAAAAGGACTTCGAAAGTGATGCAGGAAAGCGATTTGGTGGAGAAGAAAGATGGCACCATGTAGAATGTTTTGCCAAGAATAGGGACTTCTTTGAGTTCTGGGAGGATGGAGCTATGCTTCCAGGTTTTAAAACTCTTACTAAAGAGGATCAACAGATGGTTGCTTCCCAAATTCCTAAAGTTGCAAAGTAAGTTCCTGCTGTGAATCCACTGTGTAATTTTTCATCATTATTGAAGATTTTCATATTCTTTTATCGGGGGGTCTCTGCAACAATATAGCAGAGATGTTGAATCACAGGCAGGCACAACAAAGGGGTTACTAAAGACATAGGCTTTCAGCCAGAAGTGAGCTGCACTTGCATGAATGCATGTACATGTATATGTTTATTTTGGAAGAAGGCCTTCTGGCTGAAAGCTTACATATTTAGTAGTCTTTTTGTTGTGCCTGCCTGCAACTCCACATCTCTACATATTGATAGCAGTCTATCCTTTTCATAATATTTTCATTATTCCATCCTGGTTTTTCCATTGTTTAATAGTAATAACGATGATGATGATGATGATGATGATGATGATGATGATGATGATGATGATAATGTTCTAGGAAGGAGATAAAAAAAGAACCAGCTGATCAAACAGATGGACCAAGTGAAGCAAAGAAAATCAAGAAAGAGGATGATCAACTAGAAAAAGAGCTAAAAGCTCAAAATAAAATAATGTTTGGCTATAGAGACAAACTAAAGAATGAGTTGAAGAAGCCACAGCTGACACAGCTGTTGGAATACAATGATCAAGAAGTCCCTGTGGGAACAGAACCAGTGAGTAAAGAATTGTCCTAAAGTTAACATATTTTCAAGTCACTGTGTAATTTAACAAGGCAGTGGTTATGGTAAATGCCATCACCACACTGTCCTGCTGCCTGATCTTGATCCAGCATGCCAATAAACTTTCCTAATCCATGATTGATATTGTTTGCTCTGACATTTTCCAACTTCAGCTTTGCCAGCATGCATCCAGCCACACTAGACACTGCTCCGCATGTATCGACAAAACTGGCAGCTTAGCAAGCATGTGACAACTGAGAATGAGCTAAAATTGACTTGCAGCTGACCATTGCCCTCGACTTGCTGAAACATTAATCGCAAAGCAATTTTAATTGGAATATAGTTATGTTTTCAGCCAACTTCTGCCAGTTTATATTTTACTCTGCACAGTTGTAACTGGGGAAGGGGGTGAGAGCAGGATTCAGCATATTTCGACCATGCAAAAATTGTTCTGCTAATGTGCGCACAGTTATTTTCAATTGTACTTCTACACATAGTACCTTGTTGGTAGTCTGTAATGTTGTCAGACAAGGGGCCCATGGCTATGAATGCCCATGAAAGGTTGACATTAATATTCTGCAGATTTTATAATTATTGAATTAGCCAGAAAAAAAAATCCAAGAAACACCTTAAATCGGAGACATACTCAGTTCGCTGGCAGAAAATTGCTGCTGCTTCTCAACAGAAACAATCATTTGTTAAAAGTGTAAATATACCAGCAGAAGAAGAGAGACTATTTTCGGGGAGGAAAAAGTTGTTAAAGTTCTTGCAATAGCAAAAATTCCAGTCAGAAAGCTGCACAAAGTCTGTTAACACTACATGGAATACATATATGATTACAGCAGTTTACAGACTGACTATACCTCCTCAGCGTTTCCTGCCAAGTCCTGTTATGCTAATGGACAAAATCACTTCAGTTTTAACAGTGAAATGTAGGATGGTAATGAGTATCGCTACTTTTATCATGAAAGAACAACTCCCAAGTTTTTTGTTTTAATAGACTGGATGCCATCTCATTTTTATTGATGTAATGAGAAAAAACACATTGCACAGCAAAATATTGCCAATCAAGAGCCACTAGAGGGAAGAAATTTATTCATAGCTCTGAGCACAATATTAATTATAGGCTATTCTCCATTAACCCTCTGCCTGCTGTGGATGTGTACATATGTGCTGCTGCACCATTCCCCGGGTGCTGTAAGTGTATATTCGCACTGCTTGAGTTTTCTTCAGTGATATTGATTCTGTATGTGTCTTTATAGACACCACCGGCTTACTCCTGCGGACAAGTTACTTCCATATCTTCGTGAATAAAAGCGTTTGAATTTTTATCATACAACATATACACCTCACTGTGTGCTGTCATTAAAAAAAAACCTTGAATCATTTGAGATAAAAAGATTGTTACGACCACATGATTCGCGGTGCATAAGGATGTAAATGAGTGCATGGTGTGTAACTGTCCATAAGATATAAAACCCAATAACTCCAGAATGAAATACCATTCTGCTCCCAATATATAATTTTGATATCTAACCTGCAGTGTGTGAGCTAAAAATAACCATACATGAAGTTTATGCAATGCATTTTTATCTCTACAAAGCCTTTTAAATTTCATGCAATGTTTTATTTGATTTTGTGCAATGCAGGAAGTCTGGTGGGTAGCAAACAGAAATCCAGTTTTTTATTGAGTGAAGATATGTAAGTTGTGTAAAAATAATTTTTTTTCTCCTATTGGTTTTCAGTAAATCAGATTAAAAGTATTTCATATTGGTCAGAACACTGGTGATAGACAACTACTCACCACAAATGAATAGTGGGCAGTGCATAGTTACGCATAAAGTTCAAAACACTTGCTTATCGCTATGCCCACAACAAGAAACTGTAACCTCTGTCATAGTTGATGATTGGGGAAGAGATGAGACATTTATTTGCATTAAGAAAACGGACAATAATTTATAAATTAGATGGGTTGCAGTCATGTACAAAACTAAATTTCTGTTTTCAGATGCTAGATCGTTTAGCGGACATTATGACATTTGGTGCACTTTTGCCATGTGAAGAGTGCAAAGGGGGCCAACTGGTCTTTCGGTCTGGAGTTGGTTACCAGTGCACTGGTGACCTCACAGAATGGACAAAGTGTCAGTTTGTGACTACGGACCCTAAAAGAGTGCCTTTCAAAGTGCCAGAAGACCTCATGGATACTTTCCTGTAAGTATATACGCAGGGTGGTCCATTGATCATGACTGGGCCAAATATCTCACGAAATAAGCATCAAACGAAAAAACCACAAAGAACGAAACTTGTCTAGCTTGAGGGGGAAAACCGGATGGCACTATGGTTGGCCTACTAGATGGTGCTGTCATAGGTCAAATGGATATCAACTGCGTTTTTTAAAATAGGAACCCCCATTTTTTGTTACATATTCGTGTAGTACATAAAGAAATATGAATGTTTTAGTTGGACCACTTTCGCTTTGTGGTGGCCGAGCGGGTCTAGGCGCTTCAGTCTAGAACCGCGCGACCACTAGTGTCGCAGGTTCGAATCCTGCCTCGGGCATGGATGTGTGTGATGTCCTTAGGTTAGTTAGGTTTAAGTAGTTCTAAGTTCTAGGGGACTGATGAGCTGAGATGTTAAGTCCCATAGTGCTCAGAGCCATTTGAACCATTTTTTTTCGCTTTGTGATAGATAGCACTGTAATAGTCACAAACATATGGCTCACAATTTTAGATGAACACTTGGTAACAGGTAGGTTTTTTAAATTAAAATACAGAATGTAGATACGTTTGAAAATTTTATTTCAGTTGTTCCAATGTGATACATGTACCTTTGTGAACTCATCATTTCTGAGAACACATGCTGTTATAGCGTGATTACCTGCAAATACCACATTAATGCAATAAATGCTCAAAATGATGTCCGTCAACCTCAATGCATTTGGCAATACGTGTAACGACATTCCTCTCAACAGTGAGTAGTTCGCCTTCGGTAATGTTCACACATGCATTGACAATGTGCTGACGCATGTTGTCGGGCATTGTCGGTGGATCACGATAGCAAATATCCTTCAACTTTCCCCACAGAAAGAAATCCGGGGACGTCAGATCCGGTGAATGTTCAGGCCATGGTATGGTGCTTCGACAACCAATCCACCTGTCATGAAATATGCTATTCAATACCACTTCAACTGCACGCGAGCTATGTGCCGGACATCCATCATGTAGGAAGTACATAGCCCTCTCTGTCATGCAGTGATACATCTTGTAGTAACATCGGTAGAGCATTACATAGGAAATCAGCATACATTGCACCATTTAGATTGCCATCGATAAAATGGAGGCCAATTATCCTTCGTCCCATAATGCCGCACCATACATTAACCCGCCAAGGTCGCTGGTGTTCCACTTGTCGTAGCCATCGTGTATTTTCCATTGCCCAATAGAGCATATTATGCCGGTTTACGTTACCACTGTTGGTGAATGACGCTTCGTCATTAAATAGAATGTGTGCAAAAAATATGTCACTGTCCCCTAATTTCTCTTGTGCCCAGTGGCAAAACTGCACACGACATTCAAAGTCATCGCCATGCAATTCCTGGTGCATAGAAATATGGTACGGGTGCAATCGATGTTGAGGCAGTATTCCAACACAGACGTTTTAGAGATTCCTGATTCTCGCGCAATTTGTCTGCTACTGATGTGCAGATTAGCCATGACAGCAGCTAAATCACCTACCTGGGCATCATCATTTGTTGCAGGTCATGGTTGACATTTCACATGTGGCTGAATACTTCCTGTTTCCTTAAATAACGTAACTATCCAGCAAACGGTCCGGACACTTAGATGATGTCGTCCAGGATACCGAGCAGCATACATAGCACAAGACCATTGAACATTTTGATCACAATATCCTTTCAACACTATATCGACCTTTCCTGCAATTGGTAAACGGTCAATTTTAACACCGGTAATATATCACGAAGCAAATACCGTCCGCACTGGCAGAACGTTACGTAGTACCACGTACTTATACGTTTGTGACTATTGCAGTGCCATCTAGCACAAAGTGAAAAAAGTGGTCCAACTAAAACATTCATATTTCTTTATGTACTACACGAATATGTAATAAAAAATGGGGGTTCCTATTTAGAAAAACACAGTTGATATCCATTTGACCTATGGCAGCGCCATCTAGCGGGCCAACCATAGCGCCATTTGGTTTCCCCCTTCAAGCTAGACAAGTTTCGTTCTTCGTAGTTTTTTCGTTTGACGCCTATTTCGTGAGGTATTTGGCCTGGTCACGATCCATGGACCACCATGTATATATGAATTTTTTTGTTAACTGAAAATTAGGTGAGAAACAACTGTTGTCCACGTATGAGGCTTAAGCAAAGTGCTACCAAGCATTAACATACACTTGTTGCTTATGTTTCTGCTAATTGATGTAAGCAGAATTTTGTAGGAAATTTCATAATTGTTATACCATGTTGTCACACTACAGATTCATAGTGTGCTTCGTAAGCATAACTCTCAATATCTTTCATTTCTTTCAGAAACAGCTACAAGTTTGTACCAAGGAAAAGAACTATTAGAATCATCGCACCGACTGCTGCCAAAACGACTGAGAGATCTGCGTAAGTTGCCTGCAATGCCACTATTGTTCGTTATGAAAGTAATAGTTTTGGGAGTTAGTTAAGCCTAACCAAATAATTTAGTTTTAGAAGGATGGCAAGCAGTTAAGAAATACTCTGCTCCTTATTGAGACTGGATTCAAATTGTGAGCTCTTCTGTAAGTAGTCCATAAAAACACAGATATAGCATAAAACAATTATTACTAAGGCAGGACTGTTTCACTTGCAAGTCAATTTCCTCTGAGGTCAGTCCCAAAAATGGGTAAGTAATATTGCAGATATGAAGATTGTGACCTCCATTCACATACAGGGTGTTCCAGGAGTAAGTCAGGGATATGGAAGGAAAACTCGTTAAAGGCAAAAAACTTCAAAGGTACTATGCCCTGTTCCAATATCTCTCTCTCTCTCTCTCTCTCTCTCTCTCTCTCTCTCTCTCTCTCTCTCTCTCCTTTTTTTCTTTTTGTAGAAAAGAAAGAAAAAATGGTTCACAGGCCCCAGATCCATTTATCATAGTGATTGTGAGTGCAGAGTGCAACATACTCGCAACCAAAAGAATGACTATTACAGATTTAAATTTTCTGTGATATTCCTAAATTGATCCAGACAAATGCTGGTATGATTCCTTTGAAGAGGACATAGCTGTTTCCTTTCCCCATCCTTTCGTAATCCAAGCTTGTGCTCCATCTCTGATGAACTCACTGTCAAACCATGGTATCTGAACCGGGCAGCAGTTTTGGGGGGGAGGGGCAAATTCATATGATTTTGAAACGCGCCCCTGCTGGTTTTTGGACATCTTTGAACCCATTCTAAGTTGATTTCCGAATGAATTATAAGTTGATTTTTGAATGCGTGCATAGTGTACATGATATCTCTGCGAGGGGAATCCTCATCGCATCTAGGCATTAACCTTTCCTGCAGAGAAAGTGGGACAGGGCTATACGAGCTGAGCAGAATAAAACTGTGAACTGGTGAATGCCAACTGCTGCTTGTTTATGTGGTTGAGTCTGTTTGCAGATGTTCAGCATTGTTATAATTACTAGCGAAATCCATAGATTCAGACTACCAGAGTGGAAATAAATGACTAAAAGGAATAACAGATAAGAAAGGATATTGTATTACCTTCTGGGTGTATCCAAGAAAGTGAAATTCTGACAAACTTTTTGGCCAAATTGCTACACTACACAGGGCCAGTTGTAGTCCCCCGCTAGCAGACGCGTAAGTTCCATTCTGGGAGTAGTGCAGAAAACGCATTGTACGAACACGTAATAACGCCTAACTGGAGAATAATTGCTGGGTAACTAAACTGGTGATTGTGGCAGGGTTAGTAAAGTTAACAGGAGAATGAGTTTAGACAGTGGTAGGAATAGTTACAGAATTAGCGATGACCTGATTGTTAGAACGAGGAAGGAGAAGAAACGGGGACATCACACAAAGTATGGAAGAATATGATCATCCCAAATTTATACAAAAATTTCATTCTACTACCTTTTTGATCTCGTGCATGAGAAACTTGGGCATATGAATGAACTGAGAAATTATTTCCTAACATCTAACTTAAAGCTTTTTGATTGTAGTAGGCCAAATAGGTATTTTGTATTGGTACTTTGTGAATTATATTGTCGTACTATAAAAATGGTCATTATTGCCAAACCAGTCTCGCTTATTTGGTGTGTGTTAAAATTGCTGCAATATTAGAAAGGCCTATTTTTTTCTCCAGCACACAGTGACAAAATAGATGTAATCAGATCGAGAAACCACACCAGTCTTGGGTACTATTTGCATTAACAGCTTTTTCAGTATTAGACAACATTTCGATTTTTCATGTAGCAAAACGTTTGACGAACTTTGTGAGGTAACATTTCTTTCACAGAAAGGAAAGCATGCCATGTAAAGCTGTAGCAAGATTAGAGGGAAAAATTGCTAGGACCTAAGGATTGAAGAAATGTTTACTGTCTTGCCTGTCTCTTGTCTTTACTGATTTTAGGTATCCTATATTCAATTTTGTCACACAGATGAGCAAGTTATTAACTAATAGGCAATAAAGAATCCAGATTTTCTGTAGAGTTCTTGTCCTCCCTTTTACAAATAATTCCATCCAGGAATGTCAGACAGGCCAATTGGGAGCAGGAGAAGCATTACAGAACATTCTAATTTCCACTGTCCTGAAATAGTTTGATGGCATCCATCACAATAAAATACATGTTTGACTTCCACAGAGTGAAATACAGTGACGAGCGGTATAAGACTGTTGTTTGAAGAGGTGTTTTCGCTGCACTTCGGCACACTTAAGACCAAATAACATCATAACGTCTCTTACATTTTCTTGAAGATATATGTATTATGTATCAGATTCTTCAGAAATATGTGCGCTACAAAATGAACTTATTTTTGAAAAGTCTCTTGACGTTATGATGCGCAGAGCATAGTGGGGGCGTGGGTAGTCTCCACGTGACCCATGTTTACATTTAGTGATTTTTCTGTTTCTCTTTGTTTATTGCTCTCATGTCAAATGGAAACAAGATGGATTTCTGTGGCTAGGAGTTATCAAGTGAATTAAAATACATTCACATAATTACATAAGGCTAAAATATGTTACTAGTTCAGATTTTATTTTATTTCCACCTTTCTGACAGTCAAGTATTAATTGCCTTGCAGAACAATAGTTATTTTTGTCGGTTTCCTAAGGAAAATTGGCTTTTATTAAGCTCTCCTGCTGAGACAATCAATTTATTTGAAACTAAGTGTTTAATTCCATACTATTGGCTAGTTTCAACTGTTCACTGCGTTTCAAGTGCACTTTCTCATCTTCTAGCACGTATGGCATTATGCCGTAATAAAGAACCAAACATGAGATTATACAGTACTGGCACTCCAAGAAGATTTACATCCCAAAAACCACACCGAAGAGCTTAATATCAGGTTGGGGCCTACGTCATTGGAATCTGGACATACGAATGTGTGCTTTAAGGTGAACTGTGCATTTTTGTATGGTTCACAAAATTCCGATGCTCTTGGAGTATCCTCTGATGTCTTGTTTCTTTTATGATATGATGTAAGAAAAATCTTTTAATTTTTTGCACGTACGAACATATGGGCTTCCTACGTCACTGTAGCACGGTGATGTCTCTTATCTGGCACTCTCTGGCAATGGCTGAAATGAATCTATTTCTTGCAGGTCGCGGGAAAATATTGCGAATTGTGGTTCGAAAAGCGTTATTTTCAAAGTAAATTTTCTTTTACGTAAGATGAACTATGTGCGAGAACGTACAATGAATTTCTTAAATCACAGTGTGTTTGCTCTCATTTAAAAATCGACTCTTTGATGACGAGCCATTTAGAAGAATTTTGAGCCCAGAAGATCAGAGATTTATGTCGGTATTAAAAAATTTTACTAGCGCATTTGTGTGATGTATCTTAAAGGGTAACGTGCGCTAAACAGATCAACATTATATGTGAAAGCTTAGCTTCTTTTGTAACTTATTAATCTTTGAGACAAGTATTATATGCGAAAAGTTTGCTTTTCTTGTAGCAACACTATGTATATTAACTTTTCCTGTTGGTGGAATTTGAATTTATACTTTCGTAATGTGAAGATATGCAGTGTATATATTGCTGCACATCGAAGATCTTTCCAAAACTTGTTTTCCCCCTGAGTTTTGTTTTCTAAAGTGCCGAGAAATTCTACGCTGCTGTGTGAAACCATATCCGTTCAAAGGATTCATAGCTTTTACACTTCCGATGGAAAGTATACTGTCACTTAACACGGAAAAAGTGTATTTTCACCCGGGAGAAAATGTATTTTCAACTGGGAGACCTGGGAAAAATTCAGAAAATTTTTTGCCCCTCCCCCCTTGTTTGCGTAAATACTTATTTATTTATTTTAATTTTTTTTAAAGAGAGACATGATGACAAATTGGCAGACTGTGAGCTGGAAAGATACCACAGGACATTTTAATTTCCTTTGTCCTGAATATCGTTTGATGGCATCCATCACAAAATATACATGTTTGAATTCCACAGAGCGAAATCAGTGACGTGCAACACAATCTAGTATTGTCTCGTTTGGAAATATCGTAGGTCTGAGGCTGAAGTGCAGAGCAGTCTGAGTGGGGAGTGTTAAGCAGTGTTTACATTTAGTGATTTTGCTGTTTCCTGTTCGTTCACGGCTCTCACGTCAAATGAAAACAAAACAGATTTCTTTAGCCAGGAGCTATCAAGTGAATTAAAATACATTCACACAGAATGCTAAAATATGTTGTTAGTTTCAGATCTTATTTTATTTCCACCTTTCTGACAATCTAGCATTAATCGCCTTGCAGGACAATGATGTTATTGTTGTTGGTTTGTTAAAGAAATTTGGCTTTTTTATTTTAATCTTTTCCTCCGAGGCAGTCAATTTATTTGTAATGAAGTGTTTAATTCCACACTCTAGGCTAGTTTCAACTGTTCACTGCATTTCAAGTGCAAGTTTTTATCTTCTAGCACTTATGGCATTACCCCATAATAAAGAACCAAACATGAGATAATATAGTACTGGTACTCCAAGAAAATTTAGATCTCTAAAAACCACACTGAAAAGCTTAATATAAGATTAAGGACTACTTCATTGCGAAACTGGACATGTGAATGTTCACTTTAAGCCGAATTATGCGTTTTAGTGTGGCTCACGAAATTCCGATGCTCTTGGAATATACTTTGATTGATTGCTTCTTTTATGACATATAGATCTTCTAATGTTTTACACTTGCGAACATACTGGCTTCCTATGTCATCTTAGCTACGCAAGCACGGTGATGTCTGTTATCTGGCACACTCAGGGAACTTCTGTAATGGGCATATTTCTAACAGGTTGCGAATGGTGGTTCGGAAAGCATGACTTTCAAAGTAAATTTCTTTTTACACGAGATGCACTATACGTGAGAATGTATGATGAATTTCTTAAATCACAGAACGTTTGACTCTCGTTTAAAAATCAGCTCTTTGAGGATGAACTATTTAGAAGAATTTCGAATCCAGATGATCAGGCATTTATATCGTCACAAAAAATTTTAGTGTCACATTTGTGTGATATATCTTGAAGTGTAGCTTGCGCAAAAAAGATCAACATTATATGTGAAAGCTTAGCTTCTCTTGCAGCTTATTGATCCATAGGTTGTGGAGAGCGGGCATGGTAATTAAGACTGTAAATAATCACTCACACTCGTCACGTATTATGAATACTTTTATTCCGCGTGTGGCATAGAGCGCGTACTACAGAGAACTGATTTTGCTGCCGTAGGGCAGCGATATTTTTGGGTGGGAGAGCCAGTGGTTCTATGTCCCCACAAATCTTAGAGACACAATATTGTATGTGAAACCTTTGCAAACCTACGTATATTAATTTAAACCATTAACTTTTCCTGTTTGTGTGTTCACACTACTTAAGTAATGTTGCTGTTGGCTGACTTCATCACCTGTCTTATACTCTGAATATCCGCTGTCATCAGCTGGCGAGATCATGTGACACGAGCTAGGAATGGCTTACAAAAGCACATTGCAATCTCGATTTCTGTGCTTCGGAAAGTAACAGGTGGTGTTTCGTGGAATTCGCATTTATACTTTCGTAATGCAAACGTGCAGTGTACTTGTTGCTTTACATCAAAGATTTTTTTTCAGTGAGTTTCATTTCCTAAAGTGTAGGTAAATTTTATGCCGGTGTATAAAACCATAGCCATTCAAAGAATTTAGTTCCAAGGGAAAGTATACTGTCACTTAATACAGAAAAGGTGTTAATGATGTATTGGAATAGCTGGGTCGAATTCTTCCTGCTGATATTTCAGAACTGTTAAAGTGTTGTTTGACGACCACATACTTCAAGTGGAATGAACAGTTTTATCAGCAAACAGATGGAGTGGCTATGGGATGTCCCGTAATTGCAAACTTCTTTATGGAGAAATTCGAAGAACAGGCCTTAAGTACTGCCAGCAAAAAACCAAATGTATGGTTCCGATACGTGGACGACACGTTTGTGCTGTGGAGACATGGCAGGGAGGAACTAAACCGGTTCCACGAAACATCTGAATAATAAACTCGAGAATTCAGTTTACAATGGAGGAGGAGGTAGACGGCAAATTACACTTCCTCAATGTGCTTGTTTTTAAAAACGAAAATGGTAGTTTTGGACACTCAGTATACTGCAAACCCATGCACACAGACCGTTATTTGCACCGGTATTCGAACCACCACCCACAACAGAAGCAGAGTGTTATCAAGACGTTAGCGGACAGAGCTAGAAATATTTGTGAACCTGAGTTGCTCGACGGTGAGATGGAAAATCTCCACAATGCACTAATGAAGAACGGATATTTGTCCGTCGAAATAAAACGTGCTTTGAGACAGCCACACAGAAATCATAGTGGCATACAGTCTACTGCAAAATCTAAGGTTTTCCTGCCGTTTGTTAAAAATGTAACGGAAGGAATAGGGAGGATCTTGATGAAGCAGAATATCACCGTAATTTACAAGCCCACCAGAAGGATACAGGAATACCTTAAGCCTGCCAAGGACGCTCACAAAGCATTGGAAAAAGCCGGAGTGTATAGGATCCCATGCAGCTGTGGAGATGTTTATGTGGATACCACTAAAGGAATTGTTTCAAAACGTTTGAAAGAGCACAAGGGCAACTGCAGAAGAGGAGAAATGGAACGATCAGCTGTTGTGGAGCATGCTTTCCAGCCAGGGAACCACCAAATTCATTTCGAGGAGATGCAAGTACTAGCGGCCACAAGCGGATATTACGAAAGGCTCTACAGGGAGGCAATCGAAATCGCTAAACACCCTAATAATTTCAGTCTTAAGGAGGAGGGCGTGAAATTGAACGGTATATGGATGCCGGTGTTAAAGATGTGTACCATCCGTCCACTACTGGGTGATGGCAATGGCGATCGACGGCAACGGACAGCGGCCAATTGCACTGATGTTTTCAAAACACGCGACGTCACGCTGCGGTGCGGGAGTGCGCGGACACGGAATTTAGCAGCAGTCAGTAGCGAGCCATTGGACGTGTTGGACCTTCTATCGAGCTGTGGACCCCCTTGAAGATGTCTCCCGCAGACGGGGATGAAATGTTGGGATTTGATAAAGAATTCACCAACCAACCACGGCATAACAGCCTGGCTAATTATAATGGACATGACAGAAAAGGAGAAAGTGTAATTTTAACCTGGAAATCTGGGAAAATCCAGGAATTTTTTTTTTTCCTTGTCCATGTATATACCCTGATATAGCAAAGATGCTGAGTCGCAGATAGGTGTAACAAAAAGACTGTCACAGAAGAAACTTTCGGCCAACAAAGCCTTTATCAAAACACACACACACACACACACACACACACACACACACACACACACACACACACACACACACACACACACACACAGGACCACAGTCTCCGGTCCCTGGAAGGCGGAGTTGGTAGTCCATAAAAATGTGAAATATACTCCCATACAACAAACAAAATTCTTCCCCCCCTCCCTCGAGACGAGCGAGGTGGCGATTTCCTTCCCCATCCTTCCCTAATCAGACGAGACCGATGACCTCGCTGTTTGGTCTCTTTCCCCAAACAACCCAACCTCCCCCGAGAACTCTGGGTTTCCACATGGACATATTGGGAAAAATCTTTTGATGACTGTCACTTCCCACTGCTAATAATTTCATTTTTCAATGTACAACTGAGTTTGGCACACACATGGTGCAGATGTTGTTCATCAACTTTTTAAGCTATTAATTTTGCAGGCCAAAGGTTGAGAGAGCTCGCAGGCCACTTGAAAATATGGAGTTTGTTATTCTGCATAAAACCACAAGACCTAAGGAAGAATTAAAAGCAGAAATACAGAAACTTGGTGGTAAGGTAGTGTCGAAAGTTCACGATAAGCTTGCAGCAGTTATAGGAACACCAGGTAAATAAATTATCATCATAGGGTGTATGTTCAGTATCAGCATGAATTCAGTATTTTTAACCAATTTTTCTTTTTTTCAGATGCTGTTGAGAAAATGGGTAAAAAGGTAGAGGAAGCTAAAGACCTTGACATACAAATTGTATCTGAGGATTTCCTGGATGAGGTGAAAGATGGTGGTGCAACACTCATGATAAACAAAAAGAGTATTTGCTCATGGGGATCAGATGTAAGTTTACAGTATGAAATTCAAAATATGAGCAGTTCAACATGTTACTATAGCACATTAAGTTATTGACTTTGTTTTTCTAGCCTAACAGCAGAATACCAAAAGACACTGAAACTAAATCCTCAAAAAGCAAAAGTAAGTACCTGATTTTTAATTCTTTGTTAACCGAGCATTATACACTGTTTATTCAAATAGTTTTAAAAGTCAGTCTCTCTCTCTCTCTCTCTCTCTCTCTCTCTCTCTGTGTGTGTGTGTGTGTGTGTGTGTGTGTGTGTGAGAGAGATTACAAATGGAAAATACAAAAAGCATTAGCTAAAGGAGAAGAAACAATTTTTTTAAAAGTTAACATCATAGGTTACTTCCCAGTGTGTATTTTATATTTGAGTATGCTTATCATTCAAATAATGTGAACTGCTTGTTGTTTGTAAACTCTAGAGTCTGTTAAAATACCACAAGCTGAAAGCACACTAATATACTTGTAAAAGTTTCACACTGAAAAATTTTGTTTGGGGGGGGGGGGGGGGGGGGGTCACTGCACTGTCAAGAATGATCCTGTGTGGTAAACCTGCTATCTGATAACTATGGTAATGAAGTTAAGTGTGAATTGTGGATTGACATGGGGATAAAAGATGTAATGATATAAGATGTTCTTGCTTTTTCTATGAAAGGGCAAAAGTGATACTTGCTACTGCTATTAAGGTATCAGTCATTTGTAGTCCCCTAGTAACACTTTATTTCTGATGACAGTGACAGCCGTAGTTCTGAATCATGAACACATGTGGGACATACAAGGCATAACAGTGACACTACTCTGAATTGTTCACACAGGATATTCTTGTTCTTTGCTTCAATTGTAGGGAGTGATGACCAGCTTTTGCTGTGGAAGAGGTATCAGTTACTTGCAGTGCCGAATAGTAATTGCTTTCTGATGACTGTCATGAGTATAGTTCAAAATCGTGGACAGACACGAAGCATACAAGGTATAATACTAATGAGACTTCTCTAGATTGTTTTTTCATCAATTTCTTTCTTTTTATATCAGTGTTGGTGAGTGATACATTGCAACTGTTATGCTTCAGGTATCAGTCACTTGCAACCCCAAATAACAATTGATTTTGGTAACTGTAGTTGTAAATCATGGACATATATGAAGCATACAAGGTGTAATACAAATTAGTCTTCTGTGGATCGTTATTTTCAATGTTCTTGTTCTCTGTATCAGAGATGAGTGATATACTGCTACATCTATGAATTCGGTATCTGTCACATACAATCCATAATTATTTTTTTTTCTGACGGCCATGGTAAGTGCACATAGCTAAAATGTGGACTTACACATAGTATAAACACTGAAGTTTAAGTAGCTGTATATAAACCTCCCTATCACCATCATCATCATCTTAAAACACACACATGAACAATACATACATGTAGTATTACTGATATTGTAATGGAGCAAGTTGCAAATAAAAAAATCACCTTCCTTATACCTACAATGGGACAGAAGTCACATATGTTGCGTGTGGTTGCCAATTGTCCCGTATGTTGTGTCCTAGCCCACTCTGTGCACATGCCAGTTTAGTTAGCCAGCGTATGTATCTACCCGAGCACATTGCACCTGATGGCCAGGTCATTTCTTTAGCTTGCCTGGTTAGTTGCTTGCCAGGCCAGCCTGTTGGACTGTTGAGTTACATTCTGCTTCTACTTGTGAAGCTGCTTTATCTTCTTTAGCTTTATTAGGCATCTATTGTTGGCAATGTTTTCAGTTAATAAACAAGCTTGCTTTGCCCCACAGCAGTGCCAGTTAACCCATACTTTTACTTTCAGCAACGGGAACTCACGTTTTTTGAAGAGTAAGCAACTCCAGTTATAGACTCATTACCCTGTATAGATTCTTCTAATTACGCCTGATTAGCATCAGTCACTCATGTTGGCGGAATTACAGCATTCTGTTCTTGTTGGGTGGAATGGCTAATTATAGCAATGTAAGAATCCATTGATGAAGAATAGGAACCATGTACTATGCAATATAAAAGTATTTTCTTGCTCTAAGTTTTGGAACATTGCACACACTCAGAAGGTGTTTCACCGCCCATGCAGTGTGCTTGAGCAGTTAACACGATGAACAGTGTGTACAGTACAGGGGTCTAGTGAGTTGATAGTCTGACCGACTGCACTGAATTCGCCACATCAGCAAAATTACGCGTTATTCCATAGCCTGTGCTGGTCATTTCATACGACACTGAGTGATAACTGTACATTGCACAGTTCTAGGAAGCATTTATTTTCAGGAGGAGGAATTCCACCATTGTGAATAGACATTTAACAGCAGAGAAAATTATTCCTAATCTTTCGACATGTTAGTTTCTTCAGAGAGAAAAGAGATATAAGTTAGAGCAGGATGGGCAAATCACCTGGACCCCAGATTGGGAGGAACTTACTACTGTGAGACATGTAGGAGGAAAAGATCTTTGTCTCTCATAGCCCTCACAACATGAATCTCTCTCTCAACCTGGGGTCTGACTGATCTGCTCATCCATCCTAAACTTATCCCTCTTTTCCCGCTGAGAAACTAAATGACAATTCCAAAACCTGGGAATAGGACTAGTTTCAAGTAATGAATTTTCCTTTTGATACAATCTTTAATCCTATCTTATTTACACAAGACTTCCGTTGAATGTCATCTCTTGTCTTCCTTATTGTTCATACACATTTTGAGAGTGATAATGATGACTGTTTCATCAGATTATCTTTTTACATGTGATGTTTGTTTGTTTGTTAGCTTTTCACTTTTTGTCGCTACTTCT
Source organism: Schistocerca cancellata (assembly GCF_023864275.1). Lineage (NCBI taxonomy): Eukaryota > Metazoa > Arthropoda > Insecta > Orthoptera > Acrididae > Schistocerca > Schistocerca cancellata. The sequence goes on from NC_064634.1 coordinate 199,580,587, forward strand.
CTGTAAGTGTATTTTTATCTTCTTACAAAAAGCAGTATTCTGTGTTTCCATGGTTTCCATTAATATATTGTAAGTGGGTTTGATGACACATTATTCTAGTCTCTCACTGCTTACCATCTCGTGACACTTTTGATATCTTGGTTTAAAGTTATTCAGGTGTCATAAACTCAGGTTGCTCCATACAGGCTCTTGGTAGAGTAAAGCGAACAGTGACGACTTACTCACAAAAGATTGTATCCTTAGTGTGTAGCAGTATGAAATAAGAATCATCTGAATGGTGCCATGATGAAATACAGCAAAAGAAAGTTTCCATTTAAAAAGCAGCGGTCAAATTATGTACCTTTCATATTCCTTAGTATGCCAAGAAAAAGAGTGAAGAAAGCAAAACTGTTCTATTATTGATCAGGCAAATCAACCAGTCTTAAAGTTTAAGTTGTAGCTGACTTTGATAATTTCTCAGGTTAGTCTTGTAATCTGATCTTATTTGGATTAATCCATACAAAGTAATCCATTTTTAAATATTTTGATTTTTTATATTTGATTACCCTGTAATTGAGAAGTTCATAAAAGTTTTACCTCGCAGCCTTACTGAATGGCTGTCTTATTTATCTGGAAGAGCATGACAGTTTTTCAGTTTGGAGACATTAGCATCTATTAGAATCTCTCTGCACTGGCTAAGTTACAACATTGCAGTTGACGCACCTGTATGACAGCAAAGTAGTGTAAAAATTTGAACATTGATATTTGAAAATGAGAAAGTAATTCACATTAGACTGCAATAGATCTTATGGTTGGTGCCTATTTAAATGGTTTATTGTTTCATTCTAATTAAATTTAGTAGTAACCTATTTTTATTTAACACTGTCACCCCATATTTGAGTAGTAATATCTATTTTAATAAAAAATATTAAAAGAAACTTTTGCTTTAGTTCTATGTCAAGAAATAGCCCATTTACATCTTGATTTATTCTCAGTTAAGTTGCGCATTATTACAAGTTCAAAATGATAAAAATAAAAACAAATGTTAAATTTCTCTGTTGTTGATAAGGCTACAGTGTATGCACGAGTTCAGTCCTCAAGACAAATGTGTCCAGGACCTCAGTGGACAGAGTAACAAGTCTACACAGGAGTCTGGTGGTTACTGACAAGTGTTTACATGAACTATGTACCCACGCTACATTTGCTGTGTGTGGTATTGTTGTAGAGTCAGACTGTTCAGAAACCTCTGTTAGAGTGGATGTACGAACTTCTCTGGAGTGTAGAATATTTTTTGTGCTTTTGTTGTGAGTGTAGTTTTAATTAAGTAAAATAATTTTAAAATTTAATAATTAATTTGAAAGATTAAGTGGAATGCAATAAAGTGGATGAACAATGCCCTTTGGATACACATTAAGGGAAGTGTCACAAAACAGTTTATGGTTAAGTTTCAAAAAATGTTAATGACTTTGATGAAGTTATTAAAGGTTTGAGGGAAATAAAACTTGAAACACACCCCCACCCCCACATGAACCACAGACCTTGCCGTTGGTGGGGAGGCTCGCGTGCCTCAGTGATACAGATGCCCGTACCATAGGTGCAACCACAGCGGAGGGATATCTGTTGAGAGGCCAGACAAATGTGTGGTACCTGAAGAGGGGCAGCAGTCTTTTCAGTAGTTGCAGGGGCAACAGTCTGGATGATTGACTGATCTGGCCTTGTAGCACTAACCAAAACGGCCTTGCTGTGCTGGTACTGCGAACGGCTGAAAGCATGGGGGAACTACAGCCGTAATTTTTCTCGAGGGCATGCAGCTTTACTGTATGGTTAAATGATGATGGCGTCCTCTTGAGTAAAATATTCCAGAGGTAAAATAGTCCCCATTCGGATCTCCGGGCGGGGACTAATCAAGAGGATGTCGTTATCAGGAGAGATAAAGCTGGCATTCTACGGATCAGGGTGTGGAATGTCAGATCCCTTAATTGGGCAGGTAGGTTAGAAAATTTAAAAGGGAAATGGATAGGTTAAAGTTACATATAGTGGGAATTAGTGAAGTTCGGTGGCAGGAGGAACAAGACTTCTAGTCACGTGAATACAGGGTTATAAATACAAAATCAAATAGGGGTAATGCAGGAGTAGGTTTAACAATGAATAAAAAAAATAGGAGTGCAGGTAAGCTATTACAAACAGCATAGTGAATGCATTATTGTGGCCAAGACAAGACACAAAACCCATGCCTACTACAGTAGTAAAAGTTTATATGCCAATGATGAAGAAATTGAGGAAATGTATGATGAGATAAAAGAAATTATTCAGGTAGTGATGGGAGACAAAAATTTGTCATGGGTGACTGGAATTCGAGAGTAGGAAAAAGGAGAGAAGGAAACATAGTAGGTGAATATGGATTGGGGCTAAGAAATGAAAGAGGAAGCCATCTGGTAGAATTTTGCACAGAGCACAACTTAATCATAGCTAACACTTGGTTCAAAAATCATAAAAGAAGGTTGTATACATGGAAGAATCCTGGAGATACTAGAAGGTATCGGACAGATTATATAATGGTAAGACAGAGATTTAGGGACCAGGTTTTGAATTGTAAGACATTTCCAGGGGCAGATGTGGACTCTGACCACAATCTATTGGTTATGAACTGTTGATTAAAACTGAAGAAACTGCAAAAAGGTGGGAATTTAAGGAGATGGGACCTGGACAAACTGACTAAACCAGAGGTTGTACAGAGTTTCAGGGAGAGCATAAGGGAACAATTGACAAGAATGGGGGAAAGAAATACAGTAGAAGAAGAATGGGTAGCTTTGAGGCATGAAATAATGAAGGCAGCAGAGGATCAAGTAGGTAAAAAGATGAGAGCTAGTAGAAATCCTTGGGTAACAGAAGAGATACTGAATTTAATTGATGAAAGGAGAAAATGCAGAAAATGAAGCAGGCAAAAAGGAATACAAACGTCTCAAAAATGAGATCAACAAGAAGTGCAAAATGGCTAAGCAGGGATGACTAGAGGACAAATGTAAGGATGTAGAGGCTTATCTCACTAGGGGAAAGATAAGATACTGCCTACAGGAAAGTTAAAGAGACCTTTGGAGAAAAGAGAGCCACTTGTATCAATATCAAGAGCTCAGATGGAACCCCAGTTCTAAGCAAAGAAGGGAAAGCAGAAAGGTGGAAGGAGTATATAGAGGGTCTACACAAGGGCGATGTACTTGAGGATAATATTGTGGAAATGGAAGACGATGTAGATGAAGATGAAATGGGAGGTACGATATTGCGTGAAGAGTTTGACAGAGCACTGAAAGACCTGAGTCGAAACAAGGCCCCGGGAGTAGACAACATTCCATTAGAATTACTGACAGCCTTGGGAGAGCCAGTCCTGACAAAACTCTACCATCTGGTGAACAAGATGTATGAGACACGCGAAATACCCTCAGACTTCAAGAAGAATATAATAATTCCAATCCCAAAGAAAGCAGGTGTTGACAGATGTGAAAATTACCAAACTATCAGTTTAATAAGTCACAGCTGCAAAATACTAATGCAAATTCGTTACAGACAAATGGAAAAACTGGTAGAAGCCAACCTCGGGGAAGATCAGTTTGGATTTCGTTGAAATGTTGGAACACGTGAGGCAATACTGACCTTACGACTTATCTTAGAAGAAATATTAAGGAAAGGCAAACCTACGTTTCTAGCATTTGTAGACTTAGAGAAAGCTTTTGACAATGTTGTCTGGAATACTCTCTTTCAAATTCTGAAGGTGGCAGGGGTAAAATACAGGGAGCTAAAGGCCATTTACAATTTGTACAGAAACCAGTTAGCAGTTATAAGAGTCGAGGGGCATGAAGGGGAAGCAGTGGTTGGGAAGGGTTGTAGCCTAGCCCCGATGTTATTCAGTTTGTATATTGAGCAAGTAGTAAAGGAAACAAAAGAAAAGTTCGGAGTAGGCATTAAAATCCATGGAGAAGAAATAAAAATCCATGGAGAAGAAATAAAAATTTTGAGGTTCGTCGATGACATTGTAATTCTGTCAGGGACAGCAAAGGACTTGCAAGAGCAGTTGAACGGAATGGACAGCGTCTTGAGAGGAGGATATAAGATGAACATCAACAAAAGCAAAATGAGGATAATGGAATGTAGTCGAATTAAATCGGGTGATGCTGAGGGGATTAGATTATGAAATGAAATGAGACACTTAAAGTAGTAAAGGAGTTGTGCTATTTGGGGAGAAAAATAACTGATGATGGTCGAAGTAAAGAGGATATAAAATGTAGACTGGCAATGGCAGCATTTCTGAAGAAGAGAAATTTGTTAACAGCGAGTATAGATTTAAGTGTCAGGAAGTCGTTTCTGAAAGTATTTGTATGGAGTGCAGCCATGTACGGTAGTGAAACATGGACGATAACTAGTTTGGACAAGAAGAGAATAGAAGCTTTTGAAATGTGGTACTACAGAAGAATGCTGAAGATTAGATGGGTAGATCACATAACTAATGAGGTGTTGAATAGGATTGGGGAGAAGAGAAGTTTGTGGCACAACTCTACTAGAAGAAGGGATCGGTTGGTAGGACATGTTCTGAGGCACCAAGGGATCACAAATTTGGCATTGGAGGGCAGTGTGGAGGGTAAAAATCGTAGAGGGAGACCAAGAGATGAATACACTAAACAGATTCAGAAAGATGTAGGTTGCAGTAAGTACTGGGAGATGAAGCAGCTTGCACAGGATGGAGTAGCATGGAGAGCTGCATCAAACCAGTCTCAGGACTGAAGACAACAACAAAACTTGAACATTTTTCTATGTTAAATAGCAAATTGAATTTTGTTAGTTCCAATTTAGAAGTATATCCTGCTTTGAAAATAATAAAATTGAGAGGCAGAAAAAGAACAGCTACTGAAAGCAAGGCACAGTGAATTTCAGACAAAATTTCAAAAGACTTAGAACCATGCTTTAATAATGCAAATACAAACAGTATTTCTAAGAAAGAAGAAAATCTACCTCCAGAATCGTTGGACACTGAATATTTGAGCTTAATTTAGAAATTAAAAAGTAACTGTTCAGTGACACCTAAAGAAAAAAAACTTAAAAATTAAACTTAGCTTCCTGACTCGGGGTCAAGAGGAGAACAGTTCAGGAGTCAGACATTTCTGATCATTTGGTTAGATTAGCTGAAAAATCAGTGAAAGAGCATGGTAATCGACCCCAGTTTTACGAAAGAAGAAAGGGGTAGGTATAAGTCAAGAAACAATTGAAAAGATAAGCAGATTTTTGAAGATGACGAAAATCATTGAATGTGCCTTGGGTAGCAAAGATAGCAAAAGAGGATTCATAAATGTAGCTAAAGTAAAAAAGCAGAAACGACTGACTAGTGCTCTCAGATTTAAATGAACTTTATGTAGCTTTCAAAAATGTTCATCCTGAATGCAAAATTGGAAGGTCAAAATTTTGTAATCTTCACCCTAGGTCATATATTTTGACTGGCTCCTCAGGAGCACACTCCGCGTGTGAGTGTGAGTGTGAGTGTGAGTGTGTGTGTGAGTGTGTGTGTGTGTGTGTCATCAAAATGTCATATTGATGAATGTGGATGCAGAACTCAGTGATCCCAACTGCAAATAGTTATTAGATTTAACGGTCTGTGACACTAACATGACAAAAAATCACAACTTTATGAAACTAAATGCATAGTCCTCGCTGATTTTGCAAGAAACTTTGCACTTGGGGTTCAGGATGAAATACAAGGGTACCATTGGGTTAATCACCAGGCAACTGTTCATCAATTTGTTCTGCACTACAGAAATGAGAAACATGAAGCTTGCAGTTCTTCAATTTACATTCTACGCAACTACTTGGAGCACAGCTCTTTGGTTGTCCATATGCTTCAAAAGTGTGTAACAAATTACATAAAAGATGCCCTAGATTGAGAAGCTCGTACTGTTCAGATAGAAGTGGTAGTCAACACAAGAACAAAATAGATTTCAGCTTGGAGGTCAAATGGCACTTCTAGGCCTCTTGCCGTGGTAAAAATGCATGTGATGGAGTAAGAGGTACAACAAAACATGAAGTGAGTAAAGCCAGCCTACAAAGAATGATCAGAGCCCAAATTCTTACACTAGAGGACATGCATGCCTTTTTGAAGGAGAATATTAAAGGGATCTCACATTTTCTTGTCAAAACGTTATAGCAGCAATTCCACAAATATCTTGGCGTTGCACAAAACTTAGTTCAATGCTATATAACATCAGGAACTGAAATTTATGAGGATAATTGTTTCAGTAAAATCACATGTGTCTTTAACATTGAATGACATACTGGCATGTGTGTATGATGGACAACAGAGTCTTGCACTCGTTGAAAGAAAAAGATTGGTAAACAATGATGTTTTTGTGCATTTTGTCACCCCGGTGGCCCAAGAATGTCAAGAGACATCTGCTAGTGACAGAGTTTGGATACCAATGAAAAATTAAGGAAGCTTCCATTGCTTGAACTTGTCACAGCAACTGGAGGATATTATCCTGTATCACAAAAGCTGTTGGAAGAGATGAATGTACCATACAGTCACCAGCAGGATTAGGGAGCACCACATCTCAAAAGTATGTTAATTAAAAATATTTACTTTAAATTTGTCAAGATAATATAAATGTTTGATTCAGCAATTTTTCAAAGTTTTGCATGTAGTTCAGTACCTCAGCTTCAATAATAATTGATAACATCTAGCCATTATCATACGTGAATTAAGCAACAGCCATAAGATCAATTTCAATGTAATGTGAATTATTTCCTCATTTCCAAAATTTATATCTTTGTTCACAGTCAAATATCAATGTTGAAATTTTTACAGTACTTTGCCGTCATATACCGTATTTACTCGAATCTAAGCCGCACTTTTTTTCCGGTTTTTGTAATCCAAAAAACCGCCTGCGGCTTAGAATCGAGTGCAAAGTAAGCAGAAGTTCTGAAAAATGTTGGTAGGTGCCGCCACAACTAACTTCTGCCGTCGAACATATGTAGCGATTCACATGCATGCTTTTCAGGCACAAAGATAAATACTGGCGCCAAAACCTCTGCGTCAGTAAATAAATAAAATAAAAAAAAAAAAAAGGTGGAAGACGAAATTTTTTCTCCGTCCCGAGTTTCGACCACTGCATTTTCATACATTATCCAACGAAGTAAATACAAATTCCGTATTGTTAGTCTTCGAATGTAGCAACATTTCAATGTACTGTACTACGAAAATCCGACTGGCAAGACTGTTTGGGATGTTTGTCAATATGGCTAACTCTACGTTCTCAATTTTTTCTACCTATGAGAAGAGATGGTTGCTAATAGGAACTTTTATGAATTGTGAATCACATGCAGTATTCTCTTCACCATAAGAATAATACGTATATAAACTTTTTGCCATGCATTCTTTCGTGTTTGCTGCTATCTCATTTAAATCCTGTCTGCTTAATAAACTACGAAACTAGAGTGAGACAACAGCAAACGCCGAAGAATATACATATCATTTCATGTTTATATTCGTATTATTCTTGTGCCTAATAGTGATACAGTCAGAAATGAAGCACGTCAATTGACTAGATTTTTAAATCTAAGATGACTAATTTCTGTACAGAATGTTATGTACTAAAGAGACGTCTGCAAAGATTTTCAAACAAAGAAAAATTTTCGCTAAACTCTCGTTCAGAACATCTTCTATCATACGCAGTCTATTATTTGGTTCTTGTTGATCATCGCCAAAGAAAGCAGCAGTGTTAGTAACAACAAATAGCAGTCTCTTGCCATTGTTTCGCTAATGAGACGATTCCTCTCTTTTTCTTTTTTTAATTGTAAGCGGCGGTAGCGCGCACAAAAGCAAGCCACGCCACGCCGCGACCGGCGACAGGCCGTAAACACTGATTATTATCAGAATGCGACAAACAGTGCATGACACAGTACAGTAATGCATTTTCAGCTTAGAGTGACGTAAACACCTATAACAAAGAGAACGGCACTTATCAGATCAAAGAAAAATAAGCAATCGATCCAAACCAGACGAAGCACGTGAAAAAGGAAGGGTACCCGTATAAATACGGACGGAGCGCCTGACGCATAGCAATGGCTACCTGGTAAAGCCTAACTGCTAAGCTTACTACGCGAACCAAACTGCTGTAGCTGTATCGTCATTCATTCGACCTAAATTGTGTCTCATATTACAATGGACCAACTTTGTTTCGATTTGGAGGTGCGGCCTAAAACTTTACTCTCCCCTTGAATTTCGAGTCTCATATTTTAGGTGCGGCTTAGATTCGGGAAAATTTTTTTTTCCTTGATTTAGAGTCTCATTTTTCAGGTGCGGCTCAGATTCGAGTGCGGCTTAGATTCGAGTAAATACGGTAGGTGAACAAAATATGCAAAAATCAAATTGTTATATCTAGTCCCTCCAGAGATAACTAGCCCCAAACTTTACAAAAAGTTAAGATTTTCCAAATTTCAAAAATTTATAAAAAATTACGGAAACATATGTAATTGTTCTTGCCCTATTTAAGGCTATTAGTTTATGATGTATAACTAGAGAAAAAAAAAACTCTCATAAATCACTTCTTCGTTGTTACTTTTGGATCTCAAACATGGATTTTCTAAATTTTCAGTACCAAACTTTGGAGGTCATTTTGACTGATTATTTTTTAATTAGGGTATTGTGGGTCATAAACAATCTTTTGAATTGCAGTGTTTTAACTTAACCCAGTGCAGAGATATTCAAATTAACCGTAATGTCTCCAAATTGAAAAACTGTCATGCACTTACAGATAAATATGGCTGGCATTCAATAAGAGTGTAAGGTTTAAAAAAAAACCTGTTTTGAACTTCAATTGTGGGGTAATCACACAAAAAAATTTAAAAAGGTCAGGCAACCAGCTTAAAATTTATTGCATCACTTCACTTGGATTTGACCTATTTAACTTTCACTTAGTATAAATTAACCTTTTTATTTTCTGCGTTGGTGTGGATGTAGATGGGTGTGCATGTGAGCGTGCTGCAAATTATCGAATAGAAATAACATAACCTATTTTCAACATTTGAGATTAACTGTTGTGATTGGGGAACGATACGCTGATGTTTGTCACACAGAACATCAGTCACTGTAACCCCTAGAGCAAATGTGCTTTCTGATGACTGTAATTCATTAAGCTCTAAGTTACAGACAGATACGGAGCACACACGACTTGGCAGAGGAAGTGTTTTTTTATCAAGTGCTCAGCCTTTTTCACTAAGTGAAAGGTGTAGTTCCAGATTGCATTTCTGGAGTGCCAATATTATCTTTCTGATAATGTGAAGTGGTTATGAAATGACTATTGTTTTATCAGTATCTGTAAGAAAGCAAACGAAAACTTGAAAATATGTAAGTAAACTGTTTATTATTTCAAAAAAAATCACCATAACTTTTAATACATTTAGCCCACTGAGAGGACAGTCAATGCCTTAATGGAAAAATGTTTGCAGTTGCCTACAGAATCATGAATGTACCCGCTCCTCTTTGTCCTAAGCAAGTTGATGGGTACCAGTGTCTTTCTTCAGGCTCCAAAAATATGGAAACAGCATGGGAAGAGATTGGGATTGCATGGAGGATATGTAAGAGCTTCCAGCAAAGCTTCTGCTTCATACTTGAAACAATCTTGACAACATATGGATGGGCCTGAAGACAGACATTTGTGGCCATCAGTTTATCAGATGAAGAAATACACACCTGGATACAATCCTGGTTCCATAGGTGACTACAAACATTTTTGTGAATGCATTAGTTGTCTTGTCTCACAATTGAATAAATGTGTTAACAGTTATGGCAGTTACTTTTAAAGTAATAAAAAGTTTACTTACTTTTTCCATTTGCTTCATTCTCATTTGATTGCTCTAACATCTACTCTGTTTTACCTGAGTAAGCCTTCATAGTACAGAATTTGATGCTGAACAGATGCTTTTCAGTTGCCCTCTTATTTATTCTCTGTAGGCTAGTAATTCTAAAATGTCCTCTAATGATAGAAAATCCACATACCTGTTAATGCTTTCTTTCCAAGTTTCCATTCAGTCTGGATCTTGTTCCATGATCACAAGCTGGTTGTTCAGTAATTATGAAGGTTTGTAAATTATAAGTGATTCATCGACAGGCACGTGAACAAGACTGATCGCTTCGCTAGCTTACAGCAGGCAAATCCTTTTGATTTAGAGGGGGGGGGGGCAGGGGCAGGGGAACAGAGACATAGACATAGCAGAGTTCCATTGTGGTGGCTGAATACATGGTGCCTGAACTGCAGGTTAAATGGGGAAGAGCGGGAGAGGGGAGAAATGAGTGGGGAGGGTGGCAGACAGTTGGGTAAAGGCAACAGGTATATAAGATAGGAATGTGAGAGGAAGAGGCAGCAGATACAGGGGATAGAAGTGCCACACAAGGGTAGTGGCACCTGTGGGCTTGTGCAGTGCATCATGACCACGAAATGAAGCAGTAGATGAGGAGGGGTTATTGGGAAAGATACTGTAGGTGCAGAGCGTTGATGTCATATGACACGGTGGAAGTGTGTGTGAAGCAGGGACTAGTGGAGACTGAGGTCAAAAGAATGACAAGAATCATGTTCAAGGGTGTGCGCGTACACACACACACACACACACACACACACACACACACACACACACACACACACCCTCCCCCCCCCCTTCTATACCGTTAAGAAAAGTTGGTGTTGGGGGGAAGAATCCAGATGGCACTAGTTGGGAAACACCCATGGAAATAAAAGTGTAATTGAACAGTTTTCTGTCACTGCTCTTGACCACAATTTGGCAGTGGCCAGTCATTCTGGTGGACAGCTCGTTGTTTGTCATACGAGCATCTATTTGCATGATCAGAGATTAGTAGTCATGCAGCATAAATTGCAGGCAGAGGTGGTATATGACGTGGTTGCTTGCAACAAGTGGCCCTGCCTCTGATGGAATAGGATAAGCTTGTAGCCGGACTTGGAAAGGATGTGTTGGAGAGGTAAATTGGACAGGCCTTGCATGGAGGTCTAAACAAGGTTATGACACCTGCGCCAAAGGGTTGGGTGTGGGTGTGGTGTAGTGATGGGCCATGATATTGGGACAAATTCATATTCTTGAGGATAAAAAAACATCCAGCACATGTCGGTCTGTTGATTATTCATGTGATTTTGAAATGCACCCCTGCTGGATTTTGGACATTTTTGAACACATTCTAAGTTGGTTTCCGAATGAATTATAAGTTGATTTTTGAATGCGTGCATAGTGTACATGTTGTCTCTGCGAGGGGAATCCTCGTCGCATGTAGAAATGAACTTTCCTGCAGACAAAACGGGACCGAGCTATACAAGCTGAGTGGAATAAAGCCGAATCGGTGAATACCAACTGTTGCTTGTTTATGTGGTTGATTCGGTTTGCAAATGTTAAGTGTTGTTCTAATTTACTAGTGAAATCCATAGATTCACACTACCAGGGTGGAAATAATCAACTAACCGAAATAACAGGTAAGAAAGATTATGTATTATCTTCTCAGTGTATCCACAAAAGTGAAATTCTGACAAAATTTTTGGCCAGATCGCTATACAGGAAAGGGCCAGTTGTAATCCCTGGCTAGCAGCCTCTTAAGTTCCATTCTGGGAGTAGCACGGAAAACACATGGTACGAACATCTAATAACGCCTAACTGGAGAATAATCAATGTATAACTAAACTGGTGATTGTGGCAGAGTTAGTAAAGTTAACCGGAGAATGAGTTTAGACAGTGGTAGGAATAGTTACAGAATTAGCGATGACAAGATTGATTGTTAGAACGAGGATGGAGAAGAAAATGACGACACACAAATTATGGAAGAATATGAAGATTACAAATTTATACAAAAATTTCGTTCTACTTTTCGGTCTCGTGCATGATAAACTGGAGCATATGAATGAACTGTGAAACTGTTTCCTAACAACATCTAACTTAAAACTTTGTGATTGTAGTAGGCCAAATAGGTACTTCGTATTGGTACTGTATTTACTCGAATCTAAGCCGCACTTTTTTTCCGGTTTTTGTAATCCAAAAAACCACCTGCGGCTTAGAATCGAGTGCAAAGTAAGCGGAAGTTCTGAAAAATGTTGGTAGGTGCCGCCACAACTAACTTCTGCCGTCGAATATATGTAGCGATTCACATGCATGCTTTTCAGGCACAAAGATAAATACTGGCGCCAAAACCTCTGCGTCAGTAAATAAATAAAAAAAAAACTATGGAAGACGAAATTTTTTCTCCGCCCCGAGTTTCGACCACTGCATTTTCATACATTATCCAACGAAGTAAATACAAATTCCGTATTGTTAGTCTTCGAATGTAGCAACATTTCAATGTACTGTACTACGAAAATCCGACTGGCAAGACTGTTTGGGATGTTTGTCAATATGGCTAACTCTACGTTCTCAATTTTTTCTACCTATGAGAAGAGATGGTTGCTAATAGGAACTTTTATGAATTGTGAATCACATGCAGTATTCTCTTCATCATAAGAATAATACGTATATAAACATTTTGCCATGTATTCTTTCGTGTTTGCTGCTATCTCATTTAAATCCTGTCTGCTTAATAAACTACGAAACTAGAGTGAGACAACAGCAAACGCCGAAGAATATACATATCATTTCACGTTTATATTCGTATTATTCTTATGCCTAACAGTGATACAGTCAGAAATGAAGCACGGCAATTGACTAGATTTTTAAATCTAAGATGACTCTAATTTCTGTACAGAATGTTATGTACTAAAGAGACGTCTGCAAAGATTTTCAAACAGAAAAATTTTCGCTAAACTCTCGTTCAGAACATCTTCTATCATACGCAGTCTATTATTTGGTTCTTGTTGATCGTCAAAGAAAGCAGCAGTGTTAGTAACAACAAATAGCAGTCTCTTGCCATTGTTTCGCTAATGAGACGATTTCTCTCTTTTTCTTTTTTTAATTGTAAGCGGCGGTAGTGCGCACAAAAGCAAGCCACGCCGCGAGCGGCGACAGGCCGTAAACACTGATTATCAGAATGCGACAAACAGTGCATGACACAGTACAGTAATGCATTTTCAGCTTAGAGTGACGTAAACACCTATAACAAAGAGAACGGCACTTATCAGATCAAAGAAAAATAAGCAATCGATCCAAACCAGACGAAGCACGTGAAAAAGGAAGGGTACCCGTATAATTATGGACGGAGCGCCTGACGCATAGCTATGGCTACCTGGTAAAGACTAACTGCTTAGCTTACTACGCGAACCATACTACTGTAGCTGTATCGTCATTCATTCGACCTAAATTGTGTCTCATATTACAATGGACCAACTTTGTTTCGATTTGGAGGTGCGGCCTAAAACTTTACTCTCCCCTTGAATTTCGAGTCTCATATTTCAGGTGCGGCTTAGATTCGGGAAAATTTTTTTTCCTTGATTTCGAGTCTCATTTTTCAGGTGCGGCTTAGATTCGAGTGCGGCTTAGATTCGAGTAAATACGGTACTTTGTGAATTATATTGTCGTACTATGAAAATGATCATTATTGCCAAAACAGTCCCGCCTATTTGGTGTGTGTTGCAATTGCTACAATATTAGAAATGCTTATTTTGTTTTATCCAGCACACAGTGGCAAAATAGACGTAATAAGATCGAGAAACCACACCAGTCTTGAGCATTATTTGTATTAACAGCTTTTTCAGTATTAGAGGACAGCATTTCAATTTTTCTCATTAGCAAAACATTTGACGAACTTTGATGAGGTAATAGTTCTTTCACAGAAAGGAAAGCATGCCATGTAAAGCTTAAACAAGATTAGAGGGAAAAATCGCTAGAACCCAAGGATTCAAGAAATGTGTACTGTCTTGCCTGTCTCTTGTCTTTACTGGTTTTAGGTAACCTATATTTAATTTTATGTGGCACAGATGAGCAAGTTATTAGCTAATAGGCAATAAAGAGTCCAGATTTTTCTGAAGAGTTCTTGTTCTCCCATCCAGTATTAATTGCTTAAAACAGGGTCAGGATGTCAAACCGGCCGACTGGTTGGAGGAGAGGCACTACGGGACATTCTAATTTCCACTGTCCTGAAATAGTTTGATGGCATCCATTACAAAAAATACATGTTTGCAGGGTGTATACGACTCGGGACAACCGGGAGATCTGGGAAAAACCCGGGAATTTTTTCATCCGGGAGAAAACTGGGAAAAACCTGGGATATTTTTAGGATTCCAGGAATTTTTTATTGTTTTACTTTTCAGTTAAATTTTTGTAATTTTGACTGGTAAGAACTCTAACAAAGGATATTGCTGTATCCCGTTACTGCAGAATAATACTTCAACAATAAAACATAAACGAGAGGAAAAAACGAAAATAACTTAAATTGCAAAGGAAATGCGCCATATACGACGACAATGACACACACATTGCTCATGCAAGCGTCTGCCTATTGAAAATGTGTCAAAGGCTTTAAAGACTATGCAGTGCTTCATAACAACAAATTGCCTCCAATGAGCGTGAAGTCGCAATTGTTTACATTAGATTTGTTTTAGCAGTTACGCGCGGGCGCATGTGCAGTTGAGTCACGTTTGAGTAGTAGATTCTCCTGCTTCTGGCAACAGGAATGTGGCTGTTGGCTATGCAAGCATTCGCAGCAAGCAGTTAGATGCTACCGGGAAAAGGGAACACCAAATTCATATTCTTGAGGGATAAAACTTGTTTCACAAAGCACCTAGCATCCAACGCACGTTTGCCTATCGATTATTCATATGGTATTGAAACGCTTCCCTGTTGGTTTTTGACCATTTTTTAACACATTTTGAGTTGATTTCTGAATGAATCATAAGTTGACGTTTGAATGCAAGCATAGTGTACATGATGTCTGTCAGGAGAATCCTCATTGCAACTAGAAATAAACTTTCTGCAGACAAAAGGGGACGGGGCTATACGAGCCAAGTGATTAAAGCCTAATGGATGAATGCCAATCACTGTCTGATTATGTGGTTGATTGGGTTTGCGAAAGATCAGCATTGTCATAATTACAAGCGAAATCCATAGATTCAGACTACCAGAATGGAAATAAACGACTGACAGAAATAACAGGTGAGAAAGATTACGTATTATCTTCTCAGTCTATTCAAGAAAATGAAATTTTGACAGAAAATTTTTGGCCAGATCACTACACTAGTAAGGACCAGTAGTTCAGTCCCTGGGCCAGCAGCTGCGTAAGTTCTATTCTGGAAGTAATGCGGAAAACGTGTTGTTCGAACACGTTACAACGCCTAATCGGGGAAATAATCGCGGGGTAACTAAACCTGTGATTCTGGCAGGTTTAGTGAACTTAATCGGTGAACAAATTTTGACAGCGGCAGAAATAGCTACAGAATTGGTGATGACAATATTGTTTGTTAGAACGAGGAAGGAGAAGAAACGTGGATATCACACAAATTATGGAAGAATAAGACGATTCCAAATTTATATAAAAATTTCGTAATACCACTTTTCGATCTCATGCTTCAGAAGCTGGTGCGTATGAATGAAATGTGAAACTCTTTTCTAACATAAAGCTTTTTGCTTGTAGTAGGCCTAATAGGCATTTGATATTGGTACTTATTGAATTATATTCTGTCGTTTTTTAAAAATGACCATTTGTGCCAAAACAGTCTCGTTTATTTGGTGTGTTACAAAATTGCTGTCATATTAGAAGGGCCTATTTTGTTTTATCTAGCAGACAGTGACAAAATATACGTAATCAGCTCGAGAAACCACATCAGTCTTGGGTATTATTTGTATTAACAGATTTTTCAGTATTAGGTTATGAAATTTCGATTTTTCGTGTAGCAAAACGTTTGACGAACTTTGATGAGGTAATAGATTCTTTTGCAGAAAGGAAAGCACGTCATGTAAAGCTGTAGCAAGATTAGAGAGAAAAAAATTCTAGGGGCTAAGGTTTGAAGAAATGTGTAATTTCTTGCTTATCTCTTGTCAGTATTGGTTTTATATATCCTATATTCAATTTTATGTCACACAAAACAGCAAGTTATTAACTAATAGGCAATAAAGAGTTCAGGTTTTCTGAAGAGTTCTTTTTCTCTCGATTACAATAATCCCATCCGCTATTAATTGTGAGATTTTTTAAAGAGGGGCAGGCTGTCAAACCGGCCGACTGGGAGCAGGAGGGGCACCACAGGACATTTCAGTTTCCACTTTCCTGACTATAGTTTGGATGTGGAGTAGAAAAATGCTTTATGAAGAGGCGTGGCACTGCACTTTGGCATACTTAAGACCAAATAATGTCTTATATTTCCTCAAATATATATTTTTTATGTTTCAGACTTTCTGGGATGATGTGCTCTACAAGATAAACATATTTTGAAAATTCGATTTTTTTTCTTTTTTTTAGTATTGACCCGGTTCGCAAATGTCATAGATCCGGGGTTGATGTGCAGAGCAGTCTGAGTTATGGTGGGTAGTCTCCACGCGACCCGTGTTTACATTTAGTGATTTTGCTGTTTCTCCTTCGTTTACTCTCACGTCAGATGAAAACAAAACGGATATCTGTGGCCGGTAGCTATCAAGTGAATTAAAACCCATTCACATAATTACGGAAGGCTGAAATATGGCATTAGTTTCAGATTTTATTTTATTTCCACCTTTCTGACAGTTGAGCATTAATCACCTTGCAGAACAATGAAGTTATTTTTGTCTGTTTGCTAAAGAAATTTGACTTTTGTTAACCTTTCTACAGAGGCAGTCAATGTATTTGAAACGAAATGTTTAATTCCACAGTACTGGCTAATTTCAACTGTTCGCTGTATTTAAAGTGCACGTTTTCATTTTGTAGCACGTATGGCATTATGCCATAATAAAGAATCAAGCACAATATTATACATTACTGGTGCTCCAAGAAAATTTACATCCCAAAAACCACACAGAAAAGCTTAATATCAGGTCGAGGTCTATTTCATTGGGAATCTGGACATATGAATGCGCCCTTTAAGTATGCACTTCAAATGTGCACATTTTAATATGGTTCACGAAATTCCGTGACCCATGTTTACATTTAGTGATTTTTCTGTTAAATACATTCACATAGTTAAGGAAGGCTAAAATATGTTACTAGTTTCAGATCTTATTTTATTTCCACCTTTCGGACATTCAAGCATTAATCACCTTGCAGAACAATAAAGTTATATTTGTAGGTTTGCTAAAGAAATTCTGCTTTTATGAAGCTTTCCTGCTGAGACAGTAAATTTATTTGAAACTAAGTGTTTAATTCCAGACTATTAGCTAGTTTCAACTGTTCACTGCATTTCAAGTGCATGTTTGCATGTATGGCATTATGCCATAATGAACTATGTGCGAGAATGTACAATGAATTTCTTAAATCACAGTGTGTTTGCTCTCATTTAAAAATCAACTCTGATGATGAGTCATTTAGAAGAATTTTGAGCCCAGAAGATCAGAGATTTATGTCGGTATTAAAAATTTTACTGGCATATTTGTGTGATGTATCTTAAAGTTTAACGGGTGCTAAACAGATCAACATTATATGTGAAAGCTTAGCTTCTCTTGTAGCATATTAATCTTTGAGACAAATATTATATGCAAAAGGTTTGCTTTCCTTGCAGCAACACTCTGCATATTAACTTAAACCATTAACTTATCCTGTTGGTGGAATTAAAATTTATTGTTTCTTAATACAAAAATATGCGGCGCACATGATACTGCACATCAAAGATCTTTCCAAAATGTGTTTTCATTCCCCCCCCCCCCGGTTTTGTTTTCTAAAGTGCCGAGAAATTCTACGCTGCTGTATAAAACCATATCCATTCAAAGGGTTGATGTGTCTTACAGTTCCAACGGAAAGTATACTGTCACTTAACACAGAAAGTGTATTTTCACCTGGGAGAAAATGTATTTTTAACTGGGAGATCTGGGAAAAATCCAGGAATTTTTTTCCTTGTCGGTGTATGCACCCTGTTAAGAACCCACTTCCATCAATTCTAGTAACTGTATTTTGGTTTTAACAAAGTCTGAATTAAGAATTTTCCTGGAGTTGAAAGAACAGCAGCTGTTTGGCGTAGAGCTCCAGCACACTTCTCCATTGTTGTGTTCTTCAAACGCCATTCCAACTTTCAGAGCTACAGTAACATGTTCGTCAAAGGTATAAGAGGCCCACCATTATCCCTTTGTTCCTCAAAATAGCATCATATGTTTTATATAAGTTCGTTAGATGGGCTCTTTAGGTAGCTTCCCTGCAGCTTAAGGAAGAGCCCGTATCATATACACTTATAACTAAGAATACAACACTTTACACTTTGCTGTTAACACAAGCTGAACCATTAGTTAAGATATGTAGCAAACAAGAAGCTCACGGCCAATGCTTTGCAGCCATTGAGAAAATATTACTCCCTATGCAACCTTGAGTTGTTGAGGTGACATTGCCGGATCATCACTTCGACAGCTATTACAAATTCCAGAGCTCAGATTGGCACTTGTGTACCCTCCAGATTATGTGCTCCATGTGTGTGAAGTGTCAGTGGCCTGACTATAGGTGTTCAACTTGTACATTAGGGTGTGTTGTTACAGTGTAAATTAAAGTTGTGTGCTTTGTCAGGCTTCGTACCTAGGCCATCAATTGCAAGCTGTATTCTCAACCACTGATCTCTCAAGTCATTCATCACAGCTTGCATTCATAACTTCAATCCCGTCTATGCCTTTCTCATATTTTCCAAACTCTAGTGGGTCTACATATTTGACTGAACTAGAACTCCTACACAAGGAGGGAAACTGGAAGAGAGCTACTAGCAAAATAGAAGCTATGAAAGATTTTTGTGTGGATAGTGTAGTTGGTAACATGGTGCCCATAAAATTCAACTGTCCAGGTTTTAGTGTGTCTGCTCATTGTTCATTAATTACACATTTTGTTTTATAATGTGTTTTCCTGACTTCAAATATACAGTAATCTTATAGAGCACTTTACATTTTGTAATATATATAGTCCTGGCATTTTGTTTGTTTTGTTGTTAGTTATTTTTCTTAATTGTGTTGTTATTTCACCAGATGTATTTGTCTTTTGATTTGCAAGGCACATCAGTGGTCACAGGGTAAACATTGCGAGTATCAATACTTCTAATATTAATGCCTAACCACTAAGAGTTAATACTTCTCATGTTTATAACTTGACCACTGAGACTGCTTTGTCAATCAAAGCGAATGCATCTTGGGGAAGAGCTTTCCAATTTGCAGAATCCTTCTAGTGGAAACAAATTGTAGCAAATATTCTTGAAATTTTGGGATTAATAATCACATTTCATTTACCTTAAATCTGAAAATATCCCTGCAACTCATTAATTTGTTTTACACTAGGTAAAGGGTTTTTTAAAGTATTGATTATTGGTTGGGATGCAACTTGTTTTTTGTTTGTTTTATTTATTTGTTTGTTTTATTTATTTTCATTCATTGGAATTTCTGTGATGTTGTATTATGACTTTGTTGAACTTGACATGTAGGCAGATTTGTCAAGAGTATGCCAACAAAGCAGCGTATGAAGTTGAAGGGTGGAGCAGTAGTAGATCCAGATTCAGGTCTGGAAGATGTTGCTGAAGTATACCAGAAGAATGGCACAGTCTACAATGCTGTTCTTGGTATAACTGATGTTCAAAGTGGGAAGAACTCATTCTACAAGTTACAAGTTCTCACCAGTGGCTCAAGGTATAATTTAGTGCAATTCTCAGTTTTGAATATGTAGATTAATTTGATATTGAATATGTAATGCCTTACATTTAGTTTAAAAATAATCACAGGTCATCAAGCTAGTAGAAATTAACACACAAATACAATTCAATCCTCAAAGCTCTAGTGCCAAAACGTTGGAAGCTATAAAGGTACATATAAAATATAAAAGTAACGCTGTTCAGAATTATTAGATTTCTTTTACAGTTATTAAGAAACATTTGGTTCCAAAAATTCATGTTTGTATTTAGTCTTTGTTTAGTATTGTCACTTGCAGTATGCACATCTATTATTGTGTTATTTGTTGCTTTTTTTCCACCAGTTCAAAAGACTTTGTTAGCTTTAGTGAAATAAATGCTTCAGAGTTCTTGCTGCCTCAGATTTGTATTCAGTATCACTCTATTGATGACTTCCTCCATTGTCACCACCAGGTGACCTTTAGTTACTTAGTTGGCCGAATCATGTTGTGGAACGTCACTGTCGCAGAACTTCCACATGCTATCAGCTATTATGTTGATATCTTGGACAGAACAACATTGGTGGTGGTGCTGATTTCGTTAGATGCGAGTTGCTCATTATTTCCCTGTTGCCTTTCAGCAAAAAGTGCCTGTTTCTGTGTACCATCAAGGGTGTAGCCTCTGTCCAGGTACATTGTCACACACTGATCACAACAACCTTTGGCAACTGAATCCTGATAGGTAGATGCAAAGGGTAATATTTCTGTTTCGTCAAACATAATCGTATTTTTGTTCATGGGGCTGTGTTTGGCAACAGCAGCTTTATAGAAATCGTGTTATTCAATGTGGCGTTAGTGGTCACTGCAGCTTTCTGAAATTGTTTGTATTGGCTGCCAAAGTAACTGCCAATACATTCACAACACATTTTATGAATTTCAGGAGCACCATGACTAAGACCATCTGTTAATGGGTGCAGCATCTTTTTAATATTCCTGGTTGGTCAGAAACTGAATTGAACATCATGTCTATCCAGGACACTATTTTCTTTATTGTAGCTCCTAAGAAAGGAAGGAATGTTGTAAGCTAATGATCTTCTGATGACTGAATATTTATAGATACAGGAAAAAATCATTTTATTGCCAATTTCAGCGGTAATTTAGGCAAAACTCGTGTTATTTTTTGGCAAGATATGGTGTTATTTTTTTGCCAGGTCATGTGCTTTCTGTGCTAGATTTGGTGTTCCCATTTTCCCCAATTTTGCTGTTCCCCACATTTTTTTTTATATAAATTTGGTGTTACCATTTTCCTAAAATTCACAGTCTACTTTTGTCAAATTTGTTTCTTACGATTTTCGGCATTGATCAATTTTTTGGCGTTCTTTGCCAATTTCAGTTTTACATGCCAATTTCGTTGGTTTTTGATCATATTTGATTCCATTTTTTGCCGAATTTGGACATACTCTTTAGCCGAGTGCTACTCTTTAGCCGAGTGCTACTCTTTAGCCGAGTGCTACTCTTTAGCCGAGTGCTACTCTTTAGCCGAGTGCTACTCTTTAGCCGAGTGCTACTCTTTAGCCGAGTGCTACTCTTTAGCCGAGTGCTACTCTTTAGCCGAGTGCTACTCTTTAGCCGAGTGCTACTCTTTAGCCGAGTGCTACTCTTTAGCCGAGTGCTACTCTTTAGCCGAGTGCTACTCTTTAGCCGAGTGCTACTCTTTAGCCGAGTGCTACTCTTTAGCCGAGTGCTACTCTTTAGCCGAGTGCTACTCTTTAGCCGAGTGCTACTCTTTAGCCGAGCTCTGAGTTTTGCCAATGCGCTGCTATTTTTGGTGTTATTTTTTTGTCAAATTCTTTTGATTTTGCCAAATTGTTGAGGTTATGTAACAAAAAATTATAAAAAATCTAATATATTTGATTTTAGGACTCCTGTAGAGAGCATGAAAATAAACTTAAGATCTAGGCATACAATCAGTCATTTTCTCATCCTTCATAATGGTGTGGCAAGAAATACAGTTATGTGGTATGGTAAAAAATTAAATGTTTTGTAGGTTGTTACGCTAAATGTGTAATTCACACTAGTAAATAAACATGAGTTGAGCAGTATTGTTGTTTGGAAACAGCAGCTTCTTTGACAGTGAGTACTCTTTTATGTAGGAAATAAGTTGTCAGTCTGTATATGCCCTTGGACAACTGGGAAAAACCGAGGAATTTTTTATCCAGCAAAAACCAAGAATTCATTGTTTTAATTTTCAGTTAAATTTTTGTAATTTTCAATGGTAAGACTAACAAAGAATTTCACTTTAGCTCACTACTGCAGAATAATACTTCAGTAAGAAAACATAAACGGGACTATAATGTCGAAATAAAATTTTAGTTCCAAAGAAAATGTGCCTTTTACAATAAAACAAACTGCGCACACAAACAGCTGCCAATAGCGAAATGTGTCAAAAGCCTTAGGACGTAGATGGTGCAATACTTAGTAACAACCAACTGCTTTCCAGGGGCGTGATGTCGCAATTACATTTATAAGAGGTTGCGGGAAAATATTGTGATTGGTAGTTTGAAAAGCAGTACTTTCAAAGTAAATTTCCTTTTACACAAAATGAATTATGTTACTTGTGAGAACATGCGACTAATTTCTTAAATCGTGGAGCGTTTGACTCTCATTCAAAACTTAATGCTTTGAGGGGCAGTCGCTTAGAAAAATTTCGGGCATAGAACACTAGCCATTTATGCTATTATTTAATAAAATTTGTGTTTGATATATATTAAAGGGTAACACACTAAAAAAAGACCAAATTCCAATGTTAATTTTTCATATTCATTGTATTTCTTTCTTAGATTATGAATTATGCAATAAAGATGGAAAAAGTATAATTAGCCTTCAAAAAAAAGTGCAAGATGCTTTTTTGAGCAATTTCACACATAATTGGCTTTCCTATGTAAAAGTCGGAACTGCTTGTTAGAACATTTTTCAGCCAGATAACCCATGAAACGTTCAGTACAAAACAATGAAATTTATAATTGTGCTTGTCATAAATATTCAACTGCTACAATTTAAGCTGTGCTCTTAGGATCCTGCCTAACCACACCCTCAATAAAAAAATTAAAAAAAAAATTGTTGGCCAGTATAATAGGTGAAAGTTTCGCTTTTTACATATCTATACTGAATGTATATTAATATAAATAAGTAAGTTTTCTTATTTGTGTGTTCACACTACTTCAGTCATGATGAACTGTGATTGGTTGACAAAAGTGCTTCGTAATCTCAATTTCAGTGCTTTGAAAGCTGCCTTGTTGTAATTTGTGGAATTTTGATTTATACTTCCACAATACGAAAATGTGCAGTGTAAATGTTGCTGCACGTCTAAGATCTTTTCAGAACACATGGCTTTTTGCTGGGCTTCATTTCCTAAAGTGCCAGGAAGCTCTGAACCGGTATATAATACATTTGCCATTCAAAGAATTTGTAAGTTTTACAGATTCAAAGGATAGTGTATTTTCAATTAGCACAAAAAAACTGTATTTTCATCCAGGAAAAAAAATGTACTTTTAACTGGGAAAAACATGGGAAATTTTTTTGGTCACATATATACCCTGGTTGTGTATTTGTCGCAGTTTCCATAAAAACAAATAGTTTAAAATATTAGCAGACTCAGTTAGTCGGCCCATACAGAACAGTTTGTGGTGCAGTTTTGTTCCAGTAGCCCTAAGTTGTGATTGTTTTGAAACATTACTCTAATGAGATGAATGTGACAGTGAAACACTCTTTTGTGACTAAAAAGGTGAATGAAGTAGCAAAAAACTGTTTTGCAGTATTGTATACAATGCAGGGCAGTTACTTTTCCTGCTTCGTGCTAAGTCTTGTCTACATCATAAGAATAATTGCTTATTATGTCTGCAGATTTTGGGTATTTCGAGCCTGGGGTCGAATAGGTACAACAATTGGTGGTAACAAGCTTGAAGACATGGGCACATTGCATGATGCCCTTGGACACTTCAAGTCACTTTATGAAGAGAAAACTGGTAACCTGTGGGAAAACAGGAGTAATTTTATGAAATTGCCAGGACGAATGCACCCAATCGATGTGGATTATGGGCAGGTGAGTTACAGAATACAGAAAGCAAGGATTTATTGCTAAATGTGGGTTAATCAGTACATCTCCCGCACAAGTATCTTTGAAATTAAGTCTTTCATGACTTTTTTTAGAGTTCTGAAAACCATGTGATTACAAAATTGCAATATTTCTTAAGTGAAATAAGAAATAAAAATTTTCAGGTGCAAATGTCTATTATGTAATTATTCATTTTTGGCACATTATACAAGTGAAACACAATGGAAAAATGAGAAGCAAGATTAATTTTTTGCTTTAAGATAAAAATTATGCACGAAAAGATAAAGATAAAATTATGCACGCAGATAAATAAAGCAAAACGAAGAGATGGATAATGAGGAGAGAAATTGTAAGAGCAAGCAAAGATTAGAATATGCATATAATATATTAATAAAGACATTGGGTATGCAGATATGAAATGATAAGAACAGTGTAGGAAGGGATGGAGTGCAATGTCAATTCAGTGTGAAGGCTGAGGATGATTGAGAAGAGAGGCGGGGGGGGGGGAACTGCACTTGGCTTTTGATTTTCCAGGAAAAGTATGTATATGGTTGCTATTAGTACACTTCACACATTGCCAGTTGTCAATATCCTATTGTACTCTGCCATTATTATTATTATTATTATTATTATTATTATTATTATTATTATTCACTTTTCGTTGTGCCATGTTAAAGAACATGTAGGACTTAGTCTGACAGCTTAGTTTTCTTCTTCTCTTCCCAAAATCTCTCATGAATTTGCTGCATTGCCTCTTGTGTTCCTCTGTTCATTGTTTCCAATGATTAAGTTTTCTCTACAAATGTGTAATTTGCAACTAGAATGCCAATGATTTTGCATTATATGTTATCTTCCATTGCAGTCATTTCTCATTTTGCAGTTTTGCCAATTTGTGAATGCCTCCTAAAAATGTAGTTACTGGTGCATATAGTACTGCAGGAAATAAAACTGTTGTGTAATGCCAAAGTTTTGCATTATGGATATCACTCGTTTATTGTACTGATTCTAGGTTATTTTGTACACTTTCTGGGGTTTGGTGGCTCTTTTTAAATTTGTTTTACTTTCTAGTCCAGAGGTACTGTAATTTCTCAGAGATATTTAAAAGAAGACACTTGTAAAATTGTCCCATATTTCATTGGTAGTGGGGATCTTTCTGATATAAATACTTTATATAAAATTTTCCATTAAGAGTCTTCTCATATGATATTTGGATGCATGTCTCTCATAACTTCTCTATGGTGAACTTGGTTTCTTCATTAGTCTTAGTGAAGGTAGCTAGATTGTCAGCAAAATCTAGGCAATTCACTTTGACTATTTGCCCTGAGATCCCATTGTTTATACCTTCAATTTGTTTCCTCCATTCTCAGATAAAATTGTCTAACAGAGTGTGAAATAGAAGTGGGGAGAAGCTATCTCCTTGCTGAACTGATGGCAATACTTCAGATGTATCAATCAGAAACTTCATTTGAGATGTAGTGTCTGTGAGGGTCTGGCAGATCAGTTCTCAAGTCTTCCTGCCTACTCTAAACTCTTCTAAGATGTTCAAAACTGTTTGTCAATCGTTGTACCCCACCTTGAAATCCATAAAGGTGATATATGTGTTGGTCATCAACATGTCTTTAATACTGTCTTCAAACACGTAATCTGCTCACCATATGGTATGGCTTTCTTACAGCCTCATTGATACTAACCAATCAAATGATCTGTTTGCTTTTCAACTCTGTTTGAGAGAGCTTTAGATAGAACCTCATATATAACTGGCAGAAGAGATAGGCTTCTGTAGTTGTTGGGGTCTGGTCTATTGCTTTTTTTATGCTGTGGATGTATAATAGCTTTTTTCAGTCCTTTGGAGTCATTTATTTTCCATATTTTTGCTAAAAGTGCACAAACTCTTCTTATGAGATCATCTCCACCTATTGCTGTGGTTGTTGTCCTCTCTTGGCACTTCATTATTTTTGAGCGATTAAATTCTCTCGTATTTCGTGAATTGTTGGGGGATGGGAGTATGAATTTGGTTCAGGTTTTTCTAAATGCAATCTTTCCATTAGAGGATCATAGTTCAATAAATTTTGAAAGTAATCCACAAGTTTCATGCGGTTTCCTTTGTTTGTCTCTAGTTTTCCATTAATGTGATGCAAAACAGTGTTGCTGGTTTACCGTATTTACTCGAATCCAAGCCGCACATTTTTTCCGGTTTTTGTTATCCAAAAAACGGCCTGCGGCTTAGAATTGAGTGCAAAGTAAGCGGAAGTTCTGAAAAATGTTGGTAGGGGCTGCCACAACTAACTTCTGCTGTCAAATATATGTAGTGCTACGCAGGCATGATTTTCAGGCACAAAGATAAATACTGGCGCCAAAACCTCTGCGTCAGTAAATAAATTTAAAAAAAAAAGTGGAAGACGAGATTTTTTCTCCGCCCCGAGTTTCGACCACTGCATTTTCATACATTATCCAACGAAGTAAATACAAATTCCGTATTGTTCATCTTCGAAAGTAGCAGCATTTCAATGTACTACGAAAATCCGATTGGCAAGACTGTTTGGGTTGTTTGTCACTATGACCAACTCTACGTTCTGAATTTTTTTCCTACCTGTGATAAGAGATGGTTGCTAATAGGAACTTTCATGAATTGTGAATCGCATGCAGTATTCTCTTCACCATAAGAATAATATGAATATAAACAATTTTCCATGTATTCTTTCATGTTTGCTGCTATCTCATTTAAATCCTGTCTGTCTTAATAAACTACGAAACTAGAGTGAGACAACAGCAAACGCGGAAGAATATACATATCATGTCATGTTTATATTCGTATTATTCTTATGCCTAACAGTGATACAGTCAGAAATGAAGCACGGCAATTGACTAGATTTTTAAATCTAAGATGACTCTAATTTCTGTGCAGAATACAACGTACTAAAGAGGTGTCTACAAAGATTTTCAAACAGAGAGAAATTTTCACTAAACTCTCGTTCAGAACATCTTCTATCATACGCAGTCTATTATTTGGTTCTTGTTTATCATTATCAAAGAAAGCATCAGTGTAAGTAACAACAAATAGCAGTGTCTTGCCATTGTTTCGCTAATGAGACGATTCCTCTCTCTTTATTTTTATTGTAAGCAGCGGTAGCCCGCACAAAAGCAAGCCATGCCGCGAGCAGCGACAGGTCGTAAACACTCATTATCAGAATGCAACAAACAATGCATGACACAGTACAGTAATGCATTTTCAGCTTAAAGTGACGTAAACACCTATAACAAAGAGAACAGCACTTATCAAATCAAAGAAAAATAAGCAATCCATTCAAATCAAACAAAGCACGTGAAAAAGGAAGGGTACCCGTATAAATATGGGCGGAGCGCCTGACGCATAGCAATGGCTACCTGGCAAAGCTTAACTGCTAAGCTTACGTCTCGAACCAAACTACTGTAGCTGTATCGTCATTCATTTGACCTAAATTGTGTCTCATATTACAATGGACCAACTTTGTTTCGATTTGGAGGTGTGGTCTAAAACTTTTCTCTCCCCTTGAATTTAGAGTCTCAAATTTCATGTGCAGCTTAGATTCTGGAAAAAAAATTTTCCTTGATTTCGAGTCTCATTTTTCAGGTGCGGCTTAGATTCGAGTGCGGCTTAGATTCGAGTAAATACGGTATACCAAGATGCCCTCACATAATCTCTTAGAGAAACTTTGAGTGGTGTTCTCTGGAAATACTGGTCTATTTATATGAGCCTGTGTTTGTCATATGCGTGTTTTCGTGGAAATTGTTTTTCAGGTTTTTTTTTTTTTTTGTATCTTCAGGAAGGACTCCCATCTTTCAGCTGTTCCACCACCTGTGTTTACCTTTCCTGTGTGGTTGTCCTAATGTCGTGACTGATGTATGTAATGTGTTACTGAGATCTGGACACTCCTTTGGATCTTGTTGTTCTGTGGCATGAGTGGTGGCCCCGGCTTTTTTCTTCATGCAATCTGTATCAACTCCTGGAAATTGGTTCATGTTAGGTCTGGATCTGTTCGCGTAAAACCTAACTTTGATTTGTGTCAAGTAGTGATCCAAATCCTATACGAAAGTCCTCTCTTGATACATCACAATTACTAAATATTGTTGTTTTCGTTATTATTATTATTATTATTATTATTTACAGGATGAAGGTGTCCAGAAAGTTGCTGCCAATGGAGTTGAATCTAAACTGCCCCAGCCTGTCCATGACCTGATTAGCATGATTTTTGATGTGAACAACATGAAAAAGCTTATGATTGAGTTTGAGGTATTTGCACTAGCTGTATTAATGTAGTGTGTTAATTATATTTAATGAATATTATTGACCAGAATTTACAGGGTGTATTGCTCCAGGACTACCAGAAACCTGGGAATTTTTTCGTTTGGGAGAAAACTGGGAAAAACCTGTGAATTTTTTAGAATTCCAGGATTTTTTTAGAAGTCTGAGGATTTTTCATTGTTTTAGTCATCAATTAAATTTTTGTAATTTTGACTCGTAAGAACTGATAAACAGCAAAATGTGTCAAAGGATTTAGGATGAAGGCTATGGAATACTTCATAACAATAAACAGCTGCCGATGAGAATGACATCACAAATTTTAAGTTTGTTTGAGCAGCTGCCATGCGAAGTTGAGTTGCATATGGGCAGTACCTTCTCCCGCTTCTTGAAGTGTGGCTGTTAGCTGTATCAGCAGTAGTAACAAGCAGCTAGATTCTACCTGCAAAAATTTTTCTGTCATGCCCAAGCTGCCATATTTATATTTGCACATGTGCAGAACAGTCTGGATTGTAGTGAGGAGGGATTAGTCCCTATGTGAGCCGTTTTTACATTTAGTAATTTTGCTGCTTCCTCCTCGTTTACAGTTCTCAAGTCAAATGAAAAGAGAATGGATTTCTGTGGCTGGTAGCTGTCAAGTGAATTAAAATACATTCACATAATTATGGAAGGCTAAAATATGTTATTAGTTTGTCTCTGATTTTATTTTATTTCCACTTTTTTTGCAGTCAAGCATTAATTGCCTTGCAGAGCAATGAAGTTATTTTTGTTGGTTTGGTAAATAAAGGTGGTTTTTATTAATCTTTTCTGCAGAGGCAGTCAATTTATTAGAAACAAAATGTTTCATTCCACACTATTGACTAGTTTCAACCGTTCATAGAATTTAAAGTGCACACTTTCATGGTCTACCACCTATGGCATTACGCCATAATAAAGACAAACGTCTTATAGTACTGATACTCCAAGAAAATTTGGATTCCAGAAACTGCACTGAAAAGCTTAATATCAGATTGGGCCTACAGGGTGTATATGACCCGGGACAACCAGGAGATCCGGGAAAAACATGGGAATTTTTTCATCCGGGAATTTTTCATTGTTTTAGTTGTCCGTTAAATTTTTGTAATTTTGACTGGTAAGAACCGATACTCTAACAATGGATATTACTGTATCCCACTACTACAGAATAACACTTAAACAAGAAAATATAAACGAGAGAAAAAACCGAAAATAACTTAAATTGCAGAGGAAATGCGCCATATACGACGATGGCACACAGTGCTCATGCAAGCGTGTGCCAACAGCAAAATGTGTCAAAGGCTTTAGGAAGATGATGCAATGCTTCATAACAACAAATTACCTACGATAAGCGTGAAGTCACAAATGTTTACATTAGATTCGTTTTAGCAGTTATGAGCGGGTGCATGCGCAGTAGAGTCGCGTTTGAGTAGTAGATTCCTCCGCTTCCAGCTACAGGGATGTGGCTGTTGGCTGTGCAATGAGTCGCAGCAAGCAGCTAGATGCCAGCGGGAAAAGGGGGCGCCAAATTCATATTCTTGAGGGGGGGGGGGGGGGGGGGACCTTTTTCACAAAGGGCCTAGCATCCAGCGCACGTTGGTCTATCAATTATTCATGTGAAAACAAATATGATGAGACTTACCAAAGGAAAGCGCTGGCAGGTCGATAGACACACAAACATACACTCAAAATTCAAGCTTTCGCAACAAACGGTTGCTTCTTCAGGAAAGAGGGAAAGACGAAAGGATGTGGGTTTGAAGGGAGGGGGTAAGGAGTCATTCCAATCCCGGGAGCGGAAAACTTACCTTAGGGGAAAAAAGGACAGGTATACACTTTTGCGCGCGCGCACACACACACACACACACACACACACACACACACACACACACACACACCCATCCGCACATACACAGACATTTGTAAGAGTTTGGGCAGAGATGTCAGTCGAGGCGGAAGTAAAGAGGCAAAGATGTTGTTGAAAGACAGTTGAGGTGTGAGTGGCGGCAACTTCAAATTAGCGGAGGTTGAGGCCTGGCGGATAACGAGAAGAGAGGATATGCTGTAGGGCAAGTTCCCATCTCCGGAGTTCTAACAGGTTGGTGTTAGTGGGAAGTATCCAGATAACCCGGACGGTGTAACACTGTGCCAAGATGTGCTCACTGCGATGGAGCACTTCCTTTCATGCCGATCACCTGCCACCCTACCTAAAACCTCTTTCCTCATTACCTTAGCCAGCTTCATCCTGACCCACAACTTCTTCACTTTTGAAGGCCAGACCTACCAGCAATTAAAGGGAACAGCCATGGGTACCAGGATGGCCCCCTCGTATGCCAACCTATTCATGGGTCGCTTAGAGGAAGCCTTCTTGGTTACCCAGACTTGCAAACCCAAAGTTTGGTACAGATTTATTGATGACATCTTCATGATCTGGACTCACAGTGAAGAAGAACTCCAGAATTTCCTCTCCAACCTCAACTCCTTTGGTTCCATCAGATTCACCTGGTCCTACTCTAAATCCCATGCCACTTTCCTTGACGTTGAGCTCCATCTGTCCAATGGCCAGCTTCACACGTCCGTCCACATCAAACCCACCAACAAGCAACAGTACCTCCATTAATGACAGCTGCCACCCATTCCACATCAAACGGTCCCTTCCCTACAGCCTAGGTCTTCGTTGCAAACGAATCTGCTCCAGTCCGGAATCCCTGAACCATTACACCAATAACCTGAAAACGGCTTTCGAATCCCGCAACTACCCTCCCGACCTGGTACAGAAGCAAATAACCAGAGCCACTTCCTCATCCCTTCAAACCCAGAACCTCCCACAGAAGAACCCCAAAAGTGCCCCACTTGTGACAGGATACTTTCCGGGATTGGATCAGACTCTGAATGTGGCTCTCCAGCAGGGATATGACTTCCTCAAATCCTGCCCTGAAATGAGATCCATCCTTCATGAAATCCTCCCCACTCCACCAAGAGTGTCTTTCCGCCGTCCACCTAACCTTCGTAACCTCTTAATTCATCCCTATGAAATCCCCAAACCACCTACCCTACCCTCTGGCTCCTACCCTTGTAACTGCCCCCGGTGTAAAACCTGTCCCATGCACCCTCCCACCATCACCTACTCCAGTCCTGTAACCCAGAAGGTGTACACGATCAAAGGCAGAGCCACGTGTGAAAGCACCCACGTGATTTACCAACTGACCTGCCTACACTGTGAAGCTTTCTGTGTGGGAATGACCAGCAACAAACTGTCCATTCGCATGAACGGACAGAGGCAGACAGTGTTTGTTGGTAATGAGGATCACTCTGTGGCTAAACATGCCTTGGTGCACGGCCAGCACATCTTGGCACAGTGTTACACCGTCCAGGTTATTTGGATACTTCCCACTAACACCAACCTGTCAGAACTCCGGAGATGGGAACTTGCCCTTCAGCATATCCTCTCTTCTCGTTATCCGCCAGGCCTCAACCTCTGCTAATTTGAAGTTGCCGCCACTCACACCTCACCTGTCTTTCAACAACATCTTTGCCTCTGCACTTCTGCCTCGACTGACATCTCTGCCCAAACTCTTTGTCTTTAAATATGTCTGCTTGTGTCTGTATATGTGTGGATGGATATGTGTGTGTGTGCGCGAGTGTATACCCGTCCCTTTTTCCCCCTAATGTAAGTCTTTCCGCCCCTGGGACTGGAATGACTCCTTACCCTCTCCCTTCAAACCCACATCCTTTCGTCTTTCCCTCTCCTTCCCTCTTTCCTGATGAGGCAACCGTTTGTTGCGAAAGCTTGAATTTTGTGTGTACATTTGTGTTTGTTTGTGTGTCTATCAACCTGCCAGTGCTTTCGTTTGGTAAGTCTCATCGTCTTTGTTTTTAGATATATTTTTCCCACGTGGAATGTTTCCCTCTATTATATTTATATCAATTATTCATGTGATTTTGAAATGGATCCCTGTTGGTTTTTGAACACATTTTAAGTTGATTTCTGAAAGCATCATAAGTTGATTTTTGAATGCGTGCATAGTGTACGTGAAGTCTCTGTCAGGAGAATCCTCGTTGCTACTAGAAATAAACTTTCCGCAGACAAAAGGGGACGGGGCTATATGAGCTGAGCGGAGTAAAGCCGAACGGTTGAATTCCAATCACTGTCTGATTATGTGGTTGACTGGGTTTGCGAATGATCAGTGTTGTTATAATTACTAACGAAATCCATAGATTCAGACCACCAGAATGGAAATAAATGACTAACAGAAATAACAGGTGTGAAAGATTACGTATTATCTTCTCGGTGTATCCAAGAAAATGAAATTTTGACGGAAAATTTTTGGTCAGATCGCTACACTAGTAAGGACCAGTTGTCAGCCACTTAAGTTATATTCTGGAAGTAATGCGGAAAACGTATTGTACGAACATGTAACAACGCCTAACTGGAGAATAATCGTGGGATAGCTAAACCTGTGATTCTGCCAGGGTTAGTGAAGCTAATCGGCGAACAATTTTTGACAATGGCAGGAATAGCTACAGAATTGGTGATGACTCGATTGTTTGTTAGAATGAGGTAGGAGAAGAAACGGGGACATCACACAAATTTTGGAGGAATAAGATAATTCCAAAAATTTCGTAATACTACTTTTCGATCTCATGCTGGTGTGTATGAATGAAATGTGAAACTATTTCCTAACATAAAGCTTTTTGCTTGTAGTAGGCCTCATAGGCATTTGATATTGGTACTTTGTGAATTATATTTTGTCGTGTTATAAAAATGACCATTTGTGCCAAAACAGTCTCGTTTATTAGATGTGTGTTACAAAATTGGTGCAATATTAGAAAGGCCTATTTTGTTTTATCTAGCAGATGGTGACAAAATAGACGTAATCAGATCGAGAAACCACGCCAGTCTTGGGTATTATTCGTATTAACAGTTTTTTTAGTTTTAGGTAACGACATTTCGATTTTTCATGTAGCAAAACGTTTGATGAACTTTGATCAGGCTATAGATCCTTTCGCAGAAGGGAAAGCACACCATGTAAAGCTGTAGCAAGATTAGATAGAAAAAAATGCTAGGAGCTAATTGAAGAAATGTGTACTTTACTGCTTGGCTCTTGTCTATTGGTTTTATGTATCTTATATTTAATTTTATGTCACACAAAACAGCAAGTTGCTGCTTGTGTGTGTGTGTGTGTGTGTGTGTGTGTGTGTGTGTGTGTGTGTGTGTGTCAACATACCAACACTTTCGTTTGGTAAGTTACATCATCTTAGTTTTTAGATATATTTTTCCCATATGGAATGTTTCCCTCTATTATATTCATCTTATAGTAAGATACATGACAGTTCTCACCCTTGGCAATGGCAATTTCATTCTTAGATATGTCTCTGCTGTCTGTGGCTGACCTGTTAATAACAGTATGTCTCATATTTGAAGGTGATAATGCTACCCTGTTCCTCAGTAGCCTATGTTTGTCCTACCAATTCAGTGGGGTTGCAGAAACCACTACCAGACTACAGGATCAAAACATGCAGCGTAAAACTTCATTGGAGAAACCATTATACATTGTAAAATGTAACCATGAAGCCTGATTAGAAATCAATTCTGCTTCCTCCATAAACATTCCATTTTATTCTTTGTGGCTTATACTTTTGTATGAAGGTCAGCATGGTGTTATCTGGACGCCAAAGGGAATTTGTAATTGTTGAACCTTAATGCCTACAATGCTGTTGTGAGATATGTGTCATTTAATTAATAATTCTGATGAATTTAATAGTAAATATGCAGGTTTCTGGGCAGTAATAGGAGGGAATTCTTTCTCTTATGTGTTTGTGTGTACACACATTCTTACTTACAAATTGAAACGCCCCCTTAGAAAAATTATAAATGACTGTGCTTAAACTGACACACAATATTTTTAGTGCAGTGCAATCTGACTTTCAAAAATCCCTGCAAAAGAATGGCCCTGACTGACAATAACCTATACCTTTCATGAATCACTTACCTCACAAAAATCTTCGTTACTCGAACTACTGCAATACAGCGTGCACTAATACTACGAGCTGAATAAAAGATTGTAACTACTGAAGGCACTAACTACTGATAGGCATAGTTAGCAATTGAAAGATTTTGATAGAGAACAAACAATGTATTTACCTTAATAATGTTCAAAAGTTATAATATAATATATATAATCAGTTCATGACATCCAGTATTACAAATTTACTGTTTCTGGCGGACACACGTCCAGATCGTCTGCTCTTAAAATTCTGCCATCTCTCTCCCCACATCCACCACTGCTGGCGGCTCACCTCCAACTGCACAACACTACGCGCTGTTCACATCCAGCTGCCCAACACTACAATAGCGACTCTTCCAACAATGCCACCCAGCCACAGACTGCACACAGCACAGCCAGTGATTTTCATACAGAGCGCTACGTGACGTTACCAACATAAAAACCTAAACAGCCTACTTACAAAATGTAGTGCATAGACTACCATTCATTCTGAAATGGTTTGAGTATTGACTAAATGTGTACGAATGTAATTTTGCATTCATGGTACAACACTAGTTTTAATGCATGTTCTTTGGTTGGTCAACTTCAGAGTGTCTCAGTCCATTTGTGTTAGCTTGTGTGATTGACTAAGGCTTTAGTCCTTACATAGCAGTACATTCATTTGAACTATGTGTGTCATTCAGTTGGATTTGGAGAAAATGCCGCTGGGAAAGCTAAGCAAGAAGCAGATACAAGCAGCCTACAGTGTGCTGAATGACCTTCAAGAATTAGTGAAGAAGGGCGGTTCAGATTCACGCTTCATTGATGCGTCGAATCGCTTCTACACCCTGATCCCACATGACTTTGGTATTGACAATCCTCCAATAATCAGAACGGAAGAAGTTATTAAGGTACGTATATTCTGTCTTTATAGCTATATCTTTAGTAATGTTGTGTTTTGCCAGCAAATGCTGTTTCTGTTTATTGGATTCAAAAATAACGTATTTATTAGTAAAATATATAATTTAGCATTGACTGCACAGGCATGCAACTGGTTTTTCTTAGAACTTGGAACTCGTGTGTAAATGATGTGTAATAAAAGTATGTTCTATTCAGTGCTGTTGTATTTACAATTATTACTAAAGTCCTTGCCTTCCATTATGTTAAACGGTTTTTAAAGTTAAGTAGGTTCTTTTCAGTATTAAGTTTTGATTTGTTGTGCCAGTGTTT
Organism: Schistocerca cancellata; assembly: GCF_023864275.1. Lineage (NCBI taxonomy): Eukaryota > Metazoa > Arthropoda > Insecta > Orthoptera > Acrididae > Schistocerca > Schistocerca cancellata. The sequence goes on from NC_064634.1 coordinate 199,615,887, forward strand.
GTTGCATTTTCTGTATCATTTACCAGTGAGGCCTAGAATAAAACCAATATATCAAGTTGTTAATTAATGTATTGTGGGAAGTAGTAGTGATTTGAATAAAACGAATATGTGGTCATACACTTAACGATCATTTACCTTTAAACAGCTTAACACTTGGTGCTTATTATATTTTTTCCCTTTTCCAGCAAAAAATTGAGCTTCTTGACAGTCTGATGGAAATTGAAATTGCCTACAGTATGCTAAGCAATGCGAACAAAACAGCTGAAGAAAATGTTCATCCTGTAGATAATTATTACAAACAGCTACATGCTGATATAGAAATGCTTGATAAAAACTGTGAAGAGTTCTGCCTATTGCAGAAATATGTGGAAAATACTCATGCTGAAACTCACAGGCAGTATGAACTTGAAATTTTGGAGGTTGGTTAATTAGCTGTATGTTCCATAGATCATTGAAGCAATTATTTTAGCAAAGTGATATTTAACAAGTCGAGAATTGTACACATAAGTGTCAATGTAACACAGATATTACTACTTAGATCAACTAAAACAAGATATTTAAAGATAGGTTTATTTTAAATTTTTAAAACTTCCACCAAACAGAATTTCTGCATTTTATTTAATTATGTAAGAATTGTGCCTGAACTTGCTTTTCGACCTCTTAAAGTGTTACAGGAAAAATTAGCTATGTTTGAGTGTGGAACTTTTCATAGGAATAGTTTTCAACGCTTTCTTTTAGTTACAACAGCCCAAAGCAGAGACAAAAAGTGATCCAAATGTTAACTTTCAGAACAAGTGGTTTCCCTTTCCAACAAAAAAGTAAAGTGTTATTGAAAATAAGGCTGTTAAAAAATTAAGCAGTAAAGTCTACAAAAGTCAAGGAAGAGAGATGAGCTTTAGAAAAGGGGAAATAAACTACTACTAAGAGTTGAAGAGATTTGAAAATGAAAATGTGAGAAATTAAATGTGGCAGACATAGCTCCAGAGGAAATTGGAGACTTATTGTTCCATTTCCATCCATGTGAATAATTGAGTCCAGTTACTGTAATGGGAACAATTTCTGGACACTGATTTGGAGTTCTATAATATTTAGGAGCAGTACATTTCTATGAGTGGTAGCATTTTATGTTTTGGCGTGAGCATATGTAGAAAGTTACTGGTTAGGAATGATTTTTTTCTTCCCTTTCTCCTGTTCATGACTGATATTTGCCATTTGTATTTAATGCTAAAGGTATTCAAAGTGAAACGGCATGAGGAAGTGAAGAGGTATGCTCCATTCAAGAAATTGCCGAACCGAAAGTTGTTGTGGCATGGTTCGAGGCTCACAAACTTTGCTGGAATTTTATCACAGGTTAGTTATATTTCCTCTTTCCTCTTGCCTGTTCCTTACAAGGAAAAATGTTCTTTGCACTAACAGTTTTAATTTTATTTTTTATTTTAATCGGCAGGGCTTGCGGATTGCCCCACCTGAAGCTCCAGTGACTGGGTACATGTTTGGGAAAGGTGTATACTTTGCTGACATGGTATCTAAGTCAGCAAACTATTGCTGCACATCAAAAACAAACCCTGTTGGCTTGTTGCTGTTGTGTGAAGTTGCCTTGGGAAATATGTAAGTAATTTACCAAGATCATTTATACTGATGTTCACTCGTAGTTATATAGTTAAGAAAGCCTTGATAATTTGTGTGTGACCAATCAAGTAAGAAAAATATGGGCTCAGAAGCTTCTGTAGCAGTAAGTTCTAAAAGCATAAGTAAAAATCTGAAGCCAAGGGCCTGGTAACAGTTCATTTGAATTTATCATCAAATAACCATCGGTATTTTCTTCGAATTACTGACCTAGTGGGCATGGTGGTAAAACACTGGACCTGTATCTGTCCAGCCATCCAGATTAGCTTTCCTTAATCTTTACAGCACTTGGCGGAATGGTTCCACTGTAAAGGGCTGGGCCAGCTTCCTTCTCCACTCCGAGCTTCTGCTCGTCCAGTAACCTTGTCGCCAATGGGATGCTAACCTTAAATTATCCTTCCTTCTTCAACAGTTCCTGTTACAGGATGGCTGCATTTTGTTTTTCTTACTTAAAGAACCTTATTTTTTTATGATAATGGATTGATGGGCAAGTCAAAGTAGTCCTATACTGATGAAATGAGCAAAGGAGAGCAGTGCAGGAATTGCCACTCTTGACGAGGTCTTAGTGGAGGTGCTAGTTGTTACCTATCTCTGAGCTGTTATGATATGTCAGTTACATTTTTGTGTTGTGTGGATGACTGTGATGAGGTTATGAACAGTGTAATGTTGGGTTTGTATTGTTATGGATAAAATGAAGGGAGAAGGTCAAACTTGGTGCTGGTGCGTAGCATAATCTTTTGAGGAGCACAAAGGGCTTTTGAAGAGCACCAAGGGGGCCATGGAGTCTAATGTTGCCATACCACATACTGATCACAATCAGCAGTGTTACACCCTCTCACTTCATGAGACACTGCAAACAGGTTTTGAATTTAACCCATGACATTGTCATAGATTGATGATCACGATCTTCATGCTACCACACCACCTTCCCTTGCCGGACAAATGCTGACAGTGAAAATTTTCCACTGCCAGGATTTGTACAGACATACCTCAGAATAGCACACTACTGCACAGATATGCATTAGTGACCTCACCTGTGGGGGCTGACTGTTGCACAGCACACCATGACTATAATGTTCATTAGTGATGAGAGGATTTCTACATCTACATACATACTCCGCAATCCACCATACGGTGCGTGGCGGAGGGTACTTCGTACCACAACCAGCATCTTCTTTCCCTGTTCCACTCCCAAACAGAACGAGGGAAAAATAACTGCCTATATGCCTCTGTACGAGCCCTAATCTCTCTTATCTTTGTGGTCTTTCCGCGAAATGTAAATTGGCGGCAGTAAAATTGTACTGCAGTCAGCCTCAAATGCTGGTTCTCTAAATTTCCTCAGTAGCGATTCACGAAAAGAACGCCTCCTTTCCTCCAGAGACTCCCACCAGAGTTCCTGAAGCATTTCCATAACACTCGTGTGATGATCAAACCTACCACTAACAAATCTAGCAGCCCACCTCTGAATTGCTTGTGTGTCCTCCCTCAATCCGACCTGATAGGGATCCCAAAACCTCGAGCAGTACTCAAGAATGGGATGTATTAGTGTTTTATAAGTGGTCTCCTTTACAGATGAACCACATCTTCCCAAAATTCTACCAATGAACCGAAGAAGACTCTCCGCCTTCCCCACAACTGCCATTACATGCTTGTCCCACTTCATATCGCTCTGCAGTGTTACGCCCAAATATTTAATAGACGTGATTGTGTCAAGCGCTACACTACCGATTGAGTATTCAAACATTATGGGATTCTTTTTCCTATTCATCTGCATTAATTTACATTTATCTATATTTAGAGTTAGCTGCCATTCTTTACACCAATCACAAATCCTGTCCAAGTCATCTTGTATCCTCCTACAGTCACTCAACGACGACACCTTCCTGTACACCACATCGTCATCAGCAAACAGCCACACATTGCTATCCACCCTATCCAAAAGATCATTTATGTAGATAGAAAACAACAGGGGACCTACCACACTTCCATGGGGCACTCCAGATGATACCCTCACCTCTGATGAACACTCACCATTAAGGACAACGTACTGGGTTCTATTACTTTAGAAGTCTTCGAGCCACTCACATATTTGGGAACCAATCCCATATGCTCATACCTTAGTTAGGAGTTTGCTGTGGGGCACCAAGTCAAATGCTTTCTGGAAGTCAAGGAATATGGCATCTGTCTGATACCCTTCATCCATGGTTCGCAAGATATCGTGAAAAAAAGGGCGAGTTGTGTTTCGCAGAAGCGATGCTTTCTAAAGCCGTGCTGATGCATGGACACCAACTTCTCTGTCTCAAGGAAATTCATTATATTCGAACTGAGAATATTTTCGAGAATCCTGCAACAAACCGATGTTAAGGATAACAAGTACCAGTTGATTTTGAAATGTAATTCTTTCATTCTTTCTGTCATGAGATCAATTGTTTTACATCAATCTTCAGAAGATATAAATTTAATTAATTTACCACTGTATAATGCAAGTACGGGATATAATGCTACATGAAGGGTATGCCCTTCACTTTAACTCCTGTCAGTGGGAAACACATTCTGTAATGGTGTCTAAGAATATATCCTGATAGTGTATTGTTAAGCACAAAGTCAAAAAAGAGAGAAAGGTACTGTTTGTGAATCAGTTCAGACAGTGGATCTCTATTTGTATTTCAATATTGTACCATAGTACTATCTGCAGGCTTAAGTTTCAATGTGTGGGCCTGCCAGCCACTCGAAAAAAAGATGCTTTGTTCACTGCTACCTTCTCCTTAAAATAGTTTTTATCATTTACAGATACTCGTCAGTCTAATATTAGACACCTAAATAACTGCAAAGGAAATGAGTTATCTTATTATTGATATTCAATCGAAACTCTTTTCATGAATTACAGATTAGCCTTTATATCACTGGTTCTGAATATGACTCAAATGACTATGCATTAAGATACTTAAAAATGAGTTGTAAAACACCAAGCGATAGCTAAATTTTAAGGTTACGGATTTTCTTGCTTGTTCCTGTTGCCACAAAAATTGGAGAGCTTTACTCTGTGTCTTGTTCATTAATGATACCAACAAGCAAGCAAAGATATATTTTCTTCTCAGTCAGCAATGTATTATTTCTGTTCATATTGATATTCCACATAAATTAATTGTGCAAATAATATTTCTTTCAATAATAGTATCTCGTGTACACTTATCATAATTATAATTGCTTTAATACCATCCTCCTGATATCTTCTCATTGATGTGATTTAGAATTATTCAGCAATTGAATTGTAAACTTCCTCTGTGGCACAGTCTTTACTAATATTTTGCAATTGTACTCACTGTAGGCATTAGTACTATGCCTTTCTTATTACTTGCTGTTGAGACTATTCCTCATGTAAGCCTACTTTGATGATAGGTAGCGGAGGTGCTGAGTCGCAAATAGTCACAACAAAAATACTGCCACCCTCAGGGTGCTCAGCATTTAGTAGCTGGGTACAGGCTTGGCGCCCCCCTGGAGTCCCTGAGCTGGGGACTGGGAAGCGCCACCAGTCCTCAATACTGTAAGCTCTGAGCGTGCTTCAACGACCACCGTAAGGCGAGACGGTGGAACGTTGTACGGTACAGGGCCCGGGGATCTTGGCTTAACTGCCTGGATCGCAAGGATGGTGTAAACCTCTATTAAAAAACCCTCAATCTCAAGGTGTGCTGCGCATCGAAGCTACGCATGGCTGTTTAGGTAGAACAGTTACTATTGGGCGACCTTTGGGGAACCTGCCGCCCTGTGGTTGTATTAGGCTTGCCCAGGCAAGTGGGACTCTGTCTGGGTGGACATTACTTTCCCTAGCTGCTTTTGGGACCACCATGAAAAGAAATACGAATAGTACACAAGCACGAGTCTCTAAGAAAGGAAAGTTCAATGCTTTAAAGTATGACCCCCAATTGTTCCCTTCCCTGCCCACACCAGGGGAGGAACGGTGGCCTAAATTACCTGGTGAAACGTATTCTCCTCGATTTCTGGTTTGCAGCTGAACAGATGGCGACTCATTTCTGACCACAAAGCCTCAGTTTTTTGTGGAAAACTTAGAGGACAAGTTTGGAGAAGTTGAGGGCATGTCTAAAGTGAGATCTGGAGTAGTCCTCATACAGTCAGCTTCCCCAGCACAGCCATGGGCATTGCTTGCTTGTGACAAGCTCAGTGATGTTGCAGTCTCCATTACACCTCATAAGAGCTGAATATGGTTTAGGGACTTATTTTTCATCGTGACCTGTTGTTGCAGACAAACAAAGAGCTTCGTGCAAATCTGGAACGCCGCGGTATCCACTGTGTACGACGTATCTTCAGGGGACCTAAAGATAGTAGGGTCGCCACCAGCGCCTTCATCTTGGCTTTCGAGGGTGACACCCTGCTCGAGAGGGTCAAGGTGGTGATATATCGATGTGATGTTAGGCCTTACGTCCCCCCCCTCCCATGCGCTGCTTTAAGTGCTGGAGGTTTGGGCATATGTCATAGAGATGTGACGCCAACCCTACCTGTCTGGATTGTGGACATGCCTCCCACCCCAACGTCCCATGTTTGCCGCCCCCTGTTTGTGTCAACTGCGGACAGAAACATTCACCTTGCTCGTCAGACTGAGCGATTAATCAAAAAGAACGGAACATAATGGAGTATAAGACCTTGGACAAGCTCACTTACACAGAGGCTAAACGCAAGTACAATAGACTTCACCCTGTGCGCATTACATTGCCGTATGCTGCAGCAGCTTCGATATCACCATCCCTGGTGATGAGCCCCCAAGCTCAGCCACTTTTTGTGGGCCCTCCAGCCCGGCTGTCTATTCCTGCCCCCCTGGTAGTTGGGGAACACCCTCTTCCGTTGCTCCCGTTTTCAACATCAGGAGTAACAACCCCTCCTCCTTTGGGGACTTCAGTCCCCACCTGTGCGCCGGAGAAGTGCCGGCCTTTTCCGGCTCCCCTCGCGTGGAAGGGATCACTTGGTGCCCTCCCTTCCACGGTTGCTGCCCCTCCAGATGTCAGCCAGTGGCTGAAAAAGCGACCACCTGAGGGCCATAGGGCTTCCAAGTCTTCCTCGGTCCATGAGACTGGGTCGGAAAAGCCCACCCAGCCTGATAAACCAAAGGACAATTGGCACCGTACCAAAAAGAAGAAAAAGCAAAAGGAGAAGTACATAGAGACAGAAAAGGAGTTCACCACTGCACCTGAAGACGGTGTGGAGCATCTAGTGTCCACTCCGGAGCTAGATGTTGCTTGACCCGCAGCTCCTATGGAAGTTGATCAGGCTACTTCGCAATCGGTGGCAGCGAGCGCTTCTAAGGCGTGACCTATCCCCCCCCAGGTTATTTCATGTCTTCACAGTTGGATACCATTATCCTTCAATGGGATTGCCGTGGTTTTTTCCACCACCTTGCTGAGTTGAAACAGCTTTTGTGCCGCTTCCCTGCCACTTGTCTGGCCCTACAGGAAACCTGGTTTCCTGTTCGGCGGATCCCCTCCCTCCGTGGCTGCCAGGGTTACTATAAGAACCGCGTAGAATACGACAGGCTGTCTGGCGGTGTCTGTGTTTATGTTCTTGCTACTGTTCCTAGTGCCCCAGTGCCACTTCACACAGCTCTCGAGGCTGCGGCTGTTCGAATCCAGGCAGGAATGGAGCTTACCATCTGTTCCCTCTACTTTCCCACAGATGAGGTTGTCCCTCTTGCTGACCTGGCTGCCTTGTTCGCCCAGCTTCCCCCCCACCCCCCCACCCCCCACCCCGTTTAGTAAATGGGAGTTCCAAAGTGCCCTTACAGCTTGCCCCAATACCTCTCCAGGTCCAGACCGAATTCACAACCAATTTCTTCGCCATCTCTCAGCGCACTGTAAGGGTGAATTACTCGCCCTGTTTAACCACATCTGGACAGAGGGCGTTTTCCCAACTCGTTGGCAGGATAGCATTACCATCACGGTGCTGAAACCTGGTGCAGATCCACTGGTGGTTGATAGCTATCGCCCTATCAGCCTTACCAACGTTATGTGCAAACTCCTGGAACGGATGGTGAGTTGGTGGGTCATGTGGGTCTTCGAAGCTCGGGGCCTCCTGGCCCAGCAACAGGGGGGCTTCCGTCAGGGCTGCTCAGCAATCGACAATTTAGTCTCACTAGAATCGGCTATTCGTACAGCTTTTACTCAGCGAGAACATCTAGTTGCTGTTTTCTTTTATCTTCGGAAGGTGTACGATACCACCTGGCGCCATCATATCCTTGCTATGCTGCACGAATGGGGCTTACGGGGTCCACTTCAGATTTTTGTACGGAATTTTCTCTCCACTCGCTCCTTTCGGGTTAGAGTTGGCAATTATTTTAGCTCTGCTCATATTCAGGAGCCCGTGTGGAGTTGCTAGTCTCCCATCGGGCGCCTTCCCAGGTGGCGGATTGGGGAATGTTCACCAGATATGGTGGACACTGGGGAAATAAAATACCCGGGGCGGACCAAAACTAGCAAAACAATAACTGCTGCCTTGCAGTCGGGAGTTGGATCTCCAAAGGTTAAGGGAAGAAAACCTTGATTAAAAATCACCCGTCCCCTGGTAGGGGTTGGACGCAGGGTTGACAGCCCGCTCTGTAAAAAAAAAACTGTTGCGAAACTTCTACAAAGTAAAGTTGGGCGGATGAAGAAAGACAGACCTAGCATGGAAAAGGACAAAGAGGATGGAATACAAGTAAATAAAGGAGGGAAAATTAGGAAGAAGAGAAATATAAGGCGTAGATCAGATCTATATATTGGTACTTGGAATGTGAGATCCCTATATCGACCAGGAGTGCTGAAAGTCATGCTGGATCAAATAATTAGTCTGAAGGAAAGTATAATAGCACTACAAGAAATGAGATGGACAAGGAGTGGAGTTTTAGAAAAGGAATTCTATAGCTGCAGTGAAAGAAATCACCAGCTGGGGACAGGATTTGTTGTACATCATCAATTAAAGCATTTGGTAATAGAGTTTACACCCATTAGTCCAAGATTATCAACACTCAGTTTAAATGGGAAATTCTTTACCTGCTCCATAATTAATGCCCATGCACCAACAGAAGAATCTGAAGAAGAAGAGAAAGAAGTATTCTATGAATCTTTGGAAAGAGTATACGATGAGTGCCCAGGGCATGATATTAAAATAGTAGCTGGAGACCTAAACGCTCAGGTGGGGAAAGAACATATATATAGACCAATAATTGGCCCCCACAGCAAACACGCAACAAGTAATAACGGAACAAGGCTTATACTGTTCGCAGCATCCAGAAATATGGTAATAGGATCAACACTGTTCCCACATAAGGAAATTCATAAGGGAACATGGAACTCACCGTATGGAAACACAGTAAACCAGATCAGCCATGTGTTGATAGATCTGAGACACAAATCGGACCTATTGGACGTGAGGAGTCTCAGAGGCCCAAACATAGATACAGATCATTTTCTGGTATGGGCACGGGTGAGAGCAAGGATATCTAACGCAGTGAAAGGAGACCGACCCAGGGCACAGAAATATAATACAACAACTTTAGAATCAGTGGAAGTAAGAGAACAGTATCAGGAGAAGATAACTCGGATTCTGGAAAACGCTGGAGAATATAACAATATTGAAGATCAGTGGGAAGTGATAAAAAAGACGGTGGAGACATCGGCAAGAGAGATAATTGGAATTGGGACAAGACAAGTAAGATCATCATGGTTTGATACTGAATGCGAAATAGTAACTGAAGAAAAGAACAAAGCATATAGAAGGACACTGCGATTTCACTGTACGAGGAGGATAGTAGAAGAATACAAAGAAAAACGGAGTATTGAGAAGAGGACTCGCTAAAGAAAAAAAGAGAGAATGGATGAAAGCGAGTGTCAAAGAAATGGAGCTCATGAGAAGCAAAAATGAAATAAGAAAATTCTATAGAGAGGTGAATGCGTCACGGAAGCCTTTTGGTAGCAAAACAAGCTTAATAAAAGATGAGACAGGGAATATAATAAGTGAAGGGAAAGAAATATGTGAAAGATGGCGCAGGTATTTTGATAGTCTCCTCAACACTAGAATAACTATACCAGAGAACCCAACAGACACCAATGGGGAAGAGGACCCAGACAACTACACTACCCCACCAAATATAGAAGTGAAAGCTGCCATGAACAAATTGAAAAACAACAAGGCGGCAGGGACAGGTGGTATTCCAGCAGAACTGTTTAAGCAAGGAGGCAGAGAGCTGGAACAAAGCCTTCTGAAAATGGTCACCAGAATAGGGGAAGAGGCGAAAATGCCCCAACAATGGAAAGAGGGTATATGTCCCATGTGTAAGAAAGGAGATAAGATGGAGTGTGGCAATTACAGAGGGATCACACTACTTAATTTGGGATGTACTATTCGACAGAATACTCCCAACCATACAGAGGGAGACGGGGCCGCACCAATGCGGATTCCTTCCTGGGAAGTCGACCATAGATCAAATATTCACCTTAAGACAAATCCCGAAAAAAAAAAAATTGGAATTGGCACGCATCACCTCTTTATAGATTTCAAAGCAGCTTATGATAGCATAAATAGAGAGCTGTTATATGAAGCTCTAGATGAACTGGGAATCTCTAGAAAGTTGGTAAGGCTGGTGAGAATGACAGTGAGCGAAACACAAGGTAGTGTAAGAATAGGAGGAATGATGTCCAACACATTATTAAAAATGGAGTGCGACAAGGGGATGCATTGGCATGCCTTCTCTTTAATGCCGCCCTGGAGAAGGCAATGAGCAACGCAAACCTTCTGAACAGAGGAACGATCTTCTATAAATCGGTGCAGATACTGGCCTATGCAGATGACATAGATATAATAGCAAGAACCCAAAAAGCAATGGAAGAGACATTTACAGCTCTTGAACAGGCCAGTAGGAACATGGGGTTAATTATTAATGAACAAAAAAACAAAATATATGGCATCTGGGAAAGCATATAGAGAAAATATGCCAAATACAATAACGATGGTCAATTATACATTTGAGAGAGTTGAACATTTCAAGTATCTGGGCTCGACAGTTACACATCTAAATGACACCTCCTTTGAAATTAAGCAGAGATTAATACTGGCCAACAGAGCCTATTTTGCCCTAACAAGACTTCTATCCTCAAGGCTCCTGACTCGTACCACGAAATTAACTATGTATAAATCACTTATACGACCAGTGCTTACATATGCCTCTGAAGCCTGGACATTAACAGCTAAAGATATTGAAACACTGGATGCATTTGAAAGAAAGTTACTTAGACGAATTATCGGCCCAATCTGTGAAAGAGGAAGATGGAGGAGGAGATACAACCATGAGTTGTATACAATATACAAAGACCAACCCATCAGAAAGATAGTGAAATCATCCAGACTGAGGTGGGCAGGACATGTGGCTCGCTTGACTGATACAGAAGTACCAAAAAGAATATTACAAGGAAAGCCAGGAGAGCAGAGAGGATGTGGTTGACCAAGAGCCAGATGGAAAGATGGAGTAATCGAAGATCTTAGGAAGATGGGCTGTAGAAACCGGAGAGTATTGGCAAAGGACCAAGAGAGATGGAAGGAAATTGTAGAAGAGGCCAAGGCTCATCAGGAGCTGTAGAGCCAAGAAAGAAGAAGAAGAAGAAGAAGAAGAAGAAGAAGTCATATTCAGGAGAACGGTGTCCCATAGGGCTCGGTTCTGTGTTCCCCTCTTTTTGGTGGCGATTAATGGTCTTGTGGCTGCAGTGGGCTCATTGGTCTGTTCCTCTCTCTATGCCGATGACTTTTGTCTTTATTACAGTTCCCCAAGCATCGGTGTCACTGAAGGGCAGCTGCAGGGAGCCATCCGTTAGGCACATTTTTGGGCATCCAACCATGGTTTTCAGTTCTCAGCCTATAAGACCCGAGTGATGCATTTGTCATCGTCGAACGGTCCACCTCCATCCAGAGCTCTACCTCGCCAATGAACTTCTTCATATTGAGGAGATGCATCGCTTTCTTGGCATGCTGTTTGATGCTCAGCTCACTTGGACACCTCATCTTCGCAAGCTTAAACAACGTTGCTGGTCCCACCTCAACATCCTTCGCTGCCTCAGACACACCGTTTGGGGGGCTGCACGAACAACCCTCCTACAGCTCGACAAGGCCTTAGTCCAGTCCCATCTCGACTACAGGAGTGTGGTGTACGACTCAGCTGCACCTTCAACATTGCAGATCCTTGACCCAATTCTCCATTGTGGCATCAGACTGGCGACAGGTGCCTTCCGCACTAGTCCGGTGACTAGCCTTCTTGTAGAAGCTGGAATCCCTCCCCTACGATTCCGCCAACAGTTGCTTGTGTCATACATCGCCCGCGTCCATGCCTCGCCTGACCACCAAAACTGCAGGCTCCTTTTTCCATCTTCTTCACTCCCCTCCCCACAACGGCGGCCTAGGTCGGGTCTCCCGATCGCAGTCCACGTCGTTCCCTTCTCTCGTCACTTGAGTCCTTTCCTCTTCCTCCATCCTTCCGCCTCTCTTCCTCTACCCCTCTTTGGTCCCTCCCTCGCTTGAGGCTTTGCTTGGATTTGTCCTGCGACTCCCAAGTCCTCCATTCCACCTGCCAGTCTTCGTCAACAATTCCTGGCTCTTCTTGCCTCGTTTCGCGATGCAGATGCAGTCTACACCGATGGTTCTGTGGTCGATGGACGCACTGGGTTTGCTTTCCTCCACGGCAACTACGTTGAGCAGCATTCCCTGCCTTGTGGGAGCAGTGTTTTCACTGCAGAGCTGGTTGCTCTTTATCGTGCACTCGGTCACCTTTCCTCCTGCCCTGGGGAGTCATTTGTCATATGCAGTGACTCCCTGAGTGGATTGCAAGCACTCGACCATTGTTTTTCTCAGGACCCTTTGGTGCGTGGTATTCAAGATGCCGTTTTTGCTCTCGCTGAGTGTGGTCGTTCAGCGACGTTTGTGTTGCCCCTGGGCCACATCGGCATTCCAGGAAACGAACGTGTCGCGATCAGTTGGCCAGGCAGGCAGGCCACCATTTCGCCACCCCTGGAGCTTTGTCTCGTGGAAAGAGACCTCCAGTCAGCCCTACATCACAAGGTCCGCGATGTCTGGAGCTCTGAATGGTCTGTCTTGAACACGCCAAATAAGCTCTGCATCATAAAGTCGTCCATGACCGTATGGAACTCATCCTTGAGGAGCACGCTTAGGGACTCAGTTGTTCTCTGCCGTCTCCGAATTGGATATACGCGGTTGACCCACAGCTATCTCCTTCGCCATGAGAACCCGCCCAAGTGTCGCTGTAATGCAGGGCTGACAGTGGTCCATCTTCTGATGGACTGCCCCCTTTTAGCCCCCTTGCGGTAGTCCTTTAATTCTAGGTGACAATGCCCCTGTAGCTGACTCAGTTTTATGTTTTATCCATGCAGCTGGGTTTTATCACTCACTCTAGTGTGGGTGCTCTCGCATGATTTCTCAGGCTACACCCACTCCAGCGATTTTTAATTGTGACTTGGATACCAAAATAGTGTCTTTTATGGTAACAAGTTGTGTTGGTACCTCTATCTACGCTTTCCAGCTGGAGGTTCTTCGTTTGTAGTTGAGTGGTTGACCTTTTACCTAATCTATCAACCACTGTAGTCTGTTTTACTCTAGTCAACTATTTGCTCTGCTCATTTTAAGTGTCCTCTATTTTGTGTTATTGCGGTGTTCATTTTAGCTCTGTACCTCTTGGTGTTCCCTCCCTGTGGGTGCAGAGGTTACGCTTTTACTGTACAGGCCTTTTACAAGTATGTCTGTTTGGAACAGGGGACTGATGACCTCGATGTTTAGCCCCCATCAAACCCCAAAACCAACCAACCAACCAACCAACCAAAAATACTGCCACAATATAAGGTTCGGCCAGTGAGGCCTTTTTTGCGCGCGCGCGCGCGCGCGCGCGCACACACACACACACACACACACACACACACACACACACACACACAGCACTCTTCACAGTCAGAGTGTTATAGGCCACGCCACTATTTCAGAGTATTGGGTCACTAATTGGACTCACACTGATTAAATAAACTGTGTTATTAGCATCTTGAGCAACAATTTCAGATTGTCGTGATGAGCCGTAATGACTTAGTTGCACTTATAATATAATCTTTACCATTCAGGATGCTGCTTGGCTAGAACAGTCATCACCACCAAATTAGCGGTGTCATTTCCACCGTTTGCTCTTTTCTACTACAACAGAAGCACAACAACCTATAAATAGGAACAGGAAATAATCATTTCATTTCATGGCCAAGTTCATTGTTACTTTTTGCCAAATTTGATTGTGTTTTCGTGCTAATTTTTGGTGCTATTTATATTGTCAAATCAAAGTTTGTCATGCAGAAAATGGATTGTGAATTGAAGATCATACACAAGCACACAGCCTTGAAGAGATTAGAAACCAAAATAAAGTTTCAATATTCAGTAACTATCAGTTATGGATATTAATAAATTGCTGTACTAGTATACCATAGTATACCAATGGTCATATGTTTTATAGGTACGAAAGAACACAGGCTGATTATATAGAGAAACTTCCTCCTGGCAAACACAGCACATTGGGTTTGGGGCGCACTGAGCCAAACCCAAAAGAAGTGCATGTGAGACCAGATGGTGTCATCGTCCCTGTTGGGAAGGGAGTCCCAACTGCTCGGAAGAATGTTTCATTGTTGTACAATGAGTATCCTTTGCATTTTAATGGTTTTAATCCTTCGATAATTACTTGTTGTATATTTCTCAAGGTATGTCTTCTGTGCTTCGGTGGTAAGTATTTCACACAATGCTGTAGAGATAAGTGCTTTACACACAATATCAAATGGGAATACATCATGCTCTTATAGTCATATAGGGGGTCCAGAAAAATGTAAGACACTCTTTGATAGTCAATATTAATGGAATAAAATGACATACTGTTAAAATTCTTGAATGTGGCAGGACGTAGGGGAGCAGGGGTAGGAAGATTTTGTGCATTCAAAGTGACTGCCTTTAACAGCCGAATGACATCAGTGCTGCTGAACTTTTGACTGAAATATGGCTGTCAGTGTTGCCGGTGCAGTAGCTGCACATGACACCTCAGTGGTTTATCGTAGCTCGTTCAGTGCTGGCTTCTGGTGATAAACTTCATTTTTCAAAGTCCACCATAGGTAGAAGTGAAGATATTTGTAGGGCCTGGGGACCGTGGTGAGTATTCAGCAGCTCCTCTTCAACCTTTCCATCATCCAGGTATATTTTCATCCAAGTAGGCTCTGACTTGTGTGGTTGTAAGACGGAGCACCATCTTGTTGTGGATAAAAGCTTTTATTTCCAGACACCTCTTAGACGGCAGGTAAGATCAGTGTTTGCAGCATATCAAGATACACCAGTTATGGTAAACTGTGCAATTTTATTTATTTATTTATTTACACGAAAAGTTCCGTAGGACCAAATTGAGGAGCAAATCTCCAAAGTCATGGAACAAGTCAGTGCATGAAATTATGACATAAAAGTAATGACAGATAAAAATAAAATGTTTAAGAGTCTGAAAAAAGTAAATCCATAAGTTTAAGTAAAAGCAATCAACAATATAACAAGAATCAGCTTAATTTTTCAAGGAACACCTTGATGGAATAGAAAGTGACCCTTGAGGGTCAGTTTCAATTTCAAAGAGCATGGATTACTGCTAAGATTTTTTAATTACAGTGGTAGCTTTTTGAAAATGGATGCAGCAGTATAGTGCACACCTTTCTGTACAAGAGTTAAGGAAGTCTGATCCAAATGCAGGTTTGATGTCTGCCGAGTATTAACTGAGTGAAAGTTGCTTATTCTTGGGGGTAAGCTAATATTGTTAACAAGAAATGACAGTAAGGAATATTTATGTATATTGAGAGGCCAATGCCAAAATACCCAGACTCTTGAACAGGGGTCAACAAGAAGTTTGTGAACTTAACACCACTTATTGCCCAAAATTTCTGAGCCAAAAGTATCCTTTTAAAATGAGAAGAGTTACCCCAAAATATAATACCATACGACATAAGTGAATGAAAATAAGCAAAGTAGACTAATTTTCGTGTCGAACGATCACTCGCTTCAGATACCTTTCGAATAGTAAAAATAGCAGCATTAAGTCTTTGAACAAGAACCTGAACACGGGCTTTCCATAACAGTGTACTATCTATCTGAACCCCTAGAAATTTGAATGGTTCAGTTTCACTAATCACATGTTCATTCTGTGAAATTAAAATGTCAGGTTTTGTTGAATTGTGTGTTACACTGTAAAAACTGAGACGTACTGTGATTTAGCATTAGTTTATTTTGTACAAGCCATGAACTTAGGTCATGAACTGCACTATTCGAAACCAAGCCAATGTTGCACATAACACCCTTTACTACCAAGCTAGCGTCATCACCTAACAGAAATACTTTATATACCCACAATACTAGAGGGCATATCATTTATATAAATAAGGAACAGGAGTGGCCCCAACACTTATCTCTGGGGCACCCCCTGCTTGACTGTACCCCACTCAGAACCCACGTCACAGCCATTCTCAACATTGTGAATAATGGCCTTTCGCTGTCTGTTGCTGAAGTAAGAGATGAACCAATTGTGCTCTACTCCCCGTATTCTGTAATGGTCCAACTTCTGGAGCAATATTTTGTGATCAACATACTCAAACACCTTAAGTAAATCAAAAATATGCATAGCATTCGAAACATTTTGTTCGCTCCTTCCAGTACCTTAGAGAGAAAAGAGAATATAGCATTTTCAGTTGTTGAGACTTCTAAAGCTGACATGTACATTTGATAGCAAATCGTGCGATACCAAATGATCAATTATCCTTACATACCTAGCCTTTTCAGTAACCTTCGTAAATACTGATGGTATAGTAATAGGTCTAAAATTATCTACATTATCCCTGTCTCCCTTTTTTATAAAGTGGCTTTTCTACTGAGTATGTTAATCATTCAGGAAACTGACCCGAGCTAAAGGAAAAATTGCAAATATGGCTAAATACAGGGCTAACATGTGCAGCACTCCATCATATCTATGAGAGTCTTTAGTCTTCAGTGATTTAATTATTGACTCAACCTTCCCCTTGTCTGCATCACAGAAGAGTATTTCAGACATCAGCCTTAGAAAGGCATTTGCCAAGGACATTATGATTCCCTGTAGATACTAAATTTTTATTTAATTTTAATTCACCAGCAATTCTCAGAAAATGATTGTACTTGTATCTGATTTATAAGTAACAAAAATACTTTTATTAGAACTGACTTTATATCGTCGACCTTGTGCTGCTGACCAGACACTTCATATGGTTTTAATTTTATCCTGTGAATTAGCTATTCTATTTGCATACCACAAACTCTTTGCCTTCCTAATAACATTTTTAAGCACATTACAATACTGTTTGTACTGGGCTACTGTAGCTTGATTGTGACTAGTTCTGCTAGTACCCCTTTCAGAGCGCTCTAATGGGAAGCAACTCTCGAAGAGCATGAGAAATGTGTTAAGGAAAGCATTATATTTATCACCTATGTTATCAGCACTATAAACATCCTGCCACTCTTATTCCTTGACAAGGTATAAAAAACTCTATTGCTGTTGGATTGGCTGTGCTACTGTTTCCTTCCACCCTAGTTGGAAAAAAAACACAGTCTGCATCAGATCATATGAATTTGAGGTCTACCAACATCCTTTTTTTTGCACAATCATATGCAAAATAAATATTGAAGTCACCACATATAACTAATTTCTGGTACTTCCTATAAAGTAAATCAAGAACCCTCTGTAGCTTGAGCAGAAATGTTCTGAAGTCAGAGTTGTGGGGCCTATAAACAACAACAATTATAAGTTTAGTTTCATTAAATTCAACTGCCTCTGCACAAGATTAAAGTATCTGTTCAGTGCAGTGCTGTGATACATCTATGGACTCAAATGGAATAATGTTTTTTACATACATAACCACTCCCCCACCATGCAAGGAACTCATTGAAAAACAACCAGCAATGACAGACCACATCACACATTAACGCCAGGTAGATTAACCCGTTTGTCCATGTGAATGTGAGGATTTTCAGGAGCTCAGTGCTCGCAGTTGTGGTGGTTTACAGTGATGTTCAGTTTGAAGTGTGCCCCATTAACTATCCCTGCAAACCATTCATCCTCGTGTAGCATGCCTTCAGACCATTTGCAGTACTCATCGTTTATCCGGGTTGTCTTCGTTTGTGGTGTGCAATGATCCCAGAGTGCACATTTTCCACTACAGAAAATGTCATGCACTTGATTGACTTAATCCCGCTTTCACGTGCACCCTGCTTCACAGATTCTTGAGATGGCCTAATAAAATGTTGCAACACAGCATTGCTAGTAGCTGGACTTGAATTTTTTGGTTGGCCAGACCTTAACATATGCACGTCCTGAACAGTAATGTCGACCAGGCCTGGATCTACGGGAGGACCAAACCAGGCTATCTGCCCAAGTGGCATTTCACGGGGTGCCAAATTCATGTTCTTGAAGGAAAAACCTTGTTTCACAAAGCGCCTATCATCCTGCGCACATTGGTGTATTGATTACTCATATGATTTGGAACACATTCTAAGTTGATTTCTGAGCGAATCATGAGTTGAATTTTTGAATGCGTGCATAGTGTACATGAGGTGTCTGCCAGGGGAATCCCCATTGCATCAAGAAATAAAAAATCTTTCCCGCAGAGAAAAGGGGATGGAGCTATATGAACTAAGACGAATAAAACCAAAGAGATGAATACCAATTGCTGTTTTTTAGGTGGTTGACTGGGTGTGCAAATGGTAAGCATTGTTATAATTATTAGGGAAATCCATAGATTCAGACTACCAGAATGGAAATAAACAACTAACAGGAATAACAGGTAAAAAAGATCACATACAATCTTCTCGATGTATCAAAGAAAATGAAATTTTGGCAGAACATTTTTACCAGAACACTACACTATTAAGGACCTGTTGTACAGTCCCTGGTTAGCAGACAATTAAGTTCTATTCTTGGAATACCCGGAAAACGCATTGTACAAACACGTAATAATGCCCAGCTGGAGAATAAATGCTGGATAACTAAACCGGTGATTCTATAAGGGTTAGTGAAGTTAACCAGAGAATAAGGAGCATTGCGGGGAAACAAATCCTGCCTCCATTTATCTGGACAGCAACCTACAGCAGAACTGACACTGTCACAAGGCTCGCTGATTTCTTCTAGTGTTGTATGGGTCGTAATCAAAATCCGTGATGGACCAGGATTAGTCACATCATTTATTTCAAAAGAAAAGAAAACAGTGAGCAACACACAACACAAAGCATACAGGAATGGCTACTGCATAATTTCTTGTTGAAGTTAACAGACGCATTTCAGGCCCAACCTCAAACGGTATTTGATGCAGCTACAGTTCAAAACATCCGCCACCTAACTTGCCACATTAAAACTGTCCACGTTATACCATCTTTCGAGCTTTAGCTAACAAACAGATGTACATATTTCTTTCTTATAGAATTATAGGTCCCATGGCTGAGTGCTAACTTGAGTTAAGCAATGTGTATTTTCAACAGACCATTCTACAGTTGACATGGCACCAGATCATTGAGCACATTGATACATTGTTGCATTCGTTCACTTTATTTTACAAACAGGTTCTTGCGCACATTATCTTTCCAAATTGGGCTTTGCCAGATGATGTACAATGCCAGTAACGGCTTAAATTTTTGATATTGTATGCAGAAAATAACTTTATTTCAAACTATCTCTGATAAATAGCTCATCTGGATACAATTAGTTGTGAAACAGCATCTATTAAGTAATTCTGTGTTTTCATTCTGAGACAGAATTCACATCTATTTCACATTTCTCACAAAATGCGAATTTTTCTGGTCTGTATTTTTGAACACACCTCGTGCATGTTATGTCATTGAAGTTCTCTTGAAAGCACGCATTTTTCAAATGCCACAGAAAAAGTATATAGCTCCATCAGAAAAAAACACTTGATGTCATAATTCGGTGACTATAAATGTTACAAATTTCTTGCGAATGTCAGGGAATTCACCATATTTTCTGCTATAACATGGTGAAAACTGCACTTGCATACATTTATTCATTCTGGGTTTACTTAGTATGGGCTGTCTTGACTGCCTTTTCCTGTATACTGGGTGGTCCATTGATAGTGAACGGGACAAATACCTGACGAAATAAGCATCAAATGAAAAACTACAAAGAACGAAACTCATCTAACTTGAAGGGGGGAAATCAGATGGCGCTATAGTTGGCCTGCTAGATGGTGGTGCCATAGGTCAAATGGATATCAACTGTTTTTCTAAATAGGAACCCCCATTTTTTGTTACATAATTCGTGTAGTACGTGAAGAAATATGAAGGTTCTAGTTGGACCACTTTTTTGCTTTGTGATAGATGGCGCTGTAATAGTCACAAATGTATAAGTAAGTGGTATCGCGTAATATTCCGCCAGTGTAGACGGTATTTGCTTTATGATACATTACCTGTGTTCAAATGAACCGTTTACCAATTACGGAAAAGGTCAATATCACGTTGATGCATGGCTGTTGTGATCAAAATGTCCAACAGGCGTGTGCTGTGTATGCTGCTCATTATCCTGGATGACATCATCCAAGTGTCCGGACCGTTCGTGATAATTACGTTATTTAAGGAAACAGGAAGTGTTGAGCCATGTGTGAAATGTCAACCACGACCTGCAACAAATGATGATGCCCAAGTAGGTGTTTTACCTGTTGTTGCGACTAATCCGCACATCAGTAGCAGTCAAATTGCACGAGAATCGGCAATCTCAAAAAAGTCGGTGTTGAGAATGCTAAATCAACATCGATTGCACCTGTACCATATTTCTATGCACCAGGAATTGCATGGCGACGACTTTGAACGTCGTGTACAGTTCTGCCACTGGGCACACGAGAAATTACGCGACGATGACAGATTTTTTTGCACGCGTTCTATTTAGCGACGAAGCGTCTTTCAACAACAGCGGTAACGTAAACCAGCATAATATGCACTGTTGGGCAACGGAAAATCCACTGTGGGTGCGACAAGTGGAACATCAGCGACCTTGGCGGGTTAATGTACGGTGCGGCATTATGGGACGAAGGATAATTGGCCCCCATTTTATCGATGGCAATCTAAATGG
Source organism: Schistocerca cancellata (assembly GCF_023864275.1). NCBI lineage: Eukaryota > Metazoa > Arthropoda > Insecta > Orthoptera > Acrididae > Schistocerca > Schistocerca cancellata. The sequence continues at coordinate 199,636,702 of NC_064634.1, forward strand.
TGCAATGTATGGTGATTTCCTATGTAATGTTTTACCGATGTTACTACAAGATCTTTCACTGCATGACAGAATGGCTATGTACTTCCAACATGATGGATGTCCAGCACATAGCTCACGTGCGGTTGAAGCGGTATTGAATAGCATATTTCATGACAGGTGGACTGGTTGTCGAAGCACCATACCATGGCCCCCACGTTCACCGGATCTGATGTCCCCGGATTTCTTTCTGTGAGGAAAGTTGAAGGAATTTGCTGTCGTGATCCACCGACAACGCTTGACAACATGCGTCAGCTCATTGTCAATGCATGTGCAAACAGTACGGAAGGCGAACTACTCGTTGTTGAGAGGAATGTCGTTACACATATTGCCAAATGCATTGAGGTTGAGGGAAATCATTTTGAGCATTTATTGCATTAATGTGGTATTTACAGGTAATCATGCTGTAACAGCATGCGTTCTGAGAAATGATAAGTTCACAAAGGTATATGTATCACATTGGAACAACCGAAATAAAATGTTCAAACATACCTACGTTCTGTATTTTAATTTAAAAAACCTACCTGTTACCAACAGTTCATCTAAAATTGTGAGCCATATGTTTGTGACTATTACAGTGCCATCTATCACAAAGTGAAAAAAGTGGTCTAACTAAAACATTCATATTTCTTTACGTACAACATGAGTATGTAATAAAAAATGGGGATTCCTATTTTAAAAAACACAGTTGATATCCGTTTGACCTATGGCAGTGCCATCTACTGGGCCAACCATAGCACCATATGGTTTCCCCATTCAAGCTAGACAAGTTTCGTTCTTTGTAGTTTTTTCGTTTGATGGCTTATTTTGTGAGGTATTTGACCTGCTCACAATCAATCGACCACCCTGTATATGGTAACAAGTAGTCTTTCTCAGTGTCATCACTGCTTGCTTCTCCCTTGGCTATTTGTTTCCTGCTGTATGTGGTCGTGTCATGCTACTCTTGCCACAATCTGCACTGTGCTGTTCTTTCTAAGTACTTTCAATGCAGTTGCTGTCCTCTTAACCTGAGCAACAGGAAAATAAGGGCTTATCATTATCCTTTTCTTTCTCAAAGTAACCCTTCACTAAACACGTGAATTTTTGGGTGTGGCTGTGTAGCACTCTTTCCTTTCTCAGTATGACTTCATGTGTTGGGCTGGCACTAATAATTTCACTGGACTTTATTTGAAATGAAACAAGCAAATACACACTAAAAACAAAATAAACCACAAAAATGAACTTCTGTTTAAACCAATGGCGAAACAGCACGGATTATATGCGAGATGCTCACGGGTATATTTCGGATGCACATGCATCAGAATTTCAATGTGGCTCGTGTTACCTGCTCAATGGTATTCTGTCATTGGCTGGCTAACTACAGTCACTACGCAATGGAACAACACTGCTAAGCTGTCAGTAACAAAGACATGTCTCCTGGACTGTAGTCACTTAGTAATATTAACCTTGGGGGTGTTATAATATAGATACCTGTGAGTACAGTAGTTAGTAAATTGTTATCAGAAAAGTTTACTGATGCTGTACTTCAATCTTTACAACATATACAACAAAGCAGGGCATTTAGTGTTGTGGTAACTTTAATGAGCAGTTATAAATAGGTTGTTAACGTGGAAAAATTATATCATTTGGTGGTTTTGGAGTTAGCTACATGTTTGAATTATATCTTTTATCAAAGTGATTTGGGATGAGTTAGATTAGAGGATTGGTATTAACACTGATGAAAATATCTGTCAATTCTCCAACATATCTTTTAAAGTGATTTCTATGCATTGAAGTGCTTGCCCTCACATATTGTTCCATGGATTGCTGCTTTCATGGTGGTCAGTAAATTGTATGAGCCTCCAGGGTAGTGCTAAAAAGGTGAGTATATCAATGAGTTCTGTCTTTGGTGGCAGAATTTGTTTGGCAGACACAGGAAGCTTGAGTGGAGGGCTGGTGAGTGCAACCAGTGTTCTGCAGTTATAATCTGTGGTCAAAACTCGTGTAACCACCCTGCAGTGTTGTCTTTATAGGATGGCAATCTCAATGTAGCTGGTGAAGTAATGAAATGGTACAAACTTCTGCCAAAGAAAGACTGCAAGTTGTGATAACATGATGATGCTGTGTATTGCTATGAGAAGAAAAAATAATTAGTGAGGACCATCCGAGGTACCTGGCACACCTTAACTGTATTAGGCTTGTTCATGTACGAAGAAACATGCCAGCGTTAGCATTCTTAACTGCCTGTGAGATGTCCTTGGATCTTGCATTATCAAATAAAAACAAAACCAGTGGGCTGGTCGAGAATAGTAGCATCTTACCTGACAAATTATTACAGGATGGTAGCCCTCCTGAACATGCTTTCACTAAAATATGAAGAGTTACAGGGATGAGACACAGTTGTCAGAGTGCTTTTGTCATTGTAAGAAGAGATATTTGATAGGTGTTCCCATTCTATATATGCAGAGGACTGACTTGACTTGTATTAGAAATGACCTGAAGTCAATGAATGGGGTAAATTTTTACTCATCTTCATTTTCTTCTTGTTGTTGTTGTTGTTGTTGTTGTTGTTGTCGTCGTCGTCGATGGCTCAGTCTTGTCTAGTACATTCTTCCAGCTGAAATTTCAATTTTGTAGGTTCCTGATGACTAAATAACTGATGAAGATTTGCTTGTATTATTCTTGAATTTTATTCTTTGTCACATCTTTCAACATCACATAGTTTTTACATTTTCCACATTAAAAAAAAAAATTACATTGTTGGTGACAAACTTAGGTAACGTCTACTTCCATCAGAGGCATGCTCAACACTACCTACACTCTGCGGTACATTATTCCAAAGAGTTTATGGACTTCCTATACCAAAGAAAAATCTTCACTAAAGTATATCATTATTTTGTAAATCAATCTAGAATTTAATAATTAGCATTAGATTGTGCAATTAATAATATGAATTTTAAGCATGCCACAAATTTTGTAATTTCAAATATTTTTAAAAGAAGAGTAATTTTAACTGTTAGTATTATCGATTGTCACACATTAATTTCTTTTTTATACATTGTAGCCTGAAATATATATTGTATACAAAATCATATGAATTCTTTAAGTGAAACAGCTGAGATAGATTTCAACCTATGCAAGAATTGATAGTATACATGGTATTGGTTATTTCTACATAACAAAAAAAGTTATGTTAGATGAGAGTGACTCATTATACAGTCTTTTCAGAATATGAACATTGGTTGTATACGCATTAGTCTGTCCACTTCTTTGAAACCCCCATAGTAATAGTGCCAGAAACATGACCATACCAAATTCACCTTATCAGTCACTGCTACTTAAGGGAAATAAGAGTGGGCAGCTCACGAGCCAGATGTAGAGTGCATATGAAGGAAAGAAAATTCTTGAAAAAAATTAACATTGCAACACATTGATGCCAAAAAGTACGTAAAGCCATTTATCTCCTATCATTTGTAAGTCCTGTGTAGTATAGTCGATTGCAATTGCTGTTTATTATTTTCTTCCTTAACAACTTCTCAGATACATTGTATATGATGTTGGGCAAGTAAATATTCAGTATTTGATGAAGGTTAACTTCAAGTACAAGTTTTAAATTTCCTATGACTGCACCTAATGAAATATGTGATATACCTTCTATACGAAGGATGACGAACGGTATTGTTACTATTTTTATATGTATATCTTGTTATATTACTTTAGCACTTGTATATAGTTGTTGCATTTGCTTAGTCCTCCAGTCTCAGTGATAGGCATTGGAACTGCAGCTATGTAAGAATATACAAATCATCATTTAAGACTGAATATAACGCCTGAGTCCTTCGCTGATTTTATACATGAAGTGTGGTTTCTCACACTTAATATCTGTTTGAATTTTACATGAAATGACTGAAAGTGTCACCTGATTTGCTGAAAATTAAAACAGCATGTAGCTCACTTTTCACGTACCCTTTTGAAGTTATGTATTCTAAAACGAGAGATTTATGTAATCATAAGATTACATTGTCAGTGGTGTAGACGTAAAAGCAGTTTCAACAAAATTGTGAAATGTTTATCAGTTTTAAATCTGATGGAAAAGCTTCCTGTACATGCTGTTATTCTTGCTCTTTGTTTGATGCAAATAATTTGTATGGTGATCCGATGTCATCACAGATGTTTAAGATGTTTGATTCTGTGTAAAATATTGTGTGTTATGTTTAAAAGCATTGATTGCTTGTTATCGCGTGGTCTTATTAGAAATATTACTTTCTGAAAATCAGAATATCCAGTATGGTGTAAATGTCATTTAAAACTACAGATTTTGGAATAATTTGTAAATGAATACTGGGTTTTTGACTATTCTGCCAAAAAGATTAAATAAATTAAGGATGCCAATGTTTTCTTTAAATTTTCTGTTCATATTGTGTCTTGTTCTAAGCAGTTAGATGAAAAACAGTTTTAGCCAATTAAAATTTACTGTACGCAATTTAATTCAGTACTTTATTAGATTTACATTATTTTAAAGGTATGTATCAATATTTGATCTGCATGTGAAGAGGATTGATATTTTTGTAGCATTTTTACCTGACTGTTTTACAGTGTAATGTTCATCTGTGTAGTTAAAAACTGAATAAAGCAATTAAAAAAGTTATGATAACAGGAGGTAAAGTTACTATCTGCAACAATTTTTACCTCCCCTCCCCTCCCATCCCTCCATATTTGCCTCTTCTCAAGGGTGGCACCTATGCTGTGGATAGTGTCAAAACGGTAAACTCACTTTATAACTAAGCTGTTCATAGCAACATTTTCAGTTTTGTTTATGTGCTTTAGCTTTTGACAATGCCTTCAAAGGTAATTAACACAGGTAAATGAGAGGGCAGAAACGCACGCGCACACACACGCGACAGCCAAACTGCAGTTTCATTATAGTGTGGGGTGGGGGGTTCCTGTTCTGTTTTAGTTAGCCAAGTTTTCAGTTGTTTATATATTTATATGCCAGTCAGCACCTACTGTGTATCATGAATTGTCAACTTTACTCCTTCTATTATTTGTATTCCACCCAGGACCTAAATTATCACACCATTTTAATAACTTATTTTTCTGGTAATCATTTGTCTGTTAACTTTCACAGCTGGGAATTTCATATTTATTCAAATACTCTGGGCTATTATGTCATGGTCAAATTAACTCCATGGATAAATCCAGTGTTATGTCCCCTTCTGGAAGTTATAGCTTTTGTGAATGTTCAATATCTCTCCAGGAGGTGCGGCTTTGTTGAAGGCACTTCATTTGCTGGACAGGGAGGCTAATGAGCTCTGATGAAGTTGGGGGCTATGCTGTGTAGCTGCTGGCAGGGGTACCTAAGCCAGACTGGTTCCAGCAGAGGAGCCAGATAGCCTGGTCCCTCCAAATTGAGAGTTGAATGCACGGTTGACACCCTTGCCTTGTAAAACACCTATCATTATGAATTATTCCACAAGGAGTGTTTTTCTGTCCTTATGAAGATCAGGAATATGGATATAAATTTAGAACATATAACACATGTACACTGCTGCAGATAGGAGCCATGAATAGTTTTGCAGAAGAGACTCTCAAGGTGTGGAATGGGAGTTGCTGCATTTCAGATCAAAAGGAAGGGAAGCGATGAGATTCGTAAGTCCAAATTTTCCCTAATTATTCAGGAAAAGATTAAAGACAAGGGAAGTGTTGAGTTGGGTTTATAGTCTCCAAGGATACACATAGATCTGTTATGGCTTTCACTCTACATAATGAAATATGTACTGTGTGTATCAAAGGCAAATTTCACTAGATGAAGTCATGAATACATATGTACCAACAGAAAAGTCAGATGGAGATATGGTAAATGGTTTCTGTGATCAGCTGAAGGTGATTTATGATAAAATAGTCCCTGGTAGTTATCATACCAAACTGGGCAAAGAATACACTTTCAGAAGCATGCTTGGTAAAGAAAAGCTGCATGATGAAGCTAATAATAATTGCATGAGAGTTGCCCAGTTTGCTGCGTGAACAAATTAAAGATAGTAAGTACCTGTTTTACAAGGGAAATAGACTAAGGGATGTGAAAAATACCAAGAACAAATGAAGCAGACGAAGTAGATTGTAAGAAGTCTGTCTAAAAAGTGTCCGACCTTTGATTTTCCCATGCAAAATAGAGACGATAGCACAGCGCTACTGTACACAGTAAAGGAAGAGACTTTTATGTGCTTGCGTGAATTTTGTCCCTGCCTTCCAGCGCGTCAGTCACTGCCTGTGGGTCACTGAGTGTGAGGTGCTATACATGTTCGTTGGATTACCAATTCTCTCAAGATGACTGAACATGTTGAACAAAGTTACTGCACTTGACCAGAAGAAGGGATCAGTTGGTAGGGCATGTTCTGAGGCATCAAGGGTTCACCAATTTAGTATTGGAGGGTAGTGTGGAGGGTAAAAATCGTAGAGGAAGACCAAGATATGAATACACTAAGCAGATTCAGAAGGATGTAGGCTGCAGTAGGTACTGGGAGATGAAGAAGCTTGCACAGGACAGAGTAGCATGGAGAGCTGCATCAAACCAGTCTCAGGACTGAAGACAACAACAACAAAGCGAAACAATTCGTAAGATTCAGCAGGTTTTTGGAGAAGATGCGATGGATGTAACACAAAGTAAGGAGTGGTTCAACTGATTCAAAAATGGCTGCACATCAGCGGAGCGTGACCAGCGTTCAGGCAGGCCCAAACTGCTCAGACTCGGAGTGCAGCTGTTGTTGAGAGGGTGCAAAATTTGGTGATGGCAGATCTTCGTTTGACCATGTGGGAGATTCTCCAAGAGGTTGGAGTGAGTAAAGACTCTCCACATGCAATTTTGTGTGATGAGTTGAACATGCACCAAGTGGCTGTGAGATTTGTGCCCAAGTTGTCGCTGGAACAAACTCCATTTTTACATTGCACAAAACCTTCTGGACACCACCAAGACATCCTGGGATTCTGAACAGCGTGATAACTGGAGATGAGTCATGGGTGTATGGGTACGCCCCAGAAACAAAAAGACAGTCGTCACAATGGAAGCATCCCGAGCCTCCTAGGTCGAAGAAAGTGTGGCAGGTGTGAAGAAAAATCAAGATGATGATGATTGTCATCTTTGATGTCCATGGAATTGTGCATCACAAATACACACCGGAAGGACAAACAGTGACAAAGTAGTACTATCAAGATGTTCTCTGTTTTTTATTTTTATTTATTTATTTATTTATTGTTCCGTGGGACCAAATTAAGGAGAGTCTCCATGGTCATGGAACGAGTCAATACATGAAATTATAACACGATATTAGAAACAGATAAAATGAAATATAAAAAAAAAAAACATATTCAGGTGACAAGTCGTAAGTTTAAATGAAGACAATCAACAATGTAACACTGGAATTTGCTTAATTTTTTAGCTCTTCCAGGAGCTCCTCGACAGAATAGGAGTAGTGAGCCATGAGGAAACTCTTCAGTTTAGACTTAAAAGAGTTTGGGCTACTGCTAAGATTTTTGAGTTCTTGTGGTAGCTTATTGAAAATGGATGCAGCAGAATACTGCACTCCTTTCTGCACAAGAGTCAAGGAAGTGCATTCTACATGCAGATTTGATTTCTGCCTAGTATTAACTGAGTGAAAGCTGCTAACTCTTGGGAATAGGCTAATATTGCTAACAACAAACGACATTAAAGAAAATATATACTGTGAGGGCAATGTCAGAATTCCCAGATTTTTGAATAGGGGTCGACAAGAGGTTCTCGAACTTACACCACATATAGCTTGAACAGCCCGTTTTTGAGCCAAAAATACCCTTTTTGAATCAGAAGAATTACCCCAAAAAATAATACCATACGACATAAGCGTATGAAAATATGCGAAGTAGACTACTTTTCGTGTTGAACTGTCACTTATTTCAGATACTGTTGTAATGGTAAATAAAGCAGCATTTAGCTTCTGAACAAGATCCTGGACATGGGCTTTCCACAACAGCTTGCTATCTATCCGAACGCCTAGGAATTTGAACTGTTCCGTCTCGCTTATAATATGCCCATTCTGTCTGATCAAAATATCGGTTCTTGTTGAATTGTGAGTTAGAAACTGTAAAAACTGAGTCTTACTGTGATTTAGCATCAAATTATTTTCCACAAACCACGAACTAATTTCATGAACTACATTATTTGTTACTGTTTCAATATTACACACAAGATCCTTCACTATCAAGCTGGTGTCATCAGCAAACAGAAATATTTTTGAATCACCTGTAATACTAGAAGGCGTATCATTTATATAAATGAGAAACAGCAGTGGCCCCAGCACCGACCCTTGGGGAACGCCCCACTTAACAGTGCCCCATTGGAACTGAACATCACTACCACTCTCAATATTGCGGAGAATTACCCTCTGCTTTCTGTTCTTAAAGTAAGAGGCGAACCAATTGTAAGCTATTCCCCTTACTCCATAATGGTCCAACTTCTGCAGTAATATTTTGTGGTCAACACAGTCAAAAGCCTTCGTTAAATCAAAGAAAACACCTAGCGTTCGCAACCTTTTATTTAATCCGTCCAAAACCTCACAGAGAAAAGAGAATATAGCATTTTCAGTTGTTAAACCATTTCTAAAACCAAACTGAACATTTGACAGCAAATTATGTGAATTTAAATGCTCCAGTAACCTTGTATATACAACCTTCTCGATAACTTTAGCAAACACTGATGGCATAGAAATAGGTCTAAAATTGTCAACATTATCAATGTCTCCCTTTTTATAAAGTGGCTTCACTACCGAGTACTTTAATCGGTCAGGAAACCGACCACTCCTAAAGGAAAAGTTACAGATATGGCTGAGAACTGGGCTAACATACATAGAACAATACTTCAGTATTCTGCTAGATACCCGTCATATCCATAAGAGTTCTTGGTCTTTAGTGATTTAATTATTAACTCAATCTCCCTCTTGTCAGTATCATGGAGGAGCATTTCAGGTAACAGTCTCGGAACACTTTTTTCTAAGAGCGCTATATGATTCTCTGTTGGGACTAGGTTTCTATTTAGTTCACCTGCTATATTCAGAAAGTGATTATTAAATACTGTACATATATGCGACTTATCAGTAACACGGACATTCCCACTACGCACTGATTCTATGTCCTCAACCTGTCTCTGCAGACCAGCAACTTCCTTTACAACTGACCATATGGTTTTAATTTTATCCTGAGACTTAGCTATTCTATCTGCATACCACATACTTTTTGCCTTCCTAATAACATTTTTAAGCACCTTAAAATACTGTTTGTAATGGGCTGCTGCATTTAGATTTTGACTGTTTCTAACGTTTTGATATAATTGCCACTTTGTTCTACAAGATATTCTTATCCCTCTAGTCAGCCACCCAGGCTGCCTGTTTGTGCTAGTACCCTGTTTTAAACGTTCTAACGGAAAGCAACTTTCAAAGAGCATGAGAAAAGCATTATATTTATCGTCTACTGTATCAGCGCTATAAACATCTTGCCAATCTTGTTCCTTTATAAGGTTTACAAAGGTCTCTACAGCAACCGGATCAGCTTTCCTGAACAGCTGATGACTATATTTAACACGTGTTGCAGCATAAAAATCTTTTAAAGTTAAAATTTGCGCGTCATGATCTGAAAGGCCATTCACCTTTTTGCTAACAGAATGCCCTTCTAGTAATGAGGAATGAACAAAAATGTTGTCTATGGTTGTTCTACTGTTCCCTTGCACTCTCGTTGGAAAGAATACGGTTTGCAGGAGATTATATGAAGTAAAGAGGTCTACCAGCATCCTCTTCCTTGCACAATCACTTGTACAATTAATATTGAAGTTACCACATATAACTATCTTTTTGTATTTCCTATAAAGTGAACCAAGAACCACCTCTAGCTTTAGCAAAAATATTGTGAAATCGGAGTCTGGGGATCTATAAATAACAACAGTTACAAGTTTAGCTCCGTTAAATTTAACCACACCTGCACAACATTCAAACACCTTTTCAGTGCAGTACTTTGAAACATCAATTGACTCAAATGCGATGCCGTTTTTCACATACATGGCTACTCCCCCACACCGCAAAGAGCTCCTCGAAAAGCAGCCAGCCAACCTGTATCCTCGTAAAGGAAGCCCCTGAATTATCTCCTTATTTAAGAAGTGTTCAGATATACCAATAATTTCAGAGTCAACATCTATAAGCAGTTCACTAACTTTATCTCTAATACCTTGTATATTTTGATGAAATATACTAATTCCCTCATTACTCAGATACCTAAGTTTTGTCAAAAGTGATTCCCTTGTTAGAGAGACTTCCCTTAAGCAGGAATACCTACCAGCTGACTTCAGTCTAAAAATGGTGCAGCTCTAACACCCACTACTGTAGGAATTTTCCCATGAGTGATCCCACCAACCCCACCTATGCTGTCACCTATAAGCTTTGCCAACCTCCCCTTCCCATACCTGTTGAGGTGCAGGCCGTGTCTAGTGAAACCCGTCCTGCTGATAGACTCAACCGACACCACTGAAATGTGAACCATGCTTTCTGTCATCAGCGCACCCCAAGTCTCATGTTATTACGCCTGACGGCTGTATTAAGATGAGGCCGATCGTGATGCTGAAACAGTTCCACGAAATGCACATTCGTGTTGCCAGTCTGAGTGGCTATCTTTTCCAGGTCACCATCTATGTTATACTCCCCATCCCTATCAATACTATTACCAGCCCCACCCACAATCACTACCTGATCCTCTTTAGTAAAATCCCTACATAACCCCCCCCTATGTTAACAGTCACCTGAGCCAACCCTGCATTAGGCTTCACAATGCTGGTGACCTGGTACTCACTCCCCAGCACTTCCTGCAACTGCTGGCCTACACCTCTGCCATGAGAACTACCTAACAGCAGAACCTTCTTCTTCCTCTTCGACTTTGCAACTGTTCTAGCCACAGTAACTACTGAGGTCTGCTGCATACTTCCAACATCTACAGCTACTAGAGATTCCTCTCCACTAGACTCTGACAGTTGGTCATATCTATTGTAAACACCAATAGTAAAACTATCTGAAAATCTTCTTCTCCTAGCAGATCTCTTGCCAACAGCCAGCTCCCATTCCCCAACCCCCTTCTCCCTCCTCATCCTATCTAGCTCCTCCTGTGCGTTTTTCAACTGCACCTGAAGGACACAAATCTTACGCTCCTGCACCTCTATCAGTTTACTCTTGCTACATAACCTGCAGTTCCAGGAGAGGATCTCACCAGAATGCCCACTGGCTTCCCCACTGCATTCCCCCCAGTGAAAATACTTCGAACAAGTCTCACACCGCAGTCCACTACTCACGAACCTACGGCAAAGCCGACACTTCTCACTCATGGTAAAATTTTACTTTTTCTAAGTTCCGCTACTACAATAAGAAGATGTTAAAAACCTGACTACAATAATCACAAACTTACTCTACAAGGGAAGTAACTACTATTATTAACAGTATTAATAAACAACAAATGTGAATATAACAAAAGACTAATACAGAAAGAGAATCAAACGTCTAATGACACAGTAACGAAGCTGTAAACAGTTCCCAAAAGGTTCTTCTGAAATTATTTCACCAGAAAACACCAAGAACACCGGTTGAAGACTACTAAAGTTCCTAAACAAACTACTATACACAAACAATTAATTAGTACTTAGCTTTCGATGCGCCGCTACAGCTGCAACTGGTCAGCGCGGAATGTAAACACAGGCAAGAGGTTAAGTTGCTCGATACGAAACACTCACAAATATCAGGTCACAACACAAGAAAGGCAGAGGTGAATGAAGAAACCACTAATACGTCACTTATATAGTAAATATTATCACAAAAACCGTTAAAATATGTATCTGAAACCTAAAAATATATGAAAACTTAGAGAGCGATCTCACACGCATCTGTGACGCAGTTCGGCGCAAAAGACTAAACATCTGGATGGCGAAAAACTGGCAACTGCATCGTGACAACGCCCCCACACATTCATTCTACTTGATCCAAAATTTCTTGGCAAGCATGTAATTACAACCATTCGTCAACCTCCCTACTCTCCAGACACGGCTCCTTGTGGCTTCTGGTTGTTTCCAGAATTGAAGATGCCACTGGAAGGATCCTGTTTTGAGAGTAGAGAAGAGATCATGCGGAACACGATGACGGAGCTGAACACCATTCCAAAAGAATACTACCAGAGGCGTTTCTGGCAGTGGAAGGTTCGGTGGGCTAAGTGTGTGCATGCACAAGGGACCTACTTTGAAGATCCCAACCCCGTCAGGTATTCTAAATATGTTTCAGGTCAAAGGTAAGATACTTTTTAGACAAGCCTTGCATATTGGTATCAAAGAAATAGGCATCTGATACGGAAAATATGCACACTTTCTGACGCGCCAATTCCAGCTCTGGTAATTATCTAGTAGGAGCCGAAATGATGCAGAAACTAGCTATGGCTGCCAAAAGTAATTGTGCCAGAATAAAGAAATGGAATACAGAATGACCGAATGATAGGTCTACTGTTAGTGAGTATCAGGACAGGTTGAGACAGGAGTAACAAATAAGACTGGAGACCATGTACACAAAGAATGAACTCTTAAAATGCAATTTTGACAACAGTGAATGGAATACTGGGAGAAACAAAGAGACTAAGAAATGAAGGCTGGTAGAGCAGCAAATTTGTATTCCAGAATGAAATTTCCACTCTGCAGCAGAGTGTGTGCTGATATGAAACTTCCTGGCAGATTAAAACTGTGTGCCTGACTGAGACTCGTACTCGGGGCCTTTGTAGGCAAGTGCTCTACCAACTGAGTCACCCAAACATGACTCACGACCCGTCCTCACAGCTCTAATTCTGCCAGTACCTCGTCTCCTACCTTCCAAACTTTACAGAAGCTCTCGTGTGAAACTTGCACAACTAACGCTCATGGAAAAAAAGATATTGCACAGATATGGCTTAGCCACGGCCTGGAGAATGTTTCCAGAATAAAATTTCCAGTCTGCAGCGGAGTGTGAGCTGATACGAAAGGCAAAGGTTCGAGTCTCAGTCTGGCACACAGTTTTAACCTGCCAGGAAGTTTCAGATTCATATTGTTGAGAAGTAGGTCGGAGAGTGTTGCGGACATTATACAGCTTTTGGGGTAGACGTCATTAAAACAAAGGTGTTTCTCATTGCAATGGGATCTTCTCATGAAATTTCAATCATCAATTTTCTGCTTCGAAAACAAAAACTTTTCTTGGGTGCCGACGTTACATAGGGAGAAACAGTCATCATCAATAAAATACACGAAACCGGAGCTCGTACAGAAAGATACAGGTGTTCGTTTCTTCTGCACGCTGTTCAAGATTCGAATTATTGTGAAAATGGTTTGATGAATTCTTTCAGGCACTTAGGCGTGATTTTCAGAGTATAGATGTAGATGATGACTACACAAACAGTGCACCAGAAAAAGGAAGCAAGACAGTGAAGTGCTTACAGCATATAACAATATCAAATTAGGCATTATATAACGAAAAGAGAACAGAGGCAGCAAGGGTATGTAGGATCTAAAAAAGGGAAATACTAAGGAGAAAGATAGAGATGGAAGAGCACTATCAAAGGAATGAAAACAGAAAATCTTACAAGAAAATTAAAAAAAGGTATTCCAGAATATAGACCGGAAACAGCAGAACGTAAGGACAAAGATGGAAATTTACTGACAGATAAACAATATGTTCTCTGGATCAGTGGTTGTCAAACTTTTCTGCTCAAGCGCCAATACTGACCTTGGGAAGCAGAATGTCAGACCACATACACATTGATTTTACAATTAACTGGTTAGCTACATAAATTAGTATGTCAAGAGACCCCTACAAACTAGCTATACTTAAGAGCACAATAAGTTAGCTGCTGGCTCCCAAGCTCTGATCCTTACGTTGGCAACATTTGGAACACTTCGCATTGACTGGTCTCAGTTTCAGATTCCTGCCAACCTCAGTGGCCCAAGATTTGTGACACCGAAATTGGCTGACGAAGTGGTGGTGTGCTGTCTGTGAGCGAATGATTGATTAATAACAGTTATTGTATTTAAATGCAGTATGAGACACGATCGCAGGTTGTTTATTAAATGTTTTGAATATCATTTTTCTTTTAGTCTTTGAGTTGTATTAAGACAGCTTTAATTTAGTTTTATGCTCCTTGCTACAAATATGTTGCACATTTGAAGGTGACTGTCCCTATAATGTGAATTCATGAATCCATGTTACTTCCATTTCAAATTTGTACCACAGCAGCTGACCATTACAGACAAGAAAACATGTCCCCTTACCCTGCAATAATACATCTATCTTCCACTGCATTTGTCAGTGCATTTTATCGCTGTGGTATGCCGATTGGGCTACACTTACGGACAACAAGCTTCGGGCCTTGAAACCTCTTCCCACGGCTTGGACGACCTCTTCTCGGCGGGAGGAGGTCGTTTTGGCCCAGTTATTAATTGGACACTGCCGGTTCAGCCATCGCCATCTGCTGACGGCTGCGCTGGCGCCGTTCTGCCCATGTGGGCAATTGCTGACGGTATACCACATTTTAACGTCCTGTCCAAATTTTAATACACTGCGCGTTGATCTTGGCCTGCCATGTACTCTGGATGCCATTTTAGCGGATGACCCAGGAGCAGCAGCTCGCGTTCTTCGTTTTATCCACTTGACAAACCTGGCTAAGGGCATTTGATTATGCTGTTTTTTTAATCCTATGCCTGTTAATATTTCTTTTATAGTGTTGTCCCTTTTAGTTGCTGTTTTAACCTTGTGCCTCACGGTGCATTCCTAACTTAGTCTGGGCGCTTTAACTTCCACTGTATCTAGCTTCGCATCTAAAGAGACCAGTCAACTTTTTGCTCCCAAATATAATTCCTCCAGTACATTTTTGTTTTGACATAGGAATCAGCTACAGCCAACAGTTGTACAAATGGTAAAATCATCAATTAAAATCAAGCACATCTTAAAAATATTACTCTGCTGGGATTTTTGTTTGTTACTGAGCAGGAACGCCTCCTCAGAAGCTATTAACATTAGTTGACATTTTAGAATTCAACTGTTAATTGCTTGATGCCTGTTGTTGTAAAATACAGCTGAGAAGAGTGGGCTGCACAAATAGTTGATTCAGGCCATATGCAGCCAATGGGCCACAGTTTGATGAGCACTGTTCTGGACAGATGGAGAGAATTCTGGAGGGCAATCCCACCAAGAATGAGCAGCCACTCTATGGCACTGCATGTCCAGAGACAGGAAGTATTGCACTCTTTGAGAAACTACAGAGCATCAGGAGCTGAGGGAATAATGGCAGAACTGTTGAAAAAATGGGAGACTGGTCTCTAAGCGAATCCAAAAACTTGCCAGTGTTATATGGAATCAGGAAAAAATCCCAGAAGAGTGGACCTTAGATGTAATCCAACCAATACATAAGAATGGAGACAAGACTTGTTCAAATTACCCTCCTGAGTATAAAATATAAGATTCTCTCTAGTATTATTTACAACAGGCCATTTCTATACGTAGAAGAGATTCTGGGACAATGTCAGTGTGGATTTCAGCCTAATGGGTCAACAGAAGGTCAGATATTTGTATTGAGGCAAATACATGAAAAGGCATGTGTATAATAATGAGCTTTGTAACCTTCATGTAGACTTCATCAGGCCTTAGATAGTCTCATAAAACAAAAAATTAATATGCTACTGCTTGGTATACCATCTAAGCATGTTTAACCTATTCAAGCAACATTGGCTGGTTGCAAGGCTGCAGTGTGATTGGATGCAGAACTCAGGAAATGGTTCAGCATTAGTAAAGGAGCCAGACAAGGGGATACCCTCATTACAAGCTTTTTAATCTGTCGCTTGAAGCAGTTTTTTGAAAACTTTGAAAATCTGGTTACATAGGCACAAAGTCACCCAGATATGTGCATTTGCTGATGTAAAAATTATTAAAAGAGTGGTAGTTTCATTAGAGAGAACTATAGATGATCGGAAAGAACCCACACTACCTAGAGACCTTGTATTAATGAAATGAAGACTAAGTACAAGAATGTCACCAGGAAGAAAAATAACCTGATTAAACTGTCAGCAGCTGGTTTCAGATTTGAACAAGTGTTGAACTTTCAGTATCTGGGATCTGATATTAATGAGACAAATTTGCATGTTAACTGAAATAAAACTGCACATCCTAAGTGTAATAGATGCTTCCATACATTTAAGAAATTGTTGGCATCTACATTACTAAATAAACTGCAAATTTATAAGTTTATGACCAGGCCAGTTGTAACCTCCAGCTATACTAACAAGTACTGATGAGCAGCAGCACAGGACATAGGATGTAAAGGTTGGGCTTTGTATGGTACGGTTATCAATGTTCGAGGAACTATATGTACCTCCCATGACTCCTTTGTCAATTCCTCAGGTTCGCTTCCAGTGTGGAGCAAAGAGAGTATGATGATGAAGGGAGAAATGAAAATGCAGGAACTGTGGTGACAGCACATTCCACATATTGAAGAAAAAAAGGTGTAAAAATCTCTTCAACCCCCCAACATTTACAACTTCATTTGCTGCAACACTTACAAAGCAACCTGAAAGTGTAAGTGCCTATACACAAACATCACCAGAAGGTTCTCACAAAAATGTATCTTGCATATGCATCTGCAAAAGCAAAATTTCGGATGAAACTGTTGCTGTCTCTACACGAACTCTAACAATAAGCAACACTATAGTCCCTGCCGTTAATACCGCGTTGGAATTGAAATCACTGAAAAAATTTCCTCAGCCTGAACCAGTGTCATCAAATCTGAAGGGGAAGATTAAGGCAAAGTATAATGTCAAGAAGGTGGAATCAAATAAAATGAACCCTAAGATACTCAAAAACTCAGATAATGATTTCTCGATCATGCACTTTGAAGTCTGCTTATATGAACCCTCTGTTCAAAGGAGATCCCTGTGCCTGTTTGTTAAAAAACACACTTCAAACATCCTGATGCCCCTGTGCTGCCTCTCTTGAAAAGATGACCTCAGTGGTGAAAGCACTAAAAGGCAGAGTAGTTATCTTTGTGAATGACGCCATTCCACTTCCGTCCCTCTTAGAACAGCTATTCAGGCAGTTGCTGTCAATGTGCACATTCTATTCAAAGTTACATTTTGTAATGTATCTGTCACCCAAGAAAGTTTTTGGATAAAAGGGTTCTTTGTAACCTGTCCTCATAACTCTCGCAACCATTCCTACTTGTAGGAGATTTTAATGTGCTACGGCAACCTGTAGTGGCCTGCCCCAGGGGTTGAATTACCAAAAACCTCATTTTGTCGGTAGAATTATGCCTTCTTAACCCTAGTGGCAGCATACACTTAGGCACTGCAATGGGGTTATTGTCTGTCATAGATCCTGCTTTCTGTCATCCTGCTCTTATAGATGTTGCTCAATGACTTGTGTTCAAGTGATGACTTCCTTATCTGGATCCTCCTCTCAGATGGAGCTATCGCTGAAATGAAGCATCTTGGAAGCTTAGCAGAGTAAACTGGATGCTGTACAGCCAACTAGCTGTTTTTGAGCACAGATACAGAGTCCAGATCTGGGTGGATCACATTATCAGTGTGATCTGCCATGCTGCTGATGGATGTATCCCAAAGTCCTCAGCCCGAGTTCAAAGGCAGAATATCCCATGGTGGAATGACAAGTGTCACCCCATAATCAGGTTTAGACTCATAGCCTTGCAATGGTTCCAGTGTCAATAATTGGCCCAGTAGTTACTGTAGCATGGCCATTACTAGCTTGTAGGGGGGGGGGGGGGACACTGTGATGCATTGTCACCCAGTGCCAGACTCATTCAACCCTCGACAACATACCCCACTGGAGGTGGAAATACTACAATCTTTCCTCCACAGTCAGCACCACATAGGTATAGCCTTCAATCTTGAGAGGTCCTATGACTCCTTGGAAGTATCACATCCTAGAACAGCTCCATGACTGGGACTTCTGAGGGCAACTACGAATATTCATGTAGTCCTTCCTTTCCAGATTTTTTTTTTTTTTTTTTTATCATGTCAGTGTTATTCTTTCCAAACAAAAGAATGATGTCTTTAAGGGATCTTTTCAAGTGTGACTGTGCTATTGCCATCAAAGGCATTATGTCCACAGTTAAGTTTCCTGTTCAATGTTCACTGCTTTTGGACAATTTTGCCATATTATGTCCCTGTTCAAACCTTACAATGACCATACATCAGCTGCATCTCACAATAAGATAGCTAGAGGAGTAGACAGCCACCACAGGTTTTTAATTTTATTCTGAGAAATATGTTCCTATTAATTTTAATTCCTCTTGCCACCCTTTTAACATGCCTGGTGTCAAAATGAGGGACCTTGTTCTCAATTTTGAATTGTGGTTTATTAGTCTCATAACGTACATAATCTAAATCATTTGATTTAGGTACAGGAGACACATCAAAATTTTGCTAAAGTTTTACCATATACATACAACACCTGATTTTAACAAATGGTACCATAACAATAATACAATATAAAAATACACATACAATAAAAAACTAACAGTTAATTACAACAACTGATTTTAACAAATGGTGTCATAATAGTAATACAATTTTTTTACACATACAATAAAAGACTAACAATTAATTACCCCTTGCTCAAATTATCATGTCATCCTCTATGAATTCTTCTACTGAATAGTAGCATTTATCCCACAGAATCTGCTGTAGCCTTATTTTTAGACACTCTGGCTTCATATTAAATATATTTTTGCCCATTAGCTTGTTATATATTTTCATCCCCATATACTGTGGAGTTCGTGCATATAATTTCAAATGGTGTGTGGGTAACATAAAATTATTTTTATTTCTTGTGTTGTACGTGTGGTTAAAATGATTTTCCTCAAATAATTTTTGTCTGCTGTGTACAAAGATTATAATTTCATAAATGTATATGGAGGGAACTGTTAGGATTTGCAGGTTCCGAAATAATGGGCAACAAGATTCTGTTTGTTGTGCACTACACATGTATCTTATAATTTTCTTTTGGAGTTTCAGTATTCGAGATACACTACTTGAATTTCCCCAAAAAATGATACCATACCTAATGACAGATTCAAAATAACTAAGATATGCTATTTTTCGTGTACTCACGTCAGTAGTTTGCTAGTATTTGCATCGCAAATGCAAAGCTGCTTAGTTTATTTGATAGGAACTCAATATGTGTACTCCAGTTTAAGGTGTCCACATTTAGTCCTAGGAATTTGACTGTGTTAACTTCTTCCATAGGATGATTGTGATGATGTATTTTAAGATCCACACATTTCAAATGTTTAGTTTTGAAATGTACCACATTGGTTTTCGCAATGTTCAGTTTCAAGCCATTTAACTGGAACCAGTTTTCTAGAGTACCCATTGTGCTCACAGTGGTGCTCTGAATTTTTTCTGCATCATCTTGAATTAAAACAGAAGTGTCATCCGCAAACAGAACTGACGGGGAATTTATATTTATGGGCAAGTCATTTACATAGAATAGGAACAGGATTGGCCCCAAAATGGAGCCTTGAGGCACACCTTGTGATACTGTACTCCATTTAGAATAATAATTCACTGCATTTGATGTGACACTTACCCTTTGCTTTCTGTTGTGCAAGTATGATGTGAGCCATTTCAGAGCTTTGTCCTTAATCCCATATTTGTTTAATTTGTAGATAAGCAAGTCATGGTTCACAGAGTCAAATGCTTTTGAAAGATCGCAGAAGATACCTGCAACTTTACTCCTCTGATCCAATGATTTGCATATCTTCTCAATAAAGTTATTTACTGCATCCAGTGTGTTTTTTCCTTGTTAGAATCCAAATTGGGTACTTACAATAATATCATTTTTTACGATAAAATTTTTGATCTGATTTGCAACTACTTTCTCTAACACTTTTGACAGGATTGGGAGAATAGAAATAGGGCGATAGTTTCCCACATCTTCCCTCAACCCTTTCTTGAACAGAGGTCTCACTTCGGTGTATTTTAACACATCAGGAAAGCACCCCTGTTCAAAAGATTATTTTAGCTAGCGGGGGTGCTATTATGTCATATACTGCTTTAATCACTTTACTTGGTGTCCCATCCCACCCAGCAGAATTTTTATTTTTTAATGACAATATAACATTTTTCACATCCTTTATTGTGACTTTTTTAAAATCTGTGAGATACTCAGCTTCTTGGTCGAGTCCAAAGGGATTTACTTTACTCTGATATCCTACTACATCAACTTCTGACTTCGCTACATCTATGAAGAATTCATTTAAACACTGATATTTGAGCTGGGTTTACAACAACATTATCATCTACTTTAATCTTAGTTACTTCATTACTACTGGCTTTAACACCTAACTCTGATTTGACAACAGACCACACTGCCTTTGTCTTACTATTATGTTGTAAAATAAACTTATTGTTTGCCATTTGTTTTGCTGCCTTTACAACTTTTTTGAAGATGGCTTTATAATGTTTCACATACACAGTAAAATGTCTGTTTTTGTTATATTTCAGTTCATTATGTAGTTGCCTCTTTCTGGCACTAGAAATTTTTATACCCTGAGTTATCCATTTAATCTTCCTAGTTGTTTTGTTACATTTGGCTTTAATTGGAAAAGTTTCATTAAATATTTCAAGAAAGCTACCATGAAATTTGTTAAAGTTAGTACTACTTGAGATACAGCTGTCATAAGGCCATTCAACCTCTCTTAACTTATTGCTAAATATAGTTAGGTTTTTTTCATTGAAGTTCCTTTTCATGTGACTTTTGTTACATGAAATTTCTTTATAGAGTTTTGGTAGTTCAATGAATAATGCGGAGTGGTTAGAGATTCCTAAATCCAAGCAAAATTTATTAACATCTTCAAACACATAATTTGTTAAAATATTATCAATACAGGTCGCTGACTGTGCATTTATTCTAGTGGGTTGCATGAAGTTTGCTTTGAAGCCAAAGTTTTTTATTAAGTCATTGAATTTGGACACACCATTGTCAGCTATGATATTAATATTGAAATCAGCAGCTATTATAATATTTTTCCTTTTTTCTTTATTAAGATTTTCAAGAAGGCACTTAAATTTGAGCAGGGAAGCTTCAATTGTAGTTTTGTCTGGTACTCTGTGAATAGGAACTACTAAGACATTTAGGTCCCTTAACTCGATACAACAGCTTTCAAATATACATTCTTCATTCAAATGATTAAAATCGTTCCTTACTTCATATTTCATGTCAGAATGATTAAGTACGCAAGAACCTCCACATGATTTCTCCCGTCTACAAAAACTGTTAGCTAATTTGAAATTTTAGAGTTTATTAATAATTTTAATATTAACACATGTAAGCCAGTGTTCATTGAGACAGATAACTTTAATATTTTTAAATTCTGAAAGAATAATTTGTAAGTCGTCAAGTTTATGATTTTTGTTTGAAAATGCGGCACTGAGACTGTCTATATTCAAGAGCATTATACTCTTTTTTTATTTATGGGTTCAGGCATAGGCCTACATTTTCTTGGGTACTGTTTCAGTCTCGCTGTTTTTGTTAGCAAACACTGTTTCCCATCCCCATCATTACTTACAAGTTTCCCTTATTATTCAGAATTTTACATGTATCAGCGAACATTTTGCTGAGAATTCTGGATCCTAGCCTATTTAAATGAAGACCGTCTTTACCCAAGCATTTATTGTTTAAGAACTTGTTCGGATTTATAAAGACAGCTCCTAGATTGTTACAGATTTCGTTTACATCACGGTTTATTCTGTCTATATATTGATCACTGATGGATCATCTGTATACAATACCACTTACTACAATTCTAGATGATTTGTAGAGATTACTGGCTGATCGAATTAAGTTTTTTGTTTCACTTACAATTTCCTCTTCAGTGTTGCTTCTAAGAGAATTTGTACCTACGTGAATGAAGACTCCTTTATAATTCTTCCGAGAAGCCTCTGCTGGACCATTCTGTGACCTATGTATGTTGCTGAAGTGTTTCGTCAACTGGTGAGTCTTGATTCCTGGGCGAACATCTACTTTGCATTTTGGCACTACCACATTTTTGAGCAGAGAATCGCCAATAACAAGGAAGTCACTTGTTTCGTTTTGTTTTTCGTTACTCAGGCGCTTCGAATTCTTTTTACTGTATGTTACACTTGTCCACTTATATTTGTTTTCGGTTTTTGACACTTTCGCGTGGGTTTCTTCCGTAGGTGCAGCAGAATCGTCGTTCAAGGGAACAGATGTATCGTTCCGCCTGTTTTGATATCTTCATCTATCGCCTCAACTGTTTTGCAAGTTCAGTGACAGTATAACATTACCATAGCATACTTAATAATTTTCAAAAGTTTTCTTTCACATTTTATAGTAATTTCAGATAATTAATATACATTTTGTCATTTCATTGTTAATGCTAATTATTTAAAATTTTGTAACACAGACTTATTGCAAATCATTTAAAAACAATGTTGTAAAGAATGTAGTAGACATGCTGGTATAGTCAGGGCATTTGCTATGTATAACAGCAATGTCTAACCAAGGATAATGTTGGCATGGCACTAACATTGCTGATACAAGGAAGCACATGCACAGAGTTGTTATAGGCTAGCAGTGAGGGAGGTTGGACATGTGTAACTGTAAAAGCACATGCAAAATTAAGTGTGTAAACTTTGTGGTGCTGAAATGTCAGGTACAGTTTTGTGAAGATAAGAAGTAATAGTATGGGCCACAGCACAATAACAATTTGGGAAGAGTTCCACAAGTATCAACAGAAGAAGAATAGTGTGTGGCTAAATATGTTTAATTCTGCTCATAAAGAGAAGAAGACCATTTTGACTAATAATTGCCATCAAACCCTTATGTCACACTTACAGCAGCTCCACCTGTGAGTGAGGCTGTGCCATTACAGAAATTACCAGCGTAATTGGTTCATTTTCCTGAGCATTACAATTTTTGGCTAATTTTAATTCTGACACAATGATAATCATTTTCAGCACCACCAACAATAGGATCCTGTTCCTAACATTGTAATAACTGAGTGCCACATTGATGAAAATGATTTGTATACTAAAATCATGAGAGCCAAAAACTAATTGTGCTATTTCAAAATTTTTAAATTTGCCTTCATTCATTGTCTTTCTGAGAAATGACTAATCAAGTACTTCTGGCAAGGCAGAAGTCAAATTACTAATTAAAAGCATTACAGTATATAATTTCATGCACTTATTTATGTGTTGTACATAACAACAGTGGAAATTTATGGAGGAAGTAAGAAGTAAAATACGGAAAGACAGCCTCTCGTCTGTAGCTGACTGATGTATGGCACATAGAATCACACAACAGAAAATAGTATTTACATTAGTTTTTTAGCTCTTGTTCTTTCTGCAGTAGAAGTACACATAGACACAGATGGCCACAGCAAGACTGTTGATTATGATAACAATTACTTGGCCAGTTGGAGTTGGGGAGTGGGTAGAGGGGAGACAAGACGAGGAGGGGCTAGTGGGACAGTGTGAGCCAGAACTTTCAGCAAATGACTTGGTTGCTGCATAACAAGACAAAAGAAGTTCAGAGGGTAGACCACTGAGTCATCTGCTGAAAGACTTGCCTGACACTACCTCCCTCCTTGCCTCGTGTGTCCTTGCTTACCCACACTCCACCTCCATCTGCCCAGGCAACTGCTCTCAGTAATTAATTAATCAACAGTCAGTCTAGCCACTGGTGTGTCTATGTGTGTTTGGGTGTCTGTGTTAGTTGCATGTGTGAATGTATGTACTTCCACTAGAAAAAAAGGAGAAGCTCGAAATTTAGTGCAAATACTGTTTCCTCTTGCTTGTTTAAATGCACCACATATCAATTGTTAATCAACCACTATATTATTGCACCTGCGTGTGAGGACACTTCGGTTAGCTTAATGCCTTATTCACACCTATACTTGTTTGCTGTCACTGCATGTTTCTTGTTATGGCCACTTGAGGCCAAGTGCAGTAGTTTCGTGATTGGGTAGTAGCTATATGTTAATGGTTGCCTCACATTTATTTTACATATTTATATGTTGCGTTATTCTTGAATTTCGTACTTCTGTCATTGCCTGTTTCTTGTTGCTGCTGATTGTGACCTATTCAGAGTTCATTCATTATATTTTTGTTATTACATGTTCCAATTATTAGATGACTTTTGTTATTTTATGATACTAAAGTGTTCTTGACATGATAACTAGCTTTCAGAACATTTATAAGATCTTGCAGTGTCAACCGAGCTCTCACACATTTACATGAATTTCAGTAATTGTTATGTAAAAACATATTTTCACTCATAATAGTATCATAACTTTTGCCATTGAATGGACTGGAAACCACGATATTTCATTAAAAAACTACAGTGTACTAAATTTGAAACTCATAATTAATATCATTCTCATTAACTATACAAAATCACTTAATCCAATTTCATATTTTTTTTTCTAGTTGCCATTTTTACATAAGTGGAATGTGTTTAATTGATACTGTAACTTTCAGTAGTATACTTAGTCATACCCTACCAGTACAAAACTCTTCAGAACAGATGCTGTTTCTAAAAATTACAGGACATTAATGTACCAGAGAGTGTGGTGAGGCTACAAGGTTCCTGGGTCTCATATTAGATGAGAAGCTGACATGGTTATCACATCTGAAGAATATAAAGCCTATAGCCACTGAACATTTTTAAAAGCTGTCAGCCACACATCTGCTCCAGTTTGACAAGGCATTTGTGTGATCATGCTTCGACTGCAGATGTACGGTTCACAGATCAGCTAAGTCATCTTATCTTAACATTGCTGATGCAGCTCATCATGAGGAGATTCAATTGGCTACAGGAGCATATAGGACCAGTCCTATTCCAGCCTATATGTTGAGTGTGGCAATCAATCACTCATCCAGCAACAGATCTTTGTGATACAGGATGTATGCAATCTAATCTCGACTCTACATTTATTGGTATTCTGCACAGTTGCTCACCTTCCAGTGAAATGACTGTTCAGAAACAGAGTGCTAGCAACAAGGCTGTTTGGGGTTCACATGCTGCAGTACCTAGTGGCTCATAATAGAGACCATATTTCTATGCTTCACAAAGACTGGAGTCACCTTGGTTAATAAGGAGTCCCATAATTATTTTAGATTTGTAAGTGTACAAAAAGAATTGTACCCCAGGCTATGTTTTTAAATCAATGTTTTACAGAATTTTATCTGAGCACTGCAATTGTGTTATAGTTTACACTGACTGGTCTAATCTGGGGAATTCTGTGCTGTGTTATGTCCAGAATATCTTCTTAACATTTGCTTACCAAAGACAACCTCTGCCCAGAACCATAAGTGAAAGTATGTATATTGTGAATGGATTGTTGGCATACCTGAAACAGTAGTTTGTCCTTTGAAGTAAATCTCTGTCAATAGTAATGCAATTCTGGGAACGGCTGTACAAGTCCCAGAAACTCGGTGTAATCCTCTTTAGGGATAACCTTTAGCTGGATCGTAACATTGCATTGGATGTCCAAGAAGCTCTGGCCCTTCAGGGCTGATTTCAGTTTGGTGAACAAGAATCAGTTTGATGAACAAGAAAAACTCCGGGGGGACAAGTTTGGGGAGTAGGGTGGGTGATTGAGTACCACAACTTCCCTGTCGGTGACAAACTGCTGCACCACAAACCCAGTGAGTGGCAGGGCTCTGTTGTGGAGCAGAGTCTAATTGCCTTGTTTGGTGTACTAATGCCATACCATCTCGCAACCAATTCCCACTTCCTCTGCTGTTGTTCACACCTCACATGACAATCCCAGGACAAAAGTTCCTTCCGTTTCTGTACGTCGTCCAGGGTGCATGATGTTGCAGGCTGGCCAGTTTAAGGGACCTCTTCCATGGTGTCATGTGGTCAGAAGAGTTTAAACCACTCATAAACTCACTTCAGTGTGACAGCACACTCTCTGTGAACTGTTGTCAGCATTTCATGAGTCTCCTCCACTGATTCTCCTAGTTTGAAGCACAACAGTGCATTCATCTCTGATCATTTCAGGTTTCTATCACGTGTGCAACATCTTTACAACATAAAGATTACACATGAGAAGCACACTCATAGCACCACCACTCAGGAACTGCTCAGTCATGCCTTGACCAGTCCAGTGTGGGATTCGGCAGTATGACATTATTCATTGAACTTTCTGGACAGAGCTTGTACATTCACAGTGTAGGACACTGAATTATACATAATCTTCAGGGTACTGGGCAGATGCGGTGTAATTCTGTCACCAAATTCCCCAATTGCACAGACTCCATAAGTGTCCTTCAGGATATCCACCACATGTACCAAGCAGAAAAGTATATTCAGATGATTCACGAAACCATTTTTCACTTATAGTGGCAGGGGAAGAACGTGTCATTCTGCTGGCATCAGGGCACGTGGAAATTCAGGATAACGAAGCAGCTAATCATGGTTGCCACAAGCTTACCAACTGAAATTGCCTGATATTTCCCTGATTTCCAGACAAGTTTTAGCATTTTTCCCTGACAAATTTTGAGATCTCAAGGGTAAGTAAAGACACAATTTGGCAAAATAAAAAGTACAACTTCTGTATTTCTAAACCTGTGAGCAAAAATCTTGAGCACTAACATCAACATATTTTGTAATGAACTGTTTTTAGGTGGAGAAAGCAAGCCAAATGGTATATAAGTTTCATTAAGACAATTGATGTTATTTTATGTCAATAAAGCGAAACACATTTGGAGACAAAAATACGCATTTCGTTGGAGCCACAAGACAGGTTTTAAAATACCTTCACTGCTTTCAGAAATAACCTCAGAAAAAAGTAGGCCTCATGAAAGAAACGCATAAGGTGGGGAAGAGTTGTGTAAACCAACAATATAGGTGACTGCCAATAAAATGTTGGTTCTACTATGTTCGTTATTGTCGGTTACTAACCTCTGTGTTATGTCTATTATTCTACAGGTATTGTGTGATTTTTCTTTCAAGAAATACACGAGTACATAGCATACAAACTGCCAGCGACTGCCACAATTTTCTTCTTCTTATCATCCATACTTTCTAATATATAAACTACTTTCAAATTGCCAAAATGTAGTAGAATAAATAAAATGCCTATGAAACGTTGCACTGCACACTGTACTTGAGGTGAGACAGTCTCATTTCCTGAAATCCATTGCCCATGGCCTCTGGCCTGCCGAGGAACACCACAGTCCCGGTTCCGCGGGTAAACCATGAAAATCAGCCACATTACGCCACACACAGACAGACC
This sequence comes from Schistocerca cancellata, assembly GCF_023864275.1. Taxonomy (NCBI): domain Eukaryota; kingdom Metazoa; phylum Arthropoda; class Insecta; order Orthoptera; family Acrididae; genus Schistocerca; species Schistocerca cancellata. Next base: position 199,664,056 of record NC_064634.1, read on the forward strand.
CAGCCTGCAGGCAGATCAGTGAGACCAGATCCGATGGACAGGTCCCACATGTTAGTGGGAAACTATGGGCTTCAGATCAGCAGGCCCGATCCATTAGAGATAGCCACAGAAATGATCTGCGGTTGTGGCTCGTCATGGAAGTCCACTCGTGTGGCCAGCTATTCACGTGCCACAGACACCATATTGATGAAATTAGATAACTTGTGCAAATACTCTGAGAATCAATGCTAATGAGGATAGGTAGCAACTCACCATAAAGATGACAGTTGAGCCACAGACAGGCACACAGAAAAGACAACCACACTCTCACAACTAAATTTTTGGCTAACGCCTTTGTCAGCAAACGAGAGTGCACAAACGTTCACACAATCATTCAGACACAACTCATGGACACATGACTGCCATCTCTGGCCACTGCATCAACAACCTCTGGGAATCAGATCCAAACAAACCCCTCCTCATGCCTCCCTGCCTCTCATTGGCAGCTGCTAGGCTAGCAGCAAGTGGTGGTGGCAACACTGACTGAAAGCTGTGGAAGGGATGGGAGGCGGAGCAGCTGTAGGAAAGAGGGCATAGCGAAGCAGTGCACATACTCAGTTGCACCCAGCCAGCGACAAAGCATGACATCTCAGTAAACAAACAATTTCATGCCACTGAGACAACAACGAGATTTTTCCAGGTTTTTTTTTTCTTTCTTTTTTTCCAGATGTCAGATCAGTACCAAACATTGTATATTGACAGAGTATCAACCAAAACTCCACCATAGATTTGCTATGTGCTGTTGTCCAGGAGAAGCTGCATAAACAGTAAGTAATAAGTGCCACCTGACCCGCAGAGAACATGGAAAAACATAAATGTGAGCGTCTGTAGTCTGGAGCTCCCCATGGGGAAATGGGTAGACCTTTAGTCTGTCGTACCAAGGGTTTCTGATTCGAGACCAGGTCATGCCAGTTTTTGTACTGAAGTTCATGTGAAACTGTTATGTGCAACATGTTCCTGGCACATAAAAGGACTTTTCGCAGTTTATAGCAATTTGCTGTTGGCAGTCCACTTTTGCTTCCTTTCTTTGAAAGTACCGAACTTATAGAGTACATTTCTAGTTTCACAAAATGAACATAATGAACTGCATCACACATCTGGAAGCCATTAATAGTAGTAATTATTATTATTTCCACAACCGCCATTAATACTGTGGCATAAGTGATGCAATTGTTCCTTTATTCACCTGTTCTGACAGTTCATTTTGCAAAACTACAATTGTACTCTATAGGTTTGCTACTTTCAAATAAACAAAGCGAAAGTGGACTGCCAATAGAACATTGTTATAAACCTCGAACAGTCCTTTTAATTGTTAGGAAGATGTTCTCCAGTATAACAATTTCACATATACTCCAAAGCTAGCATGACCACAGCTCCGGCCTAGGACCCTTGGTACGACTTCCTCACAGGAGGTCTACACTGCAGATGCACACAGAGTTATGTTCCTGTGGTGCATGGGTCAGATGTCATTACCTACTTTTTGCACATCCCATCTTACTCGACAACACGTAACACAAACTGTGTCAGAGTTTTGGTTGACACACTGTTGAACTATAGGTGAAGGGCAACAGGCAGATTCCATATTTCTAGATTTCCGGAAAACTTTTGATATGACACTTCATTGCAGGCTGTCAACAAAAGTATGAGCACATTGAACATGATCACAAAGTTACTAGTGGGTGGAAGTCTTGTTAAATTATAGACCCAGTATGTTGTCCTTGATGGCGAGTATTCATCAGAGTCAATGGTATTGTCCGGTGTGCCCCAGGAAGTGTAGTTGGACAATTATTATTCTCTATATACATAAATGATTTGGCTGACACAGTTGACAGTAATCTCTGGTTGTTTGATGATGATGCTGTGGTGTATGGGAAGGTGTCGAAGTTGAGTGACTACAGGAGGATACAAGATGACTTAGACAAAATTTCCAGTTGGTGTGATGAGCAGCTATCTCTAAATATAAGTTAAGTGGACAAGTAGGAAAAGCAAACCCACAAAGTTCAGATACAGCATTAGTAATATCCTGCTTGACATAGTCACATCATTTAAATATCTGGGCATAATGTTACAAAGTGATATGAAATAGAATGAGCTGGTGAGGATTGTGGTAGGCAAGGTGAATGGTCAGCTTTCATTTATTGTGAGAATTTTAGGAAAGTGTGGTTCATCTGTAAATAAGACCACATATATGATGCCAGTGCAACTATTCTTTAGAACTGCTCGAGTTTTTGGGATCCATACCATGTTGGATTATAGGAAGACATTGAAGCAATTCAGAAGCAGTCTGCTAGATTTGTTACCGGTAGTACAAACAACATAAAAGTGTTACGGAGATGCTTCAAGAACTTAAATGAGAATCCCTGGAGGGAAGGTGACATTCTTTTTGAGGAACACTATTGAGAAAACTTAGAGAACTGGCATTTGAAGCTGACAGCTGAACGACTCTACTGCCTCCAACATACATTGTACTTGCAGACCACGAAGATAAGATGTGAGAATTAGGGGTCATACAGAGGAATAGGACATTGACCCTTGCCCTCTGTTCTGATTTTCAGTCGTTGGTTGTGACTCGAATGTGTGGTGGCATGCTCTGGCAGAAAGAAAAGGGGTCGCTGGAGAGAACATGGCATTACAAGCCCAGCAAGTGTTTTGCAAAGCAGTTATTGATTTTGCTGGCATTGGGTGTGTTGTGGTCAAGACGGGGAGCCAAGGCACGTGGAGGAGAGGGGGGGGGGGGGGGGGGGCTGTTGCTATGTGGACCTGGTTCACTTACTTGCCAATTGGAGAATTCATGCTGCCAGATGTGGACTCTTGGTAATTTTTCTAGGCGATTATCATGTGCTTATGTCATTTTATTTTAATGTGTTTTCTGGCCTATTTATCTACTGGAGTGTTCACCTTGAAGTTGTTTTAAGTACATTTTGTATAGAAACTCTAAATTCATATCCACAATTTATTGTGTGGGTCAGTGTTGCGATTCGTTAAGTTCAGAGTGTCGCTGAACAGTTGTAGTGCCTTGAGAATTTCGGGGTAAACTCTAGAGACACTCGTATTTTTACCATCTCGAACACATGTTATTTTAAAGATGAGTGTGTGAAAGTTAAACTGTGTCTACTGCGCTACGATTATGTGTGTGCGGTACTGGCGTGTATTGGACGTGTGATCGGCGGGGACAGGTAGTCGCAGCGCTCGCCTCAGAAGTTACACACCCAGCACAAGGAGCAAACACGACGTACTCTGTGATGGTGCTATGTCAGCCATTATTGAGAACAGTTGAATGTTGTTAAAGAAAAGAAAAGGCACTTACTTATTCACTTACTTTCGTGAGGTCTGGATGGTGGACTTGCTCGAGCTTTACAGATTGTATTTGTTATAAAGTATGTAAGAGTATCTGTCAGACCGGTAATTGTTGGGCTTACAAAAATGAATCATTTATATGGTGTCTTGTTTGTGGAAGTGAAAGTATAGTGAGATTGGTTTAAAAGTATCCTAAGTGTACGGAGTTATTTTAAGAGTATAAAAAATTCCTCCAAAACAGCATCTTATTTTCGGAGAAGAAGTTGGGCAGACAATTGCAGCCGGCTATCCCGATAAGAAGATCGGCGAAACAACTCCATGTAAGCTCAATAATAAAGTGGGAGTGGGAGTCTGGCACACCAGCACCGCACTACTCCCTCTAGTCACTGGAAACTGCCAGAACGTGGCGACCAAACTGATCAGGACTTGAAAAGGAGGAATTTGTTTGGAGTAAATAGAGACATGAAGAAGTTGAGAGTTGCCATAGCAACCCTTAATAAGAAGATGGAGAAGCTGGTTCGTAGGTTTCGATTAAGAAGATTTGGATGTGGGAAGGAAGCAATCCTCACACACGCAGTAACCAGCCAACGTTGCTGGTTGCCATTTGAGTTGCTGACATCGCGACCAACGTCCGATGCTGCCGGCGCCCATGCTATTCACTGGTGCCGATTCTACACCTCACTGACGCAGCTTAGAACTCTATGCGGGATGAGCTAAAGACAACAAATACTTGAATATAAAGTAGTGTGGTCATTATTCACAGAGGTGATTTTTTTTAATGGTCACAAGGTCAAAAAAGAATAAAAATATGGAGCAGGAACAACAACCTACAGAAACTTCTGAACCAGGCATGGCCGTAAGAATTAGTAGAGAGATCCCAGATTCGACTAAATTAGCAAATTTAATAACTGCTCAAATTTCCTCTTTAAGTGAAAAATTAGATGCAGATTTAGCTTCTATAAGACAAGAACTAAATTCTCAAAATGCTTTGTTAAGGGAAAAAATAGAGGGACAAAGTGTAGCTGCAACTGCTCAAATTGACTCCTTGAGAAATGAAGTAAGTACAACTTTAAGTGAAAAATTAGAAGCACAGGATGAAGCTTTAAATTCTAAATTTGAGGTGTTAAATGATAAAGTGGAAAATTTACAAGTAGATTTAAAGAATGAATTAAGTAATTCTTTAACTGTACAAATAAATCATATGTTTACGGACTTTAACCAAAAGCAGGATGATCAATTTCAGCAGCTGACCCAGAAATTAGAATTTGATATTGAAGACATGTGTAACAATATGGAGTCTGAATTTAATGAAAAATTAGGGCCATTTCAAAATGTATGTAATGTTACGTTCGATGCAGTGAAACAAAGATTACACACCTTAAAAGATAGCATTGAAAGACTGGATAAACTGATCCCTATTGTCCAATCACAAATTGCAGGAGTCAGCACTCGAGTAGATGATGTGGAGAGAAATTTTAAGGAAAAGCTAGCAACCACAGACACCATAAGTATAACCAAAAAGTTGCTGAGAGGGCAAACCCAGTCAACATTCTATCACGTTTAGCTTCAGAACTTGTTGATACTAAGAAAGGCATGGACGATTTGTGGAAAGAGTTTAAACTTATCCAGAATAAGGTAGAGAAAGGGGTGGCTTTACAGAATGTAGTGTTGACTAGTGAGTTAGAGACAGATTTACAATGGGGAGCAAATTCTGGACTCTCCAGACAATTTCCCAAATTTAAACCAGATGGAGACGTACACCCAACTCATTTTTTGAAACAATTTAATCAAGCCTTACCGAAAAATTGGGAAGATGCAAAAAAGATAGAATTCGCTGTAGTTTACATTCTAGGAGAGGTTTCAGAATGGGGCACAGTGAATATAGAGAATTTCTCATCTTGGGCAGACTTTCAGAAAAAGTTTAAGGAGAAATATTGGTCAGCATGTGCCCAATTGAAGTTAATATCCGATTTATGGGACCCAAAGTATAACAACCATACATGGGGTACGATGAGAAAATATTTTGACTGGCATTTAACAAGAGCAAAATATTTAGATAAATCAATGGAGGAAGAGGGATTGGTAAGATTTTGATAGGGCAATTGCCCACTTACACTAGGAAAGATGTATTATGTAGTGGGTGGAAAACGGTAGAAGAGTTGTTATCTTTTGTAGACGCACTTACATAAATAAGGACCGAAATGAGAATGTGCATCAAAATCAGAATCATAACTACAGACGGAAGAATAATAATAACACTAATAATAGTAATTTCAAAAGACCAGAGACGTATTTTGCTAGGGTAAGCCTACACTGGGGTAATCGGAATAGGGGTAATGAAAATTATCAAAAAAGACGTCCACCTTCGAATATAGGCCCAGTAACTACACAGGAGTTTGTACCTGGTAACAATAGAGTACAAAATGGAAACGTCATACCTAGGTTTGGTAACCAGCTGGTGATTACAAATAATAAGGGAAATGTTGGGCAATCTGGATCCAGGGCCAGGGCCCAGGTCGTGAAAATACATTAGAAGGCCTACCTTATAGTAAGTATGCTTGCTTTGCACATAAAGTACCAACAAAAGATTGGTTGCTACTAGAAGAACCTGGAGCTACAGTTAATCCACAACTTATGATTGGAAAGATGGAAGATTTCAAAGTTGGCGTATTTATTGATTCTGGTAGTGAAGTTTCACTTATTTCTAGTGGATTCTTTAATACAGTAAGAACTAAACATAACTCACCACTATTACTAGTAACTGGAGTATACATAGTAGGTATAATTGGAACTAAAAGTAAGGTTGTCAAATATGAAACCCAAGTAAATTATTATGTTCCAGCAAGCAATGCTGGTAGTAGAAAATATTAATAGAGAGGTGTTATTTGGCTGAGATTGGCTGTCAGAGTCTAATGTCATATTGAATTTTGAAGAGAGCTGTCTTTATTTTGGACTCAGTGATGATAAATATTGTGTTAAGTTTCTAGCAGACAGTTATATTGATAAACAAACGACTGAACACCAGCGTTTACGATTAACCGCGACAGCACAATTGTCACCAGAGATGGAAAACGTATGTCACACATCACAATGAGCTGACATAAAAAGTAAAGTAAATGAATCCCCAATATTAAACAACTACCAAAAATCAGATTTAGTTGAAATTCTATTAGAATATGAAATGGTATTTTCGGATAGTCCAGATAGTATTAGTGACTACATATGTAAATTTAAGATCAAAGTTGATACTTCGTTCTTTTGTAAACCATACCCGATACCGGTGAAAGGTGAGCTTAAAGGAAGCGGTTAAGGAGGAGACAAATAAAATGGTAGATAATAAAATAATAGAATGCAGTATGAGCGTTATAAATAATCCTTTGGTAGTGGTGAAAAAGGCTACAGAAGGTGTGAGTCTCGTACTGGATGTGTGCACCCTGAACAAACGTATAGAAACCAAAAGAGATAGACCTATCGACATCGATGAATTATTATCCAAAATTGATGGACCTGACTACTGGGTATTGGCAGATCTGGTTACATCCAGATTCAAGGAAATATACAGCATTCCTATTTGATGGGAAATCCTATCATTTTAATGTGTTACCATTTGGGCTAAATATCTCGGTATCAGTATTTATACACGCACTGGACGAAGCGATAGAGAGAGAGTTATTAAAGGATTTAATAATATATATGTAGATGATATACTGATAATATCACCCACCTGGAACAAGTATTGCTTAACTTTGAAGAAAACCCTAAAAACATTTAAAGAAAAAGAAAAGGTATTACAATAAAATTGTCTAAATCACACTTTGCAAGGCAAGAGCTAAAATTCTTGGGACATATCGTAGGTGTACAAGGAATTAAACCCAATCCAGAATGTATAAAGGCCATTAAGGAGCGTCCACCACCCAGAAACATAGGACAATTGAAGGCATTTCTTGAAATGGCAGGGTATTATAGACACTATGTACAAAGTCAAGAGTTTAACGACCTTCGACTTTTGCGCTTATTATGAAAGGCAATACCATGGTGTTGGACCAAGAGGCACATGATGCATTTGAAAATGTAAAGTGAGCCCTGTCAGAATCACTGACATTGCATCACCCAGTGATGGGGGAACCATTTAAGATTTCAACTGATGCATGAGACTATAGTATCGCCGCAGAACTTTTCCAAGGTGAATGGGGTACAGAAAGTATTATCCATAGGCTAATAGCTTTTGCTTTTTGAATTGAATTATACAGCAACAGAAAAAGAATTATTGGCCATAGTATGGGGTATACAAAAATTCCAAACACTGATATGGGGGTCCGAAATATATGTCTATATAGATCACCAAGCACTGTCATTTCTAATGAATAGCCGATTACTACAAAGTAGATTGATGTGCTGGATGTTGCTTCTTCAAGAATATGACATTAAGATCCAGTATGTAAAGGGTTCGGAGAATATTGCACCCAACGCTTTGTCTCGGCTACAAGTAGGCATGAAAGAACTAAAGTGTACAGAAGGACCTGGTGTTATTGTTGCGATTAATTTTCTAACAGTAGAATATCCATGTAACGAGGTGCAAGAGATAGCTCAGAAAATAACGGAGAACATCCAACATGATCCTTATTTTACAGATATCTTTGCTATGTGTGTTAGGAAGTCACTGCCGCCTAATCAAGAGAGAAGGTGGAACATTGTAGGACATAATCTGTTCTGGAGAGACAGTAAGACAACGCAACATTGGCGTGTATGTATACCGAATTTAGTAGATGATGAGTTAGTGTGGTACATTCACACGGGGTATGGACATTTCAGTATAAAGAAATGTATTACACATATGAATAAGTTCTATTACTTTAAAAAGCTGGGACATAAAATAGCATCAGTCATTAAAACTTGTGAGATTTGTCAGAATGTAAAAGAGGGTAACACTCGTGCTAAATATAAAATGTATCCAATTATTCCTAAAGCATTACATGATCCAACAGCTGCAGATTTCTTTGGACCAATTCCAAAAGGAAAGGGAGGAGTAGCTTACATTTCTGTCCTCATAGAATGTTGGTGGAAGTATGTGAAGTTCTACCCTATTAAGAAGCAAACACACTGACAATTATACATTGTCTACAACAATACTTTCTCGAAGTAGGCAAACCAAATCGATTTCTTTATGACAATGGACCTCAATTTGCTAGGAACAACTTTAAAGAGTTTTTAGCATGGGAAGGGATTCATCAAATATTAATGTCCAACTATAACCCATCTTCTAACCCATGTGAAAGAGTTATGAAGGAAATTGGGAAATTAGGCCGCACTTACTGCCATGAAATCCATATGTCATGGGCGACAAAAATTAAAGATTTCAAGCTTCTTTTATATGAATTACCATATTTATCAACTGGACTAACACCTTTGCAAGTGGTTGGTAAACCCTTTGTAGGTGAACTACTTATTAAATGTTTTACTTGGCCAGAACAACCTACTAATTACCAACTGCATCAAACGATAGTTGCTAAGAACTTAGTTAAGAGAGCACAACAACGAGTAAGCAAACATAACAAGAAGGCTATAGAACCTCAGTATAAGGTCGATGACCTAGTCCTAGTAAAACAGCATCTTCAGAGGTCTGCCCTGAAGAAAGAAACGCATAATTTTTTCAAAAGTATGTGGGGACTTACCAAGTGAAATTGGTAATACACCCAAAAACATTGTTTTTAGTGGATCCTACAACAGGAGAAGAAAGAGGGAAATATAATGTTAAGGATATAAAGTGGTATTTTACTCGGGGACATTAACTTTCTGTGTTAACAGGCGGAGTGACGACCGTTGAATCACGAGTTGGGTTCGGTGTTACGTCCATATTTGTTTTCCCACATCGAATTCTCTTCAAGTCTTATACTATCCTGTATTCTGTTCTCATCCTCTTATACTGTCATATAGTTTAGTACTTCAGCATACTCGTCTTGACTTGGCGGACAAGCAAGAGTTGCAGCAAATCACTGATAGCAAGGTCATACTGCTTCTTGTGGATGTAACAGTAAGTGATCTTGTCATTATACGCAGTCTTACTTGTTTTATGGGTGCTGGGATCCCCAGTTATATAATCACCTTGATGGATTTGTTGTTATATCAAGTCAAGACTGAATCATTTGGTAATACCTCGTAATATGTAAGTCAAATGCATGCTCCGCTCTGGTCATCAAGGACCTCGAATCTGATCATAGTTAGGTTTTATTTTTGCCGAAAGTAATCTTTGAACATAATCTCTTCATCAGTTTTCCATATGAACCTGTGTGCAGAGGTATTCATGGATGACAACTGAAAATAAATTATATCTGCTGGAACATTTTATGATGTCCTCCTCGGTTATTCCAGGAGCACCATTGCTGGTCTTCGTGACTTGTCCTGGGGTCTTGACTGTAGTGTCGACAGCAGCCAACGCAGTCTCCACAGATTGTTAGGTCATAATTTTGCCTAACCAGCCAGTCTCTCCAGCCATCCGCATATAGTTAGGTCATATTTTTGCCTAGCCAACCAATGTATAGTTAGGTCTGATTCGGGCCTAACTATTGGAGGATACGATTTAATATGAATATTTATATATTTGTGATAATATAATACTTACTACTGAATATTTTATACCTTTTGTGAGAAATAATGTGAATGATACGATACGATGTAATATGAATAATTATATATTTGTGATGATATGATACATAGTTTCTACTTACTAGTGAATATTTTATTCCTTTTGTGAGATGTGATGTGAATGGGGAGGGTTTATATAAATTTTGAAAGAGGTGGGTAGTGTAGGTACAAACATAACTAACACTACACTAACACACACACCTTTCAGACAACCCTCGCAGACAAGTGTGACTGATTCTTCACCATTTGCCTTTCCATAGGAGTTGCTAAGATCTTTCTTCGGGGACTTCAAAGGTGAAGGTGAGAACGTCTGTTCTGCAGGAAACGTTTAACATCATACATCCTCCGGCTTCTCACTCAAGAACTGGCGAAGTAGGGATTCTGGGGAAGGGATGTGGGAAGGGTTTCCTGTCTTTGGGGCTATCTTCTTTCACTTCTTCGATCTTAGCAACCATTTCTATCTTTTCCTTTCTTACTTCTCATCTGAGTACCAGTCTATCTTTCCCTCTTTCCATATGCATACACTTCTATCGCTGAAGTCCTCCTCAATTTCCATGGTTTTCTATAACCTTCAACTTATTTTACATAAGCAGGCCGAAGAATCATGCTACACGCCTACCCATACACATACACATACACACAATGAAACACAAAGACACAAACAGAAAAAGACAATGTGAGAACTGTTGGAGGCAGAAAATTGTGCACATAATGATGGGTATGCACACATATTTGTGTGAGGTGACAGTTCCACATCACATACAGGTATGTACAGGGATATATTTATATATGTAAGAACTAAGAGTATTCATGGTTGTTATGACGGTACATATTGTGATTCATTATGCTGCATTGTATACCTAAGTGTACAGAAATATGTTCCGATTTGATATCAGTCTAACAACTATTTTGACAAATTGTAGGATAATGGGACAAGTAGAGTATAAGTAAGAAAATATATACCGTTGGTTGCAAAAGCTTGAATTTTGTGTGTATGTATGTGTTTGATGTGAATCTTCAAGTTTTCGCGGCACAAAGACTGCTCCATTAAGTTTCGGGAATGCAGCCGCATGAATCCTGCTTCTTCTTCTAATATTTCGGCTGTATACCTTTCAGCCATCTTCAGAGAGAGCCGTACGACTGACGCTCCAGCGCTCGCTCCATCCTTTTAAACTCGCAGACCGCACCACTGCGCATGCGGCCGAAAGACATTCCTCTACGTCCTATCGTGAGCAATATTGGTTCTCCCAACTATGATTGTGCCAAGCACCTGGCGTCACTATTGAGGCCGCTTGTGGGAAAATGTGATCATCATATAAAGAACTCTGCAGATTTCATTGGCAAATTAAAATCTTTGAAACTGAACACCTCCGATCTATTAGTTAGCTTTGATGTAGTGTCGCTATTTACTAAGGTACCTCTCTCTGAATCTTTAGATCTCATTGGAAAAAGTTTTGATAAGGAGATTTTAGCTTTGTTTCACCATGTGATGACCTCCACACACTTTTTATTTAATAACGACTTTTTTGAACAGACTGATGGTGTCGCCATGGGTAGTCCTTTGTCACCCTTGGTGGCCAATTTATTTATGGAGGACTTCGAGGAGAAGGCCCTGGAGTCTGCTAGTTTGAAGCCTACAGTTTTTTGGAGGTACGTTGATGATACCTTTGTAGTGTGGCCCCATGACGAGGACAAATTGCAGGACTTCTTAAACCATCTGAATTCCATCCATGGACAAATTCAGTTTACAATGGAAGTGGAAAAGGAGGGATGTCTTCCATTTTTGGATGTTTGGTTCGGCGTAAAGAAGATGGCACTTTGGGTCATGCAGTATATCGGAAACCGACCCATACGGACTTATATTTACATGCAAATAGTTGTCACCATCCTTCGCAGACGAGTAGTGTTCTAAGAACTTTGGTACACCGAGCACACGTCATATCTGATGAAAGTAGTTTAAAAGACGAACTTTTACATCTGAAGAGAGTTTTTGAGGACAATGGGTATTCTCCACAACAGATACGTAAGGCACTACAAATAAAACCTAAGGTGTCCGTAAGGAATGCAGAAGATGACAAGGAAACATTTAAATCCATGGCTTTCCTGCCGTATGTGGGAAGCCTTTCATCCAAAATAGGACGGATCCTCACTAAACATAAAGTAAAAGTGATTTTTCGTCCACCGGCGAAGACGGCTGCACTCCTGGGTTCCGTTAAAGATGACTTACTACTCCGCAAGCCTCGAGTTTACAAGATACCATGTGAATGTGGCCTCTCATATATCGGACAAACGAATCGTACAGTCCAAGAGAGGTGTACGGAACATCGCAGGTACACTAGGCTCTTACAGCCCAGTAAATCGGCTGTGGCAGAGCATTGTATTGATTCTGGTCACTATGGTATATGAAAATGTTGAAATTCTGACTTCTGTTTCATCTTTCTGGGACTCCGTAGTAAAAGAGGCCATTGAAATCCGCTTAACGAACAATCTAATTAATAGAGACAGCGGTTTCACATTAGATAAATCATGGAATCCGGCACTTTCAATATTGAACTTACAAAGACGTCGCTACAGTTCATCTCCCAGTAATACATCGACCTCCCAGCATGGATCGATTGCGCAGCCACAGACGTAACTCATGCATATTGTACGTCTTTGCCGCCGATCAACAACACTGGTGCCTTGTTTATCTGTGGCCGCATGCGCAGTGGCACGGTCTGCGAGTTTAAAAGGATGGAGCGAGCGCTGGAGCGTCAGTCGTACGGCTCTCTCTGAAGATGGCTGAAAGGTATACAGCCGAAATATTAGAAGAAGAAGCAGAATTCATGTGGCTGCATTCCCGAAACTTAATGGAGCATGTATGTGTTTGTTTGTTTGTGTGTCTATCAACCTGCCAGCGCTTTCGTTTGGTAAGTCACATCATCTTTGTTTATAGATATATTTTTCCCGTGTGGAATGTTTCCCTAAAATAGAGGGAAACATTCCACGTGGGAAAAATATACCTAAAAACCAAGATGATGTGACTTACCAAACGAAAGTGCTGGCAGGTTCCCAACCAGAGATGTCTGTCGACACAGAAGTACAGAGGCAAAGATGTTGTTGAAAGACAGGTGAGGTATGAACGGCGGCAACGAAATTAGCGGAGGTTGAGGCCTGGCGGATAATGAGAAGAGAGGATATACTGAAGGGCAAGTTCCCGTCTCCGGAGTTCTGACAGGTTGGTGTTAGTGGGAAGTATCCAGATAACCCGGACGGTGTAACACTGTGCCAAGATGTGCTGGCCGTGCACCAAGGCATGTTTAGCCACAGGGTGATCCTCATTACCAACAAACACTGTCTGCCTGTGTCCATTCATGCGAATGGACAGTTTGTTGCTGGCCATTCCCACATAGAAAGCTTCACAGTGTAGGCAGGTCAGTTGGTAAATCACGTGGGTGCTTTCACACGTGGCTCTGCCTTTGATTGTGCATACCTTCCGGGTTACAGGACTGGAATAGGTGGTGGTGGGAGAGTGCATGGGACAGGTTTTACACCGAGGACGGTTACAAGGGTAGGAGCCAGAGGGTAGGGAAGGTGGTTTGGGGATTTCATAGGGATGAATTAAGAGGTTACGAAGGTTAGGTGGACAGCGGAAAGACACTCTTGGTGGAGTGGGGAGGATTTAATGAAGGATGGATCTCATTTCAGGGCAGGATTTGAGGAAGTCATATCCCTGCTGGAGAGCCACATTCAGAGTCTGATCCAGTCCCTGTATCCTGTCACAAGTGGGGCACTTTGGTAGTTCTTCTGTGGGAGGTCCTGGGTTTGGGTGGATGAGGAAGTGGCTCTGGTTATTTGCTTCTGTACCAGGTCGGGAGGGTAGTTGTGGGATGCGAAAGCTGTTTTCAGGTTGCTGGTGTAATCGTTCAGGGATTCTGGACTGGAGCAGATTCTTTTGCCATGAAGACCTAGGCTGTAGGGAAGGGACCGTTTGATGTGGAATGGGTGGCAGCTGTCATAATGGAGGTACTGTTGCTTGTTGGTGGGTTTGATGTGGACGGACGTGTGAAGCTGGCCATTGGACCAGATGGAGGTCAATGTCAAGGAAAGTGGCATGGGATTTGGAGTAGGACCAGGTGAATCTGATGGAACCAAAGGAGTCGAGGTTGGAGAGGAAATTCTGGAGTTCTTCTTCACTGTGAGTCCAGATCATGAAGATGTCATCAATAAATCTGTACCAAACTTTGGGTTGGCAGGCCTGGGTAACCAAGAAGGCTTCCTCTAAGCGACCCATGAATAGGTTGGCGTACGAGGGGGCCATCCTGGTACCCATGGCTGTTCCCTTTAATTGTTGGTATGTCTGGCCTTCAAAAGTGAAGAAGTTGTGGGTCAAGATGAAGCTGGCTAAGGTAATGAGGAAAGAGGTTTTAGGTAGGGTGGCAGGTGATCGGCGTGAAAGGAAGCGCTCCATCGCAGTGAGGCCCTGGACATGCGGAATATTTGTGTATAAGGAAGTGGCATCAATGGTTATACACACTAGTGGGCATTAAAATTGCTACACCACAAAGATGACGAGCTACAGACGTGAAATTTAACCGACAGAAAGAAGATGCTGTGATATGCAAATGATTAGCTGTTCAGAGCATTCACATAAGGCTGGCGCCAGTGGCGACACCTACAATGTGCTGACATGAGGAAAGTTTCCAACCTTGATAAAGGTCGGATTGTAGCCTATCACGATTGTGGTTTTTCGTATCGCGACATTGCTGCTCGCGTTGGTCGAGATCCAATGACTGTTAGCAGAATATGGAATCAATGGGTTCAGGAGGGTAATACGGAACGCCGTGCTGGATCCCAATGACCTCGTATCACTAGCAGTCAAGATGACAGGCATCTTATCCGCATGGCAGTAACGGATCGTACAGCAATGTCTCGATCCCTGAGTCAACAGATGGGGACCTTTGCAAGACAACAACCGTCTGCACGAACAGTTCGACGACATTTGCAGCAGCATGGGCTATCAGCTAGGAGACCATGGCTGTGGTTACTCTTGTCACTGCATCACAGACAGGAGCGCCTGCGATGGTGTACTCAAAGACGAACCTGGGTGCACGAATGGCAAAACGTCATTTTTTCGGATGAATCCAGGTTCTGTTTACAGCATCATGATGGTCGCATCCGTGATTGGCGACATCGCGGAGAACGCACATTGGAAGCGTGTATTCATCATCGCCATACTGGCATATCACCCAGCGTGATGGTATGGGGTGTCATTGGTTACACGTCTCGGTCACCTCTTGTTCGCATTGACAGCACTTTGAACAATGGACGTTACATTTCAGATGTGTTACGACCCGTGGCTCTACCCTTCATTCGATCCCTGCGAAACCCTACATTTCAGCAGTATAATGCACGACCGCATGTTGCAGGTCCTCTACGGGCCTTTCTGGATACAGAAAATGTTCGACTGCTGCCCTGGCAAGCACATTCTCCAGATCTCTCACCAATTGAAAATGTCTGGTCAATGGTGACTTTGCAACAGGTTCGTCACAATACACCAGTCATTACTCTTGATGAACTGTGGTATCGTGTTGAAGCTGCATGCGCAGCTGTACCTGTACACGCCATCCAAGCTCTGTTTGACTCAATGCCCAGGCGTATCAAGACCGTTATTACGGCCAGAGGTGGTTGTTCTGGGTACTGATTTCTCAGGATCTATGCACCCAAATTGCGTGAAAATCTAATCACATGTCAGTTCTAGTATAATATATTTGTCCAATGAATACTCGTTTGTCATCTGCATTTCTTCTCAGTGTAGCAATTTTAATGGCCAGTAGTGTATTTCCAAGTGTGGTGTCTATTGGAAACTTAGGACTGGAAGAGTAAGGGCGGACTCTAAGGGGTTAAAGGAAGTATTGAGAAGCGAGTGGTAGCGGTAAAATAGAGTTTTAGTTTTTCTAGGAGGTAGTTTTGAATTATAGTGTACATAAAGATGTATACTAGTTCAATGGACTATGAAGCCTATTCAAGAAGGAGGAGGGCGCACCCAGCATTGATTGGATGGAAAAGGGCAGGTAGGCAGATCCAAAAAGGGCTGACCTATACTGTGTGGGCAGGGCCATGAAGAAGGGGATTGACCTGTACCATAGTACATTAGGAATTTGTTTAAAGGGGTGTACCTACCAAAATGGGAGGAGGGAGTGCATTCATAGTAGCAACCCCTATGTAAGGTGTAGGTACTGTGCCTAAAAGGAAAAGGGCAGTGTCATGACAAAAGTCACACATTTTGGTAGAGATTATTCTGGTAAGTTTGAATTCTCTTTTCCACTCGCATTGTTATGTGATGTGTGATGTTACAAGGGTTGAAAAGAGCACCTTTATTTACCCAGAGTTCCTCCAGATTGTAATAAGTAAGGCATAAATACATACCTAGAAAGTAAGCAAAGTAAGAGCAAACAACAGAATACGCATGGGTCATGTACACTTGTAATTTACAATTAGAAAAGGGAACAGAAAACGGAAAAATTCTTGTCCTCGCGAATGTTAGATTTTGAAAGAGCTGACTCCAACATTGATTAAAAGCTGCATAAAACGGAAAAAAAGGAGAGTTATAGATTAAGTACACGATTGTTAAAAGGAATGTCATGCAAACTGATCGAACTATACATTAATGTTATATGAATACATATTGATGTACATAATAAACATGTATAAAATATCGTGTGTTCAAGCTAAGGAGAGGGATATGTAGTGCCTCGAGAATTTCGGGGTACATTCTAGAGACACTTGTATTTTCACCGTCTCGAACACATGTTATTTTAAAGATGAGTGTGTGAAAGTGAAACTGTGTTTACTGGGCCACGATTATGTGTGTGTAGGACTGGCGTGTATCGGACTGTTGATCGGCACGAGAACGTAGTCGCAGCACTCGCCTCAGAAGTTACACGCCCAGCACAAGGAGTAAATGTGACGTACTCAGTGACGGTGCTACGTCAGTCATTATTGAGAACAGTTGAATGTTGTTAAAGAAAAGAAAGACACTTACTTTTATGAGGTCCGGGTGGGAAACTTGCGAGAGCTTTCTAGATTGTATTTGTTATAAAATAAGTAAGAGCATCTCTCAGACTGGTAATTTTTGGGCTTACAAAAATGAATCATTTATATGGTGTCTTGTTTGTGGAAGTGAAAATATAGTGAGATTGGTTTAAAAGTATCCTGAGTGTACGGAGTTATTTTAAGAGTATAAAAAATTTCCCCAAAACAGCATCTAATCTTCAGAGAAGAATTTGGGCAGAGAATCACACCCGGCAATCCTAAAAAGAAGATCAGCGAAACAACTCCATGTAAGCTCAATAATAAAGTGGGAGTGGGAGTCTGGCACACCAGCACCACACTGCTCCCTCTAGTCACCGGAAACTGCCAGACTATTTCAAGTTATCCACACTGGGGTTTGGGTTGTTTCACTGAAATTGTTACATGGGTGATCATTGTGGGTATTTGTTGTTTTATCCTCTCTTGGTATTAGCATTGAGTCTGTTGCAGGCAGCACTGTGTATTGCCAAGCAGACATATTTGACAGGGTTGTTTCTCTGGGAGATATTTTCTGGGGAGTTTTGGGTGTTGCCTCTGCACCGGATAAGCAATGACTGTAAGGCAGTTTTATAAATGTATATTTGGTGAACTAGTCTTACATCAATTTTGATGTGGTTTTGCCGTTGAGATTGTGTCACTGAAGGGTTTGCTTAGGGGTGTTCTGGGCTTAGTTATGTTAATTTGATTTGGTGTCCACATGGTTGGAATGTCCGTAATTTAATATTTACTAAAGCATGCACTGTACTCTAGGTATCTATGCAAAACTTGATTGCCTGTGGGCCTTGAACTGCTATGCACAGGCTGGAATGTTCAAGCCTGATGGGGCTTGTGATCCTTGTTTCACATACCTATAGTCTATCACTACATTGTTTGTCCCTCTGGTGACTGCTGTGCTACCAAGACATTAACTGTGTATATCATTGTATGGAACAGTGTTATTGGAGCCCACTCCATGCATGGAATTCATATACAAGATAAACTGTATTCATTTTTACTACCACTCAAAGTCTGTGACACTGTTTTGGAGTGTTTCCTTTAATAGCTTGGGCTCTCCATGCGGTCACTAAATTCATTGTTACAGAAAAGGATTTTAATTTTGTATGTTACCATACATTCAGGTTGTATATTGAGATTGGTTGTTATTGTATTTTTTAAAAAGTCAACTTCCGCAATGCTGACCTCCACCTATTGGATGGCTCAATTAGAACCTTGATCCACATTCAATCTACCAACCAACGATACCATTTTGACAGCTGCCACCCCTTCCACTCCAGGAAGTCCCTTTCATACAGCCTGACCACATCTGTAGTGATAAGAAGTCCCTCAAAATATGCCAAGGGCATCACTGAGTGACAGTCACAGATTGGCATCACTAAGTGACAGTCACAGATTACCCACTCCTTGTCTCCCCAGTCATCTACCGTACCCTACATATGCACTACTGACAACAGAGAAGTGCCCACCTCTTGACACTACTTCCCATAACTGCAATAAAATCTCTCCACCAAGTCATGCCCTGAAATGAAAAATATCATCACAACCCCTCCTAAGTCACCCACTCAATACACAATATCCTTGTCCATCTTCATTCCACCCCTGCTCCTAACTCCTTGCCCCATGCCTCATATCCCTCTAAAAGAAAACCTAGATCCAAAATTTGTCACATATGTCCTCCAACTACCGGCTACTCTAGTCTTTTCACAGCATTTCCTACTCCATTGAAGGCAGGGCCAAAGCTGAAAGCAGCCACGTGGTCTACCAACTTACTTGCAATTACTGTACGGCATTCTACATGGGCTTTATCACTAAGACGTTGGCTGTCTGCACGAATGACCATCGCCAAAACTGTGGCCAAAAGACAGCTGGACGACACAGTTGCCAAGCATGCCATACAACATGGTAAGCTTGACTCTAAAAACTGGTTCACAGCCTGTCGTCATCTGGACTCTTACCACCAATGCCAGGTTTTCTGAACTATGTATATGGAAACTCTCCCAGAAAATTATCTTTTTATCCTGAAACCTCCTGGCCACAACCTGTCTCTGTTCCTTTCCCTATTCCCACGCAGCCTCTCACACACACCTCCTATCCCACCAGTGTACTGCATTGTGCCTTTTGCCTTCTCTGCTACTCCTCCCACCCCAAGCACTGCACCATTGTGCTGCATCTTGCAGCCCACCATCCTGTCTCCCCACCCTCTTACATCCATGCGTTCTTCAATAGGCAACACTATATCTTACTCCGCATCTACCCAGTACCACTCCCCACCACATGCCTAGTGCGCATGAAATGAAAACTATTGGAAATATAAATACCGGCCACAAAAGGCCTGTACTGTATGAATAGTAAACTTTTCAACTTGACTTGTATACTATGTCATTGTGCCCTGTATCCATCAAACTCAGTTAAGGCACCATTCATTCCTAATATGAAGCTGTATCAATATTTAATTCTTTTAATTTATGGTAATGTCCATTACAGAAAGGAAGTTCTGTACAGGCCAGACTAGATATTGGATGTACACTCAAAGGGTATGTTAAATCTTAAGTGAGTGACTGTCAGTAACTTGGATCATGAATGGGGTCTGAGAACATGATGCTGTTAGGTAGACTAAAGTTAAACAGTCCATTGATGACAATGTCAAAAAATGAATGCAAATTAACACTGGCGATGAGAGGAATGATACAGGAAACTGCATTTAAGAGAACATAAATATGGATAACAGGATGGGGATTTGAAAACTCTTACAAGAAGAGGTCCCCAGCAGTGGGATTGATGTTTTGAATCTGGTCAGGTCCAGATTTTTGTAAAATTTTAAATCTTTAACGAAATGGCTCTGATAATCATTTTTAAAATCTCTGTTCATGTGTTTTAATCAATTTCAATTTAATTTCTTTTGTTTTATCAACATTTCCTCGTCCACATTATTGCATTCATTATATCTACTTCTCATTTTGTTTGAAATTCGTTATAATTGTAAACCCTTCTTTCATTTAAATCTTCGTCTGTGCTATATTATTCATAGTGCAACAGCAATTTAGTTTATGTTTTAAACGTTTGTATGATCATTACCATGCACAAAAATTGAACATCTGGTAATGAATGGCATTTCACACACCACTGCACAGTCAATATAAAAGAATTATTTGGTCTCGTGTTTTTTAACTGATAGATCAGAATTTTCAAATAATTGAATATTATAACAGGTAAATATAATTAAATTCTTATTCACAAAAATTCCAACTGGAAAAAGAGTGATATAAGAAAAAAATGAAACAAATGAGAAAAGTTCAGATGATGATTAAAATAGTATGACAAAGGAATAGAAATAAAAAATACATTTAAACCAATTAAATGAATAAAAAAATAATGGTCAAAGTTGTTTGGATAAAGATTTAAAATTAAAAAAGTCCATAGTACCTGACGAGATTCAAACCAACAATCTCTTGCATGTGAAGTTATCATCCTATCCACTACACCACGCAATCAGACTATGTAATTCGACTTGTTTAACTTTATCAAGCACCATGCATAACTCTGAAATTTTTCTTGGCAATTTCTTGCGAATGAGAGCCCATCAGGGTGAATGGCTGCTGGGTGCGATACCTGGGATCTTAACCTACATCACCATGTATTTGGTTTAAAAAAGTCAATCCCACTGCTGGGGACCTCTCCTTGTTGTCAGTCCAGCATCTTACGCTATGCTCAGTGAATGCACTAACACTGACACTGGACAGACAGACTCCTAGTCAAGAGGCTGGCCTAATCTGCAATCATTTTTAAAAACATACAAGCACTGCAATTAGCAGGTTGGGTGAAGAAATAAGATTATAGAAGCTAGAAATTCATATAGAAACTTTATTTTAACTTTTACACTGTGATATTTCTCACTGATGGCAATTAAAAGCATTAAAATTTATTTTAAAAAATACACAAGACACTTACAAAATTATCCTTACTGAATTCTGGTTTAAATACAATGATATTATTTGATAACAGGTACTGTTGGTCAACACTTATAATACTGTACAATAAAAATGAAATTATTACGGACAATTAACAGATAGTCCAACACAAAAGTTCATGACAAACACCTCAAATTGCTGTCTAAAGTGGCAGTGCTGGTCTCAATATTCCCTGTACATCCTTATAGTGCTCACTGTCAGGCACAACCAATGCAAATGCAGCTCTCTTCGGTGCTGCTGAAACTAAAATTTTTATCAATACTTTAATAAACTGTAACAAATACTGTTGCAAAACAAGAAGGATGAAAGAGTAACAGCACACCTACATCACATGGTTCATCTGGCTCCAGATGATACATCCTGTAAAGGCCCTGATCTACGTAAAGATCACCAATGACTTTAACAGCTGAATAAGATAATCTCAAAGGTACCAAAGGAGAAAATCTTTTCTCCTGGTGGTGGAAGTGGTACCATTAGTATCAGCATAATGTGGAAGAGAGAGGCTGTCAACCTGGATTGAGGATGACTATTTACTGGCATGATCAGGACGATTAGAATGGCAATAAAACTGCGATGCAGAAGGCAACAGGATAACGCCACATTATATCCTAAGTAAAGAGAACAATTTTTACAGTAGTGATCATGCAGCTCAAAAGCCAGGATCCAGCATGGGTACAAGTGTGGTGCTCCACGATGAGATCCAATGAAAGCATCATTGTACAAAAACAGGGACAAAACCATGAACATGGAATATAAGGAAATGCTAAAAGCAGAAAAATTACAAAAACACAAAACTATTATGAGCAATAACAGCACTGAAATCTTAGACCTATGTGAAAGCAGATGAAAAGGGCAAGAACAGTGACTTAATGAGATTAATGTTTAGTGGAGGAAAATAACAATGTGCGCACCCCCCCCTCTCCCCTCTTCCACACACACACACACACACACACACACACACACTGTGCTGTCTGGACACACAATGCCAGGATTGTATTTTGGTAGGTGGGAGAGAGGGGGTGGGGGGATGGGTGTTGTATGTAGCGGGGTGTTAGGGAAAAGAGGGGCAGCAGACAGGAAGAAGAGTTGGACTTGGTAGTGACTGGGAGCAAGGCAGCAGGTTTGCTGGCTAGAAATGCAGGAAGGGGAGGTGGCAGCTGCATGGGCTAGGCTATGATACACTAATCCCACTGGTGGACAGTGGTGCACGATGTAGGTGACATGGCAGAATTGATGAGGAAGGGAGTGACAGGGCAGAGGAAGCGAAAACTGATAGGTAGAGATTACCCACAAGGGTAACAAAAGTGATGAATGTGTTGTGAGTATAGCTCAACACCCGGATAGTTCAGAAAAGCAGGGCCATCTGCTACTGAAGATGGCGCTGGTTGTAAAGCAGCCACTAAACTCTCAACATATTGTACCACTGGGTGGCCAACTTTGTTTATGGCCACAATTACATGGTGGCCATTCCTTCCAGAGGACAACTGGTTGGTTGCATATCAAAATTAAGAGCAGTGCAGTGATTGCAATAGAGATTGTATATGGCAAGACTGCTGGGCTTTGATTGTCTGTCTGTCATTGTACCCGGAAAGGAGGGACATCATACCAAAGATCCTGTCCAATTCACCAGCAGTTCCTATCACTGCCTTATCTTTTTCTCCCAGAGACAGGGCCACCTGTGAAAGCAGCCATATCATATACCAACTCTGCTGTAATCATTACACAACTTTTTTCCAACAAGCTAGCTATCCCCCAGAATCAGTGGCCATCGCCAAATTGTGACCAAAAACAAAGTTGACCACCCAGTGGCACAACATGCAGATGGGCATAACATGTTCAATTTCAACATCTGCTTCACAACTAAGGTCTCTGAATCCTTCCCTCCACCACCAGCTTTTCTCAACTGTGCAGATGGGAGTTACCTCTACAACACATCCTTCACCCCACTGGTTCCAGAACCACATATCAGATGCCTCACCCATGCATCTGCAACCCCTTCTTCCTAGCCACCAAACCTGCTGCCTCCCTCACAAGCTGCTAGCTACCCATACAAACCCCTCTCCCCTGCTTTCCCTTCATCCCACCCTACTCACCCCACATAGCACCCTAGTCCACCTGCCAAAATGCAATCCTCGCAATGTGTGTGTGTGTGTGTGTGTGTGTGTGTGTGTAGCTCGACAATGGATTTATTCCGAAACCTGGTGAGGTTTTTTCCTCTTTTGTTTGTGTTATTCACAGCACAAAAGGCAAGACTGCCCCTCCCAACAAACTCAATGTTACGCTTGTGGTCGTAAGGGACGTGTACAATCAATATTTTTGCAACGGAACAAACACAAGAATTTGGCCCACTCAAAATTTAGTCACAAGGCCCATGTTATAAATGCAGTATATTCAAAGTCTGCAATAGGCATTAGCAAAACTAGCAAGCATGCAGTTTCTTCAGTGATACGCCAGTCAAACATACTTTTTGTTCATGTATCTCTTTGTACATGGGTGCCTGTGTCACATAGCTAAATCATCACACATATGAACTGTTAGGCTCCCCACACCTGTCTAAAACTAGCACTCAACTGACGGCTAATAAAGGACAAGACATTTCCGTTCTCGGAAAGTGTACTTTGCCTGCCATGTATCGCACGCATACATGAACAGTGCCCTTTACAGTGCTACAATCACGCGAGTGTGAGAACATATTTGGTCTTGATTCTTTTGATTTGTTTGCCATAACATTCAGGACAATGTGTTGTCAAGGTCTGCATTCCATGCAAAATACAGTGTAGCTAGCTTGCTAAAAGAATTCCTGGAACTCTTTTTTGAAGGTTTAGACAAGGCTAACAATTTTGTTGTACATAGTACTCTGAAAGAAAATGCTCAGCTGAAACTTTGCCAGGCCAGAACTGTTCCCACTGCATTACAGGACACAATCGTGGTTGAACTTAAAGAATTACAAGATAGCAGAGCTATTGTGCCCATAGAAGCTAGTCAACGGGCAAGTCCACTGGTTTTGCTCGCCAAATCGTCAGGTCACATTTGCCTCTGTTGACTTTAAGTCTACAGCCAACCCACAAACTGTAATTGATACTTATCCATTGTCACGCCCAGAGGATCTCATGGACACATCAGGTGCTGGACAATACTTCTCAAAAATTGATTTGCATGATACATACCTTCAAACACCTGATGATGAAGAATCTCAAAAAGTGTGTGTAGTAAATACTCAGTTGGGCTTGTTTAAATATTTGCCTTTTGGCAGCACTTCTGTACCTGCCATTTTCCCAGTATTTGGAACAGCTGGCTGCACAAGTGCCAAATTGTTCAAACTACTTGGATGACGTTGTCATAGCAGATTGTACACCTGAAGAGCATATTGCAAATTTGCATACTTTGTTTTGTGTGTTATCTGAAGCAGGACTAAAGTGTAGACTGGACAAGTGTGATTTTGTTAAACCTGAGTTTCAGTATCTTTGTCATGTCATAAACAGGCAAGGTGTACATTCTCTTCAGTCACATTTGTTAGCCATAAGAGATTTTCCAGTTCCTCGCAATGTCACAGAATTGCAGTCAGTTTTAGGGAAAATGAATTATTATATTCAGTTCATACCGAATGCTGCACAAATCGCAGCTTCATTGCATCACTTGCATTGCAAGAATGTCCCCTTTGTTTGGACATATGAGTGCCAAGTAGCTTTTCAAAAACTTAAAGATGCATTGCTCAGTGATCGATGCTTAGTTCACTTTAATCCTGAAAAACCAGTTTTATTGCAAGCTGATGTTTCCTCTTACGGAGTCAGTGCAGTGCTTTCGCACAGAATTGGTAATAAAGACAGACCTATTGCTTTCACATCAAAAGTGCTGTCCAAAGTTCATTGTAACTATTCACAATTGAGAAAGAGGCTTTGGCTATGGTGTATGGTGTCACCAAATTCCACCACTATCTATATGGCAGAAAATACTACTTTGTGATGGATCACAAGCCTCTGCAGTCCTTGTTTCATCTGACAAAACCAGTTCCTGTACAAACAGCCCAAAAATTGCAAAGATGGGCTTTGTTGTTGTCTCAATACCAGTATGCAATTGTGTATCATCCAACGGCTCAACATGGTAATACAGACGCACTTTCCCATCTTCCGATTGGCCATAATACACACTTCAACACTTCTGCTGCATCTTGTTGTCACATCGATGCTTAGGATTCTGAATCACTTCAATCTTTTCTGCTGAACTAAAGGAAAATTGCACGGGCCACAGAAGTTGATTCAGATTTTAACATTTTTGCAACATACATTCGTACATCCTGGCCTCGTTCCTTGCATAGCATAAAGAATTCTGTATGTGCACCGACACTGCCTCACTGTACAGAAAAGAGCGATTCTTGTTCAAAATGACAGTGGACAGTCATGTTTGTTGATCCATAAAGCTTTGCAAAAAGAAGTGTTGCAGTTACTTCACCAAGAACACTGTGGGGGGGATTGTTCTTACAAAACAGTGTACTTGGCAGGGTACGGACACCCAAATAGAATGGATGACGTCACAGTGTCACGCATGTGTGGAAAATCAGCCTGCTCCACCACAAAAATTATCTGTTTGGCCTAAGCCACAGTCACCATGACAACGTCTGTGCAGAGACTTTGCAGGACCTTTTTGGAACACCTGATTGATTGTGGTTGACTCATATAGCAAGTTTCCTTTTGCTGTGCTAATGAACTCGACAATGTCACGAAGCACAATTCAGGTGCTGTCCTCTATTTTTTGCCTCGAAGGTTTACCTGAATTCACAGTGTCAGACAACAGCCCTCAGTTCACATCAAATGAATTTGAAACATTATGTGAACGCAGCGGCATACAGCATCTAACTAGGGCACCGTTCCATCCGCAGCCAAACGTAATGTGGAACATTTTGTCAGAACCTTCAAGCAACACATGGCCAAACTTCTCTCTGCAAACACCGGGATCAAACATTGCAACTATTTCTCACCTCCATGAGTGGACCATCGCCGGCGGAATTGCTTCACAGCAACCACCATAGGACACTGCTCCACCCTCCTCGGCATCCAGCACTGGAGTAAGGCCACAAGTATTGCTTCTTGCCACATGATATTGTCTTTTACAGAGTTTTTAGTGGCAGAAGATGGTGTGCGGGGACGAGATCATCTGTCGACTTGGCAGTTGCATGTATCTTATTTCAGGTCCAGATGGCATGCAGCACCACCATCAAAATCAACTTCACCTCTGTCATGAGCACGATGATCTTTCAGTGTCTCTTCCCCCAGATTCACAGATCCAGAGGACAGTGCAGCCACAGCAGCCACCAGAGGGTGTCGTCACGACACCGTGGGACGACCCCATGGAGATGGAGCCTTTGCTGCCTCTTGTCCTACCAATGGAGCTGGACCGGCAAACACCACAGCAGTCGCCACCTTCATCTATTTCATGGCATCAGGTTGTGGACGCGTACCCTTCTGGTCGTTTCCCGGGGCATGATTGCGCCAGAGCAAAGGCCGTAAGGTGGGGTACAACCGGAAGCTTGATGTCCACTGCTGCCACAGCTTCCGATCCAGCAATGCGCCCACACTCCTGCCACCCCTGGTGCAGTCGCACTCCCTACACGACGACAGTCCGTCGCTTTTGAGAGGTAGGGGGGAATGTTTCAACGTAACGACAAGTGCCGGCACAAAGATGAAGAATGCATGGGCAGAGAAGGCTGAGAGACGACGTCAGCCAATATTACGCTGACTACGACCACACTACGACAGGAGGAGCCTCTAGCCAAAGACAATATAAGTGCCGCTCCTGCCAGCCTCGGCCAGACAGTAGGAGATGGGCAACTAGCAGATCCGGACTAGAAACCATGCGCTAGAAGCGAGGCCCTAGAAAAGCCGTTATTAGTGCTCCATGTCCATTGTATGGACATTGTATATAGCGAAGGACATTGATTATTTGCATGTTGCCATTTGCTTGTGACCCAAAGTTAAGTATTGTCAATCTACTTTATTGTAATAAAACGATTACAGCGATTTGCTTGAATTATTGTACAGCTATCCACGAAAGAAGCATCCTTCAGGCACCCTATAAGAGACGAATGGGCAGGACACGACAGATTCCCCGTTCATCTCTGTTCCCCTTGTATACTTTTCTTACCATTCATGTACATGCAACACTACCAGGCAGCATTCAGTCTCATCATGTTGTTTGTTGTTATGATCTTCAGTCCAAAAACTGATTTGAAGCAGCTCTCCGTGCTAGTCTATCTTCTGCAAACTTCATCTCTGCCTAAGTACCACAACCCACATTCATTTGAAGCTGCTTGCAATACTCAACCTCTGGTATCTCTCTACAATTTTTACCCTCCGCACTTCGTTCCATTAGCGAATTGACAACTTATGATGCCTCAGGATGTGTTGTATAAAATGATACCTTCTTTTAATAAAATTGTACCACAAATCCCTTTTACCCCAATTCAATTCACTTGACAAATCCCCCTTTTTCAGAAATGCTTTTCTTTTTATTGGCAGTGTGCATTTTGTATCATCCCTACTTTGACCATCATCTGTTATTTGCCTGCCCAAATAGCACAACTTGTCTACTACTTTTAGTGTTCCTTCCTATAATCTAATCCCACCAGTATCAGCTGATTTAATTCAGCTACATTCTATTAACCATGTTTTACTTTTGTTGATGTTCAATTTATAATATCTTTCCATGACACTATCTGTCTAAGTCAACTGCTCTTCCAAATGCTTTGCTGTTTATGATAGAATTTTTATTTCTCCCCCTGAACTTTAATTTTCTTGCCAAATTTGTCCTCTGTTTCCTTCACAGCTTGCTCAATATCCACATAAAATAACATTGGGGATAGGCTACAATCCTGCCTCACTCTCTTCTAAACTACAGCTTCTCTGTCGTGTCCTTTGACTCTTATAATTGCAAATGGGATGAGAAGTTCCGCCTTATGCAAGACACCTTTTTACTTTTGTTTCACCCATACATGTTTCAGCACTTTTGTGCTATCGTCAGTGGGTTCTATTTTTATTTTTAACTGTAAATTTGTTATTAACATATTAACATTTGCGTCATTTACAACATTATGTAAAAGTTGCATTTATAACTTAATTGGCGAAAAATAACATACCTTACATTATGTTATTGTCCTCTTGTTTTGGTAGCTGTTATGCTACACAATATACAACATGTCATCTGCAAACAGCAAAACGTAATTTATTTTCTGTTTGTTATGCATTTACGAACGGAAATAAGACTGTATCATGTTTTCTTTCTGTAACTTACAGTTCTGAAGTTGTGGTACGTTTTCTTGTGTTGTTGGCGAAGTAAATAGGCTTACTTCTTTGCCTGTGTTCGCGTGGCAATGCAGTTTTTCGATTACTCAAAACATAGGCGGAGTTTTCGCTGCCATTACGTGTTGTTGTGGCTGTGTGGCATTCATTTGTTTTGTAGCGTGTTCTGCTGGGTGAGGCGCGCGAGTTTGAATTGTATTTGGTGTTAGTGGTGTGTGGTTTATGTGGGTTTGCGTGTGTGTGATGAGTACTGGGGCAGAGAGAGAGAGAGAGAGAGAGAGAGAGAGAGAGAGAGAGAGGGGATTTGTTTGTGTGTGTGTGTGTGTGTGTGTGTGTGTGTGTGTGTGTTTTACTTGTATAGTTCTTCTATTGTGGTGAAGAGAATTTTGTTGCATTTGTTGCACAGTGATGTGTATTCATTGAGTACTTTCTTTCCTTGGGCTATTGATTTTTGGATGTGGTTTTTTCTTCTATAGTTAATTTTTGGGATAGGCTGCTACTAGTTTTTAGGATGTGAAGGTCAGTTTCAATGTTTGTTGGGTGGTGGTTGTGTGCTACCAGGTGGTCTGCAAATGTTGAGTGTGTGCTATTGCTTTTCAGTGCTCTGAGGTGTTCATTATGTCTGGTTCTGAAGGTCCTGCATGTTTGGCCCACATATACAGATTGATAGCAGTTGCAAGTAAGTTGGTAGATGCCAGACTGGCTGTATTTGTCAGTGTTGGTGGTAATTCTTCCGAGTCTGCTCTGCATTGTGTTCGTAAATGCATAACAAACAGAAAATAAATTACGTTTTGCTGTTTGCAGAATACATGTTGTATATTGTGTAGCATAACAGCTACCAAAACAAGAGGACAATAACATAATGTAAGGTATGTTATTTTTCGCCAATTAAGTTATAAATGCAACTTTTACATAATGTTGTAAACAACACAAATGTTAATATGTTAATAACAAATTTACAGTTAAAAATAAAAATAGAACCCACTGACGATAGCACAAAAGTGCTGAAACATGTATGGGTGAAACAAAAGAAAAAAGGTGTCTTGCATAAGGCGGAACTTCTCATCCCATTTTCTTAGCAAGCACGGAGACAAGAAGAACTGCACCACAAGATGATTACTTATAATTGCAGTCTGGTTTCTGTACAATTTGTGAATAACCTTTTGATCCCTGTTTTTGTCCCTCCTACCTTCAAAATTGTGAAGCATGTATTCCAATCAACATTTTCAAAAGTTTTCTTTTAAATCCAGAAATACAGTAAACATAGGTTTGCCTTCTTCAATTTATCTTCCAAGATAAGTTGTAGGAACAGAACTGCAAAGTGTGTTTCTACATTTCTCTACAACCAAACTAATCTTCCCCGAGATGGCATCTACTAGTTTTTCCATTCTGCAGCAAACAATTTGTGACAATATTTTGCAATCATGACACACTGAACTTATGGTTCAATATTATTAACATGTGTCAGTACCGGTCTTCTTTCGAATTGAAGTTACTACACACTTCCAGAAATCTGAGGGTATTTCATCTTTCTCATGTATTTTGCACAGCAGGTGGAATAATTTTTGTCATGGCTAGCTCTCTCAATAATGCTGGGGAAATGCTGTCAATTCAAGGGATCTTTTTCCCCTTAGGACCTTTAGTGTTATGCTGAATTCTTCTTACAATATCATATCTCCCATCTAATCTTCACCCATTTCTTCCTCTCTTTTTATAGCATAGTCTTCCAGTTTGTTTCCCATTACACATCTCCTCCATATATCCTTTCATCAATTAAATTCAATCTGTCCTGTGTTATCCAAGGATTCTGAACCAGGTCCTCTCTTTTTACCTATCTGATCATCTATAATCTTCACTTTTTCATCTCCCAAAGCTACCCAATCATCATCTACTGTATTTCCTTCTCCTATTTCAGTCAAACATTGTCTAATGCTCCCTCTGAAACTGTCAATAATCTCTGGTTCTTCCACCTTATCCGGTGCTTCCTCAGTTTCCTACATTTTTGCAATTCCTTAATTGTTGACTTATAATCAGTGTCCAGGTCTGCCACCTGCCACTAGAAATGTCTTACAGTTTGAAAACCAATTTTAAAATTTCTGCATCACCTTACGTAATCATCTGAAATCTTCCATCTTCCCCACAATACAGGACTCTTTCAATTATGATTAAAATACGCTTAGCGCAAAATTCTAACAGGTGGCTTTCTCCTTCATTACTTTCTCCCAGTCCGTGCTCTACTATTTTTCCTTCTCTTTCTTTTCCTACTACCAGATCCTAGTCAAGCACCACAATTAAATTTTCACCCCTCTTAACTATCTGTATAATTTCTTTTACCTCAGCATACAATCTTTCAATTTTTCTGAATAATTTCTTTTACCTCATCATACAGTCTTTCAATTTCTTCATCATCTGCAATGCTAGTTGGCATGTAAACTGATACTACTGTGGCAGATATTGGCTTTGTGTTTATCTTGTACTGTAATGCTTTCACTAAGATGTTCACAGTACTTTATCCATGTTCACATTTTCTTATTCATTATTAGGCCCTATTTGGTTTCATTTTAACAACCCTGTACTGACCTGACCAGAAGAAAATTGAAAACTATTTCTATATTGTAAAATTATATTTGGGGGTCAGGAACAATTGCAGTTGAGTTTAGACTTGTATTGTGGTTGAGTTTAGACTTGTCCTGTGCACCTAAGTGACACATTCTCTGACCACCCCCGAAGGTTCAGAAGTGCTCTGAGCACTTTGCTGTGAATGTTGCGGCCAATGTGAGCATTAAACATGATCTTAGTCAATTATTTAGTGAAATTTTATTCCATTTCTTGCGAGCTGTCATCGCTGATGGTGGATAGTGACAAATTCTACATAAGCAAGCAAGATACATAATATGCAGGATGTACGCTTTCTTCAAGCGCAAAGCACCTTTACGTGCATACCACAACTGTCGCTTGGACCTGGCAACATATTCAAAAATAGAGAAAGGAATGGAGAAGAATGAGTAGCCATCTGTCTGGGAGCTATGTGTGGATGACACAGTCTGTAATGCTCTGTTCGAAAAGGCAGGCACAGAGTTCAGCTTATTATCTATATTTCTCACATCCATATCATTAACCCATTGACTGAAACAAGCTAAATTTTTAAATAGTGACATTTATAATAACGCTGCATGAGGGTGCTTCAGTGGCGAGTAAGACTGACTGTGGTGAGTATTTACAGCTGAAAGTTTGTGTCAGACAAACTACTGATCTCTAAAATAATTATGAATGTTGAGTAATAAATGTTACCTATTAGTTATTAAAAGTTATTTCAGAGCAAACACCAACAATACATTGATTTCCTTAATATACTCAGGCAGTGAGAAACGGTTGAACATCCAACTAACAACAAAGTTATTAGAAATGGAGGGCAAACTTGGTTTGTACAAGAACGGTAAAAGAAGTTAACTGTGTCCTCATAAATGAACCATACTGGCATCTATCTTAAGTAACTTAGGGAAACCAAGGAAAACAAAAACCACGACGGCTGGACAGGATAATGATGAAACACTGCTAAGTTCATTAAACTATCAAATAAGGTGGTTTATGGCTACTATAAATATATACAAACATCCACACACCAATGGGTGACATGTGTTATGTCCTTTGTCTAAACCTTACATTACATTGCTATTTAGTTCAAGTTTTGATGAGAATTTCAGTGAATACTATGTGAAAATATACTCACTCTGGTAATGAGCAACAGCGGCAATACACTTCACAGCACTTTATGCAACTGCTACTACATAAACCACAGACCATCTTGTCACAGAATGAACATTTATCAGGACTATTATCCACAGGTTGTCTGCATGACTGGCAAGTGTTTATGACAACAGGCTGAAAACAAAAGAAGAAAAAACGTTTCATAAATGAGTGAAACCTTATAAAATCAAGTACAAAAGCCTCAGAACAACAAATATAGATGAGTACTTTGCCAGTCTTGGGCTAATCGAGCCTATCAACACCAAATATCATCTCTGATTTGCGACATCATGATGATGTGGCAAGTGACATCATGTTTGTGCTAATAGTGATATAACAGAAAACCAACAATATTTATTTTGCTTCTATATCATTTTTTGGAACTGAGGTTGTGGTTGTGACATTCGCCTGCTTTATTTCTTCGTTGACAGTCCTTGGTGTTGACGTACTGCATTGTTATACTAACTGAAAAATGGGGGGGTTGGAAGTTCAAAACTGATGCAGCCAACAGTTTCACAATTGCCTTTCACAGTTCTTTACTTTCACTGTTCACAACCCCCCTCCCCCCCCCCCCCCCCCCCCCCAATATTACACAATAATATGGCCAGTTCACTACTGGTAAATGTTGACAAGCCTGCCTCATTAATAGGTTGCAGTTGAACATCTCTGGGCAGTAAAAAACCTACTTCACAGTTCTTGCAGAATAATACGGTATGTGTGGCACTATTTCTCAAATAAATTGAACGGATATTGTCATTGTTTTAATACACGGCCTATTTGTGTTACAGTTATTCCACTGTTAAGCTGATGCATTGTTGTTAATTTAAACAATACATAACTTCCATCTGATAATCGGCCATGGACTGGCTGTCTCGGGACCAAAAATCAGTCCTTTATATATCCTCACAAAAATAGGCACCTGAAATTATATGTTGTTCGATGTTTAAGTTACAGAAATTACAATTAAAACACAATTCATTCAATTAACTAAATATATAAAAAAAATCCTTCTTTTTAACATTTTCTTCTACCACAAAGGTTAGGCCGAATTATTTGTTTAAATAATGAAATTAACAGATATAGTTATACAAACCATACTTTTGACAAATCTGGTAATTCTTGGAATTAAATTAAGGGCTGGGTTTGCTAATACGTTTTTGAATAGAGCCAAATAAATACTTTAAGAATCCTAGTAGTTCTTCATCCACAGGTTTATAATTAGTACAGAATTTGCATTTCTTTATAAGTCAACAATAGAATCTATGTCACGAAACAATTACTGATTTCACCCTATAACAAAGGTGTTAGATAGGAATGGACAAAATAAATTAGGAAATCACAAAATTACACCTGGTGCTATATTTCTTAAGACTAAGGACTAACCTTTCTCTTTTATGAAAATGCAGATTATACTCACACACGTTAATGGTAATTAGGCAAAAATGAAAATAAAATGAATTTAAGGAGGCAGATGGCAAAACAAGAGAGGAAGTAAAGAGATCCCAGATTGCTTCATGACATGGTGGCATACCAATCTGTATTGTAACCCCCAAGGACTAAGTTAGATTGGAAAGTGATAAACAGGCTGTGAGCTGGCAAAGCCAACTAATGTGAGGATATGAGAATAACTGTTATTCTTATTGGGGAACACACATTAAACACATACTGTATTTCAAAACTTGATTTTCGTACACCATTTTGATGATGTCATGGGATCAAAGGAGACTAGTTATATCAGCAGGATGGATATTTAACTCTACAGTTTTCAGAACAAT
The DNA here is from genome assembly GCF_023864275.1 of Schistocerca cancellata. NCBI lineage: Eukaryota > Metazoa > Arthropoda > Insecta > Orthoptera > Acrididae > Schistocerca > Schistocerca cancellata. The sequence goes on from NC_064634.1 coordinate 199,697,884, forward strand.
GAATAAATCTGTGGCCCTTACAGTAAATTTTGGAGAATCTGAGATGCTGATACAAACCCCATCTGCATTTGGAGAATTACATTAGTATTCTACATATACCGGTTCCCAATGTTACTGAATGCATGCAGGACAAATATAAATAACTCAAGAAATCATGTAAATCATTAGCATGTTGCCACGTTTCTCACTGAGAAAGTGTACTATAATTGTAAATTTAACTTGTTCCACATCGTAACAAGAAGTCAGAAATATGATCAATGGAACACATAAATCACTAACTCCCATATTAAACAGAACATACTACACCAATAAGTAAATAATAAATGAATGCATTGAGCAGTAATATTATAAACCAAATGCTGAGAACAGAGCATGCATTTTAATGTGCATGTTTTATGGAGTTTTGTTTAGCAGTGTTCACCTTGAGGTGACAGGAGGAGAATGGAGGGGAGGGATTCCAAATTGTGTATTGAGATTCAGTTTCTGGAAGCTAATGACATTATAACAGGATGTCTCCTGTAGTGATGAATACAAGCTGACTTCTCTTTTCAAAGTCAACCAGAATCTTAGGCTCTACTACATATGTGAATGTCAAATGATAGAGAAAACTTGTTCCAGAGAGATGCCCTTCCGTCTACAGCTAATAGGTTGGCTCTTAATTACAAAAAACTGCCCATCCAGATTCCCACCAATTGTGTTCTGATTGACAATCACTCTTTTAAAATGATGGCACAATTAGGGAAGCACAAGATATAGGCTAAGAAGGTCCTGTGGAAGGCATGTCTACAACTTCTTGCAAGAGACAAATGAAGCTATCTTTAAACTGGTTTACCTTGACAATTTCATTCTTTGATTTCATGGGGAAATATTGTGGGGCAATTCAACCTGCAGACAGAACATTTTTAGGCCAAAAGGGAGTCTTTTGAATTTTACCTACTGTTAATTTAGAAAATTAATATAGATCTCTGTGAAACTTTATGGGTACGAACAATTGTCCTCCCCAACGCGACTCCAGTGTGCTAACCATTGCACCATCTCACCTGGTAATTGGAAAAAGTGAAATATTTAATGTAAAAAAAACTTAACATACTAGACACAAGAGTGTGATTAAACTGAATATTTGGAGAAAAACGCAACATACAAATACACACAGACACATAGTAAATAATTTTACACTGAGTTTTTGTTTCCTGCTTTCACCGCATCTTGGTACTTCTGTTATCGAAGTATGCTGCATAACTCTGGATGCCAGTAAACAGAAAGTAATGGAAAATGAAACGATCAGATGTCAGCCTAACCTAGACCACTGGTTACATTACAGATCAGTCTGACACCTCAACCAAGATTTCACATTCACATTTGTAGGCTTCACCAACTCTCAAACAAATCGTCTCTTTCCAGCCTAACCTAGGCCTTGGGCTATGACAAAGATTAGTGTGTCACCACAATGTAAATTTCACCTATGGAAAAAAAGTAACATTTCTATACAGATAGTGCTAAAATGCTGTTTAAAAGAAACTCCTGTGTTCTTGGAGTCTTTCGAGGTAACATGTTTCAGTAAAATCTTCTCAGTTTACAAGCCACATCAATTTGAATAAAACATCATGCTTTCAGGACCCATCTCCACCAACATCATCAACTGTCAGTATTCTGCTTATATGAGGTCTGCTCAAAAAACCCCAAAACTTTGTCCACAAAATTTTTCTTTGCTTACCTTTTACTTATTGTACATGGTCTCATTTGAAGTATTCTTCTTCACAACTGATACACCGCTCCCAATGCAGTTTCCACTTCCAGAGCCATCTTGGTACGCCTATTGCTGGATCGTGCAAAGCACCTTCTGCAGATTTTCTTTTATCTCGTCTATCTTTGCAAATCTTTGTTCTTTCAACTGGGTTTTCGCCTTTCAAAATAAAAAAAAAAGTAAGCGGGGGCCAGGTCTGGAGAGTGAGGAGGATTAGGCACCACAGTGATTTCGTTTTTTGGGCAATAGACATGCACCAACGGGGATGAATGTGCGAGTCCTTTATCGTGATGAAACAGTCAAGAATTGTCTCACCATATTTCAATCTAGATCCTTCTCACATTTTCTCATAGGCATTGCAACACATCCAGATAGTACTATCGATTAACAGTTTGTACCTGTGGCACGAATTCATGATGAACTAACCCTTCACTGTCAAACAAAACTATTAATATGGCTTTGACATTTGACCTGACCTGGCGAGCTTCTTTTGGTCTTGGAGAATCTTTTTTTAACCCAATGTGAATACTGAAACTTGGTCTCAACACCATAACAGTAGACTCATATCTTGTCACCAGTTATGATTTTCTTAAAGAACATCCCATTCTCATCTGTGTGATGGAAAATATCTTCACAGATTGCAAGGCGAAGGTCTTCTAGTCTTGACTCATGAGCTGTGGGACAAACTTGTGGCAACAAGATGCATTCCAAGATGCTGTGTCAGGACTTCATGACCTGATCCAACTGAAATGTTACATTCTTCTGCAACCTCTCTGACAGTCAGTCTTCCATTTAAACGCAAAATTTCGTTGATGGGCCTGACATGAATGTCATCGATAGACAGCAGGGTGTCATGAACAAGGGGCATTTTTAACTGCTGTCTGGCCATTTTTAAACTGTGTGAACCATTCATAACACTGAGTACAGATTAAACACTCGTCACCATAGGCTTCCAGCACCATTTGGTATTTCTCTGAGAAGGTTTTCTTGAGGACCATGCAAAATGTAATACAGACGCATTGCTCTTCTAATTCTGCCATCTCGAAATTCACAAACTGTATGATACCATGTTCTACTCAATACAGCACTGGACAATATCTAACAGACATACAACAATGAAACTTCTGGCAGTTGCACATTAAACACAGGTGTATGCAGGGATCTAACCGCATTTCCCTCCAACACATCACTGGTGCAAAACTGTGAATGTCCCACAATGTTTTGAACAGACCTTGTACAGATGCAGTGGAAGTGTCTGAAACCTTCCAGAGAGGCTCTAGTGATGCATGTGTGGAAGGCAAGTTGGACAGCCCACAGCAGCTCCATCCCGCTGAGGGACCGAATGATGTCTGGTGATGTGAAGAGCTGGCACTACACTTGAATCTGCCGCTGCTGCCTCCCTACATACATCAAGCCTCCGTCTTTGCTTTCCCTCGATGTACAAAACCCACCCCCATTTAAAGTTACTACTACAGCAGAAATAGAATGGTAATGTGCTCCGATCCATCCAAGAGCATTCACTACCAATATTGGTACTGATTCATAATAGATTCATGCATATATATATCCTTTTTTCTTAACTATTACTTACTGATCACTGTTATCAATATAATTCCTATTTTTATACTGAGACATAACTTTGTAATCAATCAAACCATAGAGAGAGAGAGAGAGAGAGAGAGAGAGAGAGAGAGAAAGAGAGAGAGAGAGAGAGAGAGAGAGAGAGAGAGAGAAGGTCTGCAGGAAGCAATAAATAAATTAAAAGCCTGCCTGGGGGCAGGCATAAGCGTATACCTCAGATCTCTGTTAAAATTGTCACTGTTTATTCTAATTTCAGTCACTTTCTTTGTAACAAAATCCCAATATGATGATGTTTGAGTCAAAACTACTGTCTTTCTTTGGTTCAGTTTCAAGAACAGAACCAAAACTTTATGACAAACTTCACTTGTTTATTTAGTTAATTAGATTTGTGTTCCAAGGATCATTTTGCACAATAGAACAAAATGATGTGAAACGACTCGTTTTACATTCACATTGTAAATTAATTTGTACTTATGGTTATGTGCTGAACATTTCTAAGTTTTTTCCCCTTAAAGAAAAAGGATACTGTACACAGTTGTGAGTTAGCAGTTCCTACCCACCACCTTCTACACACGTTACCACAATATATATTCTTCAGCGGAATAGGAGGGGTTTGTCAAAGAGAAACTTTCTCCATTGTTTTCAAATTTTACTTTGCTGTCTGTCAGACATTTTATATCACTTGTTAAGTGACCAAAAGTTTTTGTTGCAGCATTGTGCATCAGTTTTTGTGCTAAAGACAACCTTAGTATGGAGTAATGAATGACACTGTTCCTTCTGGTATTTTAATTATGTACTTCCCTGTCCTTTCAAACTGTAGTGGTTTATTTACAACAAACTTCATGAGGGAATAATATACTGTGAAGCAGTAATCAGAATGCCCAACTCCTTAAACAGATGTCTATATGATGATCATGGGTGAGCACCACATAATTCTCACCGCAATGAAGATTGATGTTCTTTCTTGAGGATGAGTTACCCTAGAACATTATTTCAAATGACATTACTGAATGAAAATATGCAAAATATGTAAAATTACTGATTTGTCTCTCCCCAAGATTTGCAATGATTTTTGTTTACCATTTCTTCTGTTTCTGTATGTATGCTTGGAGTGGTTACAATACTAGTGTCGTCTGCAAAAACAACTAATTTTGCTTGTTGTAGGGCAGAGCTACCTGTGAAACTAGTCATGTGACCTCCAAGCTAAGCTCCAACCACTGTGCTGAATTCTATGTGGGCATGACAACCAACAAGCTGTTTGCCCACATGAATGACCACCGACAAACTGTGGCCAAGGAACAGCTGGACATTTCAATAATTGCTTCACAGCCACATTGCTTCACATAATTGCCACTTGGATACTTCCCACCAAAACTAGCTTTCTGAACTGCACATATGGGAACTCTCCCTACAATACATCCTATGTTCCAGTAACCCTCCTGGCATCAACCTTTGTTAGTCATTGTCCTTACCCTTCTAGCACCTTCCCTGTTCCCATTGTAGCACTACACAGCCCTCTATTCTGTCAATGCACCCTCAGTTTTTTTACTTATCTCTTTTTGCACTACCCCCCCCCCCCCCCCCCACTCTGCCTGACCTCCCAACTGCACCTAGCTGCCCTACCCTCTCTCCATCTCGACCCTGTACACTCCCACAAGCAGCACTTTATTGTCCCCCACCCCTACCCTGCCATCCGTCTCCCTTCCCACCCCAGCCTCCTCCTTACCCCCCACTACCCAGTTGGCTCTCTCAACATACACTGCTGCTTGCAGTCTGACTTCAACAGCCAGAGACTTCAATCATGTGTGCGAATTGCATTTGCATGAGTGTGTGTATGTTGTCTTTTTTTGACAAAGTCCTTGTTGGCCAAAAGCTCACATTGTGCCTGTCTGCAACTCAGCACCTCTGCTATATGGTGAGTAACAACTATCCCTTCCATAATATTGTTGATTGTTGTATTTCTTAGACAGAGGATTGTTTCTTAGACAGAGGATTGTTTACATATATAAAGGACAATAGTGGACTTAAGACTGTACCTTGGGGAACAAGTCAGAATTATGTCCCCAGACTATACTGGTTGAATTACTAAGGACAACTTTCTACATTCTTTTGATCACATGTGACATTATCCATTGGTTGGCTATACCATCAACCCCATGAAAGTATCTACGAGAATACTGTGAGATTCACATGTCAAATGCATTAGACAGGTTGCACAAAATACCAACTGGCCCTATTTTATTCTTAAATGCTTTTAAAATCAGGTGGGTGAACATGTAAATGGCATTCTCAGTAGAGCAACCCTTCTGAAACACAAACTGTGATTTGCTACGGTTATTATTGTTGCTTTTTTTGTTTTAGAGGACAATAATGAGGGTCATATGCGTCCACATCAGAACCGTAGAACATGGAAAAGAGAGAGAGAGAGAGAGAGAGAGAGAGAGAGAGAGAGAGAGAGAGAGAGAGAGAGAGAAAGAAGAGGTAAAAGCAACTACACGTTAAGCCCAATGAACTGAAGGAAAGACAGTTGAAAACAGGTACTTGGAAAAAGGTTCATAAAATACGCCACAGAGAAACAGATGTCCTGAACTAAAGATTAAATGTCCTTCACCATATTGCTACAACAGATAAAAAGTAAAACGCAGTCTACTGCCCACGTGTTATTTGCTAAAAAGACCGATAACTCAGACGGTAAACATAAATTGGAACATAAGTGGTTAAAAAAAGGGTATTCCATCAGGAAATGGTGAACCGTCAAAGGTTGAGAACAATGAGCACAAATTGATGGGGGAGCACCATGTAACAAATGGCGATGGCTAAAAAGAGTGCCCAACATGCAACCTAGCTAATATGATGTCCTCATGGCAAGGGGACCGAGAGGAGGTTGTCCAAGCTGATGGGAGAGGTTAAATTTCCCGGAGCTCGTTCCCATGAAGGGAGGACTAGGGTGATGCCAAAGTGACAACACCTGCAGGCAGACGGCCACACAGAGATCATTGGAGGGAATGGGAGAAATAGCAGGCCAAGGTACCAGGACTGCAGCCTTAGCAGTAGCATCAGCAACCTGGTTTCCCATGAGACCGATGTGACCAAGAATCCACATACACATCACAGTGGCTCCATCAAGAGTGAGCAAGTGACAGTTTTCCTGGACCTGTTGCACTAAGGGATGGCTGATGTACAGCACACAGAGGCTCTGAAGGGCACTGAGAGAGTTGGAGCAGATGACGCAATTAAAATGCCTGAGTCTCTGGAAGTACTGCATGGCCTGATACAGGGTGAAGCCTGCTGTAAATACTGAGCAGTGCTCTGCAAGCTGATACCGAAAACCATCAGTGCCAATGACGAAGGCACATCCGACACCATGGTCAGTCCGAGAGCCATCAGGGTACTCATAGATACTATCGCGAAGTTCCATGCGAAGGTCGTTAAACTATGGCGATAGAGTCACAGCGGTATGACAATGGTAGTTCAGCACCTTCTGCATACCGACTCTCAACCAGGCTAGTGTACACGGCACCAGTGGCCAAACAGATGCCACGATGGTAGATCGTATGGGGAAAGTATAAGATGGACATATGTGCAGATGCATGAACGATACGCCCATAGTATAGTTTTGAACGAACAAGGGACCACTATAAATGGAGTAGGGCTGTCCAATCCACTCCCCAGGAAGTACCGCTGAGGACACACAGGACATTCAGGGACCACGTACAGTGGGCGGCCAGGTAAGTCACATGGGAGGTTCAAGAAAGTTTCCTATCAAGCATGAGCTCCAGGAATTTTGTAGTTTCAACGAATGGAAGAGCAACAGGCCAAAGACATAAGGACGGTGTAAGAAACCAATTACACTGCCAGAAATTCATACGAATGGTTTTGTCAGTGGAAAAGCGAAAGCCACTGTTGATACTCCATCAGTAAAGATGATCGAGACATCGCTGAAGATGCTGCTCAATGAGACAAGTCCATGGAGAACTGCAATAGATGGCAACATCGTCAACAAAAAGGGAGCCAGAGGTGCCTGGTAGGAGACAGGCCATAATAGAGTTAATGGCGATAGCAAAGAGGATGACGCTCAGGACGGAACCCTGAGGCACACCGTTTTCCTGGATAAAGGTGTCCAACAAGGCAGAACCCACACATACGTTGAAAATGAGGTCTTTTAAAAATTCCTGAAGGAAATGAGGCGCGTGGCCAAAGAAGCCCCACATGTAGAGAGATGGGATTGCACGTATGAAGGAGAAAGTGCTTGCCTGCAAGAGATAGGTTCTGTAACATCTGAATGTGAACATCATCCGGCCCTGGGGCAGAGGATCAGGATGAGGTGAGAGCATGATTTAGCCCCCTCATAGTAAAGGCGGCATTGTAGCACACACGATTCTGAGAAGATGAGGGTACTGCCCAAGCCTCTTCCACTCGTTTCAGACAGAGGAAGGCAGGATGATAGTGTGAGGAGCTCGAAATCTCCGCAAAATGGCAGCGCAAGGTGTTGGAGATAGCAATAGGGTCCCTATGACATCATGTGCTAATGTCAGGCTGGAAATTGGGGACTGGACCTTGGTCCCAGAGGGTCATCTGAAGCTGACCCATGTGATGGAAGATGGAGTGGAACTGTTAAAAGAACTAGTAAATGAAATCCAGCTAGCTTTTTTGCTATCCCAAAGAACATGATGACACTGTGCATGCTACTGTTTATAATGAATGAAGTTTGCCATTGTAGAATGACGGTTAAAAATGTGGAGAGCATGTCTCCGCACACGAATTGCGCGTTGCGGCATGCCTCATTCCACCAAGGACTGGAACACTGCACAGTAAAGAGGAAGTGCGAGGAATGGGATGTTCTGTGGTGGTAAGGATAATGTTTGAGAGATATTCTACCTGGTCATCGCAGCTGGAAAAATGTTGTTCATCGAAGGTCACCAGGGAGGTCGTCAAAGGTCATCAGGGAGGAGTAAAGCCTCCAGACCACCTTACAAAGCTGTCATTTGGGTGTGCACATAGATGAAGTAGGAGTCAGCAAACAGACAGCACATGGGAAATTGTCGCTAGAGTATGTGTCGCAGAGAATGGACCACTCGAGACAATGGGCAAGTTGGACAATGCAGAAGGATAGGTCCAAATGGGAATGGAGTATGTGGAGTCAGAAAGGAACATGGGTGCTCCCGTGTTAAGGCAGAGGAGGTTAGTCAGTTGAGAAGGTCAGCCAAGAGGGCACCTCTCCGATGGATTCTAGGAGAACGCCAAAGGGATGGTGTGCATTAAAATGACCGAGCAGCAGAGAACGGTGAAGGAGCTGGACAATAAGCTGGAGGAAGTCTGCCCTGGTGACACTGAAGGACAGAGGGATGTAAATGGTACAAAGGGGAAATGTCAAGTGAGAAAGGATAATGCCGACTGCAACAATTTGAAGACAGGTAGTCGGAGAGATTGGTTGAGTACGAACATCACGGATGAGCAGCATGACTCCCACATGAGGAGTAGTGCTGTCCTCAGGGGGAAGATCAAAATAAACTGGGAAGAAATGCGAGAGCTCAAAGCAGTCGTGAGGACGCAATTTTGTTTCCTGGAGGCAGATAATAAGTGGATGCTGCGATTCTAAGAGAAGCCATAAGTCCTCTTTGTTGGATCAAAGTCCGCAACCTTTCCATTGGAGGAGGAAAGAGGAGGAGGGAAAAAATTAAGGGGTGTCAGCTCAGTGCCTACCGAATGCCATCCATCGAAGACTCACTGCTACAGGGCGCAGAGGCTGGAGGATCCTGCTCAATGAGATCTACAGAGGCATTGGCACTCTCCTGTCGGTCTGTGGAGTCCAGGGCAGAAAAACGGTTGGTGATGTGCATTGGCAACACAGATAGATTGTCCGGGCAAGGATCTCCAAGTCAGCGAAGGAGAAAACGATTTGCCTTTGTTTGACTTCTTGGAGCCTTTCTGGTTGGCAGAGGAAGACTCTGATGTTTGTTGGCTGGAAGGACTTATAAAGTCTTCACGGAAGTATTTCTACTGTCCTTCCACCCTGCTAGTTGTGTAGCAGGTGACTTCGCCCGTGAGGTGAAAGTTTGGTGGCTTGTTGCACAGCTGGAGGAGGAGATGGGGATGCTATCAATGATGCTGGGCGATTTTACAACTATGGTACTGAATTTCAGGTGACAGGTCTGCATATCAATGTCCTCTGTGGAGCAGGATGTAGCGAGAACGGTACTGTAAGTGCCAGATGGTAGAATGCAGGGTTTGCCATTAGCCAACAACTCGCAAGCAACTGGGTAAGGCACATTTTCCTTCACCCAGATCTCCAAAAGAGCCTGCTCTTCAAGACACACGGGACAATATTGAGAGGCAGCGGCATGGTTGCCATTCCACTAGGTACCATGAGGAGAAGGAGGCGAAAAATTGTCCTCATGAGCATCCCTACCACAGGTTACACATTTGGCCAGGTGTCAACAGGACATTCGAGTATGGTTGAAACGATGACACTGGTAACAGCATATCAGGTTCAGAATGTACTGTTGGACTCTGATAACTTCATAACCTGCTTTCATCTTTGATGGAAGCACCCCTCTATCAAAAGTGAGAAAGAGACCATGCCAGGCATCTACTTTTTTCATTACCCAATGGACAGCAATGACACACTGATCAGAGAGGTATGTTTGGATTTCTGCCTTGGTCAGACCATTGAACAGCTAGTGTAAATAACAACACGGGAAGAATTCAGCATTCTATGGGCCTCGATATGAACAGGATAGCCATGGACAAGTGAAGCGGCAAGTAGTTGTGCTTGAGAATCACAAGTAGACTCCAAAAGCAAAGTGCCATTTCATAAATGAGAGCAGGATTTCACAGGGCCAGCAACTGCATCAATACCTTTCTGAATAATAAATGGATTTACAGTAACAAAGGACTGACCGTCTTCAGCATGTGAGAGGCTGTAGAACTGTGGTGCAGCTGGGAGGTTCTTTGAATCATTGGCTTCATTCTGTTTACTTTTGGTACACATTTACTGTGAAGAAGATAGGCTCATAGTGAGTAAATCTACATCTACAAGATTACTCTGCTATTCATAATAAAGTGCCTGGCAGAGGGTTCAATGAACCACCTTCAACCTGTCTCTCTACCATTCCACTCTCAAACGGCACGCGGGAAAAACGAGCACTTAAATTTTTCTGTGCGAGCCCTAATTTCATTATTTTATAGTGATGATCATTTCTCCTTATGTAGGGGGGTGCCAACAAAGTTTTCGCAATGTCATGAGAAGATCCCATCGCAACGAAAAACACCTTTGTTTTAATGATTGCCATAATTCATGTATCATGTCTGTGGCATTATCTCCCCTACTTCACGATAACACAAAATGAGATGCCCTTCTTTGTACTTCCATCAGTCTCATCTGATGCGGATCCCACATGGCACAGCAATACTCCAGAATAGGGCGGACAAGTGTGGTGTAAGCAGTCTCTTTAGCAGACCTGTTGCACCTTTTAAGTGTACTTTGTTTGGCTCTACCCACAACATTATCTATGTGATCGTTCCAGTTTAGGTTATTTGTAAATGTAATCCCTAAGTAGTTAGTTAAATTTATAACCTTCAGATTTGTGTGACTTATCGCGTAATCGAAATTTAGCGGATTTCTTTTAGTACTCATGTGAATAACTTAACACTTTTCTTTGTTCAGGGTCAATTGCCACTTTTCGCACCATACAGATATCTTATCTAAATCAATTTCAAAGTTGTTTTGATCATCTGATGACTTTACAAGACAGTAAATGACAGCATCATGTGCAAAAAATTTAATACGGCTACTCAGATTGCCTCCTATGTCGTTAATATAGATCAGGAACAATAGAGGGCCTACAACACTTCCTTGGGGAATGCCGGATATTATTTCTGTTTTACTCAATGACTTTCCGTCTATTACTACGAACTGTGACCTTCTTGACAGGAAATCATGAATCCAGTCGCACAACTGAGGCGATATTCCATAGGCAAGCAGTTTGGTTAGAAGATGCTTGTGAGGAACAATGTCGAAAGCCTTCTGGAAATCTAAAAATATGGAATCAATTTGACATCCCCTGTCGCCCTGTCGATAGCACTCATTACTTCATGAGTATAAAGGACTAGTTGTGTTTTACAAGAATGATATTTTCTGAATCAGTGCTGACCATGTGTCAATAAATCATTTTCTTCGAGGTACTTCATAATGTTCGAATACAGTATATGTTCCAAAACCCTACTGCAAATCGACATTAGTGATATGGGCCTGTAATTCAACGGATTACTTCTACTTCTATTTTTGGGTATTGATGTGACTTGAGCAATTTTCCAGTCTTCGGGTGCAGATCTTTCTGTGAGCGAGTGATTGTAATTGCTAAATATGGAACTATTGCCCCCCCCCCTCTCTCTCTCTCTCCCCTTCTTCTTCTTCTTCTTCTTTTTTTTTTTTTTTTTTTTTTTTTTTTTTTTTTTTTTTTTTTTTTTTTTGCGCACGACTTCAATGGTCATTAGCGCCCTGACTACTCTAAGAATGCACCGCGAGGCACAAGTGGACAACAACAACTAAAAGGGAAAACACAATAAAAGACAGACTGACAGGCATAGGATTAAAAAACAGCATCATCAAATGTCCTGAGAGAGGTTTGTCAAATTGATAAAACGAAGAAGAACACGAGCAACTGCTCGTGGGTCATCCGCTAAAATGGCATCGAAAGTACTTGGCAGGTTAAGATCTAGACGCAGCGTGTTAAAATATGGACAGGACATTAAAATGTGTCGAACCGTCAGCAAGTGCCCACATGGGCAGAACGGCGCTGGCGCAGCCGTCAGCAGATGGCGATGGCTGAACCGGCAGTGTCCAATTCTTAACCGGGCCAAAACTACCTCCTCCCGCCGAGAAGGGCGTGAGGAGGACGTCCAAGCCACGGGAAGAGGTTTTAAGGCCCGAAGCTTGTTGTCTGTAAGTGCAGCCCAATCGGCATGCCACAGCGACACAATGCGCCGACAAATGACCCTGCTAAAATCGGACGAAGGGACACAACAAGAAGCTGTCCGAGGCTGGAGGACCGCAGCCTTGGCCGCGGCATCTGCAGCTTCGTTCCCAGGGATACCGACATGGCCAGGAACCCACATAAAGCTAACTGGAGAACCGACGTCCACCAGCTGCTGAAGAGAGCGTTGGATCCGATGTACGAAAGGGTGAACCGGGTACGGATCACTGAGGCTCTGGATGGCGCTCAGGGAATCGGAGCAGATGACATAAGCAGAATGTCGGTGGCGGCAGATGTAAAGAACAGCCTGGTAGAGGGCAAAGAGCTCAGCTGTGAAGACCGAACAATGGCCATGGAGCCGGTATTTGAAACTTTGTGCCCCGACAATAAAGGAACACCCGACCCAGTCATTGGTCTTAGAGCCATCTGTATAAATGAAAGTCATGTCGATGAACTTCGAACGAAGTTCCAAAAAACGGGAGTGGTAGACCGATCCGGGGGTAACCTCTTTTGGGAGCGAGCTGAGGTCAAGGTGGACGCGGACCTGAGCCTGGAGCCAAGGTGGCGTGTGGCTCTCGCCCACTCGAAAGGTTGCAGGGAGTGAAAAATTAAGGTGTTGAAGGAGGCGACGAAAGCGAACTCCAGGGGGTAGCAGGACAGAGACATACAACCCGTATTGACGGTCGAGAGAGTCGTCAAAAAAGGAACGATAAGACGGATGGTCTGGCATTGACAGTAGCCGACAGGCATACCGACAAAGCAGTATATCGCGCCGGTAGGTGAGTGGCAATTCGCCAGCGTCAGCATGAAGACTCTCTACGAGACAAGTATAAAATGCTCCGATCGCAAGTCGTAAGCCCCGATGTTGTATGGAGTTGAGGCGGCGTAAGATGGATGGCCGTGCAGAGGAGTATACGAAGCTCCCATAATCCAGATTGGAGCGGACGATCGACCGATATAGACGAAGTAGGACAGTTCGATCCGCTCCCCACGACATACCACTGAGAACACGGAGGACATTTAAAGAACGGGTACAACGGGCGGCCAAATATGACACATGTGGAGACCAGCTAAGTTTCCTGTCAAATGTAAGGCCTAAAAATTTGGTTGTCTCCACGATTGGGAGAGCAACGGGACCGAGTCGTAAGGACGGTGGGAGAAACTCTTTGTAGCGCCAGAAGTTAATACAGACCGTCTTCTCGGCAGAAAAACGGAAGCCATTGGCGACACTCCAGGAGTAAAGACGGTCAAGAGAACGCTGAAGACAGCGCTCCAGGACACGTGTACACTGCGCGCTGCAATAGATGGTAAAATCGTCCACAAAAAGGGAGCCTGATACATCAGCTGGGAGGCAATCCATTATTGGATTGATCGCGATGGCGAAGAGAGCGACGCTCAAAACTGAGCCCTGTGGCACCCCATTCTCCTGGCGAAAGGTGTCGGACAGGACAGAACCCACACGTACCCTGAACTGTCGATCCATTAAAAAGGAACGAATAAAAAGAGGGAGGCGACCGCGAAGGCCCCATGTATGCATGGTGCGGAGAATGCCCGCCCTCCAACAGGTGTCGTAAGCCTTCTCCAAATCAAAGAACACAGCCGCGGTCGGGCGCTTCCGCAAGAAGTTATTCATAATGAAGGTCGACAAGGTAACCAGATGGTCAACAGCAGAGCGGCGCCTACGAAATCCACATTGTACATTTGTAAGTAGGCGTCGAGACTCGAGCAGCCAAACCAATCGAGAGTTAACCATTCGCTCCATCACTTTACAGACACAGCTGGTAAGCGAGATAGGTCGATAACTGGAAGGCAAGTGCTTGTCCTTCCCCGGCTTAGGAATCGGGACAACAATAGACTCGCGCCAGCATGCGGGAACATGTCCCTCAATCCAGATGCGATTGTATGTACGAAGAAGAAAACCTTTACCCGCAGGAGAAAGGTTCTTCAGCATCTGAATATGAATAGAATCAGGCCCTGGAGCGGAGGACCATGATCGGCCAAGTGCGTTTACGAGTTCCCGCATGGTGAATGGGGCATTATAACTTTCAGAATTCGAGGAGCGGAAGTCAGGTGGCCTAGCCTCCTCTGCCTGTTTGCGGGGGAGGAAGGCAGGGTGGTAATGAGCGGAGCTCGAAACCTCTGCGAAAAAGCGGCCGAAGGCATTGGAGACAGCCTCAGGGGCCACAAGGACGTCATTCGCGACCTTCAAGCCAGAAACTGGGGAGTGGACCTTAGTGCCAGATAGCCGGCGCAGGCTACCCCAGACAACAGAAGAAGGAGTAAAACTGTTGAAGGTGCTTGTGAAAGCAGCCCAGCTGGCTTTCTTGCTTTTGTTAATAATACGACGACACTGAGCACGTAATCGTTTATAATTAATACAATTCGCCACTGTAGGGTGGCGTTTAAAGGTGCGTAAAGCACGTCGACGAGCACGTAAAGCGTCTCTACATGCTGCGGTCCACCAGGGGATCGGTACGCGATGTGGAGAAGAAGTAGGGTGAGGGATGGAATATTCAGCAGCAGCGAGAATGACTTCCGTGAGGTGTGCGACCTGACGATCGCAGTTTGTGAAGGTTTGATCCTGAAAGGTCGCCCTGGAAGAGAAGAGCCCCCAGTCTGCTTTGGAGATGGTCCAACTAGAGGAGCACGGAGAGGGAGTATGCTGCAGGAGATGGATAACACACGGGAAGTGGTCGCTCGAATATGTATCAGCAAGTGCATACCACTCAAACCGGCGTGCAAGTTGGGGAGTACATATAGAGAGGTCTAAATGGGAATAGGTGTGAGATGTGTCCGAAAGAAAAGTAGGGGCGCCAGTATTGAGGCAGACAAGATTGAGCTGGTTGAAAAGGTCTGCTAACAAGGAGCCCCTTGGGCAGGATGCTGGAGAGCCCCAAAGGGGATGTTGGGCATTGAAGTCTCCAGTTAACAAAATGGTGCAGGTAGCTGGGCAATAAGTTGCATCATGTCTGCCTTGGTAACGGCAGATGACGATGGAGTGTAAACGGTACAAAAGGAAAACGTAAAAGTGGGGAGAGTAATGCGGATGGCAGCTGCCTGCAGGCCGGTGTGCAACGTGATGGGATCGTAGTAAATATCATCCCGGACCAGCAACATAACCCCTCCATGAGCTGGGACACCTACCACAGGGGGTAGGTCAAAACGCACAGAGGTGTAGTGTGCCAAGGCAATTTGATCGCATGGGCGTAGCTTCGTTTCCTGGAGGGCTACGACGAGCGGACGGTGCAAGCGGAGCAGCAACTTCAAGTCCTCTCGGTTGGAGCGAATACTGCGAATATTCCAGTGAATAAGTGCCATCGTAAGAAAAGGAAGATGAAAAAAGGGGTCACCTCGAAGGCCGCTGAGGGCATGGCTTCGAGCGAGCACTGCCGCCGCTATCAGTAGGCGGACAGTCATCGTCCATTGGGTCCATAGGTTCATCGGCCATCTCGGGAGGATGGCCGGGAGGGGGAGCTTCCTCTGCCGGTGAACGGCCAGATGTACGGCTACCAGCGGTGCGGCCAGGCGAAACGGATGACGGTCTGGGGCGGCAACCGCTGGGTGGCGCAGGAGAAGAACTGCGCCGTGGCGGAGAAGAACTGTGCTTCCTATGAGCCTTCTTGGAAGGACGTTTGGTGGAAGTACCGGTCGAAGGCTGGGAGGTCGAGGAATGTAGGAAGTCTGCACGGGATGGTTCCTTCTTGAAGGCCCGTGCATCTGACTTCGGGGTCTTCGTCTTAGCAGAAGCTGATGAAGGGGCTGGTGTCTGTGGGGTGATGGGAGGAAGAGGAGACGTCGACCGCGCGATCTTAGCACTGGCCGAACGGACGACCGTGGTGCTGAAGGTCAGATCGCATGTCTGGGTTGCTACCTCCCTGGTAGTCCGAGGAGAGGCGAGGACAGTACTGTATTTCCCCGCTGGGAGCAGCGCGGGCTTCCTACTAGCCAATAGCTTGCGAGCAGCCGAGGTGGACACTTTCTCTTTGACCCGAATTTCTTGGATACAGCGTTCTTCCTTATAGACAGGACAGTCGCGGGAGGATGCGGCATGGTCACCCTGACAGTTCACACAACGAGGAGACGGAGGTGGACAGTCACCCTCATGGGCATCCCTGCCACAAGTGACACATTTAGCCGCATTGGAACAAGACTGTCGAGTGTGATTGAAACGCTGACACTGGTAGCAGCGCGTAGGTGTCGGGACATAGGGGCGAACAGAAATAACCTCGTAGCCCGCCTTGATGCGCGATGGCAGCTTAACACTACCGAAGGTCAAGAAAAGTGTCCGGGTCGGTACAAGGTCATTGTTGACCTTTTTCATGACCCTATGGACAGCCGTCACGCCCTGCTCAGCGAGGAAAGATTGAATCTCCTCGTCAGTCAGTCCGTCGAGGGAGCTAGTATAGACTACACCACGAGACGAATTCAAAGTTCGGTGGGCCTCCACCCGGACAGGGAACGTGTACAGGAGTGTGGCCCGAAGCAGTTTTTGTGCCTGAAAGGCACTCTCAGTTTCTAGTAATAAGGTACCGTTACGCAACCTGGTACAAGATTTGACAGATCCGGCTATGGCATCTACGCCCTTCTGGATAACGAAAGGGTTGACAGAGGAAAAATCCTTTCCGTCCTCAGATCGAGAAACAACGAGGAACTGTGGGGCAGGCGGTAGTACTTTTGTCACTGTTGGCTGGTCACGTTTCCGTTTTTGGGCAGAAGTCGAAAGCGATGGAGTAGAATCCATTGCGGAGGAATCCCCCATGATTGTCAGCGTCTCCGATGGCGCGCTCCTTCCTTGTGGGGACCCTCTCAGAGGGCACTCCCGCCTTAGGTGAATGTTTACACCTCAGGACACACCTCCCGAGAAACAGACGGAGGGACCAATCGGCATGGTCAGAAGGTATCAGCTCAGGCAATCACCCCTCCCCTGGCCTGGCCTTTACCAGGGGGTACGCGCGTGCCTTACATGTCTACCCAGGGCGGGGACTTACGCGTTACCCCGTCACCGGCTACGCGTGCGAACGCGTGGGTCGGCCTTCAGGCACGCACAGGGAGGAAGGAAGAAGAGGAAAAAGAAGAGAGAGAGGGAGAAAGAGGACAGACTGTCTCAAACGCCGAGGCGGAGACCAGAGAAGGCAAGGAGAAGAAGGCAATGAGAAGGCAAGGAGAAGAAGGCAATGAGAAGGCAAGGAGAAGAAGGCAATGAGAAGGCAAGGAGAAGAAGGCAATGAGAAGGCAAGGAGAAGAAGGCAATGAGAAGGCAAGGAGAAGTCAAGGGAAAGAGTAAGGAAGACAGTGAGGTGGAGAAGAGCAAAGAAAGGAACCAACAAAAGGAAGGAAGAAATGAGAAGTGAAAAACCAGAAAGACCACAATTATAGGTCGTGGAACCGTCCGTCTCCGGACGCAGGCGCTAACTACCCCCGTGAGGGGGATGGACTCCTTTTAGTCGCCTCTTACGACAGGCAGGAATACCTCGGGCCTATTCTAATCCCCGGACCCGCAGGGGGGATGGAACTATTGTATCAGCGTACTCTGAGAGGAACCTGACTGGTATTACCATCTGGACCAGAAGCCTTGCTTTTATTAAGTGTTTTAAGCTGCTTTGCGACACTGAGGATATCTATTTCTATGTTTCTCATCTTGGCAGTTGTTCTTGATTGGAATATAGGAATATTTACTTCGTCTTTTTTGGTGAAGGAGTTTTGGAAAATCATGTTTAATAACTGCTTTAGTGGCACTGTCATCAGTGACTTCACCATTGTTATCGTGCAGTGGAGATATTGATTGCGTCTTGCCACTGGTGTGCTTTATGCATGACCAGAATCTCTTTGGGTTTTCTGCCAGATTTCGAGACAGAGTTTTGTTCTGGAAATTGCTGAAAGCATCTTGCATTTAAGTACGCACTGTATTTCAAACTTCTGCAAAACTTTGCCAGTCTTGGGGATTTTGCATTCTTTTAAATTTGGCATGCTTTTTTCACTGCTTCTGCAACAGTGATCTGACACATTTTGTGTACCATGGGGGATCAGTACCATCACTTATTAATTTACGTGGTATATATCTCTCAACTGCTGTCGATACTATCTCTCTGAAATCATTCCACAACTTTTCTACGCTTACATGATCAGATCGGAAGGACTGTCTCTTAAGAAGGCATTAAGAGCATTTTTATCAGCTTTTTTTTTTAAATAGATATACTTTGCATAATTTTTTGATGGTTGTAGGAGTTACGGTATTCAGCCTAGCAGCTACTGCCTTGTGGTCGCTATTCCCTGTATTCATCACAATACTCACTATTTGTCCAGGATTATTTGTGGCTAAGAGGTCAAGCATGCTTTTGCAACCATTTACGCTTCGAGTGGGCTGATGAACTAATTGTTCAAAATAATTTTCTGAGAAAGCATTCAGTACAATTTCGGATGATGTTTTATGCCTGCCGCCGGCTTCAAATGTATAATTTTTCCAGCATATTGAGGGTAGATTCAAGTCACCACCGACCATAATTGTATGATTGGGGTACCTATTTGAAATGAGACTTAAGTTTTCTTTGAACTGTTCAGCAACCATATCTTCTGAGTCAGGGGGTCGATAAAATGACCCAATTAATAGTTTAGTCTTATTGTCAAGTATAACCTCTACCCATACTATTTTGCACGGACTATCTACTTCAATTTCACTACAAGGCAAACTACTTCTGGCAGCAATGAATACTCCACCACCAATTGTATTTAATCTATCCTTTCTGAACACTTCAGATAGTTAGAAAAAATTTCTGCTGAACTTATTTCCAGCTTTAGCCAGCTTTCTGTACCTATAACTATTTGAGCTTCAGTGCTTTCTATTAGGGCTTGGAGCTCTGGTTCTTTTCCAACACAGCTACAACAATTTACAACTACAATACCGACCATGTCTAAAACTAACTTGCTGTGTTTTACCTGCCCCCTTTTAGACAGATGCCTTTTCTGTGGTTCCCTGAGGCCCTCTAACCTAAAAACTGCCTATCCCTTCCACACAGCCCCTACAACTCATGTAGCCACTTCCTGTGTGTAGAGGATTCCTGACTTATTAAGCAGAACCCGGGAACCCACCACACGATGGTGCAAGTCAAGGAATCTGCAGCCTACACGGTCACAGAACCACCTTAGCCTCTGATTCAGACCCTCCACTCGGCTCTGCACCAAAGGACCACAGTCGGTTCTATCGACGATGCTGCAGATGGTGAGCTCCGCCTTAATCTCACAAGCAAGACTGGCAGTCTTTTCAATTTCTGCTAGCCGCCCACAACAATTCCTCTGATGCAAAGCGACATATGTCATTGGTACCAACATGAACCACCATCTGCAGTTAGCTGCACCCTGTACTCTTCCTGGCATCCGGAAGCAGCCTTTCCACATCCGCAGTGACTCCCCCCCAGTATGCGCACGGAGTGAACACTGGCTTCCTTCCCTTCCTTGGCAGCCATGTTCCTAAGGGGCTCCATTGAGTGCCTAACGTTGGAGCTCCCAACTACCAGCAAACCCACCCTCTGTGAATGCCCAGATCTTGTGTGCTGGCCTTCAGGAGCATACAGGAAAGAAGAAGAAGAAGAAGAAGAAGAAGAAGAAGAGGAACCTCAAATGCCGAACCAGAGCAAGGAGAGGCGAGGGTGAACAAAGAAAGAAAAAAGGAACAAACAACAGTGGTGAGCTGTTCTGATGATAGCTACTGAAAATGCGGAACAAATTCCCAAAACTGCCCCAGACAAGTTGCCCAAGGAAGAGGAAAAGGAACAGCAAGAGGATACACACGGAGCACGGAAGGGAAAAGATGCTGCATTGGCTGGGACCCTGTGGTAGCCAAGCATGAACCCACCAAAGAGCGGCGAGCCCCCTGGAGTTGTTGCTAAATTGAGATACTACTCTAGACTACATCTCCTTCTCAAAAATTTTGGAAAATGATGTCAGCAGTGAAACGGGTCACTAGTTATTGACATCTCTCTTGTCGCCTTTCTTAAAGAATGGTTTGACAACAGCATATTACAGTCTCTCTGGAAAAATACCATGAGTTAGTAAAGTATCACATATTTCAGGTAAGACTGGGCTTTTTACATGGGAATGAACCTTTATTACTTTATTGGAAACACCATCAAAACCGGATGAGCTTTTATTTTTTAGGGATTTTATTTCTTATTTTAACCAAAACATCCAGGAATTGGTTAAACAGAAGAGTGATGGCTCGGTGTGACATTCTGTCTATCGTATGCCCACTCACACTGATTTGTAATTGCAATCTTCAAGTTGCTATCACCCATCCCAGACCATGAGTGTACTTAAAACCCTTGTGCACAGGGCACATATGGTGTCGGATGCAGCGAATTTGCCTAAGGAACTTGCACATTTAAGGACGGTGTTCAGAGACAATGGATACTCGACCCAGCAAATTAACAGGGCCTTCTCAACTAAAGCCAGGAACTGGGAAGTGGATAAAGAGGAGAATGCACCAGCCAAGTCCCTTGCTTTTCTTCCTTTCTTGGAAATATCTACTTCAAGATAGCGAGGATTCTTAATAATTTTCATGTGAAAGTGGTTTTTTGTCTACCTTCTTAGGTTTCGGATTTGCTGGGATCAGTGAAGGATGATTTATTACTGCAGAAGGCGGGAATTCACAAAATACCGCGTCAATGTGATATGCCCTATATAGGACAGACAACGCATACAGTGGAAGAGCGTTGTACAGAACATCAATGTTGCACTCGTCTACTGCAACCCAGTAAATCTGTAGTTGCGGAACATTGTATTTCTAACAGACATTCAATGGAGTACTACAAAACTTCGATTTTGGCCACAGCAACTTTCTGGGACTCCATTATCAAAGAATACGTTGAAATACCCATTGCGGGAAATCTAATGAACCGTGACAGTTGTTACCAATTGAATAACTCACGGAATCCCGTCATCTCCGAAATTTGCTCGAGACAAAGACGCCAGAAGACTTTGATAGCTGCGGCCAGCGACAATACCGACAGCAGCTGAGTATTGCAGTTCCACCAGCGAGGGCACTGTCGCTGGGCGGAGTGGCCCTTCTGTCTCCGCGACTGCAACACGTGTGGCAGTACTATCAGCACACTATATAAGACGGAGCGGAGAACGTCTTCGTCAATCCTCGTTCAGCTCACCTGAAGATGGCTGGCAGTTGTCCAGCCAAAATATCGTGCAATGAAGTTTACAACGACCGGCTGCAAGCCCAAAATCTTTTTGAACAGTGCAATTCTTATATGTAAATATTAATAATGTAACATTTATTGGTGTTTTGTTGTGTAGAGGATTGTTTTATTAGTGTTAATTCAATATTTTTCAAAAGAAAATATGTGCGTAATTTAGATAGTTCTTGTAAAATAATGGTGGACATTCAATGCTATGCTCACTTGCTGTCCCATAGTGACAAAGTTTTGAAGATGATTATTAGTGTATTTTGTAAACTTCTGATATTCAGATTTAAAGGAGAATGAGTTAATTGTTATGGTTCATAATGCAGGCTGACAATATCTGACTAAACACATTTTTGTGTAAGACACCATCTGTGGCACCCAAACGATGTATGGTCCAAGGGTCATTCCGTGTAAAATCATGGATATTTTCATGGATCCTAAGGTGACCAATTCAGGATTTAGTCTCATATGGTACATAGATAACTACATGTCTTAATAGAAAAACTGCCAAATAGCACTGTCCTTACTCTAACCATTTTTTATAAATTAAACAACAGAAAACCCAGGATGGAATGTAAAAATATTATGAAAAGGACAGTTGCTACTCACCATATAGCCACAGCCACAGCTTCAGCTGCCAGAGGCTGCAGTTGTGTGTGGGAGTTGCGTGTGCATGTGTCGTCTATTATCAATTAAGTTCTTGATGGCCAAAAGCTTATATTGTGACAGTCTTTTTGTTGTGCCTTTCTGTGACTCACCATCTCTACTATATGATGAGTAGAATTTTCCTTTTCATAACATTGTTAAATTTTTTATAAATTCACAGTTGAAGCCTAGAGGGTGTGTACTGTAAACTGGGGCAACTTTGCCACTTTTTGAATAAGAACACCTTTGGCACCCTAGCAAGTCCCTGGATCATCCAATAGAGGCGCCAATGCTTTCACTGCACAAGACAACAACGAATGACGCATTTGGTGCCCATTTTACATTTAGTCATTGTTTCCTGGTCTTTGTCAGTGCTTTTTCTTTCAACTTGTGAAACACGCATTTTCTGTAGTCTACAAAAGTGTGTTGCCCTGCCTAAGCATTCCAAGGTAACTGGATACTATTCCTTTTGTTCAGTGCAGTATATAACTATATTTCAGAATCACTTTTAAAAATAAAATTGTGTGGTGTATTTAGTATAACAACATAACTTGGCAACGTCAGACTGCACTGAGAAGTGAAGAAGACGAGGAGAACCTTGAACAAATCCTCATGTGTGCAGATTGGCGAATGCCTCTTGATGCCCTTGATCTACAGCTCATCATGGAAAATTTCTTGGATTCAATGGGGAAGCAGATTTCACACTTTAAGTTACCTGGTGATGACTGGTACTATTCTTTTGTGAAGCAATGTAAAGATTTTCTTCACATAAGTGCTAAAATATTCCCCATTTAGATCTAGCACTCTAACGGATCAGCTTAAAGCATACTTTAGTCACTTGAAAGACTCGTTACAAGGAACTCCTCCATCCCACATATTCAATTATGACAATACAAATTTGACCGATCATACGGGGTAGAAAAAAAAATTGTTATTTCGTAGGGGATGTAACTATCCATAAAGAGTTATAAACTCTACCAAAACTATTGTGTCTTTAAGGTTTGCGGGTTCGGCATAAGGAGAACTGCTTCCTCCTTTCATGGTTTATCATTCAAAGGAGTTATCGGAGTTGTGGATTTTTAGGAGGGCTGAAAGGAACAAAATATGGCAATACAGCAAGTGGGTGGTTTGATGCTCTGCATTTTGAAAAGTGGTTTATGTTGGTGTGGCATGGGCAAAAAATCTATCTGGCCCCAAATGTTTAAAAGGAGGCAATCTTAGTAACCATGTGAATATAAGAGTAATCAAGGCATGCAGAACTCATGACATTCATTTTGTGTTCTTGTCCCCAGCCTCCACTCATCCGTGTCGACCTCTGGATGTTTCAGTCTTTGCTTCCTGTAATAGGAAATGGAGAGCCATACTGTCAGTTTATAAGATGAGAAACTAACCTAGTTCCAAGTCATCTGAAAAAACAGCATTTCCCAAACAGTTGTCAAAACTTCTCATTGCTTTGAACAAAGGAGAGAAAATGAAAGCGAACATCATATCTGGGTTCAAGAAATGTGGCATTGTGCCACTAAATGCAGAAGAATTTTGTTCTAGAATCCCAGATGCAGAAAGAGCTGATGGTAACAGTACACCTAACAGAATTGGTGATTCACTCATGAATTATCCTCAAGCCTGTCACAGAAGTTATAGTCAGAGTCCATTGAAGAGGAGATGAATGAAGGAGGAGAGCTGTTGCGGGACCAGGAGAAGCTGTTGACGAATCACACTTGGTGAACCACCACTCTCTTCTGAGTGGGTGATGATGATGTTTGGTTTGTGGGGCGCTCAACAGCGTGGACATCAGCGCCCGTGCAATTACCCAATCTTTGCTCAGTCCAATTGCGCCACTTTCCTGGATGATGATGAAATGATGAGGACAACACAAACACCCAGTCATCTCGAGGCAGGTGAAAATCCCTGACCCCGCCGGGAATCGAACCCGGGACCCCGTGCTCGGGAAGCGAGAACGCACTCTCTTCTGAGTGCCTCTGTAATGAAACAAATTGAGAGGACTCGTAGAATGAAGAACACTCAGAGGAATAACCGTCACAGCAGCAATGGATCTGACTGTGCTTTTACTCTACATGACATACCTGACTCTGAACCTGAACAATATGCAGAACACATGGAAGAAATAGGTAGTCAGGAATTAGTTGATCTCACTTTTTACTGTGAAGAGAATTGTAACTCAGCCATTCGTGAACATAATGAAATTTATCTCATAAATGGCCCCGGATATTACAAAACTAGACGTTGGAATGTTTGTTGCAGTAACATTCCTGACAAAAAAGGTGTAGGGTGAAGTGGGGTAAGTGTAACCACGTTTTGGCATAGTGCAACTTTGACACCAAATTGCCAACTTGTTATTGAAGATATGATTTTGAAATTTTTCATGCTTAAAGTTTAACTTACTGACTTTTAAACAATCTACATTTTGTTTTTGAAAAAAGAAATTATATGGTCAATTAATTGTTTTCAAAATTTTGTGTTGTGAGGTTACACTTGCCCCATGGTTCGGGGCAAGTGTAACCCCACATTGTTGTATCCATACAGAGCATTGTAAAAGAGACTTGGGGTAAGTGACCTGATTACCCAATTTTTACTGAACTTGAGGATTTTTAAATTATTAAAATATCTTAAATTTTACTCAAGATATGAACTTTTTTGCACACACCTCTTTGTATATTATGAAATACACAGAAAATGTTAGCTAAACTAAAAAATACGTGTTAGCCTAAACCATAAAACACTGAAACAGAATGCTTTATAGATGATTTATTTTTGTTTTAGGCCAGTAATTTATTAGTTTAAATTCTACAAAAGTAATATTTTTCTTTAGTAGGCAATTTAACAAAAATAATAAAATATCTAGTATCAAGAGAAAAGAAAAATTCACTTCATAAGTTCACTTTCTATTATTTTTCATGGTAATTGAACTCAAGTTGTTGGCAATTTGTGTTTAATGCTAAAGTGCCCTAATTCAACTTATTATATTCACACTTAGGCCCTAACTGTTATTTAGTCACTGAATCTTGTATGAATAAAATGTAACACCAAATGTCAGGTCTCCCCTGCGACTCAGCACTGGAATGACGTCAGAGGATGGAACTTCCGTCTCATCTCTTCTATCAGGCCAGTAGAATGTGGTGCCATGCTTTGTCTTATTTTTGCATCTGAGGAAAATCACTTCCGGATCTCCTAAATCACTAATTTTGGTAACATGGCCAATAAAATGAACCTTCTTACATTTTGTTGCAAAAGCTACCAGAACATAGTTTCCAATTGTAATTTTATCTTTGACTTCAAAAAAGTTTACCTCTTTTTCTTCTTCACAGTTTACCATTTCTTTCCTGAGATCGTCCAGTGTTATTATGGTCCCATTTTCTTCATCACTACTTACTGAAGATAGGCCTCCTTCAGTTTCACTTTCTTCACTTGATTCAACTTCCATTCTTTTTTTTCTTGTTACCCACATGAGCAATCAGGGATTTTTTTCCACAACATTCCCAAATGCCATTTCGGATAAAGTAACAGCACTTTGTTTGGAAGATTTACTTTTCATTACCAAGCCCTTTTTTATGTCTATAATGCTCTTTCGTTTTGCTTTCTCCTTTTTATTCTTGTTTCCTTTGAAATCTTTTTCTTTATAGATGGCATCTTGAAAAGTGATAACTTCAGCTCCTGGTGCAATTCTTTCCTTCTTTGTTTTACCAGTGGAACTACACTATCGGACTGTGTCATATTTTATAAAAGGAAACATGGTTTAAAAATATAGTAGACTTAAATAAAAAATAAAATATATCTCACACAAACTCAATATGTACAGGAAGGCCAGTTTAGTTGATCTAGTGTGATAGCAAAAACAAGGTTATGGCTTAAATAAATAAATCTGTTCAGGTAAGTTTGTTTGGGGCAAGTGTAACCCCCCCTGGTTACACTTGCCCCAGCCTGTTGGTTACACTTGCCCCACATAGGAAAAAGTTGGGGTAAGTGTAACCATGCCTGGCATATCAAGAGCTTTATCAGTAGAGTAAAATGAATCTCATATTTGAAATTGTCATGCAAAAGTTAGTTTGTAACCAAAGAATTGTGCAGTTATCTTTAAAACTGCAAGAATGACAGACTACCAAATTCTGAGCATGTCACTCACTCGCAGAGTGAAAATGTAGACATCAATTCAAGTCCAAAAATTAATTACCAATTTATGTCAGATTTGACAACTTATGGTTAAATATAACAAAGAAAGGAGTAAATTAATATGTGTGATAGGTCAGAGGTAAAAATACAGCTTCTTTAAGGCACCATAAGCCGTGGTTACACTAACCCCATGGTTACACTTACCCCACTTCACCCTAACACATTTTGTAAACTTATTCAGTTCTACAGAGACAGGCAGTTTGAAGGTGTCATACCTTCATACAACAGACATGGGGAAAAGTCTTTACTTCCCAGATGTGCCAGATCAAGCATCCCTATATGTGAAAAGACATTGTGTAAAAAATTAATAATAATTACAACCAAAGATAAAGCAAATTATTCTTTTCTGATGAAAAAGTTAAACTTTTCTTTTAAGTTGCAGTTATGATTAAATGAGTTTAACTATTAAAAGATGTGAAAGTCAATTTTAAATAATGCTCATCCATTAGTTAACATTATTTAAATAGTACGTATTTCACTGTAGACCCAGTAATATATTTTAAGGAACTCTGAATTAGTTCCATGTGTATAGTAGATGGAACTAATTACAACCTGTCGTTGACAGGCGGGGACCCGTCCGCTAATACACCGTACACATCTCGAACTATCATCAAATGAGATGGGACTTATAATGTGTTTGTATATTTTAAAAAGTTACCTCAATTTTCCCATATGTCTGTAACCGACAGCTACTGGTTAGAAACAATTGTTTATAGGTGTCATGTACGCTATGCGTACAATCTTGCACCCCATTGTTTTTTTCATGGGCTGCGTTCAATTTATCAGTAAACTGCCTGGCTCCCTTATACAACAGGGCAATCGTTTTATCTGTAAAAAATAATGGTGATTATTAATAGCTCAAATCGATGGGCACTGTCACCTGCACTCACGTCAAAACAGACTCAGACACATATCCATTACCTTGTACCTGTTTCATGTGGTTTTTCATTAGGACGCCCGAGTTCACTTCTTTTTCGCTAATATGAATTTTTTGCTGTGGGAAGAAATCAAAATCGAATGGACACACTCTTTTCGGCATTGTCTGCCAATATTGCGATTATAACATTTACAAACACACACTTCAAAATTTCGCCGCCAATGACGCTTCTGTCCTGTTTTTCGCGGGAATTCCAGAGATTTCAAGTCCAAAGAATTATAGGAGCTGTTTAATGCAAAGATTAAAATTAGAAGCGCCATGAGGGAAAAAAAAGTATTTGGTTAACACAGATGTGAACGTAGTACTGCATTTACTTAAATAACACATGTACTTTCATGGTTTTTATTTTTCACCGAAGTCTGCATGTGCCACTGTAGTATTAAAACAATCGTCATATGAATAAAAAGGGATGGCGGCGGAAATATTGAATGAAGTTTTAGCCGGGAATGTTGTTGTGGAGGATGTACTTGCCTGGTTGACATTAAGAGACTGTAGTGTTAGTAATTTAATTTTCTTTTTCAAATAATGAGTCATATGTTCATGTATTTAGTGTCGAATAACATATTGCGAAGCTGATCCTAAGCGGTTGTAACTAGTTTTCTTTTTGTAGGGACAATCGTCATCGACGCTTCAAGAGACAAAATGCACGAGAGGAGCATTTATTCTGCACTTTCTAAATTATTTGAGGGAAGAGACATCGAGGTCCGTAAATACGCAATTAATATCAATGCTTAAGTGGTTGTCATGCATGGTAAACAGAAAATGAATACTGCTGAAAGCAAAGAATGTTTGTCTTCAGGGATCACCCACAAGTCAAACGTTTTCACTGTATATTAACCATAATGCTTCAAAAGTGTCATTCATTGCATGATAGTAATAAAATGTTGACAGATCGTTCTTTCTTGCGTTGTCTCACAGTATTCCACTCTTTCAGAAGTATATGTATAACTGCTCACAGAGGAGGCTATACAGATAAAAGCATGTGAAAGGCATAGTGATGTGCTATTGTGTGTTAACTCACTCAAAAGATGTCACATGTTTGGAAGGTTTCTGGTTTAAAAACCATTTTAACATAAAAAATGGTTGTGTTTTATTTCCGCTATCATGAGATTGCTTTATTTCTTTTTTTTCCTGCTGTCTTCATGTGTCATCCTTATATCTTGATATGTGCATTAGTTAGACCTAAATGAATCATTGCTGTAAATTTTATGCTTGTTGATTATCATCTGAAATTTGAACACACATGGTTTTAGTGCAGTAAAGATATGCTGCTTTTATGCCATCAAAATTATGCAACTGATTTCTACCTGCTGCTGTGCTGCAATAAATGTCTTCAAAACACAGTGGGTGTAGGGTTGTTTGCTTTCCACATGAAACAGTAATTTCAGTTGATTATACACACATCAATGTTGGATCCTAGCATATAGCTTTTCCTAATGTAGTCCGAAATTCTACATTAAAGTTTCAAATAAGTTTATTTGACAGCCATTTGGGAAGTTCATCATTACGTTGGCTGAAATGGTAGACAATTTGTCTCTTACTGAATGGTCTTTTGGTGGTTGGTTGTCTCTGTCATTTTTGTTCTGTTTATGGTATAGTCTATTTTCTCTGTATTGTTTAATAACAGGACATATTTTCTTTTGCAGTGTCTATGGCAAGTTTAAATATTTTGTGGGTAAAATTTTACTTACAGCAGCTGCGGCATAATGTACTGATGTTGGCAGTGTGCAATTGATCTGGACGAGGACACTGATTAAGTGGGTCAGTGTTTCTAAATTAAGTTGTGGGAGGTGGTAAGTGTATCATTGTTACGAATAAATATTAAGCCACCTACCTTCTCCCGTGATTTAATTGAAAAACATTGATTCACTTACTCAGTGTGCTTGTGAAGATAGATTGCACATTGCCAACATTAGCACACTATGCCGCCACTGCTGTAAGTAAAATTTAACGGACAGTTCTGTGTAGCATTCATTACTATATGCTTTTTACTAATAGGGGTTAGTAAATAATAACAGTGGCACACCACCAAATTGGTGTTGTTGCATTTATCTTACTGCCATGTAGGTTCATGTTGTAAAGACAGCACGGAACAAATGCCCAAGCTCCAGATAATTATTGGATATAGATTCTGCCTTTAATGCAAACACACTGTGTTTTCTTGCTACCCCAACATGTTCCAGCACCTCTGTGCCACTCTGTGTGGGTTTTGTTTTATTGAAAACAGTAAAAAGGTATCGTAATTTAGGGTGTAACTGGTCTAACAAAATGAGGCCTAAAGACAGGTTTTGTTCTTACCGTGATTTTACATTATATGGTTTTGCAGGACCATCTATATGGTGCCCAGCACTGATAGCTTGTCATCTGCAAATCAAACAATATAAATGTGATTTTTATCAGTGAGTTACCCCATTCCTGGAAAATATGTTAATGTACTTTGTGAAATTTTGGTTTGTCAAGTGCCTTTTCACTTCTGGATAATGTAGTTGTAAATTTTAGTTAAGAGGACAAAATGTTATCAGCAAAGCTAGAACTGTATACTCTTGAAATAAGAAAAGAGAAGTGCAGGTTATATCTTGTTAGAAGACATAAATGGAAATGCTTAGCAAGATCAATGAATACAGTAGGCGCATTGGACTTGAAGGAGTTAGTAATGAACCAGCCGTATCATTTGACATAGGCTATAGCTAACATTTTGGTCAGTGGAAAAGTAGCTGATGAGAGTTTTGTGATATCATGATCATTTTCAAATCAAATTAAATTGAGAATTAGCTTTATGGGTTAGTACAGTTCAATTTGTGACAACAACAGTGTCTTGCACATTGCTTCTGTATATGTTATTTCACAGGCATCTGCAAACTTATGGCAATTCTAAACCACATACTTCAGAACTTTGCTAGGTATCACACTTCCCCGAAATCAGCTTAGATGCATTCTGTTACAAATCCTACTGGTTTCCTTTGAAGGAGATATCGAGGTGGTAAGGTAATGACCATGGTTCTCTCTTCTAATCATCAGTACTTTTATTACATGATAAACATACAGGTCGAAGACTAGGTGGGAACTGAGGTCCCGAAGTATCCAAAACAAAGATCAACTTGAAGACATAATACACATATGATGTTCTGGCTTATCAATCCGTGGATCGATGCCACATAGCGCCCCCCCTCCCCCCTGCAGTATGGAGTACATACCCGATGGGGGGGGGGGGGGGGTTGGCGAGAGTTTAAGTGGGTTACAGTGAGTTCCTCCGTATCTTAACGGCACAGGTCGTGTGGGAGGAGAGCGTGGAGCAAATCCTAGAAAGCTGATGCTGAAGCGACGTCAACGGTCATAGTCATCGTCCAGTGCCGGAGCGCTGGTGTGGAAGGGTGTCGTCGGCAGGGAACCTAATGATCACCTTTTCAGGTGGCCTAACGTAAGCATGTAGGTTGCCACACGTAGCACTTAGAGAGATTTTGAAACGCTTCATTACACGTTGTGACACACCACCTAACGAGTCACACGAATCGTCACACATAAGCAGCACTTATGTGGTATCACCACAAACGACGATAGATAAACCACAAATGTCATTAGGATGAACGTGGATAGAAAGCTCGTAAGTGGTGCCTGCTAACGGAGAGGTATGCTGAGCTGGTGGGGTGGGGAAACTGTAGCATGATGAGGGTGGTGTGCTGCGAGTAGAGGGGTGAGTGTCAGACGGTGAGGTCTGAGTGGGCGTGGCAGGAACCTGCAGGCTGCACCGGTTAGAAGAGCGGCGCGGTGTGCTGTCGCATGAAGATGGAACTGTTATATTAGAGCCCTGGGGGCTGGGGCCTCTGCTGTCAGAGCCGGGAGGCGGTAAATCCCAGAATGAGTGTAGACTCGTTGATGGGGCCGGTGTAGGCGTGAGTTTACTCGAATCGTGAGCAGAGGAAGAAGGCTGAGAGTGGACAGAGAGCGTGGTCTCTTCAACGGTGGGTGAGGTAGGGGAAAACTCGACGCGAGCAGGTTAAACCCTGTTGAGGGAGACAGTAGTTACTGAGCTCTTAATTTCGATGTCCATTGTGTTACTGGTTTGTTTGACAACTCTGTACGGGCCTGTGCAAGGGGGCTGTAACAGGGCTTTTACAGTGTCATCGCGAAGGAACACAAATTCGCAAGTGTCGAGTGCCTTGGGAACACATGTGTGCAGCGGAGTGTGGCTGGAAGGGGGCGGGGGTTGAAGCTTGTAACAGTGTAATCTCACCCGTTCTACCAAGGATGGCAGTTCGGACGGTTTGGCGACTGGAGTAGGAGCAACAAGTTTGTCTGGCAGTGTAAGGGACTGGCCCGAACTCGGCCACTGAGCCTTTAAGGTCTTTCTTGAAGGTGGTCCACAAACAGAATAAGACAAATGGCAGGGCTTCCGTCCAAAGGAGGCCATGGCAATGTAGGACCGTCTTAAGTGTCCTATGCCAATGTTCCACGAGGCCATTTCTTTGGGGGTGGTATGCTGTTGAATGAATTTTCTTGATGCCGCACAGCCTACATAGTTCAGAAAACAAGGCAGACTCAAATTGACGGCCTTGGTCAGTCGTCAGGTAAACAGGGCAGCCAAAGAGTGAAATCCAAGTGTCTATGAAGGATCATGCCACTGATTCGCATGTAATATTGGGTAGCGGGGCAGCTTCCACCCAATGAGAGGTTCTGTCTATAATAGATAGCACGTATCTGTAACCCTCAGAGGGGGGTGAGGGGGCACACAAAGTCGATGTGAACGTGCTGGAAGTGACTGGGAGGAGCAGTGAAGCTGCCTTGTGGGGGCGATGTGTGCCGCGAAACTTTATTTTGTTGGCACGGAATGCAGGCACGGTCCCAGGCTTGGCAGACGTGATGCACGGCGTGCCAGACGAAGCGCTCTGAAATAAGTCTGGTAGAGGCTCTCACACCTGGATGAGCTAGGTTGTGTATTTTTTCGAACACTTGTCTCTGTAGAGGTTTGGGTATGAAGGGACGCAGCGTACCAGTTGATTCGTCACACCAAACCTCGCCTATGACACCGGGAAAGGTGGATCGCACAGGTTTGAGTGACGAACTGTGATCGGAAATAAGGTCCATAGTGTCAGTGTCAGCAGACTGCAGTTGAGGCTTCATGTTCAAAACCACTGCACCTGACGAGGTCCCTGGGTTCTCGAGGCTATAGGACTGCGGAAATTCAAGTCGGGCTGTTGTTGGTGAAAACCGGGTGGCGGCGGCGTGTTGTAGAAGGCCATTGTGTAGCGGACAAAGGTCCACGCGGAAGCTAGCGCGGTAGTCACTTTGTACTCGGTTCGACGGATTATTTGAACTTCGGGGTCACCACTGAAGGAGATATCAAGGTGGTAAGGTAATGACCACGGTTCTCTCTTCTAATCATCAATACTTTTATTACACGACAAACGTACAGGTCAAAGACTAGGCGGGAACTGAGGTCCTGGAAGTATACAAAAGAAAGATCAACTCGAAGACATAATACACATATGATGTTCTGGCCTATCAATCCATGAATTGACGCCACACCTTCTTCAGATTAAAGGTTATACCACATCTCTAATGATCTTGATGTCATAACATGTTAAATTATCATCCTCCTTTGTGTACATTGGAATGACTCTGTTTTGACTTTTTTTCCCCTCTTTATTCTCAGAGTGAATGGTGCTCATTAGTGTAAGATGTGAAATCCTCCCCACAGATGGGACTATTAAAATCCTTGCCGTCAACTGCTGAAGCATTCATAACAAAAAGCCAAAGTATGAGGCACTCAAAAAAAGCAGTGGAGCTCAGAAAGCTGGCTAAATCCAAAATTGACTTCTACAAGATTTTAAGATAAATCTAGTTGTATATTGAAAGGATAGGCTAATGTGAAATTTAGGTAATGTATTTGTCACAGTACACAAAAAACTCAAATCCAATGATATAGAAATTGAAGCTACTTGCAAGATTGTTTGAGCAAGACTCGGTATCAAGAGTGAGCATAAACTTGTATGAGCCTTTCCATCAAAGCCAGACACACTCACAGATGTAATCAAAAACATTAGGAAAAACATCAGCTCATTAGTACATATGTTCCCCAGTCATTCTGTCATAATTCGAGACTTCAGGCATCCAACAATTGATTGAGATAATTACTTTTTTGTTAGTGGTGGGCTTTACAAGGCATCCTGTGAAACAATATTAAATACCTTACCTAGTCTAATCCAAAGGCCGTAACTTCAACTAAGTACCTAGGAATTACAATTACAAACAATTTAAATTGGAAAGAATACACAGAAAATGTTGTGGGGAAGGCAAACCAAAGACTGTTTTTTATTGGTAGAACACAGAAAAGTAACAGATCTACTAAAGAGATTGCCTACACTATTTTTGTCCATCCTCTCGGATTACTGCTGTGTGGTCTCTTGGACCCTTACCTGACACGATTAACAGAGCACATCGAGAAAGTTCAGAGAAGAGCAATACGTTTTGTATTATTGTGAAATAGGGGAGAGAATGTCACGAACACGATACAGGATTTGGAATGAACACCATTAAAACAAAGGCGTTTTTCATTGTGGTGGAATCTTCTCACAAAATTTAAGTTTCATATCTCTAAATGTGAAAATATTATGTTTACACTGACCTACATAGGGAGAAATGATCATCATCATAAAATAAGGGAAATCAGAGCTTGCACAGAAAGATATAGGTGTTCATTTTTTCCGCGTGCTGTTAGAGATTGGAATAATAGAGAATTATTGTGGAGGTGGTTCGATGAATGGACTGCCAGGCACTTAGGTGTGATTTGCAGAGTATCCATGTACTGTAGATGTAGATAAAACAGATACACTGATGGAAAAAACTTGCAACCCGAAGGAGGAGTTGTGCACCATAAATGAAAGTAGATAGGTGTGTTTCTACACCCGATAGATTATGTCTATTCATATTTAATGCCAGATGCATAAGAGTTACGCTGGTAGTGCCACAGTGAGGATGCAAATCAGGTTTGCTTCAAATATGCACTGTAACAGTTGTGAGCGTTAGTTACCTTTGAAATTGGACATGGTGAGTTACTGTTAATCAAGAATGCCTGTAAGGTGACAAAAGATGCCCTTATTAACACCTCACTGAGTTTGAACACTGTCATGTAGTAGGGCTACAGGAAGATCAAGGTTCCTCCCACAATATTGCAGAAAGACTTGTCAGGAATGTAGCGATTGCACCATGATTGCTGGCAGCGGTGGACATGAGAATGTCGCAAGAAGACAGCAGAAGCTCTGGATGGCCACATGGCAGTGCCGAAAGGGAAGACCATAATGTTGGCTTATGCCACTGCTCATCATACTGCATCTGCGACAGCAATTTGAGCAGCAGTTGGCACAACAATTACATAACAAACTGCTACGAATCAATTACTTCAAGGACAGCTATGAACCAGATGCCCTGTTGCTTGCATTCCACTGACCACAAATTACTACCATTTGTGATTTCAGTGGTGTCATGTAAGAGCCCATTCAAAGGCAGGGTGGAGGTCAGTTGTGTATTCTGATGAAAGCTGGTTCAGCCTCGGTGTCAGCGATGGCCTTGTGTTGTCTAGAAGAAAGCCAATTGAGGGCCTGAGACCAACCTGTGTGTGTACTACACACACTGGACCTACATCTGGAGTTATGGTCTGGGGTGCAATTTCGTATGACAGCAGGAACACTCCTGTGATTATCCTGCACACACTGACTGCAAATTTGTACACCAGTCTGGTTATTGGACCTGTTGCGCTGCTGCTACTAAACTGTGTTCCACAGGATGTTTTGCAATGGGATAATACTGGTCAAAATACCTCTGTTGTTACCCAACATGCTCCACAGTGTGTTGACATGTTGCCATGGACTACTTGATCACCAGATCTGTTTCCAGTCGAGCATGTACGGGTCATCATTGGACAACAACTCTAGCATCTTTCACAAACAGCATTAACTGTCCCTCTTTTGACCTACCAGGTGCAACAGGCTTGCAATTCCATCCCATGGACTGACATCTGGCACCTGTACAACACAATGCATGCATATTTGCATTTCACATTTACAATGGCTTATCTTGCACTTACATTAACCTGTAATCTTGCAATGTTAATCACTTAAACACATTACCTGGACAAACATATTTTCGAAATTTTATTACTCCACATTAATTACTTTTTGGTGTTGCAATTTTTTTCTGTCAGTGTATATTGGATCTGATGGCAACAAATAAATGTGACTTCTTCAAGCATGTCTATTACGAAACTGTTATCAGTGACTATGAGGCATAACACAGGGTATAACAGTATAAATCAGTGGTAGTCAACCTAATCCCAACTGTCCACCAGAGGGTGTGCCATCTGTCATGCTGGGTGGGAGGATTATAGAAAAATGTTCATTAGGTTTTCATAAAATGTGGAGAAAGTATATGTTAGGTAAGGACTGTTATGTATCTGCTTTAACTTGCTGTAATTCTGCTTTTATAAATTTTACAAACTAAAGTTGTTTCCCTTCTTTATAAACCAGAACTGCTGTTAACTGTGGGTGATTAGAAAATTTTACTACTAGCAGTGATATACAGGTTGGTGGTAGGTAAGAAAGATTGACTACTCATGGTATATATAAAGGAAAAGCACTTGGCAGTTGAAAGAGCAAAGCCTGAAACCTTCAATGTCTGCAGTAGCAGATTCTCATGAAAAGACCTGTAACAAATCCAAAGTAATTCTGGTTGCCGTCTAAAGGCTTCAGTGGCATCAAAGTTAGTGTCCAGATACCTAAGTATGACACAGGAACTGGAACTGAGGGTACCAAATCGAAAGCAGAATTGCTAAACTCCATTGTCAAGTGTTTCTATACCATGGAAAATTCAGGAGTAGTGCCCCAGTTTAATTTTCACACCATTGAAATATCTTTGATACAAATATTAGTGCCAGAGTCATTGAAAAACAACTGAATTTGCTGAAATTGAATAAAGCTACAAGTATGATGGAAAATCTATCAGATTCTACAGAGAAGTTGTGTATAAATGAGCTCCTCTATTACTTGTAATGTACCAGAGATCCATCAAACTACCATCTTTGACCATCTGTAGGAAGCAAGCACATGTTGTATCTAGCTGTTGCAGAACCACAAAACATAATTTGAGCTCAAGTGTAATTAGATATCTTGAACAATATGACCCTCTTCATAGAATGATGACATAGGCTCACTCTTAGGTAAATAAGGTGGCAGACATTGATTCATTGATAAAACACTGGGAAAAGACAATAAGTTTGCAAAGATGACACTACATAAAATTAAATAATAATAATAATAATAATCATGTGGTCCATCTTAGAATATTGCACATATGTGTGGTCCCATACCAAATAGGACTAATGGAGGACACTCACTGTATACAAGGAACAGCGCATGAATGATCACAAATGTGTTTCATCCATAGCAGACGCCAACTATGCTCTGAAAGCATACTTACAGTTTTGAAAACCAATATTAAATGAGGAATGCACTAAAGCCCCATATGCAATATTCACATAGGGACTGTAAAGACAAGATTAGACTAATTACCATTCACACAGAAGCATTTAAACAACTATTCTCCATTGGCTATGTATCCAAACGGAACAGGAAGGCACCTTAATATCTTCTGCTGTGCGCTTTTCAATTTTTTGCAGAGTATCAGTACAGGTGTAGGTGTAGAACTCATGCTGGCAACTATTTCTTGTCAGAATATTGCAAAATCTAAAACTTAAGGACACTGTTTGACATAATGTTGTGAATACTGAATGGGAGTTTTACTCAGGAGGAATGGTGTTAAGATTAATTTTGTGATGTTTCTATCTATCACCTCTGTTATAAAATTTAAGATAAATTGTTTTACTTTCCATTTGTGCTGCATTGTATGCTAGCACCAAACTTCTTTCCTGCGCACATAAATGATTATGTCTTTACCTACCAATACTCTGAACTGTGTCAGCGCTTCGGAATATGCGACTTGTCCAGAAAATACAATTTATTTGTAAAGGCTATATAAATAGTCTTACGATTGTTATGACATCATAAAACAAAGTAATACATAAACATGTCAGTTTTCTTGAAATCTGTTAACTTTATTTATTCAGATTATCTTGTGCAGACAAGTGAATGAGGCAGAGAAAGGTGACAAAAGAAAGACCATTCTTGTTTAAAGCAGATAGAGGAAAAGGAAGAAAAAACATATATATTAAGCCCAATATATGTTATATTCGAATTTACAACTAATTTCAGTTTAGACACTATCATCTGTCTGTCATAATATGTCCACCAAATGATGGTCTCTGGACCAAAGTTAGTGACAGTATAAAATCATAATAATCATCAGACATTCAATTTTAAATGCTGTGTAAAAGTCACTTCTAGACTTCTTCGGACATTGGGGTAAGGAAGGAAGATTTGGTTTTAATATTCCATCAACAATGAGATTATTAGCTGAGGAGTGTAAGCTTGGATTAAGGAAGGAAGGTGGGTATGCCCTTTCATTTGTCTTAAGCGATTTGGAGAAATTGTGGAAAGCTTAGATGTGGCTGGCGTGAGGGGGATCTGAACTGTCATCCTCCTGAGTGTGACTTCAATGTCTGACATTGCGATCACATCAGTTTTAGGCATTCATCATTTTGGTGGTCCTAAAAAGTCGATCTTAAATCATATATGAAATGTACATGAATTGTTTTTTCTGTGTACGTCTGTCATATGTTGAAGCAAAATGCTGAGAAATCATATAATGGGGAGACAAAATGCAATTTTTATGTCTATTCTGCCAATGCTATTTCATCCTTTGAATAGATACACTTTTGAAAAGAACAGTGTTAAAACAGTACCAGAGAAGGAAAGCCCCCCACCCCCCATACCCCAGTCTGGTCACAGGGCTATCCAATTTCATCACATGCCCATGACGGGCAGGGCCACCTTTGAAAGCAGCCAAGTCATATATCAAGCCTGCTGCAGTCACTGCACAGCTTGTTATCTCAGTATGACAACCTAGCAGCAGTCCACCAGATTGAATGACCACTGTCAAAATGTGGGCAAAAACAAAGCTGACCATCCAATGGCACAACGTGCAGCTGAATGCAACATACTCAATTTCTATGTCTGCTGCACAATCCGGATCATCTGGATGCTTTGCTTGACCTCCAGCTTCTTGGAACTATACAGATGGGAGTTATACTTGGAACACATCCTTCACTTCCATAATCCTCCTGGCCTCAATTTCCATTAACCTACCATTCCCATACCATCCACCCAACAGGTTTTCCTTTCCTCCATCCTGTCACCCCCTCCCAGTTCGTGCCACCTTCGTTGTGTGCCATTCCCCTCCAGCTCTGGCCCGGGAACTGGGTGTCTGTGTTGTCCTCATCATTTTATCACCATCATCATCATTTGTGACAGTGACTTGATTGGGCTGTGCAAAAATTGGTGTCAAAACTGGGACTATGTACGGGCGCTGATGACTGCGCAGTTGAGCACCCCACAAACCAAACATCATCATCGTCATGACCATCATCCAGCTCTGGCAGGCATGCATTACGTGTCTAGCCCATACACCTGCCTCCCCTCTCTCTCCCTCGTTCCTAGCCAGCAAACCCCGGCTGCCTCCTTCCAAGTCATTAGCTACTCACCTCAACCCCTCTTCTTATGTTCTTTCTCTTTTGTGTGTGCCTGTTTACAGCTCAACGTTTCTACTATTTGGTGAGTGGTCTCCTTTACTCCTAAATTATTTATTACTAGTTTCTTCTTTTTCTTCTTCTTCTTCTCTCTCTCTCTCTCTCTCTCTCTCTCTCTCTCTCTCTCTCTCTCTCTCTTTTAGATTAAAAAGTCTACTCACCAAGCGGCGGCAGAATGCACACATAAAAGATTATAATTAGGCAAGCTTTTAGAGCCAGTGGTTCCTTCTTCAGGCAGAGAAGGCTTGAAGGGGAAGGAAGAAGGGTGAAGGAAAAGGACTGGAATGGTCTAGGAAAAGAGGTAGATTTCAGGAAAGTCACCCAGAACCATGGGTCAGAGGAGACTTACCAGGCAGGATGAGAAGGAAAGTCCTTCTTGTAAAATGCATTAAGTAAGCAAAGTGGTGGAAAGTAACAATATTATGAAAATGATAGTTGCTACTCACTACACAGCGAAGATGCTGAGTCACAGATAAGGACAACAAAAAGACTGTCACAACAACAACAACAAAACGGTCAAGTGGTAGAAAGATGTGCTACTACCACAGATGCAGGTGCTGCTTTAACTCAGCAAGTGCAAGCATCGACAGAGTATTTTGAGAGCGTGAAGAAGAGAAATTTTGAACTTAATTGTGAGTTAGGGGCTCATAAGGAGAGACATGATCAGCCACAATCAGGGTCTCGCAGAAAGTAAGTCTGGATCGGAGTGCTTTCTGTTCTGTATGACGCAGCAGTGGTCGCATGGATTAATCCCTTCGGGAGCAAGGCAATGGGGGACGTGGCAGTTTTCTTTAGGATGTTAGGGAAGCTGTAGAAGCACATGGGTGGTAAGATGAAGTAACCCTCTATGTTGCTAATATGCATTTGGCAGGGAACGCCAAAGCATATGTTGTCTATCATGAGACATTGAGTAAAGCACATACATTTCAGGAGTGGGCCGCAGTATTGTGCAAGTGGTAACTAAAAGCAGAACAGTGTGCGATTTTATCGAGAGAAATTAAGTATGTTGTTGATGCAATGCAGCAAGTCTGTGGAAGGGTTCTTGGATAGAATCTGTAATCTAAATGCAAAGACATATGTACAGACCCAGACTGTAGAAGCTCTTAGGGAACTGTTACAGGAGGCAGAAAACAGAACAGTGTATGTTTTTTTGCATGGTATACCCACTGAAATGACATGGAGGGTATGAATGGAGAACCCAGAGGACTTAGGGTCACCTCTTAGGATTGCAACACTTATAAAAGAGGCGGATGTGGGTACAAAGCAGAGAGTGTACAGTCCCATGTTCGCTTCTGAAGTCAGGTGTTATAGATGTGGTCAGGAGGAGCATGTAAGGAAACAGTGTGGGCAACCAGAGTGCTATGCAAGTGGCATAGTGGGCCACTAGGTATTTGAGCATAGTGGTAGGGAGGGTGGAAAGGACCAGCAAAGAAGCATCTGTTAAATGCAAACAGGACTGCTTCAGCAGTTGGGAAGACAGTCCCGATAGACCGTAACATGGCACAAATTAGTGCACAGACAGAATGTAGCTTAGTGGGCTTAGCAGGTGGCAGGAAATAGAGATTTTTGGTAGACACAGATGTGAATGTGTCCGTTATCAGTCTGGACCTCATGGGAAGAAGGAGACTGGGGCCACCATGGTATAGGTTACTTGGGATTTGCGAGATAATGATAATAGGGTGGAATCATGGGATACAGAAGTAATGGAGTTTTCAGTTGGGAAACCTAAGTTCAGTGAACACATGAAGGTGTAACCATGCATAGGCAAAGGTTGTTCAGTGATTCTCAGGTAGACTTTCTCAACAAACATCACGCTAAGATTGATCTTTTGCAATGTACAGTGAAATTCCTTGAGACTGTATTTCAACTAGGGGAAACAATTGCAACTAAGACAATGCCACAAAGTTCACCTGTCATGAAGGTGAGACCAGCTAAACTGTGTACATTTTCAGTAAAGATCGGTCAACAAGCTAAAATACCAGCAGATACAGGAAAGACAGTGTGGGTTTCAGTGGAAACCGATTTGCCAAGGGAAACATTATATGTGGTTGAACCACTCTTAAGTAATGAAGAGTTGGATAGTTCACATTGTTTTATCCACAGAGGCCTAGCACATGTGAGTGACAGTAATCGGGATTAGATGATTCCTGTTAGTGTTAATAGCTTTGGCAGAGGGGAGGTGACTCTATCAAAGGATGCAATAATAGCCACTCTAGAAGTCTTGAAAGATAAGGACTTCGATATGTTGAGCCCAGAGGAAAGCCACAAGCAAACTATCGATAAGGAAGTATTACTAGGGAAAGTAGTTCATTTGAAGGGCAGTGATCGAATGGCTATGGAGAACTTGTTTTTGAGGTTTAGAGATTTATTTTGTGGGAATGGAAGGTTACCAGCAGCCCAGCTGATGCATGATCACATACCAACAGAGGATAGTGCACCAATTTATAGGAAGTCATACTTTACAGCAAAGCAGCTTCAACCATTGGTAGAAGAATTTAGTGAACAACTACTACAGGGGATGATAGAACCAAATGATAGTCCCTAGAATGCAAATATTGTCATTGTGCCAAAAAAATCAGCCGATGGGACACACAAATAAGATTTTGCTGTGACTACAGATATCTAAATGCACGAACCATTTCGGATGATTATCCAATTCCAAACATCACGGAAAGTTTAGATAATGTAGGTCAGTGTCACTTCTTTACTACAGTGGACCTCAGGAGCAGATACCATGAATTGGAGGTGGTGCCTGAAGGTAGGCCAAAACAGCATTTACCATCCCAGTAGGACTCTTTCATTACAAATGCCTGCTATTTGGATTAAAGAACACACTGGCAACTTTTCAGCAGTTGTTACATGGGATACTGAGAGGATTAAAGCCAAAAACCTGTCTAGTCTATCTCGATGATATAATTGTCTATTCAAAGGACCTATCGGAGCATGTGAAATGTTTGGAGGATGTCTTTAGTAGACTACGATCGGCACATTTGACATCAAGTGTAGACAAGTGCCATTTTGCGCAAACTCGAGTAACTATCTGGGGCGTGTGATTAGTGAGTGTGGGATATGGACCTATCCTTGTATTACAGAGAAAATTATACAATACCACAAACAACTAAGCGTGTACAGTCATTCATTGCACTCTGTAATTATTATAGACTGTTTGTGAAAGACTTTGTGAAAACAGCCGGACTGTTGAACAAGCTACAGAAAAGGGGACAAAATTCCATTGGTCACAGAAATGTCAGGAAGTGTTTGAAAAGTTGAAATATTAGTTTCAGTTCCAGTTATGGTTTTTATGGATTTTAAGAAAGAGTTTTTCCTTTCGTGTGATGCTTCAAATGAGGCAGTCGGTTGAGTTTTGGGACAGATGGTGGATGGTCAGGAACATCCGGTAGCAAACATTTCAAGACAGTTAAACAAGGTGGATCTTAACTACTCAACAACGGAGAAAGAGATGTTGACAATCATATATGATATTACATATTTTTGGTGTTATCTGTATGGTAGGAAGTTTAAGATCATGGCAGATCATGTCACATTGAAATGATTTCTTGGTTTGAAAGATCCATCTAGTAGATTAACTCGGTGGCCACTTAGGCTTAGTGAATTTGAGTATGAGGTAAGCCAGCCGGAGGGGCCGTGCAGTTCTAGGCGCTACAGTCTGGAGCCAAGTGACCGCTACGGTCGCAGGTTCGAATCCTGCCTCGGGCATGGATGTGTGTGATGTCCTTAGGTTGGTTAGGTTTAATTGGTTCTAAGTTCTAGGTGACTGATGACCTCAGAAGTTAAGTCGCAGTGCTCAGAGCCATCTGAACCATTTGAAGTATGAGGTAATGTATAAGCCAAGGAGGTCTCACGCAAATGCAGATTTATTAAGCCATGGGGTAGAAATATTAAGTATGGTAAGGAGGAGCGTTGAAGAGTGACAGTAGGCAGTAGCAAGGAATAAGGAGTGCCAGGCATGTAAGTCACAGCTACATTTTGTTGTGCTTGAGGTTTTGTTGTGTAGAACCCATATTTGGTGGTTCCAGAGGGTTTTTGGAAGGAAGTTTTGCAGCAAGCTTGTGACCATATGTTGTCAAGTCATGGTAGGCGTTGTGCGATGGACAGACATGGAGCAGAGCAGTTTTCTTGGAGGAACAGGAAGTGTGATGTGGAGCAGTATGTTAAGGACTGTGCGCCATGCATGCAAAGGGCTGACATCACACATGAGAAAGTGCCATTGCAAAGGTTACCAGAGGTGTCCAGTCCATTTTCTATGTTGGGATTGGATGGCCTTGGGTCATTTAACAAGACACTTGCAGGAAATAGGTATGTTCTCGTGATAATCAATCATTTTTCTCAATTTGCGGTAATGGTACCGATGGCAGAGCAACGGGCTAGTACTATAGGGCAGGCATTAGTAAACAACTGGATATTAAAGTTTACGTTTCCTGAGACTATAATTACAGACCAAGGTACGAATTTTGTCTCGGAATTAATAAAGCAACTATGCCGCGTATTGTGTGTAAGGAAATTACAGACAAGTTCGTTTCATCCGTACACTAATGGGAAAATGGAACACATGCACAAATTCCAACGATGTTAAGCTATTATGTAGGTTCCAGAATGATGATTTAGACGCTTATTTACCATATGTACAGTATGCATATTCGAAAATTCATACTGCAACGGACTTCTCGCCATTTGAGACAGTGTACAGCAGGGAAATGCCATATGTCCAAGAGGAAAATGAAGACATTTTTAACAAAATGCTAGGGACCATATTAGGTTGTGGAAGTGACCGCATTGTTCAACGTGAAGATACAATTCCCCCAAAAACATCTGTTATACATGTCACTAACATAAAACCATTTAAAGGGATGGTAGAAGGGATACCTCAGTTATTGGCAGCCAATCAGGATGTGAAATGTACATAGGGTTTTTCTTTTTATGTAGGGATATTTATTGTTTTTCTTCATGGAGTTGTTAGTTTTTCATGTTGTTACTACTGATATTGTTTTTCTTTGTCGATTTTGTGTACAAGCAAGGGGGTGATAGAGTAATTTGTGATCTGTCTAGGTGGCCAAGTATGGACTGATATGCAGACATGTGAAGCGAGGTTGTTTCTGGGGGTAAGTAAATGGGATGAGTTGTGGGAAGGAGCTTCTGCCAGCCCAAACGTGCTTCCAGAGGGTGGGTTCTCATTGGTTATATTCCATGATCATGCTGCAAAATGTATGGTTGAACTGCTATGAAGGAGACAGACCAGTAAAATTGAAAAAACTCAAGCTTCAGGAAAGCAGAATGAACACTAATGAGACTTGCGAGGTAGCCGGGAGAGGTTTTTGTCTTCCAGCTATGCTCACAGGCTCAGCTGTTATGACATTGTCGCACAGTACATTATATTGACCAGAAGGATCTCTGAGGGCATTACCCTTCAAAATTTGTGTATTTAAATGACACTCTCAATCCAGAGCTTTTTCAGTCCTTGGACAGAGTAATAGTCTCACCAAGGGGGAATTTCGATGGAACAAATGTGGCAGCATGTAAACCATTTCTGGGAATAACAGGCTCACAAAGTATTAGTCTTGAGCATATCAGCCACCAGTTGTGGCATATTTCTAGCAGGCTTTTGTGCACTGTACTTCTGGCTAAGTTGCAAGAGGGTAGTGACTGTGGATGTGCCAGCTTACCAGTCATCACTAGAATTGTTGGTCAAGAAAGCAATTAGTTTTAATGTCTTAATTGACATACAAGGGTATGATAAGG
Organism: Schistocerca cancellata; assembly: GCF_023864275.1. Classification (NCBI taxonomy): domain Eukaryota; kingdom Metazoa; phylum Arthropoda; class Insecta; order Orthoptera; family Acrididae; genus Schistocerca; species Schistocerca cancellata. The sequence goes on from NC_064634.1 coordinate 199,742,588, forward strand.
GATACATGGTAGTAATAAAATGTAAATGGAAGTCCAGTATGGTAAATTTGGGAGATTGTCCTCAATGAGTAGATTATTAGAGTTAAGGTAGTTGAGTGGGAGAGCAACGTTAAAGATATGGGATGAATCTTCTCGGAAGGGAAGAGGTATGCTACGTAATGAATAAATACAGGTTTTGATTTGGGGAATTCTTGTAAATTTCGCACAGCTATGGCTGGAAGGCAGTAGCTAAAGGATCAATTGGCATATCAGTTGGTAGACGGGGGAGATGTTGGTATTTTGTAAATGAATTTGCGAGGTAGGTTTACATCACTGTTCTCAGGCTATATGAAGTGTGTTTGTGTGTTTTTTGCTTGTACTTTATAACTATTGTGAGTTCGCTTTTATAGTCATGTCCCCTTGTCCAGTTTTGTGGCAATAGATTATCCTTTCTTAGATTGTTCACACCGGACTGTGTCAAGAGTGGTCAATTAATGCTCTTATTACAGAATCATGAGTAAGAAATACATATTGAAGTGGTATTACGTGTAGCTAATTCACATGACTTCCCAGAAACATTTAGTGTACCTTATGTTTTGAAATAACTAGTCTTAAAATAACTTCATTACCTGAACATGGCAAGTTGTAGTACATCAGTAGCTCTATTTTATATATAATGTATAAGTTCAACATAATGAAAAGAATAGTTTCTACTGAGTCACAGAAAGGCACAACAAAAAGACTGTCACACAGTTAGCTTTTGGCCAACAAGGCAATTGGTTGGGGGTAAGGAGGAGGCTGGGGGGGGGGGGGGGATGGTAGATTACTGTAGGGCGAGGTGGAGAGTGGGGCAGCTAGATGCATTGGGAGAAGAAGGGCGGGGGGGGGGGGGGGGGGTCCTTAGCAGAAAAAGAGAGAAGTAAAGAGACTGGGTGCATTGGTGGAATAGAGGGCTGCGTGGTGCTAGAATGGGAACAGGGAAGAGGCTACATGGGTAAGGGCAATGACGAACGAAGGTTAAGACCAGGAGGGTTACAGAAACATAAGATATACAGCAGGGAGAGTTCCCATCTTCGCAATTCAGAAAAGCTGGTGTTGGGAAGGATCCAGGTGGGACAGGCTGTGAAGCAGTCATTGAAATGAATGATGTCATGTTGGACGGCGTGCTCAGCAACAGGGTAGTCCAGTTGTTTCTTAGCCACTGTTTGTCGATGGCCAGTCATGTGGACAGACAGCTTGCTGGTTGTCATGCCCACATAGAATTTTACACAACGGTTGCAGCTTAGCAATTATATCATATGACTAATTTCACAGGTACCCATGCCTTTGATGGGATAGATGATGTTTGTGACAGGACTGGAGTAGCTGGCAGTGGGAGGATGTATGGGACAGGTCTGGCATCTATGTCTGTTACAGGGATAAGAACCTGAAGCAAGGTGTTTGGGACGTGTTGGGTGACTGGAAAGATAAGACACAGTAGATCTGTTTTTGTACAAGGTTGTGAGTGTAATTATGATCAGTAAAGGCCTCAGTGAGACCCTCTGTATATTGTGAGAGGGACCGTTTGTCACTACAGATGCGATGGCCATGGGTGACTAGGCTGTATGGAAGGGACTTCTTGCTAAGGAATGGGTGGCAGCTATCAAAATGAAGGTATTGCTAGTAATTGGTAGGTTTATAGGGACAGAGGTACTGATATAGGCATCTTTGAGGTGGTGGTCAACATCAAGGAAGGTGGCTTTATGGGTTGGGTAGGACCAGGTGAAGCAAATGGGGGAGATGATGTCGAGGTTCTGGAGGAATGTGGATAGGGTGTCCTCACTCTCAGTTCTGATCACAAAGATAGCATCAACGAATCTGAACCAGGTACCAGGTGAGGGGTCTGGGATTCTGGGTGTTTAGGAAGGATTCCTTTAGATGGCCCATGAATTGGATGGCATAGGATGGTTCCATGCTGGTGCCCATAGTCGTAATCTGGATTTGTTTGTAGGTAATACCTTCAAAGGAGAAGTAATTGTGGGTGATAATGTAGTTGGTCGTGGCAACTAGGATGGAGGTGGTTGGTTTGGAATCCATCGAGCACTGGGAAAGGTATTGTTCAGTAGCAGTAAGGCCATGGGCATTAGGGATGTTAGTGTAAAGGGAGGTGGCATCAGTAGTGATGAGCTGGGCACCATGCGGTAAAGGGACATGAACTGTGGAGAGACAGTGGAAGAAATGGTTGCTATCTTTTATGTAGTAGGGTAGTTGTGGGTAATAGGCTGAAGCTATTAAAGCAGAAATTCTCTCAGTGGGGACACAGTAACCGGCCACAATGGGGCATACAGGGTGGTTGGGTTTACAGACTTTAGGAAGCGTGTAGAAGACAGGAGTTCAGGGAATGTTAGAGGTGAGGAGAGTGATTGTCTCCAAGAGATTTTCTGGGATGGGCCTAAGGTTTTGAGTAGAAACTTGAGATCCTACTGGATTTCTGGAATAGGTCACTGTGGCAGGGTTTGTAGGTCGATGAATCTGACAGCTGGCGGAGTCCTTCTGCCAGGTAATCATTGTGGTTCAAAACAGCAACAGTGGAGCCTTTGTCAGCAGGTAGAATAATAAGGTCCGGAACAGTTTTTAGGTGGTGGATTGCGGATCTTTCTGCGTTTGCAAGGTTGGTTTGTATGCTGAGGAATTAGGAGTTTGGGGTTAAGTAATTCTGGAAGGTTAACTGGGTGATTTGATAACAGTGTGTGTGGGGGGGGGGGGGGTCACAGCTGGCTGGAGGTGTAAACTGAGTCAGGCAGGGTTCAACATTGGTCTTTGGTTGAGTCTGATTGGTAGGGTTGGTGGCAAAAAAGTTTTTCCACTGTAGGGACCCGGAGAAGGAGAGAAGGTCTTTAACAAGTCTGGCTTGATTGAATTTGGAGGTGGGGCAGAAGATGAGGCCCTTGGAAAGGACTGATACTGTTGCAGGGCTAAGCTTTTGGAGGAAAGGTTTGTGAATGTGTTTTAGGTCTGTTTAGTTTCTGGATTCTTTGTGGTGGTGGGAGGCAGTTTTGGAGGGCGGGGTTAATGTAGTAGGTCTGCGAGACAGGTATTTTCAGCTATGAGGGGACGTAGGAGAGGTTTGGAGGTTGTTGTAGAGGTATTGGACAGTGGTAGTCCAAGGCAGGAGTAGGATATGAGCAGGTTGGAGGGTTTTTCGAGGTGACATTGTGCATGTTGCTCTAGCTCCTGGAGGTCCATAGTTCCACCATCTAAAATCTAACACCGACCTCATAACCTGCTGACAATCTCCAGTCTTTACTCAAATCTGTGAGCCTATCCCAGAACCTCTCCCCAGAGTTCATCTCTCTCCTGACCTGTACCATTCCCCACACTCCTACCTCCTACATACTTCCTAAAGTCCATAAACCCAACCATCCAGGGTGCCCAATTGTGGCCAGTTTTGTGCTCCCACTGAGAGAATCTCTGCTCTTGTAGACCAACACCTTCAGCCTATTACCCGCAACCTACCCATGTACATAATAGATACCAATCATTTCCTCCACCAACTCGGCACAGTTCATGTCCCTTTACCACACGATGACATGCTCATCACTATTGGTACCACCTCCCTTACTAACATCTCTAATGCCCATGACCTCATGGCTATTGAACACTACCTTTCCCACTGCAAACAGATTCCAAACCAACCACCTACTTCCTAGTCGCCATCACCAACTATATTCTCATCCACAATTTGAAGGTATTACCTACAAACAAATCCAGCGTACAGCTATGGACACCAGCATGGCACCATCCTATGCTAACCTATTCATGGGGCACCTAGAGGAATCCTTCCTAAACACCCAGAATACCAAACTACTCACCTGGTTCAGATTCATTGATGACACCTTCATGATCTGGATGGGGTGTAAGAACACCTATCCACTTTCCTCCAGAACCTTGACACCTTCTCCCCCATTCGCTTCACCTGGTCCTACTGACGCATCAAGCCACCTTCCTTGATGTTGAACACCATCTCAAAGATGGATATATCAGTACCTCTGTCCATACCAGACCTACCAACCACCAGCAACACCTCCACTTTGACAGGTACCACCCATTCCATACCAAAAAGTCTCTTTCCATACAGCCTAGCCACCCATGCCTGTTGCATCTTTATTGACGAGCAGTGCCTCTCACAATATACAGAGGGTCTCACTGAGGCCTTTATAGATCGTAATTACCCTCCCAAACTTGTACAGAAACAGATCTCCCTTGCATTATCTTTACAGTCACCCAACACTTCCCAAAGCCCCACTGTCCGGCCACAGAGGAGCACTCTCCTTGTGACTCAGTACTGCCCCGGACTGGAGCAACTGAATTACATTCTCCACGAGAGTGTTGACTACCTCTTGTCATGCCTTGAAATGAAGAATGTCCTGCTCACTATCCTTCCTGCGCCTCCCACAGTGGTATTATGCCATCCACCAAACCTGCACAATATGCTGGTCCATCCCTGCACAACACCTGCTCCCAACCTCTTGCCTCGTGATTCATTTCCCTGTAATAGACCTAGTTGCAAGACCTGTCCATACATTCTCCCACCTTCACCACCTACTCCAGTTCTGTCACAAACATCACCTATACCATCAAAGGTATGGCTACCTGTGAAACTAGTCATATGATTTACAAGCTAAGCTGCAACCACTGTGCTGCATTCTATGTGGGCAAGACAACCAGCAAGCTGTCTGTTCGCATGAATGGCCATCGACAAACAGTGGGCAAGAAACAACTGGACCACCCTGTTGCTGAGCATGCTGCCCAACACGATGTCTTTGATTTCAATGACTGCTTCACAGCCTGTGCCATCTAGATCCTTCCCAACACCAGCTTTTCTGAACTGCGCAGGTGGGAACTCTCCCTGCCATATATCCTACATTTTCGTAACTCTCCTGGTCTCAACCTTCGTTCGTCATTGTCCTTACCCATGTAGTCCCTTCCCTGTTCCCATTCCAACACCACACAGCCATCTAATCCACCAATGTACCCGGTCTCTTTAATTCTCTCCTTTTCTGATAACCTCCCCCGCCCCCTCCTCTCACCCCTGCCTTCCATCTAACCTCCAGACTGCACCTAGCTGCCCCACTCTCCAGCTCGCCCAGCACACTCCCAGCAGCACTTTACTGTCCCACACCACTCCCCTTCCTGCTCCAGTCACCGTCTCACCCCCACCCAGTTGCCTCTCCCACAATGCCCTGCTGCTCACAGGCTGGCTCCAGCTGCCATTGAATGTCATCATGTGTGTGTGTGTGTGTGTGTGTTATGTTTGGGTGAGTGTGTGCTTGTGTGTATGTTGTCTAATTTTGACAAAAGCCTTTTTGGCCGAAAGCTAATTGTGTGACAGTGTTTTTGTGCCTTTCTGCAACTTGGCATCTCAGTTACATGGTGACTAGCAACTATCCTTTTCATTATATTCTTACATTCCATCTGGGATTTTCCATTGTTTAATGTATAAGTCATTATTTATAAGTGCTGTTCTTTTTATTTATTTATTCATTCATTCATTTATTTTTCAGTGCTCTTAAACCATCTCCTTCTGCAACTACTCCTCTAAAACCAACAAAGGCTAGAGCTCAAAATGGAAATTTTAGTTCCGGCTCAGTTTTAAGACGGAACAGTGAGAATAAAGTCTCAAGACCTAAGAAAGTAGAGTTGTTTCCATGCAACTTGCAATCGAAACATACTTGTGAAGTGATCAAAAATGATAAGCTCAACAACATAGGGAATCGTGCATCTGAAGAGACAACCATATGTAATTCTCATAGTGCACAGAAACAAAATTCTGGACAAAAACTTTTAGAAGACGAGTTGAGAACCAAAACTTGTCACATAGAGAACAGAGATAGTCCAAAATCTGAAACAAAAAAGAAGGTAGCTCTGACGAAAGTTGATCCATCAACTCCAAAAAATAGATGCTCACAAATTTTTAGTCCAACTGATAGTCCAGAACATACACGGTCTATTTTTAGCTCTGTGTCACCCTTGTCCAGGAGCTCATCAGATCCTGCCTCACCATCTCATCACTGGGAAAAAATTCAATTCACTGGAAAAATCAGTAAGCCATGTAGTACTTTTAGTCTCAATGACTTCATTGTCAAGGATAGTAACAGAAGTTTGACCAAGAAGAGGGGCCATAGGAATCAAACTCATGGTCATGGGTTCTCCAATATCAATGAAGAAAATGTGCAACCATCAAGGAGCCAGAAACGACGAATAAAGCCTACAAGATTAATTACTAATCAGAGTGAAAAACCAAATGATAATCAGAAAGGTAATATTCACATATTTCATTTATCTTCTCCTCTCCCCCTTTCTAATCTCCTTTGTCTTTGTGTTTTGTTGGATCTATTTGTGGGATATGGGTAATTTCTGCATGGCATACAAATAGTGGAATTAATAGAAATAACCGCTCATGTTGTAGTCGAGACATTGATTGGTAGACAAATCGCTTTCATGTGTACTCAAAGAAATTGTTATAACAGCATGTGCTATATTAAGTGTAGTAGTGTAATCTCCCCTTAAAAACACTTTTGTAGTTTTATCCATCATGAGTAAATTTGTTTGCATGTTCCATGTAAGTATAATTATACAAATCAGATCTGCATATCAAGCTGAACGGAAATTTACTAGTCAAAATACTAGACACTTTTCACCTTTTCCCTAATTTTTACAGTCTCTTTTAAAATAACCACTTTGAGCTACAGTGGAACGAATTATGGATGTAGGTTGCAGCAGCTATGCATAGTTGAAGAGGCTTGCACAGGATAGAATAGTGTGGAGAACTGCATCAAACCAGTCTTTGGACTGAAGACCATAAGAACAACATATTCTGCTTAAAGTGTTTAGTCATGTAATATTATTATCCATGACATTTCAAAAACAGGACATTTTGCTTTCTTCAAATTATTCCTGGTGGCTGTCAATGATTTCTGGGGGATGCTCTAATGTAATGTTACTCTCCTGTTACCCCATGCCAGTGCTGTTGCTCAAATGAAGGACCCGGACTTTTCCAATCGACAATACATTATTACCCTGCCAGAGTGAGAAGTGAAGGTGAGGTTGTGCTTAAAAAAATTCCAGGTTTCATCATATAAGGGGCGATCAAAAAGTTTCCGTTGGAGGGCGTTGCTGTAGTGTATATGCAACATGGTGCGTCTCTGATGCAGCTATAAGAGCGCCGTGTGTGATAAGTGTGGAAATGTGAACTATGGTGAAATTACTACTATTTACATCCAAACAGCACCAAAATCATGTTATTCTCTTCTTGGCTGCTGAGAGACAAATGCCAGTAAACATTCATTGGAGAATCAAGAATGTATATAGGCAGCATGTCTGTCAGAAACCACTGTTGTGGAATTGTGTGTCACCTTCACGATCACCCCAAGTCCCCATATCGCAAATGTTGTAATGCAGAAAGTACACCAACTCAAGTTGGAGACACTTGAGCACCTGCCTTGTACTTGTGATCTGTCCCTGTGTGATTTCATGCATTGGGTCCCTTAAAAAAGGCCTTGAATGGTTAACAATTCCTGTTGGATATGAATGTGCAGCAGGCAGCTACAGACTTCTTCAAGCAGCAGGCAGCTACGGACTTCTTCAAGCAGCAGGACATGGTGTTTTACCAAATGGGCACCATCATCCTGGTGTGTACGTGAGACGATTGGCTCAATGCACACGGCAGTTTTGCCTGATTGGCGCACCAATTCTTAATGGTACAGTCATTGAACAGAAACTTTTTGAGCACCCCTTATACAAATACACCAGTGAATAAAATCAGCCATGGGAAACAACACCCGCTCCATTCACCGCCACCGCCTTCCACCATGGTATAAGTGTCTGAGGATGGTCAAAAACTGATCTATGACCTAATCCAGTTGCGATCAAAATAAATGTTTTTGCGGTCTAGACTGTTTGTGTCCATTTTTGAGAGCACTGTGTAGCTATGGAATATGGGATGATAAAAGTAATACTCAGTTTTCCTGCTAGGACTCTGCAACCAAAAAGGCTGTTGAAATTTCCTATATTACTAACTCCTGCAAGTGAAAAGCAAGCACAGCAGTGATAATGTAATATGTGATTTATTCATCTCATTACGTACAATTTTCAAATCATTTGATTTGATGTACAGGAGACATGACAAGGTTTACAAAAGAAACTTTTTTAAGAGAAATACAAAAGTTTACATTATATTTTACATTTCTAAGTTACAGCTACAAAAGTACATAAAATAATACATGTAATACAATCCCTGTGTTCAGACTGTGAAGCTGTCCTCAATGAATTCAGCGACAGAATAATAACACTTTTCCACCAGAAGAGTAAAGAGCAATCTTTTCAGTGAACCAAACTCCATTTTAAATATATTACTGCCTTTTATTTTATTGAAAATTTTTGACACCATATACTCTGGCGTTTGGACATAAAGTAGTATTTACAGATAGGTGGCATACACTGTGAGGAAGTATTGCCACACCATTAGACCCATGATATGATAAACTGTTTTCATGGGTCTTCTCAAGACTTCATCAAGTCTGATTGCTGAAATACAGTGTGTAATAAATGAATTTGCCAAGAAAACTGTGCTGTGAGATTTTTCAAAAAAATTTCTCTTTGATTTTTTCGTTGTTAGCAGCACTGTTGTAACTGTGCTGGCTTTTTAGTATGTTCAGTGTATCTTGAAAGCTGATGTCATAAAAAAGTGCCCTTTGCAACAGAATTTCTTTTAAGTGAGAGAAATTAAAATGGACTAGATCAAACAGATAGGGTGTGGCAGAACAGCGGCCAAGGTCTTTAACACATCTACCTGAGTGTAAGATAATGGGCAATCGCCACAGATGCACACAAGCAGGTTTCAAAAAGCTTGGAAGTAACAGAGTCTAAAGAGCAGACGTACAGTGGCTTGTAGAGCTACATTAATGTGAAGCATTTAAGACAGAAGTAATCAGATTGTGGTAAGTTCTTGGATTTGTTTCAGTTCAGGCTCACCTAATGAAGTTAAATATGAGCCTATATAAAAATTGAGAAGGTGGAGTGTAACAATACACAAAGATCAACAGAACTTATTGGGAGAGGGAGAGGTTTCCGATAAATTTGAGAGTATATTTTCTTATCTTTTTTTTATGTATATGGGAACATTAGTAATAGTTACAGATTTACTTGACATGAAACCAGGAATTAGAAACACAACTACATCACTTTGTATGGCCATAAGGTCATGAATTCAAGTACAGGTTTAGTGAAATATAACCTAATGAAATTGTCCAATGATTTGAAATTAGTTTGTACTCTTATAATGTCACTTATGCTAATTTTTTGTATGTACTACAAGAGCTATAGTGTTGTTCTTTCGGCCGGCCGCGGTGGTCTAGCGGTTCTGGCGCTGCAGTGTGGAACCGCGGGACTGCTCTGGTCGCAGGTTCGAATCCTGCCTCGGGCATGGGTGTGTGTGATGTCCTTAGGTTAGTTAGGTTTAAGTAGTTCTAAGTTCTAGGGGACTTATGACCTAAGATGTTGAGTCCCATAGTGCTCAGAGCCATTTGAACCATTTTTTGTTGTTCTTTCAGGTTCCAGTGTTCCTTTATTTTCAGTCATGGAAAGTGAATGTTAGTACTTCTTCACTAAGAATTTCAGCTCCTTTTAGTCCAACACAATTGTTTCTTTGATTTCTGGTCGTGAGACTTGTTTGGCAAAAATTTTAAAATTTCATCTGTTATCCAGACTGCAGCCTAACATTGATTAAAGCTTTTTGGCTCACTCATTTTTAATCTGTTGATTTGCTTTTGTATCCCATCTGCAAGGCGGTGCGTGGGTCTATTCCTGTACTCTGAAGGGTAGGCCGAATGTAGGAAGTGGGCAGGAAAAGGTGAAAATCTCTCAGTACAACTTTTTACATAAAAGTACATTTAATAGAGAATATTAGCGAATGACATATACGTAACTTTTAGTAACGATGAGCACGTAGGTGCGAAGTCTTAGACCCGTTGTAAGTAGTGCAAATTCTCTATATGAAGTGAAGCTGAAGTGAAGTGTCCTGGCTGTCTGCTCTTGATCAAATGGGCTGAATCTGGAGCGGAGCTCGTAGAGCTCCATAGCGCCGCCTAGAGGGCGCTGTTGTCGGTGTCTGTTGTAGTGCCAACTTAAGAACTTGCACCTACACCGTGGCATCGTAGCTATCGATACCACACCCCTTCCCCTTGAAACGACGAACCGTCGTTGAGTATGGCTTCTGGCAGCGGGTGGAGGGACCCAGGGGCGGCGCAGCTGAGGGGGCGGACAGCAGAACTGCAGGGGTGCGCTGTCCGCCCACGACCCCGAATTGCTCATGAGAGGGTGAGGAAAACGCCCCTTGGAAAACCTACCCAGGCCGCACACCACCAGTGGGTAAGCTCGGATGATAAGACGGAGCAACGACCTCCATAGGTGACGGCGGCAGCGGCGTGACGACAGCCTCAGCGTCCATCGGTTCTGGCACCGCGGAGGAACACGGCAGCAGTGACGACGGCCGGAGGTGGGGCCGTGGTGGCAGTGAGAGGCGCCCATCCGGTGCAGGTAACCGGCGACGACAGCAGGCGCGCCCCCGGTGGAGGCTCGAGCGGTGGAGGTGCCGTCGGAGGAGTTGTGGGCTGAGGCAGCAGAAGCTAAGCTTCCAATAAATAACCAGTGGCAGAAAACCGAGGGCGGCACAAATGGGTCTGGTTCAGGTGTCGCTTGACAGTGCTGGAGGGACCAGAAATGACAAATAAGGCGCGGCCTAGCTGGCGAAGAACGTGCTCCTGCTCCCAGCGCTGCCTGCCAGAGAAAATGCAATAGAACACCAAATCATGCGGTGCCAATCCAGAACGCGGCGAAGCAGCGGGAGCTCGCGGCGGCGGGTACAATAGCTGCAGGAGCGACCAATGGGCGCGGCCTTGTAGCAATTCCGCTGGGGAACGGGTGCCGCGCAGCTGGGAACGATATGTAGCAAGAAAGTCCAGAGCGCGTGCTCACGAGAGTGCGTGGGGCGCAACGTGCTCATCTGTGATCTAAACGTACGCACAAAGCGTTCAGCCTCGCGATTCGACTGGGGGTGGAATGGGGCTGAGATTAGATGGCGAATGCCATTAGCAGCCTAGAATGCTTCAAACTCTGAGGATACAAATTGGGGGCCATTGTCGGAGACAATAACTTCAGGAAGGCCCTCAGTGCAAAAAATAGACGTCAAAGCCCGAACAGTACTCGCAGATGTAGTAGAAGACATAGGTACAACAAACGGAAAGTTGCTGTACGCATCAATGACTATCAACCAGTGGATGTCCCAGAAAGGACCCGCAAAGTCAATATGAACACGCCGCTGAGGCGCAGTAGGAGTCGGCCACGCAAAGAAGCACTGGTGCGGAGCAGATTGATGCTCCACGCAAGAGCAAACAGTTAGCAAGCAAATTCTCAGTTTGTTTATCAGTGCCGAACCAAGTGCAGTGACGATGTGCTAATTGCTTCGTCGCACTAGACCCCTATGACCAGCGTGCAGGTCAACCACACGAGACTGATCATTGTCACTTTGTAACAAGATAACACCATGGTGTACAAATAAGTTGTGACATTGCGCAAAGTAACGTCGAACAAGTGGATCACGAAACCGCATAGCAGATGGAGGCCATTGAGTATGAAGATACTGCAAAAGAATCAGCAAAGAAGCGTCGGCAGCTGTTGCGGAAGCAATGCGACGAAAATCCACCGGAAAACCATCAGCGAATTCCTTATCTTGTGAATCAATAAACATGCAGGACAATTCGGAAGAATCAAACACTTCGTAAGGACCGATAGGCAGACGAGACAAAGCTTCAGCGTTGCCATGCTGGGCCGTAGGCCGAAACAAGATTTCGTAATTGTAGTTAGACAAAAACAAAGGCCAACATTGCAACTTTTGTGCAGCACGGGCCGGAACTGGCTTTGACGGGTGGAACGACGGCGTCAAAGGCTTATGGTCAGTGACCAAATAGAACTTTCGACCATACAAAAAAATCATGAAACTTTGTCACTGCATAGACAATAGCTAAAGCTTCTTTCTCGATTTGAGAATAGTTCTGCTGGGCAGAATTGAGCAACTTGACGCAAAAGTGATCGGGCGATCAACAGAATTAATGCTGTGCAAGAGAACCTCTCTGATGCTGTGAGAAGATGCATTGACAGCCAAAACAACTGGTTTGGAGGGATCGAAAGGAATGAAACAGCAATCACTCAACAAAGTAGATTTGATCTTGTGAAAAGCAGCCTCACATTCCAAAGACCAAACAAAAGGAACGTTCTTACGCTGAAGGCGATGCAAAGGCGCTGCAATCTGCACTGCATTTGGTATATACCGAATATAATATGTAATTTTGCCCAACACAGACTGAAGTTCTTTCAAGTTCCTGGGCACTGGCAAGTCTCTAATCGCACTGAGATGTGACGGCGAGGGGTGGATACCCCGTCCGTTAATCATATGTCCTAAATACTGAATCTCAGTTTGAAAAAATTTGCACTTGTCTCTCTTACACTTTAGTCCTGCCTGCAAAAATTCAGCAAATGTTCGTCAGGGGTGCGACCTGATACAACTATATCGTCCAGATAATTGGAACAACCAGGGACAGTGGCACACAACTGCTGCAAGTAAGACTGAAAAATAGCAGGAGCTGAAGCACAACCGGATGGAAGGCGACGAAACTTGAACAATGCGAGGTGGGTGTTGATCACAAAATAGTGCTGTGACTGTTCGTTGAGCGGAATCTGAAAGTATGCATCCCGCAAGTCAATCGTGGGAATGAATTTTCCCACACCAAGCTTATCAAAAATGTCTTCAGGACGCAGTAAGGGAAATGTAGCTACCACTGTCTGGGGATTTACTGTAGATTTAAAGTCAGCACAGATACGGAGACAACCGTTTGGTTTCTTCACAAACACTATAGACGAAGCTCATGGTGAAGCAGAAACAGGTTCAATAACACCACTGTCTTGCAAATGCGTAAGTTCAGCAGCTACGCCATGGCACAGTGCGTGCGGTACCAGGTGTGCGCGGTGGAAAACAGGCACGGCATTATCTTTAACTACAACATGCGCTGCATAGTCCATGGCACAACCAAGGCCAGCAGAAAAGAGTTCAACAAAATCATCACATAGTGTGGCAACACTGTCTGCATGGTCACTAAAGTTTATGCAAAGTACATTGTCCTAAAACGTGGGGCCAAAAAGTTCAAATGCGTCCATGCCAAAAATGTTTGTAGCATCACTAGAGTGGAGCACATGGAAAGACACTGTATGGGTTGTTGCACCATACGTGGCTAGCAAACTACACACACCGAGCATTGAGATTTCCTGTCCAGTAAATGCAATCAGCATGGAGTGCGAACGATGAAGCGGGGGCGAACCAAGCAAGTCATATGTTGATTTGTTTGGTAAAGAAACTGACGCACCAGGGTCCTGCCTCATGCAAACAGAACGTCCACAAATGTGCAAAGTCACAAAAAGTTTCCTCGCATCACGCTGAATGTGAGAGGAAGTGTCTGGAAAAACTTGATTCACACAACGAGCTGGAGAAGCACATGAAGCAGAAGGCTTGGAATAAATGGCATTAACATCCATAGGCTGATGTGAATCATGATCATGGCAGTTGCCGTTGCGGTGACACCCATGCGAGTCATGCGAACGGGAGACAAGTTGTGAATTAGAGTTTCTCTTACTACACACAACTTGCATGTGTCCTTTCTTATTACAAAAATAACACTGTGCTTGACAGGATGGGCAACTGTCCCGTGGGTGGGCACGAAAGCAGTTCCGACATGATTCCAGTTTCTGAGTAGATACCTGGTTCGAAACCTGTTTACTTGCACGCAAGTGGCGCGGTGTGGCTGGCTGTGCTGGGGCCAGGCAGGAGGGCACGTGTTGTGCCTTGCTAACAGTACACACACCCGGGGTCAAGTCAAACGCGGAAGTAGCCATGTCTAATGTACTTTGTCTGTCTAGCAAGTCCACTACTTCCTGCAAAGACGGGTTTTTAAACCTGACGATCTGCTCGCGGATGCGGTGATCTTCCCCTTTGCGCAATAGCGTCTTTAATCATTATATCCGCATATGAGCGTCCACACGAGCAATTAAAAGTCACAATCAGAAGTTAGTACCTGAAGGTCCGCTAACCAAGATTTATTGGACTGAGTGGGGCCACACCGGAGGCAAAAGAATTCATAGCATGCAGCTACCACATTTACACTGTCATGGAAGTGGGAGTTCAAAGCATCAGTCACTTCGTCGTAAGTTTTAGTTTCTGGGCGGGTGGTTGGAAACAACTTGACGAGCACACGGTATAACACAACACCCGCGTTGGCAATGAAAAAAGCAAGCTGCTCTGTACCTGATATGTTGTATGCTGCGAAGTTTGCCTCGAGCTGGGGATGTATTGTGGCCAGTGTTCAACGTCAGGATTGAAGGCATGAAATGGCAGTGCTGTCAGCAACGGCATTGGTACAGGTGGTGGTGTCTGCGGCGCCAAAGTAGCTGCAGTTTGTAGTGTGACTAGTCTCCATTAATGGCAGCAAGCAGCTGCGTCATTTGCTGTGCCTGAAAACGTACAAGATCAGACAGCAAAGCCTGTTCCTGTGGCGAAGCCATGGTTTACACAAACGAAAGTCTATATCGCGAAAGGTGGGTGCACTTAGATACGTCACTCAGTAACATGGGGATATCACAAAAAAACTAAAGCAGTACCGAGCAAAAAAGGAAATGATAGAGGAAAAAAAAAATTAGTCCCTGTTCGTCGCTAGCTTTTGTATCCCGCCTGTAAGGTGACGCGTGTGTGTGCTCCTGTAAACTGAAGGGTAGGCCGAATGCAGGAAGTGAGTAGGAGCAGGAAAAGGTGAAAATCTCTCGGTACAACTTTTTACGTGAAAGCACATTTAATAGAGAATATTAGCCAATGACATATATGTAACTTTTGGTAACGATGAGCATGTAGGTGCGAAGTCTTAGACCCATCGTAAGTATTGCAAATTCTCTATATGAAGTGAAGCTGAAGCGAAGTGTCCCGGCTGTCTGCTCTTGATAAAATGGGCTGAAACTGGAGCGGAGCTCGTAGAGCTCCACAGCGCCAGCTACAGGGCGCTGTCGTTGGTGTCTGTCGTAGTGCCAACTTAAGAACTTGCACCTACGCTGTAGCATCGTAGCTATCGATACCACATTTGCTATTATATCATTTTTTCCTATACCACAAATTTTAAAATCAGCTGTGTATATGGATTGACTTTTCATTCTGTGGAAATTGTTACTGTTTTATTTCTTTAACCAAATTGTCTCATGATATTTTAAAATGGGCTTGAAAGTCCTCAGTGTTGGGTGGTTGAAGAAATCTTATCATCATTATTGATTGATTTCCAAAATACTTTAAGTTCCTCATTGTCAGTTGTTTCAGTTACATTTTTCAAGCAATTAATGACATATGGTTTTTTTTTAATATCTTCATGGCAGTGTTTAGTTTAACAATGAAAAATATGAGAGCTTTTGTTAACAGTGTGAGTTGTAATTTATTTGCTGAACTGTTTGTATTGTATTGTAGCATTGTTTTATTACACTATCATTTTGTGAAGGAGTTTAAAATTATTTCAGGAGGGGATGATGTTGGTGGCTTTGGAGTTATCAAGCGACCCATTGAACCTAGCACACCTTTCAGAGAAGTTCAAGTTTTAGAGAAGCCTCAGCCTTCCAGCACAAGTTTCCAACAAGAACGTGACCTGCTGCGGCAAGAAAGACAGAAGAAACAGGTGTCACTGAAGAACTGTGATGATGATGGAGGGAGAGAAGAGTGTTTCCCTGCCTCAGTGTCACCACAGTCAGTGCAAAGGTTGAACCCTGTCCTTCCCCAACCAGATCAAGTTACTTGCCATGAACAGCTTCTTTCTATGTCCACTCTGTATAGCCAGCTCCTCAACTCTGGACTACTTCCAAATGTCACTGCCGAGATGCACTTCATTACATCACTACTTGTTGCAGAGGAGAGAACAGGTGAAGAAAAGTGTGTTGGTTACTTTGGCACTGTGCACAATTGTGTATTTTTTGCAGTGTCAGTACTTGATAAGTTGCGACTGGTTCTGGGACTTTTAGACTGTGCAACACTCCAGTTACTTGTTTCTAATAAAGCATTAGAACTATTTTCACCTGATCTTCATCAGCATTTGCAGAGGAAGTTACAGGAAAGAGACTTGGAGGAGAAACTGAAGACCCCAGAAAATCTGCAATCATCAGTTGGCAATGTCACTTATCGGCCAGATGAAGACAGCAGAGATAACTTTCCCACTGATCAGACATTCTATGCCTTCCGGAAACAGCGTGATGCATTTTATGAAATGTGGCAGGTGTGGGAAGCTGAACACAACCAGCGTAACTGGTCATTCAGTGTAGCTCTTGGAGCTAGGATTCGATCACTTCTCGCATTGCACAGGGATCCATCAAATTATATTCATCTAGCACGTTTATTTCGTTCACAGTTGCTCACCACGTGCCGAGTCCCAGAAACTGATGTAAGTATCTAATGTAAGAATATGAAAATGAAAATTATTTCCTACTGTTATGTACTTACAAGTATTGAATTTAGAAATATGGGGTGCTTGTATACGTGAACAAAAGCAGACAAACATTCTGTAATGTGGAAGTCCCAAGATTTGTTGTCAACTGTTTGGTAAGTCCTTGCAATTTGGTGCTTAGTCCATCACATATTCGTCAACATTTGTACATGTTTATTTTAGCAAACCGTAGTTGCCATCACAATGAACATATATTAATCAGCAGCAGCAATCAGTTGACAACCACAACTGGAAAAAGGTCTCTTCCAAACTTGCCATGCAATGCAATATTCAGCAGTGTTTTGCTGCGTGTCTTTTTAATGTCATATAACCACTTTTAATTAGATCACCATGTCAGTTTTTTCTTGCCTGTCGGAATTCAGAGAAGATCTTCCTTGACCAATTGTCCATCTATTTGTAAAGCTAAATCACAGTTTGGAGATCAAAAAATTCCTCTAGTGCTGCTAAAAAAAGTTCAGCTGATATGAAATCTCCTTGCCTTAATACTCCTCCAATTCTGAATGTTCCACTATTCTGACAAAATTTTTAGAATCTTTAGAATTGAGAGTTTACTTCAATTTACTAATGTGCTTTTGTATAAATATTGCTGCTCATTTTACTCACAGCTGTGCTCTTTGGTTCCTAATTGCTGAGAACATTTCTTGTGGAGCATATCGGTGGTCTCAAAACCTGTGCTCCCTGAGGGAATTATCCAAATGGAACAGAAATCAGTAGATGTGATGTACATGCACAGACAAAGAAATCATTACGGTTTTAGAAAAATTGGATGATTTATTCAAGGAAAGGAGCTTCACAAATTGAGAAAGTCAATAAGGTGTTGGTCCACCTCTGGCCCTTATGCAAGGCGATTTGGCTTCATGGAGATTGACAGAGTTGTTGGATGTCCTCTTGAGAGATATCATGCCAAATTCTGTCCAATTAGAGCATTAGATCATTAAAATCCTGATCTAGTTGGAGGGCCATACCTATGTGCTCCAAACATTCTCAATTGGGAAGAGATCCATTGACTTTGCTGGCTAAGGTAGGGTTTGGCAAGCACAGAGACAAGCCATAAAAAGTTTTTGCCATTTGCCAACGGATGTTATCTTGCTGAAATGTAAGCCCAGGAAGACAGTCACGGAGCGTAACAAAATGTGTAGAAAATTGTTGATGTACTGCTGTGCTGTAAGAGTGATGTGGATGACAACAAAAGGAAAATGGCACCCTCAGACCATAACTCCTGCTTGTCAGGTCATATGGCAGGCAACGGTCAAGTTGATATCTGATTGCTGGCCGACATGACTTCAGACACGTCTTTGGCCTGAAATCTTATTGACTGGAGTAGAATTATCTCCAGTGATAAGTTCTGCTTGAAATTGAGCCCTGATGACCAGTGAAGATGCATCCGGAGACAGTGGTGGGAAACCAATCAGACTGTCACACACATTATGGCCTGAAAACCAGTAGTGATTGTCTGGAATGCTGGCTGTCATTGCTGCACCCTTACAGGACAGTGATATGGGGGTGGAGGGGTAAAAAAATTTAAAAGCTATATATTTTCAAATTGTTTCCAAAAAAATACACTCCATTACAACTAATATGTTTGTCCCACTGGTACTTCCACTGTGCAAAACACTTTTTGTAGTAATCTCTAGAAATGGCTGACAGTTTCTCCCTCGTTTTTTTTCTAGGCTTCTTCAGTGTTGTTAAATCAGTGTCCTTTCATGCCCCTTTTCATTGTGGAAATGAGAAAAAATCACACACAGCCAGGTCACGTGAGTAAGGTGCTTGGGGCAGCAGAACCATGCCATTTTTAGCCATTAACTGTCTTAAGAGCGATGGCTGTGTGTGCAGGTGTGTTGTTGTGGTGGAAGAACCAGTCTCCCATCTGCCACAAATCACGTCTTTTTGCAAACACTGTTGCCAAATCATCTTAAAATTTCCAAATAAAAGGTTTGATTGACAGTCTGACCTGGGGGAACAACTCTGAATGAACTACACCCTTGGCATCAAAAAAGAAAATCAGCATTGTTTTGATGTTGCTTTGTTTCTGGGTCTTAACCACTGCACCATTACTCATCATCTTTGACAAAAAATCTGAATCAGTTTCAAGCTGTTCTTCAGAGTGTGACATGTTTCAACTCAGTGTTTCTTTTGATTGTCAATGAGAACCCAACAAACAAACATGGCAGCAAGCCTTTCCATTCCCAAACCTTTCATTAAAATTGCCTGAACTGAGCTCCAACATAAACCACTAATCTCTGGCAGTTGATCAACTGGCTTTTGGTAGTCTGTGAGCACAAGCTCTCAAATTTTTTCAATATTTTCGTTGATCTGGGCAGTTGATGGATGTCCAGGACAATGTTTGTCATCAATTGACATGTCGCCATTTTTAATCGAGCAGACTACTCCTGCACTTGAGTTTTTCCCTTTGCTTCATCTTGGTAAGCTGCTTTCAACACTAAAACAGTTTCAGAAGTATTTTTACCGAGTAAAAAACAAAATTTCACAGCTGCATGTTGTTGACTTAAACTTGCCATTATAAAAAATGAAACAAGAACGGAACAGTGCAAGCAAAAACAATCACTGCAGATGAACAGAAGAACCTAGATCGACAACACAGGCAGCACGGAACTGCCATGGAGTTGCACTGTAAACGCCTTGTGGCAGAAATGCATATGATATAAACCCTGCCCACAGTAACGTTATTCTGTTGTTGTTGTTGTTCCCCCTTGTATGGTGATGATATTCTGTCTCACATTATGTTACCTGTCATTGCAAGCCATCCTGGACTTACACTTCAGCAAGATAATGCCCATCCACCAATGGAAAGAGATTCTACTGCTTGTCTTTGTGCTTGGCGAATCCAACTTTGGCCAGCAAGATCGCTGGATCTCTCCTAGTTTGAGAATGTTTGGAGGATTATGGGCAGGGCCCTTCAACCAGCTTAGGATTTTAATGAACTAACAGGCGAATTGGGCAATATTTGGCATGATATCCCTCAGGAGGACATCCAACAACTGTGTCAATGTGAAGCCAAATAACTGCTTACATAAGGGCAGAAGTGGACCTACGCGTTATTGAGTTGCTCAATTTGTGAAGCTCTTTCTCTTGAATAAATCATCCAACTTTTCTGAAATTTTAATCATTTATGTGTCTGTACATGTATGTTACAGCTACTGATTTCTGCTCCTTTCAGATAATTCCTTATAGTGTATTTTAAAATTAAATTAGATACCGGGTTGACCACAGTAAAATATTTATTGACAATGGTAACCAGTTTCAGTCAAAATGTGATGATCTTCAGACCGTATACACTGAAATTTAAGTATAGAATGGGTCTGGAAGAAAGTCTGATAATAATAATAATAAAATATAAAATACATAATATGTAATAATGTTAAATGAAGAAATTATACCCATGATGGCAATGGTGAATGGAGCATGGTACCTATGGATCCGCGAACAACTGCTGAAATGAGCAAATGATTTGTTGCTTGAGTAAATGTACTGCTTTACATCAGTAATAGCCAGTCAGGCATATAAGAAGCAAAACTGTTATTACAATAAGGCATACCCATAACAGTTATAGAGAAGTTAATAACAAAGAAATAACTACATTACATTATACAAAATATCAACTATAAAAAGCATTTCGTCAGTGCAAGATAAAAATATATGTAAGAGATACAGCCAGTGATAATTGGCTGTGAGAATGTAGGTTACCATTTGTGGGGATTTGTAGAAACCTTGTAGATTGCATGCTAGCAAAGATAGAGCTTGAGTGAAGCTTATGGTCCCCATGGAAACAGTGTGGAAGTATCAATATACACTATCCAATGGAAGACGATTTCAAAGATATGACAGCAACTGGATGTAAAGCGTATTTTTGCCTGCACTACGATCTTCAAGCAGTCTGCAATATCTGACACACACGTCTACATGCCTGCCTGCCTGCATGCCAGTACACTTTCATATCCAGTCGCTGTCACAGCTCTAAAATCATTTTTCACTGGATAGTGCATATCGATACTTACACACGATCTCCATGGGAACCTTTGCCACTCAATCTCTGTTTGGTGGTACACAATCTACGAGCTCTTTACAAATCCTCACAGATGGCAATCTATGTTCTCATAGCCGATTATCATTGATTGTGTCTTTTGTAGATATTTTTATCACATGTTGACAAAATGCTTTTTATAATCACTATTTTATATAATGTAATGTATTTATTTATTCATGTTTTATTAACTTTTGTATAACTATTCTGTGTACATGATATTACAATAACTGATTAACCTCCTGTATGCCTGATTGACTATTACAGACATAATGTGGTTCATGGCATGTGGACTGTGATACACTCAAGCAACAACTCCGTTGCTCCCTCCAGCAGTTGACATTTGTGGATTCACGATATGTGCTTTGTTCATTGTCACCGCCTGCCATCGTGGGTATAATTTCTTTGTTTAACATGTTTCGTGCATTCTGTATTTTATATTTTATTGTTATTATCAGTCTTCCCTCTAAATCCATTTTATTTCAGTGTATGTGATCTGAAGATGGTCATATTTTGACTGAAACCAGCTATCATTCCAATAAATATTTTATTTCAGTGAACACTGTTCGTAATTTAATTTTAAAATCTTAGATTCCTGCCTAACCAGACCATCAGAATTATCAGCTAACTTTATTTAAGAAGCAGAATAAATGAGGAATGACATTCTCATTGGCCACCTGCAGCTGATTCTTGATTGACTGTCTTGATTTTCCAACAACTGCATGCCTCAGAGAAACTGTCAATAGTGTAAGTGCTGTTTAACCAGCAACGGATATACATTGCTCCATTCTAAAATTTTATTTGTGACTTACAAATGCTCCATTTTTCTATACCTACTTCTAAATCAAGCTTTTTCTTTGCCTGATCAAAATAAAGTGTCTTTTCTTTTACTGTGTGGTTGCTGATTATTTTTATGAATATGTTATACATTATAGAAAGATGGCTGATAGCTGTATAGTTTTTCATGTACCATCTGTCTTCTTTCCTGTAAAGTGCAATAATTACGGCGTTGTTCCTATTTTGGGGAATTTTCACATGTCACAGTACTCAAACAGATTTCCCGTACCTTATCCTTACACAACCTCAAGAACCAGCTCCTACAGAGCATCTCCCTCATCAGCCAATATCATCCCAGACTTGAGCAACTGAACCATGTCCTTTAATAGGGCTTCAATTATATATCATTATGCCTGGAAGTGAGGGATACCCTACCCATGATCCTTTTCAGTCCTAAAGTCATATTGTGCTGCCCATCCAGCCTACCCAACACCCTAATCCATCCCGAAGCTACTCCCATCCCTCATCACAAGGGTCATATCGCTGTGGAAGACCCAGGCACAAGACCTATTCAAGTCACTCTCCCACCACCTCCTGTTCTAGTCCTGTCGCAGGCTGACCCTGTCCCACCAGAGACAGGGCTGAATGTGGATGCAGTCATGTCATATACCACCTTTGCTGCAGTGTCTATACAGTGATTTTATGTAGGGATGTCAATATGAGCATCAACCAATCGTCCAGCTGAATGAATGACCAATGCCAAACTGCTGCCAAGAGCAGTGTTGATCATACAGTGGTGGGACACTGCTGAGTTCAACATACTCGAGTTCAATGGCTGCTTCATGAACACGTGCTATCCTGTACCCTAACACCAGCTTTCCTGAACTACATAAATGGGAGTTGCCCTTGCATTACACCCTTCATTTCTACAATCCTCTTGGCCTCAGTCTCCACTAACACACTGCACCCACACCCTCTGCTCAACAGTTTGCCACTTCCCTTCCTCTGTCCTGTCACCCCCTCCCAATCCACACCTCCGTTGTACGTCATTGTGCGCTGCACGAGCTCACCATCTCTGGTGCCCGTGTGTTGCATTCCTATCCCGTATACCTGCTACCTATCCCTCCCACTTACCTGCTGCCTCCTTTTGTGCCATCAGCCATACTTCTCCAACCCCACCTCTTGCCTCCTGCTTCCTTTCATCCTCTACCCACCCCATCCAACATGACCCCTCGCCACAATGTAAGTGTGGAATTGCATTCCCAGTATTGTGTGTTCAGCCTGCAGTAGAAGTGTGTCTGTGTGTGTGTCAATGTAATTATTTTCATTAGAACTATGTTTCTCATTTGTCTTTTGAACTATACAACCACCTAAAGAGATCTTGGAATACTTGTACAAATCTTTCTTTGTTTTTAGTTTCCATCTGCCATCTTAATTGATTAAGTAAGTTCCTGTTTTGTTTTCTTCATATTCTTTGGCATTGTATCTTATTACATCTTCTCAAAGAAAATAATATTGTTTAATTCAGTGTATCCTTCCATTTTCATATTATTGTTTGCTCCAGTATCCAACTTTCACTTTAATAGATGTCATGTATGATTTTACATTTTCTTTTCTTTTGAGTTCTTTGTACCTGCAAGATATTTTGTTGTTTGCAGAAGTATCTTTGTTAAATAATGTCCTCTTTTATCTGTGTCTGCATTGCTTTGTTTTCTAATAGGTCAAACTTTTTGCACAATTTTTTAAAGAAATTCTCATTATCTGCATTTCTTTATTATTTGATAAAATGTAATCAGTATTATTTTCAGTTGCACTATGCCCTCCTGCTTTATCTGTAAGAATATGTTAACAAATAACTTATTCTTTATGGCAGATGCTACCAACACAATGCTCTGATCATTTCAGGTATTATATCTTCCACATATGAATCAATACAAATTTAACACAGTACCACTGTAGAAGCTTGGCTAAAGAAAAAAATGTGATGTAGGGATGTTCCAAGCAACACATGTTCCTATACGAGTGTTGCCAACAGATGAATGAAGAACAGTCCAAGAGAAAACAAGTTCATAACAATGACCTGATAGTAGGTGTAGTGAGATGGTATGGCTGATTTTCATGTAAACACCATACTAGTTGTGAGCTAGAGATAACCACCATGTTTGCAGTCCAAGGCCAAAGGTCTTGCCCATAAGACATGATGAGAGTGGCCCTTTGCCAGTACCTGAATTCTCAGACTGTTAGCATGTACAAATATCCACAAGATAGCAAAGTTTTGAACATGGCTGCTTGCTTCAGTGACTGTTTATAAATTAAAATTGAAACAAATGAGCCCTCAGTCATGATTTTGTAGTCTTATTAATCAGGTTTCAACAGTTCTAAGAGTGCCTTCATCAGAATTTAGACATTTAAAGTGGTCTGTAACATAATTACAAATTTAAGGGGAGAAAAAAATTTATATAAAAAAAGTGTAAGTACTGACTAACAATACAAGACAGAGACAGTACTTACATGTCACATATAAAATAACTAACAGGCTAGAAGGGCTTTAGTCACAAAATATTTAAAAGGAATGTGTGAAGGCGAACCTCTAAGGGCTGCTCACACCTGTACTTTAAATTTCTAAATGCTGGTGAAGGCACTCTTAGAAGTGTTGAAACCTGGTTAATAAGCCTAAAAAATTGTGACCGAGGGCTCATTTGTTTCAATTTTAATCCTCACGATCCTTGTTGCTGTCTTTAACTGGATGTTGCAGTGGTAGAACCTGGATTGTCAGCAAGGAGAAGAACCTGTGGAGGTCCCTGCCAGAGGATTCTGCATAAGGTGCCAGCAGAGGGAATGCTGCTGGCAGGGAATGCTGCTGGCCATTGCAAATACCCTGTAGCAGCCATCAAGGGCACTTTAGACGTTGACAGGAAATGAGCTGGGACTAACGGCTGTGTCACCATCATAGTCCAAAACTGGTGTAATGGGTCTCCATGGTCCCAAGACAGCAGCAGGGAAGATGGCTTTGGTAGACAGTGGTGTTGATCACAGTTTTAGTGGAGCTGGCAGTGTGGCAATATAGTTTACGGGTCACCAGTGCTCCTGAAATGGTGATGCACAGAAGCTTCCTCTGATATACCAGCATCAGCAGGTTCCAATGGCACACCTGGGTTTCACATCGATTGAAAGAGAACATCTGAGGTCTTTCATGAGTAGATATCTTGCCCAGAGTTCATCCGTACCTGGGTCCAGTTGTGTGCACCTGGCCTGGAGCCCCACTCAGAAAAACGTCTTCTTGGGGGTATGTGCACAGGAGGTCTAGCAGACGGCATTGGGAGCAGCTGTGTGAAACCCCAGTCGAACTGTGTGGGTCATCTGTATGTAGCCATGAAGTTTGAGGCTTTGTCCTTTTTTGTCATCTGTAATTCCTCAGCTTCATCTCAGCTTCTGCATCTGATGCATGGTGAAATGGTATAGTTGTTAGTTGTTAAACACCATTCCGGAAGTAGATAGTAGCAAATTGGTTTACGTGACTAGGGGGGCTGTATCTAAAATAATGGTAATAGTGGTATCTCTAATGGCAAAAATGATTGCAGAGTTTTGGTGGTTGCTGTTGTAGTATGGAGTGCAATATGAAAAACTGAATGAGGCATCTGGTACCAAGAGCGTTTTGGTGGTTGCTGTTGTAGTATGGAGTGCAATATGAAAAACTGAATGAGGCATCTGGTACCAAGAGCCATGTGGAGCCCAAGAAGGAGACATTAAAACAGTGTTGGCCTCTCTGATGGACTTTGTGGACTTGACCTCAGAGAATAATGGTACTGACTGGATCTGTGCTCAGCTTATGCCCATCTAGACCATCTTCACAATTTCTGCATTGATGCCCAGCTAGCAAGTGTAATATCAGCCCAAGTTCTTCACCTGCACCATGCCCTGTTGGGACCAATGAAGCTGTTGCAACACCTGCTGGCAGAGGGCCCAGGGAGTGACCTCTCAGTGTGTTGAGGTTATTTCACTGTAAGAGAAGATTGGCATCTATGGGAAAATGCTCCAACCACCTCTGTAGGATGTAATAGCACTGAATCCATAATAGTGACAACCATACTTTCAAATGTTTCCTGAGAGTCAAGGTCAGCATCTGGCGTCATTGAAGGCATTGTAAAATATTCACCATTGGAGTGTTCTGTCCTGGCATGATACTGATAGAGTATTGGAAAATGCTAAGGTAGAGTCCTCAGATTAGCAATTGTTCCAATTAAATCAAACATCTCTGTTTTAAGAAAAGCTAGTTTTCATACATCTCAATGTTTATGACATCATGTCTCCTGAATTGTCTCGTACAATGGTATGATTTTTCAGGGACGTTCAGTGATGTATGTGAGTAACGTCTGCAAAATTGCAAAATGTGTTGTAAATAGAATTTAGTGAAGAAATAATAAATTACAACATAATACCCGATGCTGAAATTTTATAGCATGAACAGAAGAAATGTAATAAGCAACATATATATATATATATATATATATATATATATATACTTTTTTTTTTTTTTTTTTTTTAAAGAAAGATGGTGAGACTTACCAAGCAAAAGCGCTGGCAGGACGATAGACACACAAACAAACACAAACATACACACAAAATTCAAGCTTTCGCAACAAACTGTTGCCTCATCAGGAAAGAGGGAAGGAGAGGGAAAGACGAAAGGATGTGGGTTTTAAGGGAGAGGGTAAGGAGTCATTCCAGTCCCGGGAGCGGAAAGACTTACCTTATGGGGAAAAAAGGACGGGTATACACTCGCACACACACACATATCCATCCACACATATACAGACACAAGCAGACATATTTAAAGACAAAGAGTTTGGGCAGAGATGTCAGTCGAGGCAGAAGTGCAGAGGCAAAGATGTTGTTGAATGACAGGTGAGGTATGAGTGGCGGCAACTTGAAATTAGCCCGTTATCCACCAGGCCTCAATCTCCGCTAATTTCAAGTTGCCGCCACTCATACCTCACCTGTCATTCAACAACATCTTTGCCTCTGCACTTCAGCCTCGACTGACATCTCTGCCCAAACTCTTTGTCTTTAAATATGTCTGCTTGTGTCTGTATATGTGTGGATGGATATGTGTGTGTGTGCAAGTGTATACCCGTCCTTTTTTCCCCATAAGGTAAGTCTTTCCGCTCCCGGGACTGGAATGACTCCTTACCCTCTCCCTTAAAACCCACATCCTTTCGTCTTTCCCTCTCCTTCCCTCTTTCCTGATGAGGCAACAGTTTGTTGCGAAAGCTTGAATTTTGTGTGTATGTTTGTGTTCGTTTGTGTGTCTGTCGACCTGCCAGCACTTTCATTTGGTAAGTCACATCATCTTTGTTTTTAAGTATATTTTTCCTTCGTGGAATGTTTCCTTCTATTATAACCATATATATATATATATATATATATATATATATATATATATATATATATATATATAAAAACAAAGATGATGTGACTTACCAAATGAAAGTGCTGGCAGGTCGACAGACACACAAATGAACACAAACATACACACAAATTCAAGCTTTCGCAACAAACTGTTGCCTCATCAGGAAAGAGGGAAGGAGGGAAAGATGTGGGTTTTAAGGGAGAGGGTAAGGAGTCATTCCAGTCCCGGGAGCGGAAAGACTTACCTTAGGGGGAAAAAAGGATGGGTATACACTCGCACAAACACACATATCCATCCACACATGTACAGACACAAGCAGACATATTTAAAGACAAAGAGTTTGGGCAGAGATGTCAGTTGAGGCAGAAGTGCAGAGGCAAAGATGTTGTTGAATGACAGGTGAGGTATGAGTGGCGGCAACTTGAAATTAGCGGAGATTGAGGCCTGGTGGATAACGGGAAGAGAGGATATATTGAAGAGCAAGTTCCCATCTCCGGAATTCGGATAGGTTGATGTTAGTAGGAAGTATCCAGATAACCCGGACGGTGTAACACTGCGCCAAGATGTGCTGGTCGTGCACCAAGGCATGTTTAGCCACAGGGTGATCCTCATTACCAACAAACACTGTCTGCCTGTGTCCATTCATGCGAATGGACAGTTTGTTGCTGGTCATTCCCACATAGAATGCATCACAGTGTAGGCAGGTCAGTTGGTAGATCACGTGGGTGCTTTCACACGTGGCTCTGCCTTTGATTGTGTACACCTTCCGGGTTACAGGACTGGAGTGGTGGTGGTGGGAGGGTGCATGGGACAGGTTTTACACCGGGGGCGGTTACAAGGGTAGGAGCCAGAGGGTAGGGAAGGTGGTTTCCTCTTTCCTGATGAGGCAACAGTTTGTTGCGAAAGCTTGAATTTTGTGTGTATGTTTGTGTTCGTTTGTGTGTCTGTCGACCTGCCAGCACTTTCATTTGGTAAGTCACATCATCTTTGTTTTTAGATATATTTTTCCTTCGTGGAATGTTTCCTTCTATTATAACTGTGTATATATATATATATATATATATATATATATATGGTTATAATAGAAGGAAACATTACATGAAGGAAAAATATACCTAAAAACAAAGATGATGTGACTTACCAAATGAAAGTGCTGGCAGGTCGACAGACACACAAACGAACACAAACATACACACAAAATTCAAGCTTTCGCAACAAACTGTTGCCTCATCAGGAAAGAGGGAAGGAGAGGGAAAGACGAAAGGATGTGGGTTTTAAGGGAGAGGGTAAGGAGTCATTCCAGTCCCGGGAGCGGAAAGACTTACCTTATGGGGAAAAAAGGACGGGTATACACTCGCACACACACACATATCCATCCACACATATACAGACACAAGCAGACATATTTAAATATGTCTGCTTGTGTCTGTATATGTGTGGATGGATATGTGTGTGTGTGCGAGTGTATACCCGTCCTTTTTTCCCCATAAGGTAAGTCTTTCCGCTCCCGGGACTGGAATGACTCCTTACCCTCTCCCTTAAAACCCACATCCTTTCGTCTTTCCCTCTCCTTCCCTCTTTCCTGATGAGGCAACAGTTTGTTGCGAAAGCTTGAATTTTGTGTGTATGTTTGTGTTCGTTTGTGTGTCTGTCGACCTGCCAGCACTTTCATTTGGTAAGTCACATCATCTTTGTTTTTAGGTATATATATATATATATATATATATATATATAGACACACACCTAAAAACAAAGATGATGTGACTTACCAAATGAAAGTGCTGGCAGGTCGACAGACACACAAACGAACACAAACATACACACAAAATTCAAGCTTTCGCAACAAACTGTTGCCTCATCAGGAAAGAGGGAAGGAGAGGGAAAGACGAAAGGATGAGGGTTTTAAGGGAGAGGGTAAGGAGTCATTCCAGTCCCGGGAGCGGAAAGACTTACCTTAGGGGGAAAAAAGGACGGGTATACACTCGCGCACACACACACGTATCCATCGACACATATACAGACACAAGCAGACATATTTAAAGACAAAGAGTCAATATATATATATATATATATATTTTACCTTTGTGGGAGGTGTCAGTGAGAAAGAGTTTCGAAAAGGTCAGAAATTATGTGTAAATCTTGTTGGAAGTTGCCGAGTGCTCCCATTCTCAAATACTGAATGCATATGTTGTAGTTGTTGTTTTTGTCATTATCTTTAGTCCATTGGCTGGTTTGATGCTGTTCTCCATGCTGCTCTATCCTGTGCAAGCCTCTTCCTCTTTGAATAATTACTGGAGCCTACATTCTTTTGAATGTGCTTACTGTGTACATCTCCTGGTCACCCTCTACAATTTTAACCCCCCCCCCCCCCTCCATCCCCTCCCATGC
Source organism: Schistocerca cancellata (assembly GCF_023864275.1). Classification (NCBI taxonomy): domain Eukaryota; kingdom Metazoa; phylum Arthropoda; class Insecta; order Orthoptera; family Acrididae; genus Schistocerca; species Schistocerca cancellata. The sequence goes on from NC_064634.1 coordinate 199,771,794, forward strand.
GCACACACACACACACACACACACACACTCTCTCTCTCTCTCTCTCTCTCTCTCTCTCTCTCTCTCTCTCTCTTCCCACTAATACTAAGTTTGTGATCCCTTGATGTCTCAGAATGTGCCATATCAACTGATCCCTTCTTTTAGTCAAATTGTGCCACACATTTCTCACCAAATCTGTTCAGTACCTCCTCAATAATTACATGATCTACCCATCTGATCTTCAGCATACATCTATAGCACCGCATTTCAAAAGCTTCTATTTGCTGCTTGCCTTATCTGTTCATCGTTCATGCTTCACTTGCATACATGGCTACAGTCCAGCCAAATACCCCAGAAAAGACCTCCTAACACTTTAAGCTATGTATGAATTTAATAAATTTTTCTTCTCCAGAAATGCTTTTTTTGCCATTACCAGTTTATATTGTATACCCCATGTACAGGACTGTTTTGAACTGGAATTATTATGTTCTTCTTGAAGTATGAGGGTATGTCTTTTGTCTCATATACCTTGCATACTAGGTAGAATAGGCTTTTTTCATGGCTAGTTCTTGCAGAGATGTTAATAATTTAGAGGGACTGTCATCCATCCCAGTTGCTTGGTTTCAGTGCTCTGTCTATTGCTTCTTGCAATCTCATATCTTCCATCTTTTTTCACCTGCTTCCCTTTTCATAATATTGTCTTCAGGTTCATTTCCTTTGTATTCTGTATATTCCGTTCAGCCTTCACTTACTTGCTTAACATTGGCTTGCTGTCAAAACCCTTGATTCTCATATAGATGTTTCTCGTTTGTCTTTCTGGTATACAGATTTTTTTCATTTCTGTTAAACAGAATGTTTGCAGTGATTAAATTGATCTCTGTTCAAAATTCTACCAACCATTTTTCCTTGTTTTCCTTCACCTATTACCACACCCCACAGCTCCCATCACAATTTCAGTACTAGCTCCCTTAATGATCTGAATAATTTCTCTGTATCTCATCATACATTCCTTTAATCTCTTTAGATTAACAGCTAGTTGGGGGGGGGGGGGGGGGGGGGAGCTGCAGGCAACCCACACGGGAGGCACGGACCGCATTTGGCCAATCCCACGATACGTCTAGCCATAACAATGACCCAAAGTGGCCAGACCTTCTCCCCACCACCACAACACTTACCGCTTACGCTGTGTTTGAGTTTCAGGCAGCTTAATATCCTGTGTGATCATTGCTCCCTGTGATTTGGTTTGTTGTCATTTTCATTGTTTCATGAGTTTTTATTTTATTTTATTTGTTGTTACTGTTATTCATTGTGGAGTACTGAACCATGTCAGAAAGAAGTTTGTTGAAAGTTACAGCGGAAAATTTCCATGTCATTCTCGTGGCCTGAGGATTGCCATATGAGGTCAACTGAAAGAAATGGTTTGTACATTATGTGCCTACTGTGAGACTGAAAAACTTAATGGTGGCCCACTGTCTGCATGAACAATTTTAATCAGTAGAACTGCTGCAGCTCTCAACATAAACAAAAACACTGTTTTGAAGATTGTCAAGGAAATGTTTGAGAAATAAAAGAAAGCCGGAATAAAATTGAAGCTTGAAACTCATGGGATTCATTTGCTGATAATTTAATTCTCATCATGGTTATGATCATTATCCCAGAAAGAAAAATTCAGCAAGTTATTGGTCACCTTTAAGGAACCAGGTCTTTTTCAAGGCAGTCATATACAGTTTTTCAATTTCATTAAATGACAACATTGCCTGCTACAGTGATACTTCAACCATCTGTCATAATGATGACTGTGATGTCAGTGGAAATTTTCTGTTGTACACCAAAGAGCCAAAGAAACTGGTAAGTGTAGGGCTCCTGCGAGCACGCAGAAGTGTCGCAGTACGATGTGGCATGGACTCGACTAATGTCTGAAGAAGTGTTGGAGGAAATTGACACCAATAATCCTGCAGAGCTGTCCATACATCCGTAAGAGTACAAGGGGTGGAGAGCTCTTCTGAACAGCGTGTTGCAAGGCATCCCAGATATCCTCAATAATGTTCATGTCTGGGGAGTTTGGTGGCCACAAGAAGTATTTAAACTCAGAATAGTGTTCCTGGAGCCACTCTGTAGCAATTGTAGACGTGTGGGGTCTCATATTATCCTGCTGAAATTGTCCAAGTCTGACAGAATCCACAATAGACATGAATGTATGCAGGTGATCAGGCAGGATGCTTACATGTCACTTGTCAGAGTCCTATCTAGACATGTCAGGGGTCCCTTATCACTCCAGCTGCACACTCCACTACAGAGCCTCCACCAACTTTAATAGTCCTCTGCCGGCATGTGGGATCCACAGATTCATGAGGTTGTCTCCATACCCATACACTCAATCTGCTCGATACAATTTAAAAAGAGACTTGTTCAGCAAGACAACATTTTTCCAGTCATCAACAGTCCAATGTCAGTGCTGATGGGCCCAGGCAGGGTGTAAAGCTTTGTGTCATGTAGTCATCAAGGGTATACAAGTGGGCTTTTGACTCTAAAAGCACATATTGATGATGTTTTGTTGAATGGTTCACACGCTGATACTTATCCATGACCCAGCATTGAAATCTGCAGCAATTTGCAGAAGGGTTGCACTCCAGTTATATTGAACAATTCTCTATAGTCGTTGTTGGTCCTGTTCTTGCAGGAGCTTTTTTCGGCCGCATTGTTGTCGGAAATTTGATGTTTCACCAGATTCGTGATATTCATGCTACACTCGTGAAAGGATCATATGGGAAAATCCCCACTTCATCGCTAACTTGGAGATGCTGTGTCCCATCACTCATGCACTGACTGTAACACCATGTTCAAACTCACTTAAATCTTTATAACCTCCCATTGTAGCAGCAGTAACCAATCTAACAACTGCACCAGACACTTTTTGTCTTATGCAGGCATTGCCAACTGCAGCGCCACATTCTGCCTGTTTACATCTCTCTGTATTTGAATAAGCATGCCTATATCGGTTTCTTTGGCACTTCGGTGTAGCATGCATACTTATGTACACTAATTTATACTATCATGCTGGATATGGATTTTTGTCTGTCCTGGCCTTTATAATGTGTTCACTGTACTGTTCATAGTGACTCAACAGTATCTATTATTATTATTATTATTATTATTAATTATCAGGCCTACACCAGCATTACGCCTATTTGATTTTGTGTTAATAACCATGTACTCATATGAGCAGGGGTCTTGGTTTTCCTACTACTGTACCCGACTAATCTAACTTCAATCTGTCCATTTCTCTTTTTAAATTCTGTAACCTACCTATCTTATTAAAGTCTCTCAACATTCCACACTATGACCCATAGAACACCAGATTCATTTTTCCTGAAAACTATGTTCTCTCAGGTAATCCCCGCTCAGAGATCCGATTGTGGGACTATTTTATACAATGAGATGATGCCATCATCATTAAACCATACAGCAGAGCTACATGTCGTCAAGAAATGTAATGACTGTTGTTTCCCTATGCTTTCAGCCATTCACAGTACCAATGTAGCACACCATATGTTAGTCTAGACCTGTTTATACGTGGGCTGCTTTTTTTTTTTTTTCCCCACAACCTCTGATAGGCTATAAATTAGACAAGTTCATAGAAAACCATTATTTTATTACCAAAAGTTTGTACACTTATGATTACCTTTCAACTTAATCACTGAAAACATTGAGACACTTTTCGGACCTGTGGACAAGCTTTGCAATACTGTCTTCAAAATATGTTGCTGCCAATGATTGCAAATGAGCATTTATGTTGTTTTGAAGATCTTCGTTGGTTTGAAAGCGCTGCCCTCCTACCCACGTCTTCATTCAGCATTCCTCTTCATTTGTTTTGGGTGATCAAATTTGCATTTGACTTCAGGAATTGTGTTGATCCATGACAACGTTCGTCCACAGACTGCTGTCACAACCCAACGGCTCCATGAACAATTTCAGTGGGACATTTTTGATCATCTTCCATACAGTCCTGACCTGGCACCCAGTGACTTTTGCCTTTTCCCTCAAATGAGGTTGCACCTACTGTACAGCTATCTGTAGCGTTGAAGCATGAAAAGGTCCCACCTAGCCAAAGTGCATAGTTTGTGGGGGGGAACTATAAGGATAATTGAAAAATGCATGTGTGATTACAAGGTGCATTCAAGTTCTAAGGCCTCCGATTTTTTTTCTCCGGACTGGAAAGAGATAGAAACATGCGCATTGTTTCAAAATGAGGCCGCGTTCATTGTCAATACGTCCCAGAGATGGCAGCACCGTATGGCAGATGGAATTTTACCGCCAACGGTGAGAATGAGAACTGTTTTAAATACTTAAAATGGCAACATTTTCCTTACTTGAACAGCGTGCAATCAATCGTTTTCTGAATTTTCGTGGTGTGAAACCAATTGAAATTCATCGACAGTTGAAGGAGACATGTGGTGATGGAGTTATGGATGTGTCGAAAGTGCGTTCGAAGGCAGAACATCGTGTGACAACAAACCGAAACAACCTCGGGCTCGCACAAGCCAGTCTGACGACATGATCGAGAAAGTGGAGATAATTGTTTTGGGGGATCGCCGAATGACTGTTGAACAGATCGCCTCCAGAGTTGGCATTTCTGTGGGTTCTGTGCACACAATCCTGCATGACGACCTGAAAATGCGAAAAGTGTCATCCAGGTGGGTGCCACGAATGCTGATGGACGACCACATGGCTGCCCGTGTGGCATGTTGCCAAGCAATGTTGACGCGCAACGACAGCATGAATGGGACTTTCTTTTCGTTGGTTGTGACAATGGATGAGACGTGGATGCCATTTATCAATCCAGAAACAAAGCGCCAGTCAGCTCAATGGAAGCACACAGATTCACCGCCACCAAAAAAATTTCAGGTAACCGCCAGTGCTGAAAAAATGATGGTGTTCATGTTCTGGGACAATGAGGGTGTAATCCTTACCCATTGCGTTCCAAAGGGCACTATGGTAACAGGTGCATCCTACAAAAATGTTTTGAAGAACAAATTCCTTCCTGCACTGCAACAAAAACGTCCAGGAAGGGCTGCACGTGTGCTGTTTCACCAAGACAACGCACCCGCACATCGAGTTAACATTACGCAACAGTTTCTTCGTGATAACAACTTTGAAGTGATTCCTCATGCTCCCTACTCACCTGACCTGGCTCCTAGTGACTTTTGGCTTTTTCCAACAATGAAAGACACTCTCCGTGGCCGCACATTCACCAGCCGTGCTGCTATTGCCTCAGCGATTTTCCAGTGGTCAAAACCAACTGCTAAAGAAGCCTTCGCCGCTGCCATGGAATCATGGCGTCAGCGTTGTGAAAAATGTGTACGTCTGCAGGGCGATTACGTCGAGAAGTAATGCCAGTTTCATCAATTTCGGGTGAGTAGTTAATTAGAAAAAAAATCGGAGGCCTTAGAACTTGAATGCACCTCGTATTTTATACCAGTTCTGTCACCTCATTGACATCATAAGGTTTGTGTTAAGTCTCAGCAAATGTTGCTGACCCAGCTTTGAAAAAATCTTTGATCCTTTGTATTTCCTCATAGATGTCCTGACACTAGTTCAGCCCCCACAAAAATGTTATAAGCCCTTATGTCCATAAAATAAAGGTTGTTTATGAATTTGAGAGGGAACAGAAAGAACTTGAATTTCTAATTGGTAGTTGTATTTTAACTACTGCTTTTCATGTGTTTGTTCTAGAACCTGTGGAAAAATACATTTATTTGGTACACCATGTTTTTACAGTTAATAATTACTGACTATAGAAATATAGTGATGGTGTCTTCCTCTGTTTCAGTGTGAAGATGACGAGGTAGATGATAGCATGTTAGCAATGCTTAAGGATGTCAATCCAAAGAAATATGCTCTTCTCAAAGCTCGGTTAATTGCACCATCAAAGGGATCTGGACCGTGTCCAGCACCTGTTTTTCCTGGGCACCAAGAATTTTTTAAGAATTTTGTATTAGAAGCTTCACATTCAGTTTTCAACAAACACCTCAGTGACAGTTTAGCACATGAAATACTCTCTCTCGACTGTACAGATTTCAATGCATCTGATGTTGGTGATACAGGTAAGCATAATTGTTTACTCCATATTATGAAGATTATATAGTACTGATATGTGAAGTCAGTATAGTTCATGTAGACACACACACACACACACACACACACACACACACACGGCTGATGGAAGTAACTATATTGATTGTATTCCAGTCACTTCCAGCTCTAAGTAGTAAATAGCGCATGTTTTCTTGCATGTAACACATCAGCAGGTGATTTCAAGCTCATTTACACATTTCTACATGTCATTTCTGCTTATGTAACCACAAATACTGTCATGCCTTTAGCCACTACACTGAGAATTGAATTTATTTTTAAGGAATGTGTGTGTGTGTGTGTGTGTGTGTGTGTGTGTGTGTTTTGGCGGCATGTGTTATTACCACTGGGCTTGCTTACATTAAGAATGCTTGTGTACTTGTATATGCTTACACACTGATTTGAGAATGACCAAATAAATCTAAACAATAAGTTGGCGATGGTCCTGAATTGTAAGTGTTCGTAACTAATAAGATACAGAGCAAACACACTAAACAGTGAGCTTGCCATCTTGCCAAATAAAAATTGTATGGAAATAGACAAAAGGGAAAATTATTTGAGAAAGATAGTTATACAAATAGTAAAAGATGTGGCAAGTACAAAGAAAGCACAAGGAAAGAAATATCAAATGTACAAGGAAGCTGCTGGATAGTAAAGGCCTGCTCAAGATTTTTTTCTGAGATTATGGTCTTTAGTTGGTTATAAGCACATTTGTCGTTCCTACACATTTTCTTATTTCATCTGCCCACTTCCCATAGGATCATATTTGCTTTCTTTTTCTATCAGTCTGAACTTAGCATAGTTCTTGCTTGATCCATCTATCCTCCATTTGTCTGGCTAAATGCTTTGTCCATCTCTAATTCAAATACATTATAATCATAATTACATCTTCCTCTCAGTACTGTTCACTGATCAGTTAGCTTGTTTCCCATCCCTTTTCGTAATTCCCGATGTGAATCTCTTGATTGCTGACTTAGCAATTCTGTTTTCCAAGGTTCCTGCAGTAAAAGGTCATGTCGTACTGCTACAAGTGAAAACTGTTAATTAACAATTTTTCGTGTTTGTTGGTGTCGTGGTCTTCAGTCCGAAGACTGGTTTGATGCAGCTGTCTACACTACTCATTTTAGTCCTGTGCAAGCCTCTTCATGGCCACAAAACTACTGCAACCTAAGTGCTTTTTGAACCTGAATCCTGTACTCATCTCTTGGTCTCCCTCACATTTACCATCAGCACTGAACTGGTGGTCCTCTGATGTCTCAGAATGTCAACCGATCCCTTCTTTTAGTCAAGTTGTGCCACAATTTTTTTTTCTCCAGTTCTGTTCAGTACATGCGCATCAGGTACATGGTCTTCCCATCTAATCTTCAACATTTTTCCTGTAGCACCAAATTTCAAGGGCTTATATTCTCTTCTTGTCTGAACTGTTTATCACCCCTATATCATGTCCATACAATGCTACTCTCCAGGTAGATACCTTCAAAGAGACTTCCTAACACTGAAATCTATGTTTGGTGTTAATGAATTTCTCTTCATCGCAAATACTTTTCTCGCATTGCCCGTCTCCGTTTTATATTCTCTCTGCTTCGATCATCATCAGTTATTTTCTTGCTCAAATAGCGAAACTCATCTTCTACTGTTAGTATCTCGTTTTTCTGAATTTATTGCTACTACTTTCCATTATCCTTGTTTTGCTTTTGTTGATATTAATCATATATTCTCCTTTCAAGACACTGTCCATTCCATTCAACTGCTCTTGCGAGCACATTGGTGTGTCTGACAGAATTACAGTGTCAAGTTTTTATTTCTTCTCTGTTAACTTTAATTCTGTCTCAAAATTTATCTTTGGTTTCCTTTACTGTTTGCTCAATGCACAAAATAAATAACATCATGGATAGGCTACAGCCCTGCCTCACTCCCTTCTTTGTCTCTCAACTCTTTTTTTGTGTTTGTTATACAGTATTTTAGGGTTTATAATAATTAAATTTTTAGGGCTATTTTCAAACTTGCTGCATCAAGTTCTTCCATTTGTTTTTGAAGTTGATCTGCAGCACAGGCAGACAGTGCAGTGTCTTCTGCAAAACAAATGTGGCTTACTTATGTTGCATTTGCACATATTTCTACTTCTCACTGAATGCCAAAAGATAATATTGACTTGAGAGTTGATAGTTCTCTTGTTACATGATTGGCTCGTAAGCGGATTTTGTTGATCCCAGGATCTGTATCGTAGAAACACTCAGGTCTATACTGAGACTGCTGGGAGCGTGACTCTGCTTAGCTTTAACACCTTCACTTGTGTTACCAAACTATTCAGGCCGTGGCAGCCTTCTGTACCATGGATAGGGTTTTTAGAGCCCCTATTGTATGAATGAGATCCTAGGATGTTGGTCTATGACCTTACAGATAAAAGAAAATGAATCCAGTTTTCTGCCATAATTTTTTCTCAAATTTGTGCTACTGTGTTCTTCGTAGTTGAACAGCAATGCAGTTGTCTCCATCACCAAAAGAATTATGACATTGTGTGATGTGTTTCAAGAGAAAAGGAAATAATGAAGCAATGCAGTGAAGCCAAGAAACATGTCTTGTCAAATCAGTACAGCTGCTTCCTACTCCATTCTGTAACACCACCAGTGCCCAACTGATGTAGGCAGTTCCATCATAATACAAGTAAATCTATTTTGCTAGTAGGTGGCATTATAGGGGTGTGAACAAAAGAAAGCAGATGGTGAGTGAACTAACTGCAAACACAATAAAAGACATGGTTGTAAGAAATCCCCTGTTTAGTAGGTCGTGGAGTGGCAGCATACATATAAGTAGTATAATATAGCTTGATGACATGTAAAAGACTGCCTGATGGAGCCAGGGCATGGCAATATAAAGAGCATTTACTCAATTCACCCATGAGGGGCCATTGGCTATCAGCTTCAGGTGATTAAGTCACATCCACAGTTGGCAGCCTATGATGTGGGCCAGCGGTGGCCAAATGTGGGCCAGCAGTGGCCAAATGGTGCGATTCTCGAATGTGTGACATGCATTGTGGTTGTGGTGGCAGAGGTCTATTAATGTGCAGGTTAATACACAACTCCTTCCTTTACAGGAAGGGATAGGGGAGCTACCCAATGTCGACTCCAATATGACGCATTGTTGGTTGACAAATCCATAATGTCAGAAGTGGTCGTACTGGGTGCAAATAGTTACTGGTGCAGGTAGGCCTGTGAGTTGGAGCAGAAATGGCATGAATGCAAATATGTACATCTTCTGTCCTCTCCAGGAGTACAAAGAGATGACCCGTGTTTCCTGTATGCGGGATCATGTTGACATCCGATTCTTTGTGAGATTGCACGAGCCAGGCAGCTGTGGTGACTGGAGGGAGTGTAGGTGGCTCTGGAAGGTAGAGTTGGTGGAGGTGATGCCTGTGTCAGTGTAGGTGGTGTTGGTCTTAGTGGAGGAGGCACCTCTGGTGGTATATGAGGTGCCTGAGCCTGAGGATGTGCCAGTGAGGCCCGAGCGACCTCTCTTGTGAGAGAAGGCACCACAGAGGTGTCAAGAGGTGAGTTGCAATATCTGCATGAGGCTAGCTCACTGACAGAGCAGCTAGAGAACACGATGAGCGTACACGGCCTATGTGGTTTATTGCCCACAACAAACAGCAATGCTGGTGGAGGAGGGGACAGCACAGCGATCCACAAGTAGAAGGTGTCAGCATCCACCTAAGGATGCATCTGATTGTAGTAGCGTGCCACAAAGTGCTCGTCAGTACACACCATGAACACATGGTGTGTGCATTGGCTGTGGATGATGTGTGGATCTGGGAGCTCTGGGTGCAGACTGTGATGATGTTGGCACTGCTTCAGGACGCCTGTCTGGCAGCAGAAGATTGAGCACTGTCTGCATCTGCCGGCCATGCAATAGTTCCACTGAGCGCTTGTCCCTGTTTGGGGCCGTTCTGTAAGAACTAAGACAGAATGTAAGTGCCTCTTCTGCTGGAAATTCTATAACATATTTTTTTTTAAGTCCACACAAGATGATTTGCCTCACCATTGGGTTGCCAATGAAAGGGAGATGCCTTGATGTGGCAGGTGCCATTGGGTGAACAAAAATCGTTGAAAGATAGAGCCGAAAATGAGGACCATTATCTGAAACCACTGTACAAAGTAGGCCTTCGATAGAAAAAAATTGCTGACAACGCGTCGACCATTGCATCTGCTGTAGTAGATGGGACAGCGAACAACATAAGGAGGCTTGGAAAAGGCATCAAGAACTAACAACTGAGAAGTGTCTAAGAAAGGTCCAGCAAAGTCAGTATGGGTTCTTTCCCAAGGTAGTGTGTGCACTGACCGAGGGTAAAAAATAGTATGTGATGCTGCCTGCTGATTTGACCAGGCCATGATCAGGTGCTCCACCTTGCAATCAGTATCAGGCAAGAACATGGGGTGTAACCCCCCCTCCCGTCTGTCAACAGGAGAGACACCAACTAACAAGGAAAGACAATGATGGAAAGCATAGAAGTTCCACAATGGGTTGGATGTCTGGCCTGGCAGACAGTCAGGCCACATGTGTCGTATCAGATGCGCAACTTGTGTAAGCACGGCTGCTGATGCAATCCTGGAGCTCTTAATAGAAACCATCAGTAGTCTGCCTTGCTTATAGGTCAAGTTAAAAACATATATGTTTACCAAGTTGTAAGGCCACAGGGGAAAGTGTGGAACAATATTTGTTTTTAAGCTTCACATATGCATGTTCACAGGCCAGGACCACTTGGAAAGAATGTTTTTATGAAGCAACTGGTGCAGGTGATGAGAGTGGCTGCACATGTAGAAACCTGTGGTAGTATGCTATTTTACCAAGGAACAACTGTAGTTCCCACTAATTGGACAGGTGAGGCAAAGCTGTAACAGTGGTGACACGCTGTTCCAGTGGCCGAACGTGACTGAGATACACAACAGCAGGATGAAGAGATTGCGACTTTGTATAACACCCTGTAAGGCCTGTGGTTGCAAAACAGTAAACAGAGGACAGAGGTTACATAAGTCTTCTTCTGTCGTAGTGCCCATTACTACAGTATCATTAAGATAGTTGGTGCAGTGAGGAACCTCCACCTTGAGTTGCTCCAAACAGCATTGGAAAGTGGCTCGGGCACTAGCCACACCAAACATTAAACGTTGATATTGATAAATGCCAATGAGAGTGTTCATGGCAAGCAGTTGTTTAGATTCATCACCTAATGAAACCTGCAGGTTGGTCTCAGCTAAGACAATTTTGGAAAAGGCAGAGGGTAAATGTCAGCAATAGACTGTACCTTTAAAGTCTCCACAAAGTCAGAACTGACCCAACTCACTTGTGGAAATCAGTCAAAAGGCACCTAGAGATGTCAACCGATCAAATTTGGACTTAACTTTTTCACATAAGAACACAGGTATGAGCACGCCCGGAAAAAAATGCAACCAAGCCAAAGGTTTAAGCTTTATGTGTGCTGTGAAGTTGTTCACACACCCTAATCCCTCAGAAAACAATTTCAAAAATTCGGAATGTATAGAATTGACACCCTCATAAGGAACCAGAACTGATATAAGATGTAGTGTCAGTAATAGAAAATTCAAAAGCAACAAAAACGTCTAACCCAAATAAATTCTCAGTATAAAGATGCCAGTTGTGTTACCCATTGTGGCCTGTTGCTATGTGCAGAGGTGTGGTTCATTATCAGTGACTTCAACTTCCCCCCTCACTTTGAGTTGGTGGCCTGTAACATGGGAAACCTCAAAAGACTGAGCAATGTTTAAAACTTCTTCCAAGGAAGGATCATCAAATTGATGTGCTCTCTGATGAACTTCCTTATTGAGAGCTCGGTGCCTGATCACATTGTGTTCCAAGGAGTCTGAATAGGATTCCTTGGAGGTTTCAGTAATAAAGTGACATGGCTCAATCCTTGCAGTTCCACCACCCAAACCCAATATGACTGATGTTGTTGCTTGTGGCACTGGTAAAATTCAGAGTGGGCAGCAATGACATTGATATGCTTGCGATGATAAGAAGACAACAAACTAAACATGATGTCAAAAGAGAACGAGGCCGGTTCCTGCAAATCGACTATTTGACACAGCAACTGGTGCATGCAAGGAGCAATCTGTGACAAAAACAAAGCCATGCAGTTGTCCACACCTGTCACCCTAAATGCAACAAAGTGTTGATGCAGACTTTTCTCACAAGCTTCCAATCTTCAGCAGAGTCGTCATACAGTCAAAATGGCAGCAGGTGCACCTGAGATGGTGGAGCCTGAACAGTCAATGGAGGCACGAGTATTTCGAAGGTGGCTGTAGTAAGTTGCTGCTAGTGGAGAAGTGGTTGAAGTACTGCCTCCATGGAGAAGTTACACGAAAAAATAGTCACTGAAGTTGAGTACACAAAAGTTCTACTCATAGTCACTTGTGTTTTAACTCTGAACACAATAAAAGACATGGTTATAAGAAATCCACTATTTATTAGATCACAGTGTGACAGCATAGACATAAGTAGTATAACACAGCTTAGTGACATGTACAAGACTGCCAGCCAGAGCCAGTGCACAGCAATATCAAAAGCATTTGCCTACCGGAGGCTATTGGCTGTCAGCTGGAGGCAGAGCAGTTTAATGGCGTGACACTCTGATGTGTGGCACATGACACAGTGGATGCAGTGGAGGTGTAGTAATTTGTAACTTATTACAGTGAGGCAATGCACAATGGCAAGAAGCAGTGAACTACGTGACACTCCAGCACATAGTATCACTGTGCCAGATGTGCCTGTAGCTTTCACTTCTATATGCATGTACACTGTTCAGTGTTGTTTTTCATGTTAGTTTAAGTATGGTGATAGTACTTATGGTGACAGCACTCAGCCACAATAGCATTCGTTATGTGTGCCATAATACAAATACAAAAAATATCGTATTAAGAAGTGACAGCAAGAGTTTTCTGAGCATATAATACTAGGGAGACTCAGAGGCAGAAACAGTGGCCCAGTGCAGTGTTCACACAAAGTAGGGAACAGCTGGAGCGTGAATCGTGGAAGACAGACAGAGTGTACACTGGTGACGCCACAGAGTATTCTTGGTCTTCGTCTGCGCTGAGCGCTTCATACAGCCACCTTTTTCCATGCATACCATTGTAGTGAGAGTAATGCTTATGAAATCAGGAAAATTTTTAATGAAGGAATCAAATTGTACTAACAAGTTGGTAGCTGCAACATTTCAAGGTTGCTGGAATTTGAATGTAAAAAATTATACAAATCGAAATGGTACATAAATTTCAACCAAAATGTTAAAAGCAATAATACATGGCAAAATTGGGGTTACAAATAGATCGATAAGTATCAAACTTAAAGATGTGGAAGAAAAGGAACAGGAACATATTACGATAGCAAGGAACCATTGCCATTTGTGGTGTAGTAGCAGGAAATGCTTGTAACATTGAGTTTGGCATTACATCCACAGTACAAAAAATTATCAGTCATTGTACTTAAAATTTCTACCACAGCCATTAATGATGTAGTAGCAGGAAGTGTTTATAACATCAAGGTTGGTCATTACAACACAAAAAAATGGGTCACTGCAGTTAAAAATATCTGCCAATAAGGTCACTGCTCAAGCAGTTAAAGCTGCTGAAATTGGATGTAGGAATATGCACATATGGCAATATTCAGTATGCGAATTTCAACCAATATACAGTAGAGACTCAATTAACCTGACTAATTGTTGTCGTAAGCCATTTGGGTAGTCAAAAATCTGGATAATTGCATGTATGAAGACAGGCAGTTTTTGTATTATTAACACTAGGAAGATAACCCATGTCACCCGAACATAGTTATCTTTTAGTTATGTTGGCTTCTGATTATATTTCTAGGTTAATACATAATGTTAGGTGTTTATTCAAAACAACAAAAACAAATTAAACTTATTAAAATCAAGAAAAATCAATCTAATAAACACTTTTGTGTGTATACACCTACTTTCTTCAAATTACTAGAATACTGTAAACATATTCATGAAATAGCTGACAAAAGTCACATAGGACGGTCACTGTAGTTCAGTTTTATTCTAAATAATTTGTGGTTGTCATTTGAAGTGAACAGTTTTTCTTTTTATTGCTGCTATATCACAAATTCGTTTTGGTTGTAGTAGACCCATGGTATCACAACCTGTCTGTTTTTTGAACCATTTGAAAGCCATTTCTAGGCCTTGAAATGCTTTTGCATGAGATGGTCCTGCATAATTTTCTGTGCCTACATTTTCTTCTGCATTTTTCTTCTTGCATTTCCTGCTGTTCAGTTCCCTACAGTATGTTTTCAACAATTTTGACATCCATCATGATCAGAAAACCTTGATAATCACTGTTACAAATGAGCCACTCTTTCATATAATCACTATCATATTCCTAGCTCATTTCTATGTTCCAAAACAGAATCACCCAGGTCAGTTTTTGAATTTTCATGCTCCCATTTTAGTATTCTGTTCCAGGCGTCATTCAGAGTCTTTCTTTCAATCCATTCCCATGCATCTACAGACATGTAACAACACTCCTTTAAATTTGTTTGCTTGAAAAATGACAAAAATACTTCTATATTATTTTCATCAACAGATGACAATCTATGTAATAGTTGTTTTATGTTTCAATAACACTTTGATTCATTGGTTGTGGCCAAAGATTTCACATTAGAAGGCAAAAATTGTATTGTTAACATCCCGTTTGCTCTCTCTAACAGTTCAGCCAGTAAAAGTGGGACTTATTCTTGTTTACCTAGTTTGTTTTGAATTTTATTTTCTTTAGGGATGAAAATGTTTTCATACCTGTCAGTGAATATTTTGGTGTACATTCAGTTGCATTTTTGGTTTTTATAAATTAAGGTATCCTGATATTTTTGAAGAATCTGGGGCTTTAGGATCTACCAATGAGGAGTAAAGGCATTCCATGAAGATCCCAGTAGCGTTTGTGCAAACAAATATCATTAATCACTCTTTACTATTTTTATATCCTGGAGTTGAACTCTCTTGCCAAGATGCTAAAGATTGTGACGGTAATGATTTCTAATTTAATCTGGTTTCATAAGCATTGTAAGCAAACTCCAAGTCATAGTCATGTTCGTCCACTTCTTTTTTAAAACCATATGTAAAAGAATTTGTTGCATCTACGTCAACTGATGTTTTTTTTTTTTTTTTCTCCTTGTATTTCCAATTCTTGAATTTTCTGACAAGATTTAAATTTTGCAACCATCTGTTACATGTCACAAATGATTCATCGTCACCTATTTTCTTATTTTAACTGTAATGCCTTTTCAAAGAGCAGAGGATCAGATGTCTTCACTATCAGGTTTGCAAGTGTACTTCAAAACTGAATTGGTATTCTTCTGAATATCATTTATCATAGAAATACCTACACCATACTTCACAGCTAACTTACAACCAGTTTCTCCTTTTTAATGAATGAATGCTGTTTTATTTTCTCTGTAAGCACTAACACCACTCTCTTGCACTTTGACATTTTTAAATACAGATGCAACTTGGTGCAGTGACATGGTTACTCGCAACTGTAACTCAAACAATAATGAAACATGTGCTGTCTAACTCAAACAATAATGAAACACATAGGGCAGAGATCATGCTTGGTGCAGGAGGGTAGTGCCAGTGCGACATGTCAGTGCACACACAGACTAGAGTACAAAGATATTCCCTCGCAGTTGACAATCTGGATAATTGCTAATCCATATAAATCAGATCCAGGTAATTGAGTCTCCACTGTATTTGAAAACAATAGTACGTAACAGTCAAGATAATAAAAGATCAAAAAAGAAATGATAAAGAAAGGGAAAAGTCACATTTATTACAATTAAAAGGAACAACTATAAATATGGCTTAGTGGAAAGTTACACTTGTAACATAGTGAGCAACAGTCGCTGCATTGTACTACAAAACATTGATCAGTTACTGCAGTTTTGTTAACAACCCCAAATGAAACAGAACAGAGCCACATCAGTGACACCACAAGTACTGCTGATCACAGCACACAGCACCCAACACAAAATTAAATTGAAAAAGTCATGGCTCACCACCAAGAATTGCTGATAATTTTTTTATGTACAGCCAGTAGTTTTTATATTATTTGGCACCATTGATTTTATATTGCCTTTCATGTTGTTGTAAATATCATTGTACCTAATGATGGTCTGTGGACTGAAACTGGTGGTATAAAAAAGAAATTTTTGTCACCAGCTCTTGGCAGTGAATTACTTCTTCAAATATTTACCACTTGTAGGGCACCACATTCTTAAAACAATATAAATTGTGTAATTTCTAAGGAAAAATATTATACAATTTGAAATGAGACAGATAAGGAACAAAATATAACATGAAACAACATGTTGTGTTTAACACAAGTACTGTGTATGGTTCAAAAAGTTAAGTAAAATGTGTCTTTGGTGACCAGTTTTATCATACAGTGATAATCCAGTGCAGTGCTGTTTAATTAACCTACAGAGGATCAGAGTTAACCAAAGTGACCATCACATATGGAAAAAAATCTGCTGAAGCCACTTTTTTTCCTCTTATAATCTGATCATCTTATTTTTTGTGGTGTGGCAGGATGTCAGTTTCTTCGAGGACGTCAAGTCTGGTGCCCTTCAGTGCTGAATGTAAACTTTCCATACTTCCTTCAGTAGACTGTAGTATGTAATTATTTTCTCTAAGATGGCATCATAACACTCAAATTATTAACATAAGTGGGCCTCCTGAAATACGTGTTGAAATCATGCCATCCACTCAATATAACAGTCTTGGTGAGACTTTCAACTTGTAAATGCCTACTCTGTTAGTCCTTCATTGCCAGCCTGGTTGGAGACATGAACCCAACATTCTTTGCAATAGTGTCATGTTCTGTTGTACATGCATGGAACATTTGACTCTTTTTGTTTTTGTTGAGGCGCAGATGGTTTTTGTGCAGTTACTGCTGAAAGAATGGAATGCAAAAACCTACGTATCTTTCTTGCTTTATATCCATTGACCTAGTCAACTTGGATAATAGTACTGAGTTCTTGATCATGTGCATCATGGCTAAGGTTTAACTTTGCTGGCCTATGTAACATAACATGAAAATAAAGAGTTATATTGCACCAAGGGGTGATTTTGAGACCATTATAGTATGGCTGTTACTGTAGTGACCATGCATGTAGTGTGTACCCAGGTGAAGTGCTCTGTTAGCTTCAATCGCTGTCTCAGTCTTTCTCCATGTGGAAAGCTCAGCTTATTCACAAGTACTTTCAATTTCAGGAGCAACATTTGCTAATTGACTGCTGAGTTAGGTGAGGAGCAGTGCCATATTGTAAGCCCTTGTTTAACAAGAGACAGTCTAATAGCTCAGTGTCATTTAAGTATTCGCTCTTCAAATTTATGTTTACTAATATTACAAGAGTTACCCTAATTATTAGAGTGATATATATTAACAGCCAAAGTTTTCATTGGTGCCTGAGAAATACGGATTACTGTTCAGCCTCAGTGTATAAGAAAATTGTGACAAAAGTTAGAAGTTATATTAGGATCACTTGAAGTTGCATGGCTTGAATATTACTTAAATGCTTCACTTTATATGTGTCTCTAATCTCATTTCTTAACACAAGTATTTTCAAACCGAGATTTGATTTGTAATCCATTGACAGATGAGTTTTACTTGGCTCAGAATAACACCATTGGATGCATATTGTTTACTGAATCTAATTTTATCTAATTTTCATAACATTATGCATGATGTTACATTTAAAAATATACCACAGTTTTACTTTTCCATATGCCAAACAAAGCAGATATTTTATCACTTTAGATGAAAGACTTCTTGGTTATTTGTAACTAAATAGTGTGATCTTAGTACACATGAAACATGAATTTCTGTACGTATGTCAGACAGCATATTGTTTTTGCTATCACATACATTAGCACTGCAAGCCACTTGCTCAGATTTGGCTAGTAAATAATGGAAAATCCAGGATGGATTAATTGTGTTTCTTATTTCAAGTCCAGCCTCACACAAGCCATCTATCCTTCCCAGCACACCTACATAGTTGTTTCCTATTCTCTGCTCCTCTCCTTTTACCCCCGCAGCTGCACCTAGCAGCCCACTATCCGTACCCTCCATGTCTCTACATACCCCACAGGCAGCATTGCAGTATCTTCCCCCATTTGTACCTAGTTATTCCTCTCTCTCGCTACCCTCTGCACGTTCTTTACTCTGCTATCCACCACAGCAGAGATTGCTGCTCACTGCAGTCAAAGTTGGGCCTTTACACCCAGAGACGACAGTGTCCCTGTGTGTGTGTGTGTGTGTGTGTGTGTGTGTGTGTGTGTGTGTGTGTGTGTGTGTCCGGAAGGCAAAGGGCGAGTAGCTTTTTTTTCTGGTTGTGCGAGAGGAGCAATTGGTTTCTTTCTTTCTTTCTTCTTCTTCCTCTTATTTTTTAAATGTAGTAGGGAGCTTTTGCTGGTGTGTGTTTGTTCATTTATCACATGTTTGTTTTCAGTGATCGCTCTCTGAATGTGGAAGTTTTCTTGCGTTTGTATAAGATGTTTGTCATGGTTGCTTATTCTCATTATTTTCATTTGTTGTTCCATGTTTTTAGGATGGTGGTCATAGTGTTTTAAATGTTCTGCAAATGTGGAATGGTTTGTTTCATGCTTCCAACATCTGATATGTTTTTTGTACATCGTGTTTTAAAATTCTGGTATGTCATGCCTATGTATACTGCATCACATTCAAGTTTATATATGCCTGATTGTTGAAATTTGTCCCTCTTGGTAGCTGGTTGGCTTAGGTGTGATTGGAGGGTCTGCCCAGACTTATATGCTATTTGGAAGCCCTGTCTCTTTAGGATGTTTGCAAGTCTGTGTGTTAGTTTGTGTGTGTAGGTAATGGTGAACCATCTGGTTCTTTTCTGTGTGGCATTGTCATTGTGTGTGTTTGTTGAGTGTGTTTGTAAGTTTTCAGCTTGTGAGTTCTCTTGTATTCTGGAAATGTTGTGTTTTGTTTTGTATTAGTGTTTTTATTTTCTGATTGAGCCTGTGTACTACATGTGTGTCATACGCATTGTTCCTAGCTATTTATATGATTGTACTGATTTCTTTTTCATAGTTTCTCTTGTTGAATGGGATTCTGTTTAATCTATGTAACATATGTCTTAGTGCTGCCAGATTCTGTCTGTGGGGATGGTTAGATGTGGAATGTATTATTGTGTCTGTGTCTGTTGGTTTTCTAAAGATATTAAATGTATGTTTGCCATTTTCTTTTTTTATTGTAATGTCAAGAAAATTTATTTGATTTTCTTTTTCTTTTTCAAGTGTGAATTTTATGTTCTGAAGAGCTTTGTTGATTTCCGAATGGAGTTTATCTATTTTTTCACTTGGCTCATCTACCAGACAAATAATGTCATCCACATATCTGTACCAATATATGATTTTGAAACTGATTTTCTAGATGACTGATGAGAATGTTTGCTAGTGTACCTAATATTGGGGATCTCATGGGCAGTCCATCACTTTGTAGATAATATTCTTTCTCAGACTGAAAGTAGTTTCGTTAAGTTGTCAGTCTGAGCATATTTGTTATTTCTTTTATTGCATCTGTGGTGATGTTGCTGTGGGATGAGAGATTTTGTTCTATGATTTCTATTGTTTCTGTGATAGGGACAGAGGTATTCATATTTTCTATGTCGAATGAAACCAGTGATGCTGTGTGTGGTACCTGTATGTTTTCTATTAAGTTTCCTGTGTTTATCACTGTTCTGTTGTTTTCTAATTTTTAGTGTTTTGTAACTAACTTTTGGAGGTGTTTGGCTATGTGGTATGTTTGGGGCTTTCTTGAAGTTGATAACAGCTCTCATTGGCATTCTGTCTTTATGTGCTTTTGGTTGACGGCGGAGTGTTGGTGCTTGTGGGTTTTTCTGCGTTATGTAGTATTTCTGTTTGTCTGTGAGTGTGTGTTCAGTGTTTTTCAGTGCTCTTTTCACATTTACCTGGAATCGTGTAGTTGGATCTGACTTCAGTTTTTGTATGGCATTGGTGTTTATGTATTCCTTGGTTTTTGTGATGTATTGCTCTTTACCCATGAGTACTGTTACATTTCCCTTGTCTGCTCTTGTTATTAATTGTTATTGTTTGTTAACTTTTGTTTTAACCTTTTCATAGTGGCTGCTTCTGTTTAGTTGTTCTTATTGTGTGTCTGCTGTGTTTGTTTTATGATGCCTTTTATTTCTTCTTTTACTAGTTCTCTTGTCAGTCCTATGTTTATTTCACAATTATTTTGTTGTTCTTCATAAGTAAAAATTATCAATATACCATAATATTACACACAACTGAGGAAGACAGGACTACAAAAGTTGAAAACTGTGTTCATTATATTTCACTGTTGCATTGTGAACCCAGCTTATGTATTTCTGTTGCGTAGAAACTGTGGTAATTTAAATACAGCATTATAAATTTCTTTACAAGGATACAGTGAAACACTGTCTTAATTAAAAAGGAATATAGGAGAAATTAATCTACAAAAGAAGCACACTATCAATTATAGATGGAAAAGCTTTCTACCAGGCAGTAGTAGTCCATAGAATATTTTATAAGGCAATTACTCTACCACAAATGGTTGGTTTCTGCTTCCTGTGTGACATGTGATTGCCCATATCCTTCTTTCTGCTTTTCTCTCCCTGTTCCCTCTGTCCCTTTTCCTTGTTCTGCTGCCTTCCTTTCATTCTTCACAGGTGTATATTTTCTTGTTTCCCTCTCTCTTATATTGTATAGCTTACCTTCTTGTGGTTTTGTTGATTTGGATTGTTTTCCACTGTATGCTTCTGCTTTCCCTTTTCTGTGTCAGTAATCTTCTTTTTATATGCTTATAATTCCATTCTGCACCTCTTTTATTTCTAAATTTTTAAGTTTTATCTCTAACACACAACACTTGTAACTACTAATGTTTTCCAATCTCATCAGTTGTTAACATTTAATTGTTGATTTCCACTGTTTCTGACCTGTGTTGCAATTTCACCAATTGTAAATATTTCATTGTGGGTTTCCACCTGTTTCTGACCTATTTTCATTTACTCAACATCGTCTATCATTTTCCTGTTAATATGAAAAGATTTCTGCTCCTATGTAACCCTCTTCTCTCTCATTTCCTGAATGAATATCTGGTCTTGAAAGCTATACCATTTACATCGGCTTTTGCTTCTTTGTTGCCACAGGTAAACAGAAGAATATTCTGTCTTTACATTTCATTGTGATTTTGCCCAGTGATAATGATTTTTTTTTTAATTAAAAAAACATGAAGTACAAAACATTTCCAAAAAATTAAATATATTTTTTACAGTGTTGAAAAATAAAAGTTCACGTAATTTTTGAAGAGAGATAAAATAGGCATATAAAAAAAATGCATGTCACAAAGACAGCACCCCAGCAAAAAGTATAAGATAATCTTGAAACTTCAGGATAAGAGAAGAAAAGGCAGGTGAAGATAGGAATAGGTTAGGACATTCAGAGTAACAGTGAAATAGGACTTCACAGAAAATTTGTGTCATGAAGGAATCACCTTTTCCCAGCTTGGTGCACCTACCCCTCCCCCCACCCCTTACCATCACCACCACCATCACTACCACTACCACCCCCTCCTCCACCTCCACACTCCATCACCACTCTCATTCGATTGGGTTTTCTTTTTAGATCCTTCAGTGTATGGTACTGTTCATGACGCTCGCTTTTTTTGTTAAATAGATGTTGTGTGTCTATTTGTTTCAGAGACCAGAAGAAAGTAATATTGAGCATAATTAATTTTATATTGTCATCACAATTCTGCATCACTTCTTTTGAGAGTACATCATTGTGAACATGTTTGTATGTAACACAGTAGAGAATTAATGGTAAAATATAGTATCGTCATAATGGGGTGTAAAAAAAAGTGCTATGAGCCATAGCTGATCTATCTAATATACACTTCACTTCGCCAAACATACTGGTATCTTGCATTGCAATAAAGCAACAAGAGGGTAACACAGATTCAATCAATGAATTACTATTAAAAACTGTTCACAGATTTTTTAAAAAAAGGTAGAACTCAGTTTTATTTTCCATATCAGGCCGTGTGACAGGGTGTTGACCGTAGTCATGGGAACAAAGTGCTCAAGCCTCTTGTAATATCTATTTCTTTCTGCATACATTTCTGTAATTCAGTCCTTAACTTTCCTTTTTTATAGTTTGGGTCTTTAATCTGTTAATTACTGATGACTCACTGTATTGGATGGCATAGTAGTTACAGCCCTCAGTTGGGAATAATGTGTTTCAAATCCCCAGCTGACCATCCCGATTCAGCTTTGCCATGATTTTCATAAACTACTTAAGGTGAATGCTGGAATGATTCTTTTGAAAAAGACTGGTTGAATTTGATTTCCATCCTTGTCCAGTCCAAGACTATGCTCTGCTTCTGGTGACTTGAACATCAGTGGAACTCTTAACTTCCTCACACAGCTCATTAATAATACATTAGAACATGTATCTAAGTTGTTAGCTCTTATTTATTTCATTTTACTTCCTCTACATGTTTGATTACTAGTGATGGAAGAGTGTGATATGTCTCATTTGCACCGAGGTGCCAAAAGTCGTGTATACAGATGGTGCTAGTATCGCGTACACAAGGTTTAAAAGGACAGTGCATCGACAGAGTTGTCATTTGTTCTCGGCTGATTCATGTAAAAAGGTTTCCGATGTGATTATAGCCCTGCAATGGGTATTAACAGACTTCAAATGCATAATGGTATTTGTAACCAGATGCTTGGGACATTCCATTTCAGATTTCAAGATCCGCAGTGTCAACAGTATGCTTAGAATACCAAATTTCAGGCATTACCTCTCATCATGGACAAGGCAGTGGCCGATGGCCCTCACTACTTCCCTTAATGACCAATAGCAGCAGTGCCTGCGTAGAGTTGTCAGTGCCAATAGACAAGCAACACTATGTGACAGAACTGCAGGAATCCATGTGGGTCATACGATGAACATTTTTATTAGGACAGTCGAGCGAAATTTGGCATTAATGGGCTATAGCAGCAGACCATTGACGTGAGTGCCTTTGCTAACAGCACGACATCACCTGCGGCGCCTCTCCTGGGCTCGTGAGTATATGGGTTGGACCCTGGATGACTTTAAAACTGTAGCCTGGTCAGATGAGTCCCGATGTAAGTTGGTAAGGGCTGATGATAGGGATCAGGTTTGTCACAGACCCATTGAGGCCATGGATCCAATTTTTCAACAAGGCACTGTGCAAGTTGGTGGTGGCTCCATAGTGATGGGGGCTGTGTTTGTATGGAATGAACTGGGATCTCTGCAGCCGTTCATGAACGTCATGTTCACAAACAACAATGGAATTTTTATGGACAATGATGCGCCATGTCAGTAGGTCGCGATTGGTTTGAAGAAATTTCTGGACAGTTTGAGCGAATGATTTGGCCATCCATATTGCCCAGCATGAATGCTGTTAAACATTTATGGGACATAATTGAGAGGTCAATTCATGTATAAATCTTGCAGCAGCAACACTTTCATAATTGTAAACAGTTATAGAGGCGGCATGGCTCACTATTTCTGCAGGGGTCTTCCTATGGCTTGTTGAGACCATGTCACATCAAGTTGCTGTGTTACACTGGGCAAATTTAGCCACTTTTGATTTGAATTGTAGAAAGTTAAACCAGTAAGTTGTAAATATTAAAAAGTATGGTGGTAGAGACAGCCAAGGAAAGGAAAGGAAAGGAAAGTTAGAAATAATAAGTATAGTTCATTTTAATTTTCATTTTGCATAAAAGTAGTTTATCATGTATTCCTCCAAGACTTGAGTTATTACTAGAACTAGGATTTTTAGGTGCTGAACCTTAAATTTTTGTCTGCTGTTTGAATATTTGTGAATGATTTATCATGCAAATAAAACATGAAATAAACTCTCTTAACTGTGATTTTGTCATGCGTATTTTCAATGTCAATAGTTTTTGCGACTATTTACAGTATCAGCACATTTTTCAAATTTTTTTCTTTATTTTCTACACTTCGAACTCTTTCATGACAGATTTTGCTTATGCTATTGTGAGACCCTCTGCTGAATGTACAGGTTTTGGCCTGATGGAGTTTATCAGGGAAGACATCTACTGCCACTTTTGCCAAGCATTTTGACAATTAATAAATAATAAGAGAGACAGATATGTCCCACTTGATTCCTGTGGGCTGTTGTATAGAATAGTTATTCTGAAAATTTATGTTGTCTGGTGGAAATAAATACTTTTAACTGTCACCAATGAACTGCAAATATCAGCAACATTTCATTGACAGACTTGTGTGCTTCATTTGCACTTATTGTAAAGTGCTCACTTATCAATTGAGTTGCTTTCCGATTGATTACATTGATGTAGAAGAATTTGAGAAGTTACTGTAATACTTTCTGTAGAAATATGCGCATAGTCAAGAAAGAAACTTAATGTAGTAACATCTAAAATCAATGAAACTACAAGGTATGCCCATTTCTATTGTTTATGTGAATAAATCTTGGAAATTACAAAAATTCCTGACAAGCAGATTACTTAGCATATCATTTCTAACAGTGCTCGCTGAAGTGATTGTTTGTAGTGTATTCAAAGTGAGCACTGGGAGAAAGTGTGACACTGTAACTAGTAAGCAGTGACAAAATACAGGGAACGAATTTGTAATAAGGTGCAGCACCTTTAATCTCTCAGTTGATGAAAAACAGCAACAAAATCGTGTTCTGCTACATGTAAAAAGCACAAAGCACACCAATAATAAGGAATTACGTCATGGATACGGTACAGTGAGACAGTGGTCTGTACTGTATTCCCCTCTCCGAGAGCAACGATCCTATTATGACATCATAGCTGAAGAAGTAAAAGTCTATTGCCAGGTAGAGTGTTCTAAATGAGTTCTGCCTTCAGCCTCTATATTGAAGAAAAAAAAAAAGTACCACAAATCAGACAAGTAATAGCTCTATAAAACTGTATGTGTATTGAATATTTTAATGGGACACCTGAATGAAGGGCAAGTGAAGCCCACACTGTTATTAACTTGCTTTTTTTGAGAAGGCAAACAATGCCACTGATGCAGTGTTTCAGCTGTGCATGTTTTGTATTTTGACTTGATGGAGTAAAACATGATCATGTATAGTGATTACAAATTGACCTTCTTATAGGTAGATTGCATTTTCTATTCTCAATACTGTGTTCTGTAGGTTAAAATGTGTGACCATCTTCCACACTTTTTATGGAGTTTGTGAGGCATTAAGTTAGGAATTATGCTAACAAATTTGTATCTTGTATTTAAAAATTCTCTAAAAATGCCCCTGCTAGAAAACAGAAGTAAATTAAAATTGCAGGATAGCCTGTACCATCTTCCCCATCATTACTAGATGGCATACTTGGTTGTCTCATCTGTAATAATTTTCAGACTGTGTACAGATTTTCAGATCCTAGATGATTCTTCAACTGTAAGGAAGACAACAGAGATGCAAGATGTCGTACACAACTACACCTTCCTGATTATAGCCAGGAGAGAAAATTGGAGGGGGAAATTTTTGAGTAGGAAGCACAATGTATCATGTTGACAGAAATGGTGTATTCACTTAGAATGTATTGGAAAACAAAGGCTCAAGTAAAGCTTAGTCAAGACCCTATTGAGGAGGAAGTGACAACAAACAGCGTCTCTCGGTGTAGAACATTCTTTTTCTGTTTTTAAATGTATTCTGAGCGAGCTCTGATTCAGTCTGAATCAACACATTGACTGTCATTTGTTGCAGCAAACATCTGCAAGAGGGACTGAAGTAGGCCAGTATGTTTAGTGATATGTTTTGCTAGATTTTTCAAAGGCTGAGTGAATTATTTTGGGATATTTGTTATTGAATGACTTGTGTCCCACTTATCTAGACCACCCCAAATAACTTTTTGTCCAAAAGAACAGGTACCATCTTCATATTAATCAGTGTGGTTGCCTTTCTTGTAATTTTCGTCATTACAGAGGTATGAAAAGCAGTACATCTCCTTTTAAATAGCACCCTATATTTTTAATTTGGTAATCCACTTCCTCTCCTCAGGACCTGCTCAAAAATGTATTACAGTACCACTCATGTAAAAATGACATTGTTAAAAACATAACACAAAATTGACTTTGACTCTCCTTTACCAGCACACATTGCAGGAATCCGTGGTAAAATTTACCTGTCAACTTGCTTTAGTTGACAGTAAACAAATGGAAAAGCAAGGGAAAATGCATTCTGGTCAGTCAAGTGTGTGTAAATGTACAACTTGACAATTGTAGTGGATAAAGAAAGTTGTTATTTTGCACAGGGCAGCTGCAGCATCCAAACTGCAGTCGATTTTTTTAACAATGTTATAAATGTATTGCACAAATTGAAGAACAGTGAAAGCCTGAAATGTGTATTGGTACAAAAAATTACATAAAAAGTGGTTGGTTACTGTATTTCTCAAAGCAGTTTAATCCACAGCCATGGAGCCTAACAATCAGTCATCACCACCATCCGCCAGTTCAATCACGTGGTGATGTGGCCTCTTTGAGTCGGTGTGCAACATAAGATCCCTGCAGGTTCTTCTGTTTCTGTTGATCTTGAGCTTCCTGTTATGAATTCAGTCTGGCTTTCTTTCTTAAGTCTCCATCCTATCTGTTTTCCCTTGATCTTTTTAATGTTTTAAAAAAATAAAAAATTGGGCTCCAGTTGAATACTTGTTTTGACCACCTGTCATCTTTTCTGTGAACAACATATCCAGTCCTTTGCCATTTCAGGTTATTCACTCTTTGCATCATGTCACTAACCTTCATTGTCTGTCAGATATCAACTGCTTTCTTTCTATTTTTCTTTGTGTAGCCCAACAATGATCTTTCCATTCCTCTTTGGACTACTATTAGTTTTCTAACAATGATTTCATTTAATGTCCATGTCTCACAGCCGTAAGTTATTACTGGCAGTATACACTGATCAAAAGCTATTTTCTTCAGCTCAGCTGACTTTTTTGAAGAGTATCTTCCATAAGCTTGCCAGGTAATTTAATATGTCTGAATATTTCTGGTTTTAGGTCTCTTTTCATATTTAGTAGTTGGCGCAGATAGACATATTATGTGATCCTTTGCAGTTGTGTACTTTCATCAGATATATCTCCAGTGTCCATTCATTCACCTGATCTTGGTTTTATCATAGTTCATTTTTAGGCCAACTTCAGAGCAGACTATGCAGATTCACTACCCAGTATTTGAACTTCTTCTGTATTATTTGCAAGTAGAACATCATCATCAGCAAACATCAGATTATTTAATTTCTTTCCTAGGATTTGGAGTTATCTTGTTTTAGTTTTTAATGACCAGGAATATAAAATTGTGGATTTCACAAAATGCAAAAGCTTAGTTTCTTGTGACTGCAACGCCAGTGAGTCACAGTAGGTATCTGTAAACTGTATATATCTAGGTGTAACAGTTATGGGTGTGTGAAATGGAACTATCACATAGGCTCAATTGTAGGTAAATCTGGTGGCAGACATCAGTTCCTTGGCAGGATATAGGGAAAATGGTACCAGTCTACAAAGAAGATCGCATATGTAATACTTGATCCTTCCTAGAGTTTTTCTCAAGTATGTGGATCTCACATCCCGTAAGTCTAACAGTGGATATTAAACGTATACAAAACAGGGCGGCACAAAAAATGACAGGTGTCTTTGACTCACAGAAGCATGCCATGGAGATGCTGAAAAACCTAATCTGTCAGATAATTGAAGGTAGGTGCCATCCTGCTCAGGGTGTAGAACAAGAGATAGGTTTACAGCAGATTTCCATGTTTATCAGAATGTAGACATGCAGTTTGCATTTTACTTTGCAGATACTTCTGTTGACGAGAGTACCAAAAAAGAATATCAGAGATGTTTGTGTACGTTGCGTCTGTTGGCAAAGTTCCTGGGATTTGTTAATTTTTTGCCATATCACACTGTTGACAATGTACCTGAGAAGATACACATTTTGCACAGCTCCATCAGAAGTAAGGTAGGTTGTGGTACATATACAGCTAAGTTATTTGCATTTCCTGTATTTGAGCAACGATTGGCAACAACAAATACTCATCTTTTGGTCTTAATTTGTGAATGTATACTGAAAAGTGCTGTATACAAATGATAGCAGTAGTAAAGGTAAACACTCACTGTATAGCTGAGGCTTTGAGCAGGCATATAAACTAGGTTGAAATCATGGCAAAGCTTTCAGACAACATCCACCCTCAGAGCTAACTGACAAAAATAACAGCAGCCCATTGTTTCAACTGATTACATTGTCATGGTGCTTCAATTATATGGTCAGTGGCTACCTTTACTCATTTTGTTATTATTATTATTATTATTATTATTATTGTTATTCCTTCTTTTTATGCTCTCTTAAAGAGCTCGTTTGGACTTGTGAGCATGATGGGACAGCTTCCTTTTCTTCGCCTTTTCCCAAAATCTTGTCACGAATGTGCTGTGTTGTTTCTGATGTTCCTCTGTCCACTGTTTTCCAGTGGTCTTTTTAGCTTCCTCTGTGAATGTGTGATTTCCGATTATGATGTCCTCTGTGACATTCATGTTTCATAAATTCTACTTAATTTCTTCCAAGCAAGTGATTTTTACCATTTTTGAATTTAATGTATTAAGGATTTTTTTTTCCCTAACCTGCGTCTATTCTGCAGATGTGACCAACAGAACCTCAAGCATCTTTTACAAATTGCATCAGTGATCTTGTCTGTTGAATGGTATAGGTCTAGTTTTCATTTAATCTTTATGCCATGTATATTAATAGGACAACAGCATTTTTCGGAGAATTTTTCACTCCTCCTTTCCTGTTTCATCAGTTTTTGAGTGGCCTCCTGGAGATTTAGTTTCTGAGACATATAATGCTGCAGGCAAAACAACTGCCATTGAATGGCGAAGTTATGCAATGCAGGATACTGCTTGTTTATTGAAGTGATTCAAATATATTGTTTGTGCTTTCTTGAATTTAGCATCTCATTCTAAGTTGGCTTGAAATGTAGTCCAATTGGTGCTATGATTTCTCTGAGACATTTGAAGGAAGACACATATAAAATTGTTCAGTATTCTGTTTATAGTGCTGATCTTCTAATATTTTGATGTAAATTTTTTACATTATAATATATTAAGTATGTTAATTTACTTAGATCCTTTATGTAAGTTCAGTGTAAATGGATGTTACAGATAATTGTTGTTTTTTATGATCTGAGGCTGGCTGCATGGCTGATGCCCAGAAGCCATTAAAAAAATAACTTCTCTGTGAGAGTCTAGCAGGTTAGTTCTCTAGTCTTCCAGTTTACTCTGAGCTCTTCTGAAGTGTCCGAAACAGTTTGTATCTCAACAGAGTGATGCACCCTTGTAGAGTCTACAAAAGTGACAAATGTGATGGTATTTCACTTCTACAGACATGCTCTCTGCATTCCATGCTGAGGGTGAGAATTTTAACAGCTGTACTGCTCACTATATGCTGATGCCTGAGCTGAGAAATGGCATTCCAGCCAATATGTAATACTTATCATCCAATTTTAAGAAAACTATTGGGTGAAAATAATTTGATTTTTGCACACCTTCCAGTCTGATATTTTCGCTTGATAAAGGGCTATATTTCTATTCGTTATATGTCATAGTTACTGCACTGCATCAAATTAAGTAAAACATTCCACAAAATTTTAAAGAGTTTGTAGAGGTAAGAAAGCATTGTGAAAACATTGCATATGGCTGATTTTAGCTCATACATTGCAGTGAATGAAATGTAGGTAAGATAATGAAATTTTATTTAAAACTGAGAGCAGGATGATATTTCATTCTTGTGTTATTGACTTTAATATCCAAAGAATGGCTGCACACTACACATCCATTTTCATTCTTATGCTTTGTGAATCATGTGACCATAACAATCGCCATATTTCATGACCTATTCAGGATATCAAAATTAGATTTTTTTCTTTATCTTTCTTTTTCCTTTCTCTCTCTCTCTCTCTCTCTCTCTCTCTCTCTCTCTCTCTCTCTCTCTCTCTCTTCCCCCCCCCCCCCCCTCAAATGATACCATACAAAGAGGCACATATGTTGTATGATAAATATTTGAAACTTTGTTTATTCAGTGATTGTGAGATATGGATGTAACTCATTCATAGCAGTTATAGGTTGGCGATTCAGGCTACATGGAGAAATCAATAGCACCATAGGAAAACACAAGCAGCATGTGTATGCACATCCACAGCACATGGGGAATGGTAAAGCAGGATGTGTGTATACATCCACATCCATAGCAATGAAAGGATTAAAATTATCTTCAGACACTAAATCTGTTCAGTACATATCAACCTTTCATGAAGCGTGCTTGACACTCATCAATCAGATGAACTGTTTACTGTTTGTCTCTGTTTAATATAGATTTGGATAGAACTTTGTATGTAACCAACAGAAGAGATAACAGGTCCCTGTAATCCCTTGCCAAAAATGCTCAGTGGTTGAATATTGAAACAAGCCACGCAGATACTATGAAGGCCAAATTTTCACACGCAAATATCATCCAGAAATACAGTTCTAAAATTATTTTGACTGGCACTAATAACATGACCATCCGCGTTCAAAGCTAGTGAGCGACTCCCTTCTTGTGGCCTCACTCCCAATATACCTATCAGGTAATGAGTGGGAACCATCTCAATTCTGATTGGCTAACCATACTCGCTGCCAATCAGAATGCTCGCTCATGATCATATTCGCACCAAAACTGGCCTGCACCAATCCTTAAATACAGACACATCTATGTCATTCTAATATACAAATATTAAAATAATGTTTAATAAATGAAAAGGAAAAGGCAGTAAATCTGGAAATATCCTTTAGATACAGATAATACTCCAGCTGACTTTTTGGCTGCTCTGTTAAAATAGCCAGTATAATAAATTGGAGTATGAGAGTCTGTGTCTGGTATCAATGTTTCAAAATGCGGGCTCTCGACTGGAGGCTTGCCATTCAATAAATTTTGAAACTAATCAGCTAGTATCACAAAGTTTCCATTATTGTTTGTTTCCACTTTTCCATTAATTGGACAGTAACACAATGTTGACGGTTTATACCCAGATAAATCCTCAAAGAATGTTTTGTAGAAATTTTGTTATTATTATTATTATAGTTATTCGTGTGTTTCACAGAATTTGCAGTTATCAACTTTACATCTTATTTTTACTGTGTGCTTCAGTATAATAAATACTCTCTTCATATTAGCTGCTTTGCCTCAGAAGTTTATGATGTAGCACACTGTTGATTGGAAGTATGCCATGTATACAGTCTTACCTGCAGATCAATATAATGAGACAGGCTTCTAAATACAAAACACTCTAAAATTAGATTTGTTGGTAAATTATGCCCCTACTGGTGCCACCTCTGTTTATTAACCATCTGGATGTCTAGCAACTCGGCTCATGAAGCCTCATCCAGTGTGTGGGCAATTTCACTCTCTTTCTGGTGCCTGTAAATCACTTTTTAAAAATTACATTAAATGAATCTGTAGGACTCAGTTATGTGCTGTGAAGCAGCTGTAAGCCTATTCCAGTATTCTCCTGATTGTCTCTGGTAGTTTGTCTGATGAATTACGACACTATAATACTTATCAGTAATTTATTACATGAACTGTATATGTCAGCTAATAAGGTTTTTAGGGATGTTGCGAACTGGTTTAACATAAATGGTCTTTGTGTTAATTACAGTAAAACAAACTTTATTCAGTTTCACATAATGTCAAAAGATGAATAGGTAGGAGAAAAATTAGGTGACCAGCAGATACATAGTAAGGGCAGATATTATCTACTGTTATAGAAATATGGGAACTATTGAATCAGCTTATTATGGCTACTTTTGTGCCTTTATTGCTTATGAGATTGCATTTTGGGGAAGCCAGCCATTGGCTAGAAAAATGTTATACACATATAAGTGCCATAAGAATTGAGAGTGGAGTCCATCTTAGAACCACACGCAGAAATATTTTTAAAGAATTTGAAATCCGCACATCCACCGCACAAGGTATATTCGCCCTGATTTGTTTCATAAGAAAACAGAGCCTGTTTTAAACCTAATAGTGTGAATCATAATCTATGTACTAGAAGAATAGACCATTTCGATTATTAACATAAAAACCTGAGTATGGTACGGAAGGAGGTCCATTCAAGTGGCTGTAAGATTTTTAATTCCCTCCCTCCACAAATTAAGTGTTTAGGGAATGATGAGCTCTATTTTTTTTAATATATAAAAATAGCCATAAGGCAGTTCCTATTCCAAATATTATTTTAAACTATAAAAGAGTTCCTGAACCACATTGTAAAGTATCCATGTACTGTAACACTCTGAAACATTCCCAGATCCTTATTTGTGTGCATGTTTATTTATTGTTGTAAACATATTTAAATACTTTTATTCCATTGTTAATGAATGACACCATCCATGCAAGGAGATTGCTTTTTTGCTGTACTACTATAGTTTATTTAGTAGAATTTTATGACCTATACAATTTAAGGCCTTGTCAAGATCATAGTGAATTTCAAAAGGGTAATTTTTCTTGTTTGGTTCTATTTCAACTGAGGTCATTAAACCATATATTTTTCTCAATAATATAGTGAAAATGATAGATTGCTGCTCACCACTCAGGGGAGGTGCTGAGCTGCAAACAAGGACAATCAAGAGACTACAAAAACTTTAAGCTTTCAGTCAAAAGGCCTTCTTCGGAAATGGAAAGCATGCACGCGCAACCACACACACACACACACACACACACACACACACACACACACACACACATATGGCCACTGTCTGGCTAACAGCAGACTGCAACTGCATCTGACATGCGCAGTGATCTGTGGTAGGTGGAGGAAGTAAGGAGCCAAATCCCTCAAAGTGAAAACCAGCTTTACATCTATAGAAAGAACCACAATCCACCACCTAAAAACTGATCCTGACTGTATATTCCTGTTGATAAGGGCTCTACCATTGTGGTTCTCAACCTCAGGGATTATCTGGTGGAGGGTCTCTGTCAGCTGTCAGATACATCGACCTGCAGACTCTGTCACAGTGACCCCATACCAGAAATTCAGCAGGACCTCTCAGCGCTCCTCAGATCCTGAGGCCCATCCTAGAATCTCTCCCTGCAGTCTGTCTGACTCCTCAAACATACCACTCCCTGTACTCCTACCTTCTCCAAGTTTCCTGAAGTCCATAAACCCAACCATCCAGGATGCTCCATTGTGGCCTATTACCATGTACCCACAGAGAGAATATCTTCTCTTGTGGACCAACACCTTTAGTCTATTACCCGTAACCTACCCTCCTATACAAAAGCTACCAACTATTTCTTCCACTGACTCACCACAGTTCCTGTACCTTTACCGCACAGTGCCCTGAATGAGATTTTCACTCTGCAGCAGAGTGTGCGGTGCCAGACCGAGACTCGAACTCTGGACCTTTGCCTTTCGTGGGCAAGTGCTCTACCATCTGAGCTACCCAAGCACGACTCGAGCCCTGTCCTCACAGCTTTGCTTCTGCCAGTACCTCGTCTCATACATTCCAACCTTTCCAGAAGTTCTCCTGCAAACCTTGCAGAACTAGCACTCCTGAAAGAAAGGATATTGCAGAGACATGGCTTATCCACAGCCTGTGGGAGGTTTCCAGAATAAGATTTTCACTCTGCAACAGTGTGTGCACTGATATGAAACTTCCTGGCAGATTAAAACTGTGTGCCGCACCGAGACTCGAACTCGGGACCTTTGCCTTTCGCGGGCAAGTGCTCTCCTGCAGGAGAGCTTCTGTAAAGTTTGGAAAGTAGGAGACGAGGTACTGGCAGAAGTAGAGCTGTGAGGACGGGGCATGAGTCGTGCTTGGGTAGCTCAGATGGTAGAGCACTTGCCCGCAAAAGGCAATGGTCCCGAGTTCGAGTCTCGGTTCAGCACACAGTTTTAATCTGTCAGGAAGTTTCACACAGTGCCCTGTTTGTCACTCTTGAAATCACCTCCTTCTACGCTAACATCCCCCATGTCAATGGCTTTTTCACTATTGAAGGTCACCTTTTCCAGTGCCTGACTGACTCAAAACCTATTACCTCCTTTCTGGATACCACAGTCAATTGCATCCTAACCCACAGTTACAGCTCCTTTGAAGACATCACCTACAAACAAATCCTTAGCACAGTAATGGGCCAGTCTTTCCATGGGCCATCTAGAGGAGTCCTTCCTAACCACACAGAATCCCAAACCCCTCACTTGGTTCAGATTCATCGATGACATCTTCATTATATGAATTGAACATGAGGACACACTATCCACATTCCTTCAGAATCTCAACACCTTCTCTCCCATTCACCTCACATGGCCCTCTTCCGCCCAGCAAGTCAGCTTCCTCAATGTTGACCTCCACCTCAAGGATGGCAAAATAAGTATCTCTATCCACAACAAGCCTACCAACCACCAACAATACTTCCACTTTGACAGCTGCTACCCATTCCATACCAAGAAGTGTTTTCCATACAGCCTAGCCACCTGTGGTCATTGCATCCGTAGTGACTAGCAGTCCCTCTCCCAACATGCCAAGGGTCTTACCGAGACCTTCACAGGCTGAAATTACCCTTCCTACCAAAATTACCATCACAAACTTGTTCATAAATAGATCTCCCATGCATTGTCTCTCCTGCCCCTACCACATCCCACATATCCACCATCCAGGCATAAAGGAGCACTCCTCTCATGACTCAGTAGCACCCAGGACTGGAGTAACTTAACCATATCCTCTGCTGGGGTTTCAGCTACCTCTTGTCAATCTCTGAAATGAAGAGTATCCTACTCATTATCCTCCCCACGTGTCTCACAGTGGTATTCCACTGCCCACCAAACCTATGCAATATCCTTGTCCATCCCTACTCCACCCCTGCTCCCAACCCTCTTGCGTCATTAGCTCATATCCCTGCGATAGACCTATATGTAAGACCTTTGTCTGCCTGTGAAAGCAGCCAAGTGATTTGCAAACTGAGCTGCAAGCACTATGCTGCTTTCTACATGGCTATGACAACTAACAAGCTGTCTGTCCTCATGAATCGCCATAGCCAAACTGTGACCAAGAGATAGCTGGACCATCCGTCACCCAGTTGCTGAACAAGCTGCTCAACACGATGTGCTATGTTTCAATGACAGCTTCATACCCTGCAGCATCTGGATCCTTCCTGATACAACTAGCTTTTCTGAATTGCACAGATCGGAACTCTTCTTATGACATATTCTTCATTTCTGTAACCCCCTGGCCTCATCCTTCACTAGACTCAGTCCTTCACCTACCCTTCCCTGCCTGCAGACTGGCAATACACATGTGTTCCATTCCACCAATGCACCCACTAATCCTTTCCCCTTCTCTACTTCTCTCCCCTTTCCCTTTTCTGCTCTTCCCTCCTCCCTACACAGTGTCCCAACTCTGCAGCTAGCACCCCCATCCTGTCCCCACCAAGTCCCTTCATGCTCTCAAAGGCAGCACGAGCCCTTCCCCATCCCCTGCGTGCTTTGCCTCCCATTCTCTGTCATATGCGTCTTCCTTAAGCCCAACCCCCACCTCAGATTACTGCTCACATCTGTCACTGTTGTAGCCTGCAGTCTGACCACAGAATCCAAAGACATTGGCCATGTGTGTGTGAGTTGTGTTTGTGTTGGTTTGTGTGTGCTTTCTGTTTCTGAAGAAGGCCATAAGGCTGGAAGCTTATACGTTTAATAGTCTTTTGATTTTTCCTGTCTGTAACTCAAATGCCTCCTCTGTGTGTTAAGCAGCAATCTAGCCTTCTCATAATATAGTTTTTATTCCATTTTGGACATTCCAATGGATAAGACTTTATGAAAGCAAAGCTGAGCTGCTCCTCTTCGGTATTTCCAGAGAGGTGGTTCAGTGTTGTGCTGTAAGCTACGTTCTCAAAAACATTTGAGAACATGATAAGAAGAGAGATGGATCTGTAATTAGAGGTCACTTCCTTAACGCAATTTTTATGATTCCTGAGGCTTGGTTTTGTATCTGTAGTATTCTGTAACTAAACAATGGAAAATTCAGGATGGAATGTAACAATATTATGATGACCACAGTCTGTGCCTCCAGCTGCCAAAGACTGTTGTCATGTGTGTGTGAGTTGCATTTGCGTGTGTGTCTGTGTGTGTGTGTTTTGTTGTTGTTGTTGTTGTTGTTGTTGTTGTTGTCTGTATTTGACAAAAGCATTGTTGATCATAAGCTAACTTTCCAACAGTCTTTTTGTTGTGCCTTTCTGCGACTCAGCATCTCCACTATATGGTCAGTAGCAACTGTCCTTTTGATAATATTGTATTTACAGCTGTGAGTTCACACTTGGGTGTCTCCACAAGAACAAAGAGATAAGAGTATCAGTTCAAGTTTGGCACTTGAAGATGTTGCAGAACTTCTGCAGTGTGCTATGCTACATGAAACAAATGTTACTTTTCAGACATCTTTAAATGTTAACATTTTAGGTTATTGACATTAAATGAAACAACAAATTTACTGTTACCAGTCACTGTTTATTTATTTCCACGACATGTTTCAGTGTTTCAGAGGTTTAAACCTTCATCATCAATTGGATTTACATTTGTTAGTATGACGTGTGTGTGTGTGTGTGTGTGTGTGTGTGTGTGTGTGTGTATCTGTGTGTGTGTGTGTGTGTGCGCGCGCGCGTGCGTGCGCGCGCCTGCTGTGTTATGATTTTTTGGAGGAACTTGTGGCACTAGCTAGTGGAGAAACAAAATACTATTTCAGGACATGGTTTTGGGTTTCTTGCAACAAAAAACTAAATATGTATCTAACAGTAAAAATAAAATAATTAAAATAGAGTACTTCCAGTGGTCACATGTTCCTTTCACTGTCAAAACACATCACGTGTATACTGTAATATTTTGTTAACAAATATGATGTTTGGA
Source organism: Schistocerca cancellata (assembly GCF_023864275.1). Classification (NCBI taxonomy): domain Eukaryota; kingdom Metazoa; phylum Arthropoda; class Insecta; order Orthoptera; family Acrididae; genus Schistocerca; species Schistocerca cancellata. The sequence continues at coordinate 199,808,936 of NC_064634.1, forward strand.
AACTCTTAGGTGCAAGGATCATATAGCAGAAGAGAAACATTATCACAAAATACAAATCATAACAACATTATTATATAATAAATTTTAAAGGATTTTGATCTTTGTTTTGAGGTGTTGAATACACGAGTTGGAATAATTATTTCAGACGGTATATGAATCCGGTTTTGTCAAGTTAATATAGCTTAAACTTCACATTCTTTTATATAATCAGGTGACATGTTACAAACTTTAAGTACAAGAATTATGTTGGTTACAGTGGTAAAATTATACACAAATAACAATTTTGGTTGAGATTCACAGATAGAAATGAAAGACTGGAGGTAGCAGAAGAGGAAGAGAGAGAGAAAGTGTGAGGGAGAGAGAGGGTGGAAGGAGTGATTGGATGAGAGCAGACTTTCCAAAGTAGGGGGTACTTAAGATTGTATATGTTACATGTAATAACTGCCTAAAGGTTGGCATAATACATTCCTTAATGCTTTAAAATATGCAGATGGATGTACAATTTATGGCAGTAGTTGACATACATATAGTTTCAAGCTGACAGGGGTATGAGCTGTTGGTTTGATGACATAATTGTAAATGAGGTCAATCTCTTGTATATTTTGGGGCTGTTGTAGTAACATAACTAAATATTTATGGTAAATATTAAGGTGTGCATGCGTGTGTGCATGTGCACGCTCATTGCAAATTTAATAACATAGGCAGCTGCTGGAAACAGAGATGATACTATTGTAAATAACGTCACGTAGAAGAAGGTGTGAGTAGATGAATGATGAACGCTAACTTCACGACAGTCACAGAGGGCGGGCCTATTAGTTATAGGGAGCTCCAACGTTAGGCGGGTTATGGAGCCCCTCAGGAAAATACGGGTAGGTCGGGGAAGAATGCCAGTGTGCACTCGGTGTGCTTGCCGGGGGGTCTCGTCCGTAATGTGGAGGAGGCCCTTCCGGCAGCTATTGAACGCACTGGGTGTGACCGGCTGCAGATAGTAGCACATGTCGGAACGAATGACGCCTGCCGCTTGGGTTCTGAGGCCATCCTTGGTTCCTTCCGGCGGCTGGCTGATTTGGTGAAGACAACCAGCATCGCACGCGGAGTGCAAGCTGAGCTTAATATCTGCAGCATAGTGCCCAGAGTCGATCGCGGTCCTCTGGTTTGGAGCCGTGTGGAGGGTCTAAACCAGAGGCTCAGACGACTCTGCGACTATAATGGTTGCAAATTCATCGACCTCCATTATTGGGTGGAGAACTGTAGGGCCCCCCTAGACAGGTCAGGCGTGCACTACACACCGGAAGCAGCTACTAGGGTAGCAGAGTACGTGTGGCGTGCACACGGGGGTTTTTTAGGTTAGAGGGACCCCCCCTTGGGCGAAACGATAAAATACCTGATGGCTTACCAGAGAGGACATTATCATCGTTGATAAAGAACGTCCGTCCTCAGAGACCAAAAACAGGAAAAGTTAACGTAATATTGGTAAACTGCAGGAGTATCCAGGGCAAGGTTCCTGAATTAGTATCTCTTATTGAAGGAAATAGTGCGCATATAGTATTAGGAACGGAAAGTTGGTTAAAACCGGAAGTGAACAGTAACGAAATCCTAGACACAGAATGGAATATATACCGCAAGGATAGGATAAACTCCAATGGTGGAGGAGTATTTATAGCAGTAAAGAATTCAATAATATCCAGTGAAGTTATTAGCGAATGCGAATGTGAAATAATCTGGGTTAAGCTAAGTATCAAAGGTGGGTCAGATATGATAGTCGGATGCTTCTATAGACCACCTGCATCAGCAACCGTAGTAGTTGAGCGCCTCAGAGAGAACCTGCAGAACGTCGTGAAGAAGTTTCGTGATCATACTATTGTAATAGGGGGAGACTTCAATCTACCAGGTATAGAATGGGATAGTCACACAATCAGAACTGGAGCCAGGGACAGAGACTCTTGTGACATTATCCTGACTGCCTTGTCCGAGAATTACTTCGAGCAGATAGTTAGAGAACCAACTCGTGAAGCTAACGTTTTAGACCTCATAGCAACAAATAGACCGGAACTTTTCGACTCCGTGAATGTAGAAGAGGGTATCAGTGATCATAAGTCAGTGGTTGCATCAATGACTACAAGTGTAATAAGAAATGCCAAGAAAGGAAGGAAAATATATTTGCTTAACAAGAGTGATAGGGCACAAATCGCAGAATATCTGAGTGACCACCATCAAACGTTCATTTCTGAGGAAGAGGATGTGGAACAAAAATGGAAAAAATTCAGAAACATCGTCCAGTACGCCTTAGATAAGTTCGTACCGACTAAGGTCCAAAGCGAGGGGAAAGATCCACCGTGGTATAACAATCATGTACGAAAGGTACTACGGAAACAAAGAAAGCTTCATCATAGGTTTAAGAGTAGTCGAATCATAGCTGATAAGGAAAAGCTGAACGAAGCGAAAAAGAGCGTAAAGAGAGCACTGAGAGAAGCATTCAACGAATTCGAACATAAAACATTGGCAAACAATCTAAACAAGAACCCTAAAAAGTTTTGGTCATATGTAAAATCGGTAAGCGGATCTAAATCCCCTATTCAATCACTCGTTGACCACGATGGCACCGAAACAGAGGACGACTGAAGAAAGGCAGAAATACTGAATTCAGTGTTCCGAAACTGTTTCACTGCGGAAAATCGTAACACGGTCCCTGACTTCAGCCGTCGCACGGACGCCAAAATGGAAAATATTGAAATAAACGATATCGGAATTGAAAAACAACTGCTATCACTTAGTAGTGGAAAAGCATCTGGACCAGACGAGATACCCTTAAGATTCTACAGTGATTATGCTAAAGAACTTGCCCCCTTTCTATCAGCAATTTATCGTAGATCGCTGGAAGAACGTAAAGTACCTAGCGACTGGAAGAAAGCGCAGGTCGTTCCCATTTTCAAGAAGGGTCATAAATCAGATGCGAATAATTATAGGCCTATTTCGCTTACGTCAATCTGTTGTAGAATAATGGAACATGTTTTGTGTTCTCGTATTATGACGTTCTTAGATAATACAAATCTCCTTCATCATAACCAACATGGATTCCGCAAACAGAGATCATGTGAAACTCAGCTCGCCCTATTTGCCCAAGAAATTCACAGTGCCGTAGACACTGGCGAGCAGATTGATGCCGTATTCCTGGACTTCGGGAAGGCATTTGATACGGTTCCGCACTTACGTTTAGTGAAAAAAATACGAGCTTACGGAATATCGGACCAGGTTTGTGATTGGATTCAGGATTTCCTAGAAGAAAGAACACAACATGTCATTCTTAATGGTTCAAAATCTGCAGATGTAGAGGTAATTTCGGGAGTACCGCAAGGAAGCGTGATAGGACCTTTATTGTTTACAATATACATAAATGACTTAGTTGACAACATCGGTAGCTCCGTGAGACTATTTGCAGATGACACGGTTGTCTACAAGAAAGTAGCAACATCAGAAGACTCGTACGTACTCCAGGAAGACCTGCAGAGGATTAATGCATGGTGCGACAGCTGGCAGCTTTACCTAAACGTAGATAAATGTAATATAATGCGCATACATAGGGGCAGAAATCCATTCCAGTAAGATTATGCCATAGGTGGTAAATTATTGGAAGCGGTAACGACCGTAAAATACTTAGGAGTTACTATCCGGAGCGATCTGAAGTGGAATGATCACATAAAACAAATAGTGGGAAAAGCAGGCGCCAGGTTGAGATTCATAGGAAGAATTCTAAGAAAATGTGACTCATCGACGAAAGAAGTAGCTTACAAAACGCTTGTTCGTCCGATTCTTGAGTATTGCTCATCAGTATGGGACCCTTACCAGGTTGAATTAATAGAAGAGATAGACATGATCCAGCGAAAAGCAGCGCGATTCGTCATGGGGACATTTAGTCAGCGCGAGAGCGTTACGGAGATGCTGAACAAGCTCCAGTGGCGGACACTTCAAGAAAGGCGTTACGCAATACGGAGAGGTTTATTATCGAAATTACGAGAGAGCACATTCCGGGAAGAGATGGGCAACATATTACTACCGCCCACATATATCTCGCGTAATGATCACAACGAAAAGATCCGAGAAATTAGAGCAAATACGGAGACTTACAAGCAGTCGTTCTTCCCACGCTCAATTCGTGAATGGAACAGGGAAGGGGGGATCAGATAGTGGTACAATAAGTACCCTCCGCCACACACCGTAAGGTGGCTCGCGGAGTATAGATGTAGATGTAGATGTAGATGTAGATGTAGATGTAACGAAAGTTTATTCTGCACTTGCACATACAGGAGCATGGAGCAAACTATCTCCAGCCAGAATACATATGGTATATATACAGCAACAGAACATTCCAGTACAATGATTGTTGCCATTTGTGGATACTTCTAGAATGTACTCGAACCGAATATAGAAATTAAAAGTTCACAGTTCAGGTGACAACCATCCATACAACAGCCTAGTATCATAACCACTACACTGCGGTGACTGTGCTACTCAGCTTCTTCTGCGAAATTGCCCCCTCCTTACGAGAACAGCGTCTTGGTGTTACGTCCTCCTAGTCCGGGAACAAGTCACCGGTCCTACATACTCCAACTCCCGATGACTGATGTTCGCCCTGGTGGTGATCCTCTTAGAACTTCCCTTGCCGCTATGTTCATCATCACCTTTCTGCTTGTTGCCTGTCACTGGAGCTTCAAATTTACCCTGGGTTGCAGGATCCTTATAAGGCTTCATTCAAAGGGCGTGGATTGTACCTCTGATCTTTCGTCATTTTGTGTCGGGGTCGAAATCTTCAACTTCATAAGTAACATCAGACAACTGTTTTACAAACTTATAAGGTCCAAAGTAGCGCCTGAGGAGCTTCCCAGAGAGACCAACCTTCCAAACAGGAGTGAAGATCCAGACGAGGTCACCAGGCCAGTAGGCAACAGGGCGATGGCTCGCGTCATACCTTGAGCGATTGTTTTCTTGAGCCTGCAGCGTGCGGAGTTGAGCTAACTGCCAAGCTTCCTCAGCTCTGGTTATCACCTGGCTGATGTTGTTGTCCATGTCATCAGGATGTAACGGAAACACAGTGTCCATTGTCGTTGCCTCGCGCCCATGCACTAGGAAAAATGGTGTAAATCCTGTGGTGTCTTGTTTGGCGGTGTTTTAGGCGAACGTCACGAAAGTAGCACCTCATCCCAGTTGCTCTGCTCAACATCGATGAACATTGATAGCGTGTCTGGCCACACACCTTCGTTTGACATGAGGTGTCCAAGTATTGTGATTTCTTTTGCTCCAAAGAGACACTTTCTTGGATTAAGTTTCAGTCTGGCTTGTTGGAGACACTTAAGAAGGGCCCTCAGTCTTTTTATGCGTTCATCAAATGTCTCTGAGAACACTATAATGTCATCTAAATAACAAAGATGCATCGTCCACTTCAGGTGACTTAGAAGATTATTCATCATCCGTTCAAAAGTTGCTGGTGCATTACACAAACCAAATGGCATTACCTTAAACTCACGCAGGCCCTCAGGGGTGATGAATGCAGTTTTATCACAATCACTTCGATTTGCCAGTATCCCGAGTACATGTCCATGGTTGAGAAATACTTTGACCCATTCAGACAATCTAATGTATCGTCAATTCGTGGAAGATGGTAAATGTCCTTTTTAGTTATCTTATTAAGCTTCCTGTAATCAACACAAAAGCACCAACTGCCATCCTTCTTCCGGACGAGAACCATTGGTGAGGACCATGGGTTCTGCGAAGGCTGAATGATGTCATTCTTCATCATTTTCTCTACCTCGTCGCGAATTATTTGACGTTCCGTTGCTGACACGTGGTGTGCTCTCTGGCTTATTAGTTGCTGTTCTCCAGTGCTAATCCGGTGCTTCACCATCGATTTGTCTAATTTGCTCTTCACCTGTGGATTGGAGCATTCAGAGAACTCTTGAAGAATGGCAAGTTGCTTCTTCTGTTGTTCCTTAGTGAGATCTGGTGATAGTTGAGCTAGAAGATCTTGTCTCGTAGTGCCAGCACTAATTTCACCCACAGACTCAGCGTGGGAGGTTTCTATGATGCTCAGCTGTTCTGCAATTAACGGCTCAGCGTTTTCTATGCACATGTGTCTTGGAAGGATCTGCGGTTCTTGACAACAGTTAACTATCCACAATTCACGGAATCCGTTCTTAAATGAGACAGCAGAGGCTGGGATGACCAAGTTATTCTTCAGTGGTAGGCTTCTCTTACATTCCACTACAAGATCCATGGGTTGATGCATGGCATGACACACGACATTTACCTTTCTAGTGCTGACTGCAGGAATGATCTCTTTATCCAGCACACATAGTCTCCACACACTCAGATGTGCATCTTCTTGTCCACAGTATCTCTAGCATAATCTTTGAGTAACCACAATCTATAATTGCTTGAGAAGCTTTCAAAAAGTCCCATCCGAGAATGACGTCATGACTACACTCACTAGACGATGAATTCTAAGGACTGTGTGCGGCCCCATATACCCACACGAATGACACATCGTCCTGTAGGTTTTACATGTTTCCCATTAGCCACTCTCACCAGAGATGTTTTGTTGTCGACAAATACAGTTTTCTGCAACTGGCGACGATACTTCTCCGTAAGGACTGAATGTGATGCTCCAGAGTCCACAAGAGCTTGGGCTGCTCAGCCATCCATTAGGATATCGACGTAGTTTCCTATTATTTCTGTAGTGATCGACGGCGGAGGGTTTTTCTCTTTGGTGGCCTCACCTCCAAGGAAGGTCGCACCTTTAGTTTTCCAGATTGCGGTGGCTAAGTGATCAGCTGGAGCCTCTAAATGGCGATAGAGACTTTGATCGTTGTGTTGGCGAGCATCCTCTCCAATGGCTAGCTTGCTGCAATGGTGACCTACGTCGTCCTGCACCCACATCTTCTTGTTTATCTTTGTCATCCCGGAGTTGGCGTCGGCTAAGATCGGTCTGCTGTCTTCTGGCACCGGCCTTATCAAATATCTGCCGCCTTTCTCGACAATAGTGCACCACGTGCCCCAGGCGTCAGTCTTCCTTGGTGCCCAAACAGGTTCCAAATGCGGCATTGTAGGAACATAACTTTGCCTGGGTCTTGACTTTTTTTACCATTTTAAAGGGAAATGAAGGACGAGAGATTGGGTTAATGTCTGTTCCACTTCCTCCCTTACGACTCTTGAAGCACCTTGGTTTTCTGCTCGCCTTGCAATCCAAGTGCCTTCTGAACTTCCTCTCTCACTATTTGATGAAGAACGTGTGAAATCAGTTACTTCCTCCATCACAGACATTGATACCGCATTTGGAAGCCGTTCAAACTTCATGTGTGTAATTCTTTTTTGATGCATTGTCTCGATGTACTGGCACCATTTTATGAAGCCGTCTGCTGTCGAAACCTCTTTCAGGAGTAGGGCTTGATACATGTCCTCAGCAACACCCTTCATGAGATGTGCAACCTTATCTTCCTCCTTCATTCTAGGATCCACTATTTTACACAGCTCCAGAACGTCTCGAATGTAGGATGCTGTCGTTTCTCCTGGACGTTGTGCCCTGCACTTTAATTTATCTTCAGCCTTGCACTTCTGTCATTGTGTGTCACCGAAATACTTGTGCAGTTCCACCTGGAATACTTCCCAGCTTGTGAACTTCTCCTCGTTGTTCTCATACCATTGCTTGGCAGTGCCCTCCAAGTAGAAAAATACGTTAGCCAAACACACGGTGTCATCCCATTTGCTAAATTTGGCTATACACTCATATACCTTCAGCCACCTGTTTGGATATTGGCCATCACCACCAGAGAACCTGGAAGGATGTCTCATGTGGTGGCACACAGTTGCTGTCATCGTAACATCCTCTTCTTCTTCTGTCCACGATAGATGGCGATCTGTTGAATATGGCTCGAACTTGGGTTTCTCACCATGTAAACGGCAGCTCTGTTGTGGCCTCATGGAAGCCACTGTGTTGTCGATAATGTGTGGTAACCCAAGCTCCAATACCCAGCGTCTCCACCAGAATAATGTCACATAGAAGAAGGTGTGAGTAGATGAATGACGAATGCTAAATTCACTTAACGAAGGTTTATTCAGCACTTGCACGTATAAGAGTGCAGAGCGAACTGCCTCCGGCCGGAACACATACGGTATATATATGGCAACAGAACATTCCAGTACAATGATTCTTGCCATTTGTGGATACTTCTAGAATGTACTCAAATCGAATATATAAATTAAAGTTTTACAGTTCAGGTGAGTTTTGAACTCACAACCCTCCATATAACAGCCTAGTATCATAACCACTACATTACAGCGACTGTACTACACAGCTTCTTCTGCAACAATATTGTCATCTTTGTTATTTAAAGTGGATTCAGGTTGTTTTGTTTGGTGTTTGTATATCTGGAACATTTCAAGGATGTCTAGTTTTTTGCCTTTGAGTTGGACGTGTAGGATGTTGATTCTTGTGTTGCTAACATGGTGTTTTGTTCATGCAGGTGAGTGGCTATTGCTGATGTGTAGCACTTTTTGTTTTTTAGTGTTGCCATGTGTTCTTTAAATCTAATCTCAAATGATCTGCCTGTGTGGCGTATGTAAAAGCAGTCACATTCCAATCATTCAATTTTATATCCACCTGTGTGATGAAGTGGTTTTGTGTGCTGATATGGGATAACTTTTGTCCAGTCTTGTTGTTTGTGGTAAAGGATATGTTTATACCTTTTCGTTTGAAGACATTGGCAATTTGATATGAAATGTTACCTAGAAAGGGGACTCTGTGGAAGTTGTTTATTCTTTTTTTTTTTTATGTGATTGCTATGCCACTATTGAGTGTTTTAGGGTGTCTGCTATGGAGATGTTACAACCATTTCCAATAGCTGTTTGTTTTATTATTTCAATTTCTTGTTCACATTTGTCTTCAGTGAGTGGTAGCTGGATAGCTCTGTTGATCATGTACCTGAATGCTGTCATTTTGTGGGCTGTGAGGTGACAAAAGGAGCTGTGGATTGTAGTATGTGTTGTGGTAGGCTTCTGATAAATTTCAAACTGATGTCTGTTATTCTTTATTGTAATGGTAAGGTCTAAAAAATTTGTACTGTCATCTGGTTGGTGTTCAACTGTGAATATTATGTTTTCATGGGAGTTGTTGAATAACTGGTTCAACTCATTGATGTTGTCTTTTGTGCCATTGATTAAAATGGTATCATCTACATATCAGAAATAGTAGATGATATTTTTGAGGGGGTGGTGATTGGAATTCAAGATTTTGTCTTCTAAATTACGTGCAAATATTTCAGCTAACAATATTATATTATTGTTAAATTTAAAATAACTATGTGAAAGTGTGAATTTGAGCAGGTCCATTAGTTCAGTAATGTGAGTTGAAGGGATTTCTTTGTGCTTTTGTAGATTGGCGTTAATTATCCGTAATGTGGGATCTATTGGCACAGAGGAATAAAGGTTTTGTATGTCAAATGAGGCAAGTGTGGCTCCGTCAGGTACTTGTGTGTCTTTGACATGTTGTGTAAATTCTTCTGCCTTTTTTAAGTGTTCTCTCATTATTTAATGTGTATGCTTCTTTGAGAATTTTGAAGAGCATTTTGTTGGGTTCTAATGCTGGGCTATTCCTACTGTTCGCTGTTGGCCTGATGGGGGTCCCATTTTTGTGTAACTTTGGTTGCGATCTAAGGCAAGGTGCTTGTGGGCTCACTGTTACAATGTTTCTTGCTTTTTGGATGGCGAGTAGGAAGTTAATGTTGTTTTAAATGTGTTTAATCTCCTTTTGTATTCTGGCTGTTGGATTTACATGTATTTCTGTTATGTTGTCAGTTTGGAAGAAGTGTAAAGTTTTTCTGTGTGTTTGCCTACGAGCACTGCCACAAATTGTACATCCATCTGCATATTTTAAAGCATTAACCAATGTATTACCCTATTAGGCAGTTATTACATGTAACAGATATAATCTTAAAAACTCACTACCTTGGAAAGTTTGCTCCCATCCAATCACTCCTGCCACCCTCTCCGTCGTTCACTTTCTCTCACGCTTCCTCTCCCTCTGTCTCCAGCCTTTCACATCTATCTGTGAATCCCACCCAAAATTGTTAGTTGTGTATAATTTTACCAATGTAGCCAACATAATTATTGTACTTAAAGTTTGTAACATTTCACCTGATTATATAAACAAATATGAAGTTTAAGCTATATGAACTTGACAAAACTGGATTTATATACCACCTGAAATATTTATCGAACTCTTGTATTCAACACCTCAAAACAAAGATCTCCAAAATCCTTGTCACGCTGGGTAGCTGTGTGGTCTGAGCTGAGGCGCCTTGCCGCGGTTTGCGCGGCTCCTCCCCCGTCGAAGGATCGAGTCCTCCCTCAGGCATGGGTGTGTCTGTTGCCCTTATTGTAGGTTAATTTAAGTTAGATTAAGTAGTGTGTAAGCCTAGGGACTGATGGCCTCAACAGCTTGGTCCCACAGGAACCTACCACAAATTTCCAATTTTTCCAAAATCCTTTAAAATTTATTCTGTAATAATGTTGCTACGGTGTATATTCTTTGTACTTTGTGATAATGTTTCTCTTCTGCTATGTGATCCTTGCACCCAATAGTTTCTAAACACCATATTTGTTTACAAAATATGACAGTATTCATGTGATGTGCTACGACAGTGAAAGGAACCTGTGACCAATGAAGGTACTCTATTTTACTTATTTTATTTTTACCATTAGATATATGTTTGGTTTTTTGTCATAAGAAACCCAAAACCATGTCCTGAAATAGTATTTGTTTCTCCATTAGCCAGTGCCACAAGTTCCTCCAAAAAATCGTAACACAACACAAACAAACACACACACACACACACACACACACACACACACACACACACACACATACATATACACATGTCATAATAACAAATGTAAATGCACCTGATGATGGAGGTGTAAACCTTTGAAACGCATTGTGGAGATAATTAAACAGTGACTGGTAACAGTAAATTTGTTGCTTCATTTAATTTAGTTTCAGAAGTCTCTCGTGTCATACTATCTAGATTGTATCTCATTGCATTACCATTGTTCTTGCTGTCATAAAAGAGAAAAAACTCCTGTACAAATGTAAATTAATGACAAAATGCTGTTTATATTCCAGATACCACCTCCATTTGATGTACTGTCTTCACTCCAAGCAGCAGTTAATTCGCACCGTATGGTTCTTACAGTTCCATGGATTGTCAAGTATCTTGCAATGCTGGACACAGTCTCATTACGTCTTCCTTATTATGTGTCAGTACTGCGGCTTCTGTTCACGGTACACAGGCATCATCTCTCAGATCTACCGAATCACTCAGCCCTCTTATTGCGTCTGTGCCTTGGTTGGCTGTTTGATCAGCCCAACTTCCCAGAGGGGCTGTACTTTTCTTGGCTCTCACAACAGGAAAGAGAAGGTACTTATTTCCACAGCATGTAGCATAACATTTTTCTGCAGAAAATAAACAATTTTTCTAGGTATTTTTGCATAAGGGGAGGTTCTTGTGTATTGAGCTGAATGATTTAAGATGCACTGTTGTGTTGTATATATTTTGATAGTTATTTCATTAAAGTGTTAAGTGCACTGACTTCATTTTTTTAACATACAGATTTCCCATTGCATAAGTGCTATGTAATATATTAAATAAATTAAGATAGTCCAAGACTTTAATTTGCTGTTTCTATATTTATGGATAAAGATCAATACTATTATAGGTATTTCACCCGTAATTTTAATTCTGTAGTGTGACATAATGCTTATGTTGTAAGACTGTATGTACCACCCTTGGAAGCTGCTGTAAATGTCTTCCCCATCCTAATTCTTAGCTAGAATGGTCTATCCTACACCCCACAATCCTAGATCCCTCATGTTTGTCAAATATAAGTGAATTAGCAATGTAAGTTCCTGGATGGAATAATATATAAAATAAAGGAAAGGCAATCACTCACCTATAGCTGACAGACTTGTGTTTCTCTGCACCACACATCAGTCAGCTATAGGTGGATGGTTGCTTTTACTTTATTGTACATTTCAGATATATATGACATCTTCGTGATATGAACTCTTGTGAAAGCAACCTTTTCTCTGCTTTTTTAAAGACAGGAAAGTCTTTCCCAAACCCATTTCTCAGTCAGCCGGTCATCTTTTTTGATGTTGAACACTTGCCCTTTCTGGTGAATCTTTAAAAAACTTCTCTCCACATAAGACGCACTCACCACCATCAATACCTTCCCCACTGTATACTTAAAAATCTTTTTGCAACATGATTGCTGCCCATAGGCACCACATCTACTGTTAGGAATAATTTTACATAAGTATATCTTTTCTTTTCCCATAATCTGTTGGACAGCAGTTATTACACCAATGCAAACTGAATGACCTCCTCCATGCCAAGCAGTATTTATTATTCTGAAAACATCAGCCATGCAAATCTCAACTTGCACTATTTTCACATCTCATCCTGAAAGCTGTTGATCAAGGCAGTCAGGTGATGCGTTATTACTTGACCTCTGGAAAGATTTTGACTCAGTACCACACCAATATGTGTTAATGAACATACAATCATATAGAGTATATAAAAAAAAATTGTGTCTGGATGGAGGTAGTGAGCACACAGCATGTTATTTGAGATGGAGAGTCAGTGACAAATCTGGAATTACCTTCAAGTGTGTCCCAGGTAAGTATTTTGAGACCCATGCTGTTCTTGTTGTAAATTAATGATGGGACAGGCAATATAAAAAGTCACCTCACACTTTTGCAGATGTTTCCCGTATCTAAAACGAAGTACTACTTGACGTGGGGAGGAGGGGGGGGGGGGTTAGTTGATCTTATTAAGAGTTTGCTATGGTGGCAATTTCCTTTAAATGTTCAGAAATGATCAAAATTTTGCATTTCATGAAACATAAAACCATAGTATCCTATGAGTATAATACAATGAATCACAGTTGGAATCGGTCAACTTATGCAAGTACATGAGTGTAGCAATTTGGGGGATATGAAATTGAATGAACATGTAGGCTCAGTCAAAACTAAAGGAGGTGGCAGGAAACTGGGTAAAGCAATTAATCTACAAAGGTGATTGCTTACAAAACTCCTATGTGACCCAATCTCAGCTATCTACACATCCAAAGTAAAAGCTCAGTTTGTTTCTAAACAGAGAAACCCAATAAAATATTTAGCTGGCTCCTTCCCTCTTTACCATTATAATGGATGAAGCTCAAAAAGCAGTTCAAAGAAAGTGTCCTAGAGCTAATGCTGGAGTGTAATTTGGAGATTTTTCTAGCAAACTTGTAATTTAAATTCTTCTTGGGTTTTCTGCAGTTTTAGGTTCTTGCTGCTGCAAAAATTTGAAGATAGTAGCAAGTCTAGTCTAAAATCCCATCAAAGAATTGAAGATGATAAAGTAGAAAATGTGGTTCACTACCATATCTTTTACTTATATTGATGTGTAAAATGATGATTACTGGAGCAACCAAGAGCCACATCAAGCATGCAAAATAAAATGGTTCCATAGGTCCTTACAAAAATAAAAGTTGTTAAAAATTGGGAAGAGGGTAACTGACAAAAGCTAGGATTAGAAAGGCACCTCCTGGCAATCTACGAAGTGAGGCAGCACAGTGGTTAGCACACTGGACTTGCATTTGGGAGGACGGTGGTTCAAATCCTTGTCAGCCATCCAGATTTAGGTTTTCCATGATTTCCCTAAAACTCTCCAGGCAAATATTGCGATTGTTCCTTTGCTTCAATCTCCATCTCTAAATAACCTTGTAATCAATTAGTCATAAAACTCTAAATCTTCCTTTCTGAAGTCATTATGACTTATGGCCATATGAAAAGGGTCTTTCCATTGTAGCTCTTGAGTATACAGCAATTGGAATGTTTCCAGGCAAAAGATTTTATGATGGCTGTAAGAAGCAGATCTTCAATCACTTTAAAATTAGATATATTAACCATTACAAAAGATCAATGTTTGTACATCTGGTACATTATCTTCACAGATAATCAGATAGTGGTAGCCAGTGAAGAGGATGAGATCTGTTTATGCTAAGAAAATTATTAGAAGAATGTGATAAGTGGGGATTGAAAGTAAATTTTCAAGAGATTGAATACCTGTGCAGTAGAGAAATGTAGTAAACATAATAATAGAGGGCAAGCACATCAAGGCATGTAAAAAAAAATTAAAATACTTTGATAGCATCATATCAGAAAATGGAACAATAATTGGAAAATAAAGCATTAGTAGCCCATGAAAAAGCGGCAATCCAGAAGCTAAACTTTCTGTTAAGGCCTTCCAACATAAGTTGGAAAATAAAGAAGATTCTCAGTAGAAAAGCCTATATGACTTTGGTTGCTGGGAGCTTAATGAAAAACATAAAAATAAATTGAGAGTTGTAGAAATGGACCGTCTCAAAAGATCGTGTAGATTATCTCGGCGAGACCATGTAAGAAATACAATGATTAGGGAAATGACTAAGGCTCAAGAAAGCATCGCAGATAGAATAGAAGAATGACAATTCACCTAGTATGGGCATAAAATACAAATGACAGATGCTGAAATAAGATTTTGATGTGCCTCCCTCAGCGACGAAGGAAAAGAGGAAGACAGTAGGTTGCCTGGTTAGATGGGGTATAGGAGGCCATGAGGAAAAGAGACATACAAGAAGATGAGGAAACATGACAAGATAGATACCGATGATGACAGATAGGCAGGATGTGGTGACAGCTGTAGGAACCCCCACAGCATAGAAAAAAGACCAATATCAAAAATAAAAACAAGACCTAGAGGAAAATGCCCATGTATGGACACACCCAGCTCCCTGAGATAGAGAAGTAATGATAAAGATGTGAAACAAATACTAACAAATAGATAGAGGGGCTGGCCAGTACTTACCTCAGCTCAGTACAGCCGATAGATACACAAAAAACAGAACCGAAAAAGATCGCACACGACGCAAAAAAGATCGCGCGTGCCGCAAAAAAGTTCGCGGGTGGCGCAGAAATGTCCCAAAAAAATTTACCTGTGGCAGAGAAAGATAGCCAATGACACAAAATTATCGCCAGCAACACGAAATCGACGGAAATGTATGATACTGGTAGGTGTGGAAGAGATTGTTGGCAGTGATTGTTGGCTGGAGAACAGCGAATAACAAACGTTAAAACTATGGAATGTTAAATAAATAAATCAATAAATAAAAAAAGAGAAGTGGACTATAAATGGAACAAGATAATAGGAGGAAAATGAAACTAGCACAGTTGGTGACAAAACTATTTATGTATATATAAAACACTGAAGAAGAGAAAGCGTTTAGATGACAGATGTAAGTGATAGCTAACAAAAGGGACAAAACAATGAAGGATGTGGACCATATAGGTGATCTAAATGATTAATGGAAAATCTCATATAAAGATGTGAAACAAATACTAACAAAGAGATAGAGGGGCTGGCCAGTACTTACCTCAGCTCAGTACATCCGATAGATACACAAAAAACAGAATCAAAAATTTATGTTCCTAGCTTTCGGAACAAATGTTCCTTCATCAGGGAGGAGAGAGGGGAAAGAAAGGGAAGGAGGGAAAGTGGATTCAGCTACTCACAACCCAGGTTATGAAGCAACAGGGAAAGGAAAACAGGGTGGGTAGCAAGGATGGAGGCATGGTTGTCAGCAGCTTCAAACCAAAGAGGATGCATACAGAAGTAAAGAGGTATACAGTATAAAGATACCTACCAGTATCATACATTTCCGTCGATTTCGTGTTGCTGGCGATAATTTTGTGCCATTGGCTATCTTTCTCTGCCACAGGAAAATTTTTTTGGGACATTCCTGCGCCACCCGCGAACTTTTTTGCGGCACGCACGATCTTTTTTGTGTCATGCGCGATCTATTTTGAGGCACGCGTGATTTTTTTTCGCCGCTCGCTATCTCAGTTTTTGAGCAACATGTGTTCTTTTCTCCTGATCTGGACATACTTGCTTGGTCTGGTCAACTTTTTCCGTATTTTTCTTATTTAGTGGTCTTCCTTTGGTATTGAACGTTACCAACACAATTTCTTTCTTTCTCATCCTTCCCTCCGTGATTTATTCCTTCTTACGATTACTATTTTAACTTTAGTTATTTAATTTCCCTACCCACCAGTTACCCACTGTGTACCCTAATCCTATATCACCTTATTTACATTCATTCAGGAAACATGCATTCACCGTAGCCAAATTGCAATCCCACATACTTTTCCTCCGGTCCTGCTTAACCTTTGGAATTACCCCTAAAGGACTTACCATAAAAGTTTCCATCACTGGGTGCAATTCCTTCTTCCACCAGTCTCTCCTGGACTTCCAGAACCTTCAATCCTTAGCCCTTACCCAACTTGTCCTGAATCTCTACACTACTTCATGTAACCACCACTCCCAACAGCTCCTATCTCTCTTCAAAGTCCTCCACCTCTCAAACCCTTGCTTGGAGAACACACTCAGGAACATCATCCTAGAAGCCAGCTGCAAACTTGAGTTCTGTGCCACACACCACCTGAAAAAACTATCCACAGTGCTAGTGCAACACCTAAGAAGTGGGGTCCCTCTGCTTAACCCTCACAAACACCAACCACAACAGAACCTTCAACAAACCCTCCTCATAGCCAAAAGACCTAGCCTAGCCACCCTACTCAGTCTCCCCATCCCAGCACATACCCCACACAGACCAAATCTCAACTATAACCACAGCCAAATGCCACATATCACCAGTCCCAATTCAGTTCTAAACCTCTCATCCAGATCCCCCTCTCCTCCAGAGACATCTGTTCTATCAAAAGGCTTAACCTTTAGCCCCACGCCTAAATTCAACCACACTGCCCTGGTTAAAGATCTCCTCTCATTCACCCGGAACCTCAACTGGAAATATCACTTCACTACCCAAACACAGCCCCCAAATACTAGACCCAGTGTTCAACCCTGTATAGAACAGTTCCGACCACCTTCTCAAAGGGATCCTCCTCCGCTCCCCCAAAACCATCCCTTGCAGACATTTCAGGAATTCCTCACATCCAGTGTTGCCTCCCAGTCCTTCTTGAAGAACATTCCGACAAACCCCAACATCACCCCATCTGAATCCCGTGCCATTAAGGAGCTGAAAACAGACCGCTCTATTGTCATCCTCCCGGCGGATAAAGGCTCTACAACTGTGGTACTTGACCGTGTGGAGTATGTGGCAGAAGGACTGCGTCAACTCTCTGACACCTCAACCTACAAAGCTGTTACCCAGGATCCCATTCCCTCCATCCAGACTGAGCTGCAGAAAATCCTAAAAATCCAAGGTCCCTCACAAGGCCTCACAACGGCTTCCATAGACTTACTCACTCCACCTGAGCCTCGTACTCCTACCTTCTACCTATTACCCAAAATCCACAAAGAGAACCATCCTGGCCGTCCCATTGTAGCAGGCTTCAAAACCCCAACAGAACGTATCTCAGCTCTGGTAGACCAACACATCCAACCTATCACCCGCACACTCCCATCCTACATCAAAGACACAGCCACTTCCTAGAACGCCTCAAATCCATTCCCACTCCTCTCCCACCTGAAACCATAGATGCTACATCCCTTTACACAAACATCCCACATACCCATGGTCTCTCTGCCCTTGAGCACTACCTCTCGCAACGCCCACCCGAAGATCTTCCAAAAACCTCGTTCCTTATCACACTTACCAACTTCATCCTAACCCATAATTACTTCACTTTTGAAGGCCAGACCTACAAACAAATCAGGGGAACGGCCATGGGAACCAGGATGGCTCCGTCCTATGCTAACCTCTTCATGGGCCACATGGAGGAGGCTTTCCTGAAGACCCAACAGCTGCTTCCCCTGGCCTGGTATAGGTTTATAGATGGCATCTTTGTGGTCTGGACTCATGGTGAAGAAACACTCCTTAATTTCCTCCATAACCTCAACTCCTTTTCGAATCTGAATTTCACCTGGTCCTCCTTCAAAACCCAAGCCACCTTCCTGGATGTTGACCTTCATCTTGTTGAAGCTCACATCCACACCTCTGTCCATATCAAACCCACAAACAAACAACAGTACCTTCACTTTGATAGCTGCCATCCATTCCACATCAAACGTTCCCTTCCCTACAGCCTAGGTATTCGTGGCAAACGTATCTGCTCCAGTGATGAATCCCTCAACAATTACACCAATAACCTGACCAGTGCTTTCCTCTCCCGCAACTATCCTGCAGACCTTGTCCACAAACAGATCTCCCGAGCAATACATTCCTCCCTGTCCAACAACAATGTTCCTACCCCCAGACCACACAGAAGCATCCCCCTTGTCACCCAATATTATCCTGGCCTCGAATACCTCAACAAATTACTCCGCCAGGGATATGACTTTCTCAAGTCAACCCCTGAAATGAGATCGTCCCTTGACAAAGTTCTCCCCACACCACCCAGAGTTGCCTTTCGTCGCCTCCCTAACCTCCGTAACATCCTTGCTAAACCCTATAATATTCCCAGACTACCTTCTCTACCCAGCGGTTCCTACCCCTTTAACCGACCCTGCTGCAAAACCTGCCCCATGCATCCCCCCACAACCACCTACTCCAGCCCCGATACTGGTAAAACATACACAATTCAAGGCAGGGCCACGTGTGAAACTACACATGTCATTTATCAACTGACATGCCTGCGCTGCACATCCTTTTACATCGGTATGACAACAACTAAACTGGCTGAGCGCATGAACGGACACAGACGAACTGTCTGCCTAGGAGATGTCCAATACCCGGTAGCGGAGCATGCCCTCCAGCATAATTCTAGGGACCTAGGAACCTGCTACACCGTATGTGCCATTTGGCTTCTCCCACCCAACACCAGTCCCTCTGAACTGTGGAGATGGGAACTTGCACTCCAACACATCCTTTCATCCCGCCATCCCCCTGGACTGAACCTACGTTAAACAACCTCACTCCCATTTACTCTTCAGTCTTCTCCTCTTTCCCTTTCCTCTTTAGCCATTCACGCATCTTTTCATCCTACATAGTTGTGTTTATCTTTATACTGTATACCTCTTTACTTCTGTATGCATCCTCTTTGGTTTGAAGCTGGCACAGTACTTACAGTAGAATATCTTTGGCTTCCCTCTGACAACCATGCCTCCAACCTTGCTACCCACCCTGTTTTCCTTTCCCTGTTGCTTCATAACCTGGGTTGTGAGTAACTGAATCCACTTTCCCTCCTTCCCTTTCTTTCCCCTCTCTCCTCCCTGATGAAGGAACATTTGTTCCGAAAGCTAGGAACGTAAATTTTTGGTTCTGTTTTTTGTGTATCTATCGGATGTACTGAGCTGAGGTAAGTACTGGCCAGCCCCTCTATCTCTTTGTTAGTATTTGTTTCACATCTTTATATGAGATTTTCCATTAATCATTTAGAAGTAATGATAAGTTAATTATATTGAAGGAGAGAGAAAGTGGGTAAAAGAATTGTTCTGGCTGATAAGCCCAAACAAGTACAAGGAAGTGTCTGTTCATGTAGTAAATTTTGGCAAGTGTAATATTTTCACACTTCATTGTACCACATCTGTGTATGTACCACTCTAGTCCAGGACAACAACTGTCTGTCAGTGACCCATACAACTGAGATGTGGTAGAAGCTGGCACTCTTCCATAGTATTTTCCTTTTTTATGTATGCTGATCACCTATTCTGTTTGCTAGTCGTCCTGTAATCCTAAGCAAAGAATGAACAGGAAGCTTCTGATAAATTGTCAACTTCAATCATCACTGACTGCAAGGTTCGTATCAAAGATTACAATAAGATGGAATGTTTGTGCAGGTGTGTAAGAAACAAAGCAGCACTAAGCAAAGGGAAAAAATCATGTATTCAAGTTTGTATTGAGTATATTTAATATATTAATTCCACCCAACCCATAGAAATTGTATCTACAGGTTGAGTCAAAAAGGACTTTACAACTTTGGAATGATGTAAAAATTTATTGAGATAACTTACAGATTTGGTAGACGTGTAATTTTGTAGCAAACAACCTCAAGTTCGATTCATATAGCGCATCTGAACCCGTATGCTGCCACTAGGAGTGCCAGCAGCAGGTGAACTGGCTAGTTTCAGTGGCATGGAGCATGCTTGCTGTGTGTTTCGGTTTCATGAAACAAACTGCACAACTGTTCGGTGCAAATTTTTCAGATTCACAATGTCAAAGCATATAAGTGATGCAGATAAGGTTGCTCACGGGGAATTCATTGCAGGAATGTTGCATCAAATAGGGGATGATGAGACATTCTTGAACAGAATAATCTGCAGCAAAGAGTCAGTGTTTCACAGCAGTGGAATGTGAACACCCATGACTGTAGAATATGAGGCAGTGAAAATCCACATGCAACCCTGGAACACGTTCGTGACAGCCCTGAAGTTTACGTGTCTTGAGGCCTTAGCAAATTGAGGCTATAAAGCCCTTTCTTCTTCACTGGTGTTGTGTATTTGGATATGCTTGAAAACTCTGTACTTTCACAAGTCGATGAAGATGGCCAAGATCAATGGTTTACTACCAGCAAGACTGCCAATCCTCTGACCTGAGAAGCGATTATTGAGGAAACCTTGAAGTTCTGTGAGGAAATGAGGTGTCATTTCCACACAGGAGTTCAAGGTTTCCTCAGTAATTGCTTCTCAGATCAGTGGATTGGCCAAGAAGGGCCAATTGCATAGCCACTTCGCTCTCCAGACTTGACACATTGGATTTTTTTTCTCTGATGCTCCATTAAAGACTGTCTGAATGTTCCTCTCCTACCAAACAGTTTAGCCAACTTGAGAAAGTGAATCTACACTGCCATCATTCAAGTTATGCCCGGTTTGCTGCAACGAGTATGGGAAGAAATTGATTACCGATGGGACGCATTGAACCAAGATGACATTTGACACTTTTATGTAAAACTTGGTTTGCAACAAACTGACACATATACTTTTTCTGTAAGTTATCTCAATAAATTTCAATATCTTTCTAAAGTTGTAAAGTCATTTTTGACTCAACCGTGCGAGGTGGCACAGTGGTTAGCACACTGGACTCGCATTCAGGAGGACAACAATTCAAAACCATGTCCAGCCATCCTGATTTAGGTTTTCCGTGATTTTCCTTAATCACTTCAGGCAAATGCTGGAATAGTTCCTTTGAAAGGGCACAGCTGACTTCCTCCCCCATCCTTCCCTAATCTGATGGGACCGATGATGACCTCGCTGTTTGGTCCCGGTCCCCCCCTCCCCATGCCCAACCCTCTGTCCCTGCCTCTGCCCCCATCAATTTCTAACTACCACTGTTCCCATAGTTACCCAGACAACCCTCCCTATACTAATGTCCTCAGTCCCTTTTCCTCTCCAAACCCACTACTGACCTTTATATAACCTTCAGCCACCATTCTACTGTGTTAGTCGAAAATAATGAAACTGGTTTCTGCTGGCCACACCTTTACGAAGAGAGCTATGCTATTCTTTTGTCCCATGCATTTATGATCACCTTCTCATGATCTAGCACACTGTGCCTAGTGACTGGCTGGTACTTGTGACACTGTTAAACTCCATTTATTCCATTTGGCTTCTTGAATAATGCTTCTCTCTCCTTCCCTCCCTTTCCTTTTTTCTATTTACTAAATTATATGTTTATTGGTTTTCATGGTGTAGGTGTTCCTGAGGAGTCAGTCACCACATCTTCACCGCTAGACCTTTTACATTTGGTGGATGAAGATTGTGTTTATATGTGTTGTCCTTTTTGGGGTGTGCTGAGGGCAACACTGGCTGAAGATCCACACTCTCGTAGCCACAGATCTCTCAGGCACATAACACCTGTCTCTGCTGATCTCGGTCGACAGATGCAGCCCACATCAACAAAACAGCTTGAGGTATGGTCTTTGGTACTTTGGTAGCAGTGCTCTGTCTGTGTGTTTGTGTTTGTGTGTGTGTGTGTGTGTGTGTGTGCGCGCGCGCGCGCGCATGTGTTCCCCCCACCAGCTAGTGATAGTGAAACATCATAAACATATTGTATTTGCTCTGAAAATTTCTGAACCTCACAGAGAAATACTGATACTGTGCTTTCCTAGGCAAAACACAGTAGAGCGTCAGTTGTTCACAGTAATTGGGGGACATGCATGTTCGGGAAACTGTTTTATTCTGATAATTGTACTGTATACTATTATTTACCAATTTACAAATAAAACTGCATATATTTATAATAACTTTAATCTGTGTCATTATTACAAAAGCAAGTGCAATAGGAATGTATGTACTAAAGCATAGTAAACAAAAAATACATGCATTTTGTAGGTACATTACATATGTATAAAATTTAACGCTTAAAAAAATCCTTAATTTTGGTCTGTTTAAGCCTACCTGCTTACTAGCAGTGAAGTAGTACTCCCCCCCCCCCCCCCCCTCTCTCTCTCTCTCTCTCTCTCTCTCTCTCTTTCTTTCTTTTTCCCCCAGGGCAGATACCTGATACTGTTTGCTTTCATCTTGAGCTTCAAGTCATTGTAAGGCAGTATGTAAAAGGTAAGTGATTTGGACCACTAGTTGAGAAGACGCTGGCTACATCAATTTTATTAGTGATGAAATTCACACATTCATGGCAGTTGAAGTATTTTAGCATATTGAGCATTTAGGACATACCATTCTGTTTGTTATTTACAGTTAGAATTTGAGAACTTTCCTCCATACCCAAAATTTTATTTCAGGCTGTTTTCCAAATTCTGTTGCTTTACACTGTCCTGTGCCGCATCTTTCAAATCAATACTTTTTAGTTCTTAACAGACCTTGTTTCCCCACCTCTTCTCTTTATGACAATATCTTACATAACAATTCTTTTCTGTAATGCTGCTTAAATGTCTGAATATCATCTTGATCCATGGCCTGTAATAAGGGGGCTATGTTACATGGAAGAATGCGGATTCATATTTTTATCAATGACGAGCCTAGGCAGTCAGTGGCAACCAGTAGCATTAGCACAAGCGGAAACAGTAGGTGTTAATATGGTGCTTGCTTATTTTAAGAGGTGTTACTAATTTGTGACATGAAGCAAGAGTTTTTCTCAGCAAGTTTTCCAATAGAGCCCAATTTCATCAGCATTGTAGACATTTCGAGAGTGTAATCTTCTTCCCTCAGTGCGTCCCTCAGTTTGATTTTGAAAGAATCTGCTGCTGAAGAATGGGTAGACAGTTTTTCTACTTGTATCTGAAGCTCACAAATGTTGTGTCTTGACTTAGCATTTTAAAAAACCCTTGCTTGCTTTAAAATTGGACAATCCAAGATTTCGTTAAGTTGAATTGCCTCCTCACATAGAGTGGGATGAGAGATGTTTCCCTTGTGATCTGTTTTATGTAAGCCATTTGTAAACAGCCTCATCTAGCTCTGTGTTTGTGAAAAGCTTCATAGTTTTACCACTTGTCGATCCATCGGTAGAATCAAGCTTAGATAAAAAATTTGCGATGCTTGTCTTCTTCTTCTTCCCCCCCCCCCTCCCCGAACTTATTTAGACCTTCGCAGTAAATTTCAGAGTTTATTGTAGTGCCTCATTCCAGAAAATCAACAAGAAATAATCCCTTTGTGTCCCAAAGAACTGTTATCATCAGTTTTTGTGCAGAAAATGTTTGGCACACTTTAAAGGTTACGTGTTGAGCAGTGTGGCCTCACTTAGTTGATTTGTGTTTTGTCTCTACAAAGGCATATGCTGACATGTGGAACACATGTTTCATCCCCTATCACAGTGTGATTGAGGAATTCATGTGTTTCTGCATCGTACCACATAAGAATCATTACTGTGGCTCCCAGTCTCTTCATTTTATGCACATCAGACATAAGCATGGGACAACTAAGGTTATCGGTCTCAGATGTGAACAACACTGCTTGTAATATCTGAGGGAACTAACGATTTTCTCTGATTCTGTCTTAAATGTTTGCAACAAAGCTCATTTGTCACAATAAATGATCATCCAAATTTCCTCAAACAAACAGCACTATTTTCTTATAGCACTATCGCTCATAATGTTGTCGTCGCATACTGCAGAAATTTCACTGTGAATATCTACAGCCTTCATATTATTCACACATAGAAAATGGAAAGGACATAATTCACAGGCAGGGCAATTAATTGTTATGACACAAACAGCTGTTCAGTAACCTTTGTGCAGCACTGCCAGACTCATACTGAGTTGGGTGATCCAGCTAGACTGAAAGCCCTGTGCAACCCTCACTCTACATACCAGACAGCATGAGAACTTACTTTCTGAACAATCCTCATATGTCAGGCATAATTTATTCATCATTGACACCACCACAAATGATCTGTTAAGGTGTAGCTCTGGCATTAAATATTTTTTGCACCTATTTTATGTCATGATTATTCAGCAATTGAATTCTTTTACCATCTACATATACATCTACACCCACAAGCCACAACACAGTGCAAGGCAGAGGGTGCTTCAGTTACCCCCGCCTTGTGCTCCATTCCCTGTTTCACTTGCATGCTTAGTGCTTCTGATAGATACCATTGCATTGTGCTGCATTCCCTGTTTCACTTGCAAGCATATCAATGTACCTGTCTGTTGGATTTTCTCGTTGTGGTCAGTTAACAAGATGTATGTGGGAGGAACTAAAATATCACATGACTCTTCCTGAAACGTATTCTCTCAGAATTGGAATAGTAACTCTGTCCATGACACGTAATGCTCCTGTTACAGCATCTGCCATAAGTGTTTGTTGAAAATGTCTGTAATGCTCTCATGCTGACTAAATGATCCTGTAATGAAACACGCTGTTCTTTGTTGGATCCTCCCTCTCTCTTTTCTATTAATCCTGGAAAATGGTCACAGACTGATCAGCAGTACTCAAGAACCAGTAGAACAAGTGTTTTGTATGCCACTTCTTTATTACATGAATTACAATTTCTTAAAATTCTTCCAGTGAATCTCAGCCTGTCAGTTGCTGTTATTTGGTTTTTTGTTTGTTTTTATGGTCATTCCACCTTAGGTCATTCTGGCTGGTTACTCCTAAGAATTTTATGTTACTCAACTGTTTCCATCAATATGTCACCAATAGTGTATTGTACAGTAATGACTTTCTTTTCCTATTTATCCACACTACATTACATTGATTTATGATAAAGGCCAAATGCTAATCCTCCACCAATTGTTGATCCTTTTCAGGTCTTCCTGCGGTTCGCTACAGTTTTCTGTTGTTGGCATGTTCTAGTAGACAATCATATCAAGTACAAATATCCTTGAGGAGCTGAATCAACATTATCCACTAGATTGTAAGCACATCTCTAACTTGTGAAATTATCTTTACATTCATCAACTTTGTTCTGTTAACATTGATTCGTTCAGTTCTCTCTGCAAGGAAGTCCTGAATCTGTCACAAATCTGGTCCAGTACTCAGTAAACTTGGTAATTTTGTTCAATAAATGAGAGTGCGGAACTGTATCAGATGCCTTCTTGAAGTCAAGGAACACAGCGTCAATCTGTGCACCAATGTCTATGGCTCTCTGGATTTTGTGGATGAACAGAGAAATCTGAGTTTTACAAGATCTCAGTTTGCCAAATCCATGTTGATTTATGTAGAGGAGTATGTAATATGTTCCTAATTCTACAACAGATTGACATCAGCAATATACATCTATTAACATTCTGCTTCCAGGTGTTCTGTCAAGTTGTTCTTTCTGCTTTAGGCACAATATTTTGACAACTGACCCAGCCACCTTCTTCTGGTGCTGTGAGTTTTGCTGTTACGTGTACTCGCTGCCTGGACACCAACCAGACTGGGAGCTACTGTTGGTCTCACACTACAACCACGACTCCTAGTAGCCAATATGCCCTTTCCCCAGAGCTTGCACTGATATTTCATGAAACTCAAACTCTCTCAGCATTCTCAACTCTGGTGGACATAATGGCTAACAAGATTTTAATAAATTGAGTGCCAGACTTTAAGCGTTAAATTGATACTGCCATCACTGTTTGTTAAGTTTTCTGACATCTTTATTTCAATATACAGCTTAATTATACTGTCCCAGAAATTGGGCATTTGCACCACAAGGCTAGTCTCATCATATTTCATTTCATGGTTATATTACAGGCGGTACTCAGTGACAGCTGATTGGAGTGATTGTTTAAATTGGATATGTCACTGATGTTCCTTGCACCTGTCCTTGACTGTTCTGGTAGTCTGCACCATGTAACACAAACCACATTTACATGGACTGCAATACACATCCACCTTTGGAGACCTAGATCATATTTAACGATACAAACAATAATTTTTATCTTAGTTAAAGGGACTGAAAAAGGCTGGGTTCCACTTTTTCTGTAGGAATCTCCCATCTTTCTGGTTATTGGGGTAGTATAAGGTAGATAAGAGTTTTTGGCTTCTTTTCTTGTACAGTGGAAAATATTATGAACAAAACAATGGTGTGGCAATGGCCAGTCCTTTATGACTTGTTTTATTGAACATATATTGACTTGTTTTAGCGAACATATACACGGTGACACCAGAATCCACCAAGTTAAGACCAATGTGTTTCTATCACTATGTGGATGACACATTGTAGTGTGGCCACATGGAGCGGAATATTTTCAAGAGTTTCTCGAACATTTAAACTCCATTCATTGTAATATAAAATTTACAATGGAACTTAAAAAACAGAGCCAATTGCTTTTCCTAGACATGTTTGTTAGTTAAGAGAAGAATAGGAGGATCCCTGGGTCGCTGTGTACGTGGGAAACCTGCGTACACTGACCACACCTCAAGCCGTCACCATCTGTTACAATAAAAATTTGGTGCTAAAGACTCTGGTCCATGGAGCTCAGACACTTTCAGAGAAGGAGGGTCTCACTAAAGAATTACAACACCTATGAATAGTATTCCAAAGGAATGGGTACTCAGCTTGTCAAACTGAGCTGGTGATGGAGAGTCAAAATCAAGGATCTGAGAAGGGGGTTGAGGCTGAGACCAAGCAAGAGAATCTAAAATTCCTATCAAACTTTTTTTTGTCATCAGGCTACTGACTGGTTTGATGCGGCCCGCCACGAATTCCTTTCCTGTGCTAACCTCTTCATCTCAGAGTAGCACTTGCAACCTACGTCCTCAATTATTTGCTTGACATATTCCAATCTCTGTCTTCCTCTACAGTTTTTGCCCTCTACAGCTCCCTCTAGTACCATGGAAGTCATTCCCTCATGTCTTAGCAGATGTCCTATCATCCTGTCCCTTCTCCTTATCAGTGTTTTCCACATATTCCTTTCCTCTCCGATTCTGCGTAGAACCTCCTCATTCCTTACCTTATACTGATCCAATACTGGAAAGGTAGGTTGACTCAGTTGACAGCAACATGACATCCGGTGTATTTCAGTCCCTTCAAATAAAGTAAAAAGTATTCTTTGTAATGTTAAAGATGATCTAGGTCTTCAAAAGCTGTGTGTGTCTTGCATTCCACAGCATTTCTTATTGGGGGGGCAGACTATCAGAATCATCAAGGAGTGAGACAAGGAGCATCAGCAACATACCTGACTAAAACAGCCAGGCAAATTAGCTGTTACAGATCACTATCTTCAATGTAATCATCAAATGAAACACAGTGAGACCATTATCATCATGCAAACACACAGTTTCTGGGGCATCAAAATAAAGATGCCACAAAATTTAATAAATATGATAGGAGACTGGAATGGATAGGAGACAAATGCAAGGTTTTAGAGGCTTGTATGACCAGGGAAAAGATAGCTACTACCTATAGGAAATTTGAAAAGATCTTTAGAGGAAACAGAAGCAGCAGTATTAATATCAAATGCTCAGATCATGAGTCACTACTAAGCAAAGAAGGGAAAGATGAAAGATGGAAAGAAGGACCCCTAGAAGGAAAGTGAAGGAGACAAAATTATAGAAAAGGAGGAGGAAGTAGATGAAGATGAGATGGCAGTTATGATACTGAGAGAAGTATTTGACAGAACACTGAAGTCAAAACAAGTGCCTTGGAGTATATGACATTCCCTCAGAGTTATTGAGATCCTTGAAAGAGGCAGTCATAATAAAACATTCCACCTGGTGTGCAAGATGCCTGAGACAGGAAACTAACCCTTAGACTTAAAGAGGTGATCTATCAGTTTAGTCAGTCACAGTTGCAAAATACCGACACAAATTACTTACAGAAGAAAGTAAACACTAGTAAAAGCCAACTTCAGGGAAGGTAAGTCCGGCTTTTGGAGATATGTAGGGACGTGTAAGCCTAGAAGATAGGTGAAAGAAGGCAAATCTATATTTATAGCATTTGTGGACTTACAGAAAACTTTTGAAAATGTAGATTGAGATACACTCTTTGAAGTTCTGAAGGTAACTGAACAAAATACAGGGAGCAAATGTTATTTGCACATTGTACAGAAACCAGACTGCAATTACAACAGCTGAAGGACATGAAAGGGAAGCCATAGTTGAGAGCGGAGTGAGACAGGATTTTAGCCTATCCCTGATGCTATTCAGTCTCTAAACTGAACAAGCTTTGAAGAAAACCAGAAAGAGATTTCAAAAAGGAGTTAAAGTTCAGGGAGAAGAAATAAAACTTTAAGGTTTGCCTGTTGTTGTTGTTGTTGTTGTTGTGGTCTTCAGTCCTGAGACTGGTTTGATGCAGCTCTCCACGCTACTCTATCCTGTGCAAGCCTCTTCATCTCCCAGTACCTACTGCAACCTACATCCTTCTGAATCTGTGTAGTGTATTCATCTCTTGGTCACCCTCTACTATTTTTACCCTCCACGCTGCCCTCCAATACTAAATTTGTGATCCCTTGATGCCTCAGAACATGTCCTACCAACCGATCCCTTCTTCTAGTCAAGTTGTGCCACAAACTCCTCTTCTCCCCAATCCTATTCAGTACCTCCTCATTCATTATGTGATCTACCCATCTAATCTTCAGCATTTTTCTGTAGCACCACATTTCAAAAGCTTCTATTCTCTTCTTGTCCAAACTATTTATCGTCCATGTTTCACTTCCGTACATGGCTACACTCCATACATATACTTTCAGAAATGACTTCCTGACACTTAAATCTATACCCGATGTTAACAAATTTCTCTTCTTCGGAAACGCTTTCCTTGCCATTGCCAGTCTACATTTGATATACTCTCTACTTCGACCATCATCAGTTATTTTGCTCCCCAAATAGCAAAACTCCTTTACTGCTTTAAGTGTCTCATTTCCTAATCTAATTCCCTCAGCATCACCCAACTTAATTCGACTACATTCCATTATCCTCGTTTTGCTTTTGTTGATGTTCATCTTATATCCTCCTTTTAAGACCTTGTCCATTCCGTTCAACTGCTCTTCCAAGTCCTTTGCTGTCTCTGACAGAATTACAATGTCATCAGCGAACCTTAAAGTTTTTATTTCTTCTCCTTGGATTTTAATACCTACTCCGAATTTTTCTTTTGTTTCCTTTACTGCTTGCTCAATATACAGATTGAATAACATCGGGGAGAGGCTACAACCCTGCCTCACTCCTTTCCCAACCACTGCTTCCCTTTCATGCCCTTCAACTCTTATAACTGCCATCTGGTTTCTGTACAAATTATAAATAGCCTTTCGCTCCCTGTATTTTACTCCTGCCACCTTCAGAATTTGAAAGAGAGTATTCCAGTCAACATTGTCAAAAGTTTTTTCTAAGTCTACAAATGCTAGAAACGTAGGTTTGCCTTTTCTTAATCTAGCTTCTAAAATAAGTCGTAGGGTCAGTATTGCCTCACGTGTCCCCATATTTCTACGGAATCCAAACTGATCTTCCCCAAGGTCGGCTTCTACCAGTTTTTCCATTCGTCTGTAAAGAATTCGTGTTAGTATTTTGCAGCTGTGGCTTATCAGACTGATTGTTCGGTAATTTTCACATCTGTCAACGCCTGCTTTCTTTGGGATTGGAATTATTATATTCTTCTTGAAGTCTGAGGGTATTTCGTCTGTCTCATACATTTTGCTCACCAGATGGTAGAGTTTTGTCAGGACTGGCTCTCCCAAGGCCGTCAGTAGTTCTAATGGAATGTTGTCTACTCCCGGGGCCCTATTTCGACTCAGGTCTTTCAGTGCTCTGTCAAACTCTTCACGCAGTATCATATCTCCCATTTCATCTTCATCTACATCCTCTTCCATTTAATTAATAATATTGTCCTCAAATACATCGCCCTTCTATAGACCCTCTATATACTCCTTCCACCTTTCTGCTTTCCCTTCTTTGCTTAGAACTGGGTTTCCACCTGAGCTCTTGATATTCATACAAGTCATTCTCTTTTCTCCAAAGGTCTCTTTAATTTTCCTGTAGGCAGTATCTATCTTACCTCTAGTGAGATAAGCCTCTATATCCTTACATTTGTCCTCTAGCCATCCTTGCTTAGCCATTTTGCACTTCCTGTCAATCTCATTTTTGAGACGTTTGTATTCCTTTTTGCCTGCTTCATTTACTGCATTTTTATATTTTCTCCTTTCGTCAATTAAATTCAGTATTTCTTCTGTCACCCAAGGATTTCTATTAGCCCTCGTCTTTTTACCTACTTGATCCTCTGCTGCCTTCACTACTTCATCCCTCAGAGCTACCCATTCTTCTTCTACTGTATTTCTTTCCCCCATTCTTGTCAATTGTTCCCTTATGCTCTCCCTGAAACTCTGTACAACCTCTGGTTTAGTCAGTTTATCAAGGTCCCATCTCCTTAAATTCCCACCTTTTTGCAGTTTCTTCAGTTTTAATCTAGAGTTCATAAGCAATAGATTGTGGTCAGAGTCCACATCTGCCCCTGGAAATGTCTTACAATTTAAAACCTGGTTCCTAAATCTCTGTCTTACCATTATATAATCTATCTGATACCTTCTAGTATCTCCAGGGTTCTTCCATGTATACAACCTTCTTTGATTATTCTTGAACCAAGTGTTAGCTATGATTAAGTTATGCTCTGCGCAAAATTCTACCAGGCGGCTTCCTCTTTCATTTCTTAGCCCCAATCCATATTCACCTACTACGTTCCCTTCTCTCCCTTTTCCTACTACCGAATTCCAGTCACCCATGACTACTAAATTTTCGTCTCCCTTCACTATCTGAATAATTTCTTTTATTTCATCATACATTTCTTCAATTTCTTCGTCATCTGCAGAGCTAGTTGGCATATAGACTTGTACTACTGTCGTAGGCATGGGGTTCATGTCTATCTTGGCCACAACAATGCGTTCACTGTGCTGTTTGTAGTAGATTACCCGCATTCCTATTGTTTTATTCATTATTAAACCTACTCCTGCATTACCCCTATTTGATTTTGTATTTATAACCCTGTATTCACCTGACCAAAAGTCTTGTTCCTCCTGCCACCGAACTTCACTAATTCCCACTATATCCAACTTTAACCTATCCATTTCCCTTTTTAAATTTTCTAACCTACCTGCCCGATTAAGGGATCTGACATTCCACACTCCGGTCCGTAGAACGCCAGTTTTCTTTCTCCTGGTAACGACGTCCTCCTGAGTAGTCCCTGAGTAATCCCTGAGTAGTCCCCGCCCGGAGATTCGAATGGGGGACTATTTTACCTCCGGAATATTTTACCCAAAAGGACGACATCATCATTTATTCATACAGTAAAGCTGCATGCCCTCGGGAAAAATTACGGCTGTAGTTTCCCCTTGCTTTCAGCCGTTCGCAGTACCAGCACAGCAAGGCCGTTTTGGTTAGTGTTACAAGGCCAGATCAGTCAATCGTCCAGACTGTTGCCCCTGCAACTACTGAAAAGGCTGCTGCCCCTCTTCAGGAACCACACGTTTGCCTAGCCTCTCAGCAGATACCCCTCCGTTGTGGTTGCACCTACGGTACGGCTATCTGTATCGCTGAGGCACGCAAGCCTCCCCACCAACGGCAATGTCTATGGTTCATTGGGGGGGGGGGGTTGCCTATGACATTGTAATTCTGAGGGATACTGCAAAGGACTTAGAAGAGCAGTTGGATGGGATACTGTCTTGAAAAGAGGTTATAAGATGAGCGTCAGCAAAAGTAAAATAAGGGTAATAGAATGTAGTCAAATGAAATCAAGTGATGAGGTTTGCTATTTGGGCAGTAAAATAACTGATGATAGCTGAAGTATAGAGGATTTAAATGCAAATTGGATATAAGAAGGACAGCATCTCTGAAAAGGAGGAATGTGTTAACATTGAATATAAATTTAAGTATTAGGAGATATTTTCCAAAGGTATTTGTCTGGAGTGCAAGCTTGTTTGGAAGGGAAGAGTGGGTGACAAGCTGCTCAGAAAAGAAGAGAATAGAAGCTTTTGAAATACTGTGTTACAGAAGAATGCTGAAGATCAGGTGGATAGATCATGTAACTGATGAGGAGGTACTGAATCAAATTTGGAGAAAATAAATCTATGGCAAAACTTGATTAAAAGAAGGGAGTGGTTGATAGAACATATTCTAAAGCATCTAGGAATTTTCACTTTGGTATTGAAGGGAAATGTGGGTAAAAATTGTAGAGGAAGACAAAGGGATGAATAGTCAACAGGTTCAAAGGGATGTAGGTTGCAGTAGTTATTTGGAGATTAACTGGCTTGCACAGGATAGACTAGCACAGATAGCTGTATCAAGAACTAGTCATCAAACCGAAGACAACTACAGCAAGTCGGATAATTTGCTAACAGTCCTTGTAATGCCAATAGTCAGTGATGGTCTTCTGTATTAAATAACTCAAAAAGTTTAGGTCTGTTTGTTGCTAAGAGCTCTAAGGTATTACCCTCTAACTAACTGCTCGAAGTAATTTTCAGACAAGACATTCAAAACAGTGTCATATGAATCCCTTCTCTTTCCCCAATTCTGATCACATGACTCTTGTATTCTTCAGCGGCAAATTGAAGTCGCCCCTTATTAAAATCAAGATAAATTTCTGCAAGTTCTCTCTGAAGTGCTCTGGCACTACAGCTCCTGAATTAATTGTTTTATGAAAGCATCCAGTTACTAGGTATGACCTGACTTCAATATTTAATGTCATCCAGATCATTTCGCACTCGGAATCCCTGATAACCTCACTGCATATTACAGCATTCTGTACTGCAATACATACACTGCCATGATTGTTGTATAACCTATCCTTGCAATATATATATTCCAATCTGAATTTCAGATTTCTTTGCTATTCAACTGACTTTCGGCTCCTAATCTGGGCATTATTTTCTTTAATAAGTTTGACTGCCTATGAGACCTTAGTACAGATGCTCCTGCAGTTTACTGTAATCATATTAACCTCTTCTCTTTCCTATCTACAAGGATGAATGTTCTTTGACAGTAATATGTTTGCTCTGTCTTCGATTTTGGCAAGCAGTTCATCACTGATCCCAAATAGGGACTCTTCTAACCTAAAAAAAACCTCGTGTGCTTATTACATGTACCTCTGCTATCTATGTCCCATCCAATATCATCACAGAATTGTTTGAACCACTGGTTCATATTTTCCACTCGGCTTCAAATCAGAGAACTGCAATAAACTCTAGGTACAGTGTTACAAATAGTGAGCTGAGCCGGCACACCATGTGCAA
Organism: Schistocerca cancellata; assembly: GCF_023864275.1. Lineage (NCBI taxonomy): Eukaryota > Metazoa > Arthropoda > Insecta > Orthoptera > Acrididae > Schistocerca > Schistocerca cancellata. Next base: position 199,842,552 of record NC_064634.1, read on the forward strand.
TGCTAGCTTCCATCACCAACTCAGCCAAGTATTTAAACTAACCAAAGATGGCTACAAAATCCAAATGTCAGGTGTCATTCATTCCAACATGAGCTACTGATAGCATCCGGTTGTACCAGTGCATTTGTGAGTAGCAGAGAAAGAAAGATATTTATTCCCACATACACTCGATAACAGCTTACAATTACATAAACTTGAATGCATGCACATTGTAAAGAAAAGGACACCAAAAAACAGCTACATCAATACAGCGTGAAACTGCCACTGCATGGAGCGATTATGCACCACTGTATATTTGTGAGGACAAAAAAAAAGAAAAAAGAAAAAAAGAAAAAAAAATGTTTATTGAGCGAGGTGGCACAGTGCTTAGTACACTGGACTTGCATTCGGGAGGACAATGGTTCAACCCCACATCCGGCCATCCTGATTTGGGTTTTCCGTGCTTTCCCTCCATCACTCCAGGCAAATGCTGGGATGGTTCCATTGAAATGGTATGGCCGACTTCCTTCCCTATCCTTCCCTAATCCGATGAGACCAATGACCTCACTGTTTGGTCTCCTCCCCCAAACCACCCAACCCACCCCAACAAAATGTTGGAACAAGTCAGTATTTGACTCCCCATTTAGTGCTAATGATAGCACAGTGTGAATTTAACACACTATCCGAACCCCGATCCTCGACATTGGTCTCAGTGTCGCAGTGCTGGAACACCTCTTATTGCTGATCCTTCTTGATCTGATCTAGTGTGACACTGCTGTTTTTACCATTGATCATTATGTGGAAAGTATAGCTGCCCCTACTGACTACCGGAAATGGTCCATCATACAGTGCCTGCAATGGCTTGCGTAGGAACACATGCGAGCACTTGTCTAGCTCTGCTAGAATGAACAAGTGTCTTTTAAAACTGGTTTCTAGGCATTGTCAGTTTTAGATGGTGTATATGTTCTATTCTTAATTGGGTGGTGAAGTCTGAGGCAGTGATTGTCACCTGCTAAGGTGCGCAAAAACTTTGCAGTCAAGTGTAACATTTGTCCATATACTAGTTCTACCACTGTTCTCTTCAGATTACTCTTAAACGACGTTTGTTGACTTAAGCACAACAGGCAAAGTCTCTGTCCAGTTCAGCATTGTGAGACATCTCAGTGCTGCCTGTAACTGCTGATAAAGATGCTCAACTGTGCCATTTTATGTGGGATGGTATGCTGTGGTGCATATGTGCTTCATACCTAACAATGTTGTCAAGATTCTGAAGATGTAAGCTTCAAACTTCCATCTCTGATAAGTGGTAATTTTCAGCAGGGCTCCAAACTGGACAATCCAGCCATGAAAAAAAAAAATGTTTGTGCTACAGCTTCTGCCTTGATGTCCTGCCACCTGGTGAACACGTCTACCACCAAGAGGCAATAACTGTCCTTCCAATGCTGTGAGTAGGCCTAAAATGTCAGTATCACATGTTCAAAATATGGGTTTGGCAGAAGAAATGTATTAATAGTGCTCTGACATCCCATGTAATTTTATTCCTCTTGCATGCCACACACCACTTTACAAATGTAGTCTGTGTGCATACCACCTGGCCATAAAAAGTTCTGTTTGACTAATCTGACATTGTCCCTTACTCTTGGTTATGCCCAGTTGTGCATTGATGCTATTGCTTGTACTCTGATTTGCTGTGTCGCAAATGAGCATATCTTTCCTCCTGCTAAGTCACAGTATAACTCTACATTTGCTTCAGGTGAAGTCACGAACTGTAACCTCAATCCTTTTGATTGTTGCAATAAATCACACAGCTTATTATCACGTTGTTGCGCATGCACGAGGGTATTATAGTCAGTGGCATTTGCCACTGCTTCCACACATGCGGTGTTATCTGCTACCACATACACTGTTTGTTGGGTTGGCCGAAGAGCCAACACCGTATTACTACAGGAGGCCGAAATGCACACGTTTTAGCTCATGCAGGCTGGTGTGAGGAGGGAAGAACTATACTGACGTGAGGGCTGGAACATGACAAGGAATTAGAATTCAGAAAGCGGACAGAATTAGTTTCATACTTAACTTTAATCCATTAATGATGAACATCGCCCTTGACGGTACATGATTCACAATGTATCTGTGCAGTTTATAGTAACTGAATATGGCGCCTTGCTAGGTCGTAGCAAATGATGTAGCTGAAGGCTATGCTAAACTGTCGTCTCTGCAAATGAGAACATATGTAGATAGTGAACCATCGATAGCAAAGTTGGCTGTACAACTGGGGCGAGTGCTAGGGAGTCTCTCTAGACTAGACCTGCCGTGTGGTAGCGCTTGGTCTGCAATCACTGATAGTGGCGAGACGCGGGTCCGGCATATACTAATGTACCACGGCCGATTTAAAGGCTACCACCTAGCAAGTGTGGTGTCTGATGGTGACACCACACTGTTTCTACACATGGAAGTGCGTTAGATAGAACATTTAGCTTTCCTTCCACATGCACAATGCACATCGTGAATTGGCTGGTGTCGCAGCTGCCTAGGTGACGCTTTTTCTGGCTTTACCTTAAATTCATAGGTAGGTGGTTTATGATCCGTGTAGATGGTGCACTGTTGCTCATCTAATACATATCTGAATTTTTTGACTACAGAGTAAGCAGCATGCAATTCACAATTGTACGTTGCCCAGTGTTGCTGAGATGGCGACAAATGCAATGGGCTGCCAATACTGATCAATCTGTTGCTGAAATGCAGCAGCAATGGCAGTTTCATTGCTACGGTGTCCGATTCATGGTCCAATTGAAAAGTGGCATACACTTTTATGCATCATTACCAAAATTCTTGTGATACCAACTCATTACTACCAATTATGTGGTCATTGACCTTTATATTGTTTATAAAGCAGCTACCTTTGTGGTCAGTTCTGGCAGTTGTGATTGCAGGGTGGCTAATGTCACCTGGGCACATTTTTGTGTCACACTACCAATGTTGAGACACATGATACAGGATACATTTTAAATATCCAGTCAGCCATTTGTGCCAGTGTGTTAAAATTGCCTGCACACACCATGAGAATTTTTCAGGTGTCTGATGGTAGTCAAGACAATCATATATTCCATAGCACTTCATCACTTGCAGTGTTACTTGCCCATGTCCATAAACGTTTTAGGAGATGTGACAGAGTGTGATATCAGAGCTCCTCAGTGCGCAAAAACCTTTCTAACCATTTTGCTTCTGATTGTAACAAGCATGTGACCAATGCATTTTTGATTGATGCATACTATTTGGTATATGTTGGCATGGCTAGAATAGCCCGGACTTCTGCTGCTAGATCCTCCATAAGTGCTTGAACCACACAGCTATATTTAGTCTCACCGCCGATATTTGTGCGAGGGCAAACTGATTTTGTAGCTGGGCAATCAGTAATAGAGGATTATGGTGCCAGAATGGTGGGGGTTTTATTGTCATCTTATTAATTGCATTACCAGCTGCTGATCCAGTTGTGACTAGTGAGTCATTAATTCCCTTGTGGGAATAAGTGCAGTGTGGCTTGCGTGGAAGTTACGATTGCCAATGTTGCAAAACTGCGCAAAACATTGAAGCCAATGCAGATATGTTGTAGTCTGCCAGGGTCTCCAAATATGTGGGTAATGGAGAAAACAAGATATTTATTCCCATATATACTCGATAACAGCTCAGCTATACAAACATGAATGCATGCACAATGTAAAGCATGGAATAACTGAAAGAAGAGTAAACCAAAGAACAACTACATCAGTACAGCTTGAAACTGCTATCACACAGAATGATTATGCACCACTGTACATTTGCAAGGACAACATATCAGAAAAGGTCACCACACATTTCCAAGTCCTCCAAGCAAACATACCTAGACCACACTGGCCTTCCTTCCCAGTCTGCCTCCTGTTTCTCTGAGGGACACCATTACCCATCTAATGCATCCAACTTCGAGTGACTAGACTACCCACCTTCTATGCATGTCCGAGCCTGGCAGGAAAATCAACCCCTGGTCCAACACAGGCTGTCCCCGTGCTGGTGCAGGTGCAGGTTATCAACACTGGATAGCACCTTGTACCTGTTGCTAAGGCATAATGGGACAGCCATGCAGGCAGTTCCCACTTTTATCCTCTGCCCAGACACAAGTGAATGAAGATGCAATGACAACAGGGTTTCCAAGGAATTCTGCTTTACCACCACGACACCAAAGGTGATGGAGCTTTCACCATTGGTACCCCATTGTCATCACTGCTTAGAGCAGAGCTTGAAGCCTGTTGTTGGTGGCCAGTGTGAATGATAGTTCTATGCCAACAGTAGCCAATACTCCTTGTGTCCGCACCTAACAAGCACAGTTCCTATCTATTTCATACTTCGTGATAACTGTATCATCATCAGCATCATCATCATCATTTAAGACTGATTATGCCTTTCAGCATTCAGTCTGGAGCATAGCCCCCTTATACAGTTCCTCCATGATCCCCTATTCAGTGCTAACATTGGTGCCTCTTCTGACATTAAGCCTATTACTTCAAAATCATTCTTAACCGAATCCAGGTACCTTCTCCTCGGTCTGCCCCGACTCCTCCTACCCTCTACTGCTGAATCCATGAGTCTCTTGGGTAGCCTTGCTTCTCCCATGCGTGTAACATGACCCCACCATCTAAGCCTGTTCGCCCTGACTGCTACATCTATAGAATTCATTCCCAGTTTTTCTTTGATTTCCTCATTGTGGACACCCTCCTGCCATTGTTCCCATCTACTACTACCTGCAATCATCCTAGCTACTTTCATATCCGTAACCTCAACCTTGTTGATAAGGTAACCTGAATCCACCCAGCTTTCGCTCCCATACAACAAAGTTGGTCGAAAGATTGAACGGTGCACAGATAACTTAGTCTTGGTACTGACTTCCTTCTTGCAGAAGAGAGTAGATCGTAGCTGAGCGCTCATTGCATTAGCTTTGCTACACCTCGCTTCCAGTTCTTTCACTATGTTGCCATCCTGTGAGAATATGCATCCTAAGTACTTGAAACCGTCCTCCTGTTCTAACTTTGTTCCTCCTATTTGGCACTCAATCCGTTTATATTTCTTTCCCACTGACATTACTTTCGTTTTGGAGATGCTAATCTTCATTCCATAGTCCTTACATTTCTGATCTAGCTCTGAAATATTACTTTGCAAACTTTCAATCGAATCTGTCATCACAACTAAGTCATCCGCATATGCAAGACTGCTTATTTTGTGTTCACATATCTTAATCTCACCCAGCCAGTCTATTGTTTTCAACATATGATCCATAAATAATATGAACAACAGTGGAGACAGGTTGCAGCCTTGTCTTACCCCTGAAACTACTCTGAACCATGAACTCAATTTACCGTCAACTCTAACTGCTGCCTGAGTATCCATGTAAAGACCTTTAATTGCTTGCAAAAGTTTGCCTCCTATTCCATAATCTTGTAGAACAGACAATAACTTCCTCCTAGGAACCCGGTCGTATGCCTTTTCTAGATCTATAAAGCATAGATACAATTCCCTGTTCCACTCATAACACTTCTCCATTATTTGCCGTAAGCTAAAGATCTGGTCCTGACAACCTCTAAGAGGCCTAAACCCACACTGATTTTCATCCAATTGGTCCTCAACTAATACTCGCACTTTCCTTTCAACAATACCTGAGAAGATTTTACCCACAATGCAGATTAAAGAGATACCTCTGTAGTTGTTACAATCTTTTCTGTTTCCATGTTTAAAGATTGGTGTGATTACTGCTTTTGTCCAGTCTGATGGAACCTGTCCTGACTCCCAGGCCATTTCAGTTATCCTGTGTAGCCATTTAAGGCCTGACATTCCACTGTATTTGATGAGTTCCGACTTAATTTCATCCACCCCAGCTGCTTTATTGCACTGCAATCTATTGACCATTTTTTCCACTTCCTCAAATGTGATCCTATTTCCATCATCATTCCTATCCCATTCTACCTTGAAATCTGAAACATTACTGATCGCATTTTCACCTACATTGAGCAACTCTTCAAAATATTCCCTCCATCTGCCCAAGGCATCCACAGGATTCACCAGCAGTTTTCCTGACCTGTCCAAAATACTTGTCATTTCCTTCTTACCTCCCTTTCGAAGACTGCTAATTACACTCCAGAATGGTTTTCCAGCAGCTTGACCCATAGTCTCCAACCTGTTTCCAAAGTCTTCCCACGATTTCTTCTTGGATGCTGCAATTATCTGTTTGGCTTTGTTTCTTTCTTCAACATAAGTTTCTCTGTCTACCTGGGTTCTGGTATGTAGCCATTTTTGATACACCTTCTTTTTCCTTTCAGAGGCTGCCTTGACTGTATCATTCCACCAAGCTGTTTGCTTCATCCTACTTTTACACACTACTGTTCCAAGACATTCTTTAGCCATTTCTAGTACTGTGTCCCTGTACCTTGTCCATTCCTTTTCCGATGACTGTAATTGACTACATTCAACTAAGTGGTACCTTTCTGAGATCGCTGTTATGTACTTGTGCCTGATTTCCTTATCCTGAAGTTTCTCCACTCTTATCCTCCTACATATGGACCTGACCTCCTGCACTTTTGGCCTCACAATCCCAATTTCACTGCAGATTAAATAATGATCAGTGTCATCAAAGAATCCCCTGAATACACATGTGTTCCTCACAGCCTTCCTGAATTCCTGATCTGTTATTATATAGTCAATGACAGATCTGGTTCCCCTGCCTTCCCAAGTATACTGGTGAATGTTCTTATGTTTAAAAAAGGAGTTTGTGATTACTAAGCCCATACTGGCACAGAAATCCAAGAGTTGTTTCCCGTTCCTGTTGGCCTCCATATCCTCTCCAAATTTACCCATAACCTTTTCATACCCTTCTGTTCGATTTCCAATCCTGGCGTTAAAATCACCCATGAGCAGAACACTGTCCTTGTCCTTTACTCTAACAACTACATCACTGAGTGCCTCATAAAAACTATCCATCTTATCTTGATCTGTCCCTTCACAATGCGAATATAGTGACACAATCCTAATTTTCTTGCTAGACACTGTCAAATCTATCCACATCAGTCGTTCATTTACATACCTTATTGCAACTACGCTGGGTTCCATTTCTTTCCTGATGTAAAGCCCTACACCCCATTGTGCTATTCCTGCTTTGACTCCTGACTGGTAGACCTTGTATTCTCCCACTTCCTCTTCTTTCTCACCCCTTACCCGAATGTCACTAACACCTAAAACGTCCAGCCCCATCTTACTTGCAGCCTCTGCCAGCTCTACCTTCTTCCCTGAGTAGCCCCCATTGATATTAATAGCTCCCCATCTCATTACCATTTGTTTGCCAAGTCGTATCTTAGGAGTCCCTGGTTTGTCAGTTAGAGGTGGGACTCCGTCACCTCCAAAGGTCTGAGGCATTTTGCTCTGATTGTTGCCAGCATCATATTTAAAGTACCAGGGGAGCAGGTTGCTAGCCTTACTTGCCCCGAGTCCCATTGGGTTTTACCCCTAACGGCTGAGGGACTAACCGGTGGATTTGGTAGTCTTTGCCGTATGAGCACAAAGGTGACCACGACTCAGAATATGTCCGAGATGCCCAGCCTTATTCCAAAGTAATTGGTATCCCGACTGTCAGGACCACTTACTTGGCCACTCATACGTTGCCCGTGGTTCGTGAACTAGGACATGACTACAGGAACCCACACCATGAACTACAAACTGATAACTGTATAAAATAACAAAATTGTATAGACAAATAAACCAGTCAGAACATCTTGCAGAGATACAAACAGATACAATAGAAGAGGAAAGTTACGTGTCTGTGACATTATTATCTTTAACGCGACTGTGACATTATTATCTGTAAGATTCTCACAAAATATAAACACACTTCCCACATTGTCTTTTTCAGTCTCTCTTATCTCCAACAATACATTTCAGGTATATATAAATCCAGAAAGATGTTGTAAATGTAGTTGCATAATTCAAAATATTGTAAGTACTTCCTAGTGCACATTTATAACTTTTTCCTGTAATTCACAGCAGCACTGCTGCAGCATCAAAAGTGTACAAATATCATTTAATTTACAAAGGACAAACTTGAAAAGTACTGTACAAGCTTTGTGATTTGAATCAGGACTTTCCAGAGTGAAGTATTCAAACACGTCATTCTTCATTATCTAAAATACTCTGATGTGATAGTAATGGTCTAAAGTGGAATGTAAATGAATGTATAAATGGTCTAACCATATAGCAGAGTTCCTGAGTCACAGATAGGCACAATAAAAATACTGTCACAAATAAAGCTTTTGGCCAGTAAGGCCTGCATCAAAATTATACCACACCCACACACACACACACACACACACACACACACACACACACACGCGCACACACACAACTAAAGTCTCAGGCAACTGAGGTCATACTGCGAGCAGCAGCAGCAATGCATGATAGGAGTGGCGAAAGCCTTACTAACCGAAAGCTACATTTGTGACAGTCTTTTTATTGTGCCTATCTGCGACTCAGCATCTTTGCTATATGCTGAGTAGCAACTTTCCTTTTCATAATACTGTTTCATTCCATTCTGGATTTTCCATTGTATAAATGGTCTAGTGAATACCATTAGAAGCCCTGTGAGACTGTGGAAATTTGACACTGCAGAAAATTGTGTGTATGTACAGGGAGACTAAAAAAAAAGGAATTAAGACTTAAGTGATTTAAAGTGGACCAGTCACATAAAACTAATTGAAGGTAAAGCAGATGCCCAACTGAGGTTCATAACAATATTCCTTAGCAAACACAGTTCATTCATCAAAGAATTAGCCTACTTTGGCCTGTTCTTGATCGTTGCTTGTGAGTTTGGGGCCTGTGCTAGGTAGAATTAGTAGAGGATAGAAGATCCAGCAAGTTTCTTTAGTGTGTGTGATAGCATCACAGAGATAATAACACTAGTTAACAAATTTAAACTTTTTTTCTGCACTTGGTTTGTAAATGGGTGAATTTACATAATTTTGGGGTGCTGAATACACTGGTAAAATCAGTTTTTCTCTATGACGTCACATTCCCTAGATGCACTGCAGAATAAAAATGGTAATATCGAAAATTGACACAATTAAGTCAAACAAAAATACACATTCAGAACTATTTTGTATTTATTTATGCGCATGATTCCAATAAAAGGTCCAGATTAGTTCAGAAGATATTTTCACCTATAATAGTCTGTGGTTTATGAAAAATACACATTCAGAACTATTTTGTATTTATTTATGCGCATGATTCCAATAAAAGGTCCAGATTAGTTCAGAAGATATTTTCACCTATAATAGTCTGTGGTTTATGAAAGATGCGATGACGGAGCTCTTCTTTTGCTCGCCGCTTCATCACTCTCCCTAACAAGACTCTAGAAGTAGTCAACCATTATCGAAGGCTTCCAAAGGCCTTGGTAATGGTGTTCCATGGTAAGAATTTCGTGGTGAAAGCGGTCACCATGCTCATCACTTACAGCTCCCAAATTTTCTGGGAAGAAATCAAGTTGAGAATGTAAAAAGTGAATTTTAAGCGACATTCTACATCCCATGTTCGTATAGTTGTGCAACAGATCATTCACAACATAGTTTTTGTCTCTTCTGTTACCCAAAAAGCCCTTCACAATAGCTTTAAAAGAAGTCTAAGCAGCTAATTGGATATCTGTGAGTTTGGTATCAAAGGTTGGATCTTTCAGCAAGTTTCTTATTTGTGGTCCGACAAATATACCCTCTTTTCAGCTTTGCCACACTTAATTTTGGAAACTTTTCTTATAAGTGAGTGAAGGCATCACCTTCTTTATCAAGAGCTTTTACAAAGTTCCTGATAAGGCCCAACTTGATATCAATGGGAGGCAAAATGATTTTATTGGGCTCAACCAATGGCATATTGTTCACATTTACGTTTCCAGGAACATATGACTTGCTTATAGGCCATTCCTTGACTGTATAGTGGTTCTTGGTGTCACGGCTGTCCAAAAGGCACAAAAAGCTGCAGTATTTCATGAATCCAGCCTGCAAACCTGTGAGGAGTGCAACAACTTTTAAATCACAGCAAAGCTGCCATTCATGATCCTTATATTTGATTGCCTTTAGTGGCAAAGCCATGGTTTCATAAGTTTCTTTCATGTCTCGTGCGTAAGCCAAAGATACTGATGGAAATGCATTGCCATTATGTTGTAGTACTGCTTTCAAGCTGGTTTTACTGGAGTCAATAAATAGTTGCCACTCCTGTGAATTATGTTTTACACCTAGCTGCATCATCAGACCATTGACACCACACTGAATTCTGCATATCAAAATATTGAGCAAAGGAAGCACCTCTTGATCTGAAACAGGAAATTTTTGTCCCTGGAGCTAGAAGGTTCCATTGTTGCAGTCTCGACCCCAAGAGTCCAGCTTGCTGTTTTGAAAGTTTTAGATCGCAAACCAAATCATTCAGTTCCTTTTGGTTAAAGAGCTGAGGCATAGTGTCAAGATATTGAGGGCAGTACTCTTCTATATGTTCAGTACGTTCTGAGTCACTTGACATGGTGTCTGGTTCTGTGGCTTTCTAGTTACAGACGGGAACAGGCAACCCCTCATCATGGGGCACAGGCAAATGCACTGAAGATACATTTGGATATTTTATTTTATGTCTATGTTTGCCTGAATGTCCCAAAATATTTGTAATACAGAAGTAACAGTCTGAATGATGGTCATTAGGCTCACAGCACACCATCAGAACAGCAAATGGCATGGCTTGGCATTTTCCTTTCAACCACTCAGCTAAGGTTGTAGTACAGGTTATTCAGGCAATATGAGGTGCAAAATTTTTATCATGATCTCCAACAGGACAATCAAAATACATTATGCCTTCTTAACCAAATCAGTGATTGGTTTTCTTTGGGCTTTTGGAGTGAATTTGCCACACACATAACATAAGTTGTCGGGGTGGTTTTCATTCTTCCCATGCCTCATTCATTCATTTGGGGGGGAGGGTGGGGGGGGGGGGGAGATTGATAGAGCTACCTCAAGTAGCCTCCATTTAACCTATATTTAATCTTGCTGTTCTGACTTAAATTAATAATTCAAGAGGTTATTGATATTCACAACCTATTGTAACATGCAACATTTTTGTTTATAGGGGTACATGTAGCCACATGTCCCCCTAATAACTTTTTTACTTTATTAGGAGAGTTTCAGTATTTTACCAAGTGCAACTTTGCCAGCTTATATTAAGTGCTGTCATTGAGTGGATGAATGAATGCCTGTCCCTTTTTATTGTTGTTTTTATATTATTTCATTTCTCCATTATTATTTGCTGTTCCATATTCATTTTTCCGTTGTAGTTCTTTACTGTTTCAATTGCTCACTACACAGTGTACTCCCGATTTTTTTATATTTATATCTGTAAGTGGGGTTTGCAGTATTTTTCTGTAGCAAACAATAAACAACATCTCACATGACACTAAATACCATTTCTGTTGTTTAAATGATTGCCACGAGTCGACAGAGTACCATTTCTGTTTTTATCGGCCAGCCTATTCCGTGTAAAAAAAACTTAGTTTTCTGGTGTTAATTGGCGTGTAAGTGTCAATGAAGTTAATTTGATAGAGGAACGAAAGAAACCTGTGTTGACATTAAAACAAAAATCAGAATTTATTGAAAAATTTGAGCAGGGGTAAACTGCTGCAAAACTAAGTGCTGATTATGGTACTGGAATGCAGACTGTTCGAGACATTAAAAAAAAAACATTAAGCAGAAAATGTGGAAGTGGGGCTAAAGACAGTGAACTTGCCAGTCATTGTACCGCATTGCAGTGTGTTGATACTCTCCAAGGTTATATTGGTGAGAAGGACTTTCAGCAGAATGACATTATTGATGCAAGAAAAATTTGAAATGGCATGTGAAAAAAGGTCGACTACTCACAGAAGCAGACCAATTTTAAGAAATACGCATTCCTACAGTACCTATATACAGAACTAGGATAAATTTTCAAATGAAAAATAGGTGGATAAAAATATTTTGATTAATTGTGTTTTTCAATTGTTCGTGCATTTTCTCCTCCACATTACCCCAAATAAGCAAAAGTATACTGTAGTTATTTCATTTCGTTGTTTTATTCATTTGTGTCTTTAAAAATGTTTTGCATACACTGTGAATGTCATGTAAATGAGGGAATGGTTAAAGAAGAAATAGAGAGTTGTATAAGCAAAAAGTGGTTGTAGAGTGCTTCTCTCAGAGATGCATAAACACAACAATTAAAACTTGCACTTTGGGAGCACCTCATTCAGTTACAGACAAATAGCTATAGATATTACTTTGTAATGATATTAAAAATAGCAAGTAATAAAATGGATTAATGTATGTGAACTTTTGTGCTGACCCTCTCACACATTCCTAATTTTAATGTGATGTTGTGGCAACTTTACTGTCATTAACTTAATTTTTTATACTAAGATGGTATCTGTTCTTTCGGACATGTCTGAAAGAACATATTCATATACCATCGGTGACCATGCACCTCGTTAGAATGAAATTACAATGAAATGAACACCTTTAGCTGCTTACAGGCGTTGACATACGTCAATGGGGACAGATGAAAATGTGTGCCTCGACCGGGACTCGAACCCGGGATCTCCTGCTTAATGGCAGACGCTCTATCCATCTGAGCCACTGAGGACACAGAGGATAGTGCGACTGCAGGGATTTATCTCTGGCATGCCTCCCGCGAAACCCACATTCTCAATGTATTGTCCCGCACCGTCGAGACCTGGTCGGGGCACACATTTTCATCTGTCCCTGTTGACGTATGTCAACGCCTGTAAGCAGCTAAGGGTATTCATTTCATTGTAATTTCATTCTTACGAGCTTCATGGTCTCCAATGGTATCTGTTCTTTCGGACATGTCAGAAAGGACAGGTACCATCTTAGTATATATATAGTTAAGGCTCACCAGCCACTTGACCATCATCTTCTCCTGTGCGAATGCACAAACAGTGCCCGAACTCTTACAGGAATCGGCAACGTACCGCGAGTAATTAGTATAATGGCCGGGGGCACTACGAATGTAGTGCGGGACAATACGTTGAGAATGTGGGTTTCGTGGGATGCGTGCTAGAGATAAATCCCTGCAGTCGCGCTGTCCTCTGTGTCCTCGGTGGCTCAGATGGATAGAGCATCTGCCATGTAAGCAGGAGATCCTGGGTTCGAGTCCCGGTTGGGGCACACATTTTAATCTGTCCCCGTTGATGTATGTCAATGCCTGTAAGCAGCTAAGGGTGTTCATTTCATTGTGATTTCATTCTAACGAGTTGCATGGTCACCGGTGGTATCTGTTCTTTCAGACATGTCCGAAAAAACAGCTGCCATCTTAGTATATATATATATAGTTAAGGCTCACCGGCCACTTGACCATACGGGAATCGGCAATGCACCGCGAGTAATGAGTATAATGGGCTGGGGCACTATGAATGTAGTGCAGGACAATACGTTGAGAATGTGGGTTTCGCGGGAGGTGTGCCCGAGATAAATCCCTGCAGTCGCGCTACCCTCTGTGTCCTCGGTGGCTCAGATGGATAGAACGTCTGCCATGTAAGCAGGAGATCCCGTGTTCGAGTCCCGGTCGGGGCACACATTTTCATCTGTCCCCGTTGATGTATGTCAACGCCTGTAAGCAGCTAAGGGTGTTCATTTCATTGTAACTTTATTTTTTATTGCAGTTGTTACCCTGTATTAATTTATGAAGTTTATGTCACTAATCAGTATAAAGTTGCCTTGTCACTTCTTTAACTTAGTAACTGAAGCAGAAATCAAGAAGGTATTCCCATTTGCATTTTTCACTTGGCAATCTAATATCATAGACCTTTATTTTTCAGACTGATGTGTATACTATCTATTCTTATACATTACGAAACAGCTAACCCATTTATGGCACTTGGTTGCAGTTGCAAGCTGCCTATGTAATGGCATCCAGGGGCAACAAAAATTTAATTTTCTGTATTTTATGTATTTATTGACGTAATTTAAAAACTGAAATGTTGTAATATTCTGCTCATTAAGACATATAATCTTATGTTAAAGGTTTCACACAATAAAACAAGTATTACAGTTAGAAATTGTGTATACATATTGAGGCAGTGTAACTCACTATGTGCAAATACTGAGGCAGCATTCATCCAGTATTTGAGAATAGTGACTTGCAACAAGCTTTATGAAACTTTTTCTCACTCCCACCCTGCACAAAATGATGAAAGGAAAAAAGTTTATTGCTTACTACATTTACATTGTTCGTGCAGTAAAACTGCCAAATCAGACATGATATTTAAATATATTACTGCATTAGTACTAACTCTATTCGCAATGCATTTTACAGGTGATATTTCAAGAATTACATCATTTTGCAACACACAATTCATGAGATATGCTGTCATAAGCATTGAGATGTGTGAAAAACTACCTTTTGCTTAAAACATAGTGCAGATTACCCAGACTGTACTCGTCTATTGTTTAATAATGAGAACACTTAGCGATTCCCAACAAACTACAACTTTTTTTTACACCAAATATGCAACACATCAACTCATTTGTAAAGTAATCAGAAGTTTGAAACTGTTTAATACATGGGAACTCGAGTCATTATTGAGTTGGGGGTTTACTGGTAATCTATTAATTTTTATTTTGACGTTTAAGGATGCCACAGTTTGACACATAAGGTAACTTGTACTTAAAGTACAATGCTTTTGTGTAATTTCAGTTAATTAGGAGAACTATATTGTTTATTTCAGTTGCTTCTGGAGGAAAACTTTTTCCATGGCCATCCAGCATCAATGAGGAAGACCGTAGAGTTTGTCGCAGAACGAGTTGCATCAGCTTTCGTTAAACATATCTGCAATCAGTTACTGCCACAACGGAAAAAGAAAGATGCTGACAAAATAAGGAAATTAATAACTGAGAGTGAAAATGATAGCAATTCAATAAATTCACCAAAAACACCAAAGGTATGTTTCTTATCTTGCTATCAGTGTCCTAACTATACATTTTCATGGTACAAGAAATAGCAGTGGCTGTTGATCAAGAGCTTGTATGAATCGCAGTAGATATGTGTTATTCTGCGTTCCAGGCTAACCAAGTATTTTTTGTGAAGTCAAGCAACCGATTCTATGAAATTTCACTGATACAGTGATCATGTTTTTCTGCAAAGTGAACAAATGTTTTAGTTATTATTGCAAGTGACCTTGCCACCAGTGAAGTTGCATCATCAAAGTCACTTGATATACTAGTTTTTTCTCCATGCCCTCATCATAGTTGGAAAGGCCATTAAAAGAATTGATCACGTTGTTGGATATCAGGAGTAGGAAGGACAGCAGCAGTGGCCCTTCACTAATTGTGACTGGTATTAGAATATTGTCAGATGCCATTGTTAAATCAAGATTAAGCTGTTTCCATGATGATGTACTGTTCCTGCAATACCAATCAGAGTTTAAGTTGTTAGAGTGCTTTGTGGGCCTTAAACAGCAATGTTTACACTCACACATGATGAAGCAGCCCTGCGAGCACTGTCAGTCCATAGACTGACTACTGTAGTGATACAAGACTAGAAACATCATCACAGTTCATCGTAGCAGAGTGATAACTATTTTTATGGCTGCCTAGCAAGCATGTGAATGTTCTTGAACTGTATGTGCCTACCACACTGATTTTGATGTTTCACCATTACAGATTTACTGTACTATGTAAGTGATATGTGACACTCATGCTGTCTTACATTATTACATTAGTATAAGATAGACAATGAAGGCTACTGGCAGGTATTTCCAAAAATTTGCTTTATTTGTTTTGGAACACGGCATTATCATCATCTGAGAATAATTTTATGGGAGCGTACTTGTTCGTGGAAGCCTACACACATTTGCAAGTGCCATGTGTTATAACACCCTCCTTATGGGAATGGGCCTTCATTCTCTTTCTCACAGACTAACATGTCTGGAGTGTGACAAATGCACCCCCCCCCCCCTCCCCTCATAAAACAACTGCTTCTTATTTGGTGACTCAGTTGGAACATTGTGACAATGAAGTAAGGAAGTGATGACCCAGCTATCAATGCTAATCACATGGCAGTATTTTGATTTGTTTGCATATATTTGCAGCATAAGACTATGTCACCAGTTCTTATGTAAAGGAGTGCATTACCTTAAAAGAACACACTTGGCCCACTTTGATTTGGTCTCACAAGAAAATGTGAATTGTATATGCATAAGGGCTAAGACATCTTCCAATTGTATCTGTTCT
The DNA here is from genome assembly GCF_023864275.1 of Schistocerca cancellata. Lineage (NCBI taxonomy): Eukaryota > Metazoa > Arthropoda > Insecta > Orthoptera > Acrididae > Schistocerca > Schistocerca cancellata. The sequence continues at coordinate 199,858,844 of NC_064634.1, forward strand.
TGCCCATTACGTTCTGCGCTGCAGCAGTGACCTCTTCAGTGACAGATTAAATAAGTTGAATGGAAAACATCCCTCAGCTGAAGCTTTTTAAATATGACAAGCAATGTGGACAGTCTTCACCAAGCTCTGGAGACAGTTCGTTGATCAGTTCTCATTATAAATTGTCTTCCATAACTGATTTACACTTACTATATGGCACTTCCTCTACATCTATGGCAAAACTGATTACCGTATTTACTCAAATCAAAGCCGCACCTGAAAAATGAGACTCGAAATCAAGGGAAAAAAATTTCCCGAATCTAAGCCGCACCTGAAATTTGAGACTCGAAATTCAAGGGGAGAGAAAAGTTTTAGGCCGCACCTCCAAATCGAAAAAAAGTTGGTCCATTGTCATATGAGAGTCAATTTAGGTCGAATGAATGACGATACAGCTACAGTAGTTTGGTTCAAGTAGTAAGCTTAGCAGTTAAGCTTTACTAGGTAGCCATTGCTAGGCGTCAGGCGCTCCATCCGTATTTATACGGGTACCCTTCCTTTTTCCATGCTTCGTCTGGTTTGAATTGATTGCTTGTTTCTCTTTGATCTGATAAGTGCCGTTCTCTTTGTTATAGGTGTTCACGTCACTCTAAGCTGAAATTGCATTACTGTACTGTGTCATGCATTGTTTACGCATTCTGATAGTCTGATAGTGTGTGTTTACGGCCGTCGCTGCTCGCGGCATGGCGTGCTTTTGTGCGCGCTACTGCCGCTTACAAAAAAAGAATCGTCTCATTAGTGACACAATGGCAAGAGACTGCTATTTGTTGTTATTTACACTGCTGCTTTCTTTGATAATGATCAACAAGAACCAAATAATAGACTGCGTATGATAGAATATGTTCTGAACGAGAGTTTAGCGAAAATTTTTCTCCGTTTGAAAATCTTTGCAGGCACCTCTTTAGTACATTACATTCTGCACAGAAATTAGAGTCATCTTAGATTTAAAAATATAGTCAATTACCGTGCTTCATTTCTGACTGTATCACTATTAGGCACAAGAATAATACGAATATAAACATGACTCACTCTAGTTTCGTAGTTTATTGGGCAGACAGGATTTAAATGAGATAGGAGCAGACATGAAACAATACATGGCAAAATGTTTATATTTGTATTATTCTTATGGTGAAGAGAATGCTGCATGTGATTCGCAATTCATAAAAGTTCCTATTAGCAACCATCTCTTCTCACAGGTAGGAAAAAATTCAGAATGTAGAGTTGGCCATATTGACAAACATCCCAAACAGTCTTGCCACTCGGATTTTCGTAGTACATTGAAATGCTGCTACATTCGCGAAGATGAACAATACGGAATTTGTATTTACTTCGTTGGATAATGTATGAAAATGCAGTGGTCGAAACTCGGGGCGGAGAAAAAAGCTAATCTTCCACCTTTTTTTTTTTTAATTGATTTACTGATGTAGAGGTTTTGGTGCCAGTATTTATCTTAGTGCTTACAAAGCATGCCTGTGTAGCGCTACATATATTCGACGGCAGAAGTTAGTTGTGGTGGCACCTACCAACATTTTTCAGAACTTCCGCTTGCTTTGCAGTCGATTCTAAGCTGCAGGCGGTTTTTTGGATTAGAAAAACTGAAAAAAAAGTGCAGCTTAGATTCGAGTAAATACGGTAGAAGAGCTTGAGATCTTAGTTATAGATCACTCTAAATATGTGTGTAAACTGAGTGTAACCTGTTCAGTTTAAACCCCGTTTTGGAAGTTATAGTTCCCTTTGCAACAACAGTTTACATCTTCGCACAGGTTTTATATGTATAACTTGTTTATATAGTTAAAATATCACATTTCTTAAAAATACTATACAGCAGTCTGAAGATAACAAGAAAGTATTTCATCAGTGTTGACTGTTATTTATTGGTTGCAATGACTGTGGATTGAGTTAAGTGATGGATTGCAGCAACCAAGTATTTTCTTTCTTCTTTTCATGTTTTTCCTTCTTCTCCTCTTCCTCGTGTGTGTGTGTGTGTGTGTGTGTGTGTGTGTGTGTGTGAACTTAAAAATATCATTGTGCCAATATTGTTTTCACAGGAAAGGGCAACTGGTGGAGTAGAACAGATTGCAAGACTAGGTAGTGAGTCATTGGTGAAGCAGGCCATTCAGGAAATGGAGTCATTTTGCTTAGCTCGCATAACACTTTCTTTGTCGTCCTTACTATCTGAAGATGTAACACACCAAGTAGTGGAGGCATGTGCTGGAATTTCACTACGTCTTTGTAAGGAACGTGTTTCAAACTGGGTTCATCTTCACATAACACCAGGTATTTGAAAGCTTTCAGTTATCCTTATAACAAATTTTGGAGCTTTGGGGCCTGATGGTTTTCATAAATTAGGACTTTGATAAAAAAGAAGAGAAAAAATAATTCCAGGTTGTAATCATTTCATTGCAAAAATTTGTCGTTGCTCAGCTCCGTAGATAATATATTTTGTAATTTCTTGAATTTCATCAACAGGCTTACTGCAGATTGTTTCAGCAACAGTTCTTCATTGCTCAGTTCCTTGTTCCAAATATACTAAATTACTCAGAGTGATACTCTTAATCTTACATCTATAAATTTTATATAATTACAACGTGTGACTACACAATGATTCAATATGCTTTGTCATCTTTGCAGATCTGTTCCTCAAGGACTACCGAATGGACGTGAATAAGGCTTTTAGGACTCCAGGCAGAACAGACATTAGCAAAGCATCTCACCTGGCATCAGCAGAAATTCGAAAAGTGTCTCATAATGACACTACTGCGGCACCTCGTTTCATAATCAACTGGCTACGGGTTAGTTCTACTTCCTTTGAGATTCAGTTTTTTAGGCTGGCATGACAACAGCTTATTTGTTAATGATGATGACTGGACATAAATAGAGAACTTGTCTTGCTAAATCACAGTATTTTGTTGGCAGTGAGTCAAAATTGTTCTTATTTTATTTTTGCACACCCGAAAAAGCAGACAATCTTCATGTTCCATAATTGCATTAAATATTACAAAATTTATTCACAGATTGGGAAGTCATTTGATAGCAGTTGTTCTAGGCATAGACACATGAAAATTTTTGCCGGGCCAGGATCTGAACTCTAATGTCCCATGTATCACAAGCCTCAGCCACTTCAGCTATCTGTGCATGCTCCCTGGACCGATCGCAACCTCTGTATACCACTCTGTCCACATCCACTAATGCTCACATATTATGTGATTCTCACAACAGGGAGAGAGACTGATGTTGTTATCTCACTCTGGCACAAATTTTCATGTGTCACTAATAGATTGTATGTCTATATCTAATACAGCTGACATCTAATGAATTCATAATCTGTGAATAAGTTTCAAAAATTTGGCCTTGACATCTACTTCATCGAGTCTACAATTTTAATGCACCCCTAACAACAGTACATCAGAATTTTACAGTTTGAAAGTTGTTCTATAGTTTTCACATTCCACTAAACCTCAACAAGTGCCACCGTCTCTTCTCATCTGTTCTTATCCTTATTTCCCCCCTCCCCTTTCATTTACTCCTCTGTAACTTCACTTTCCCAGAACAATATTTCTTTATTGTGGCTACCTGTGTACTATGTACTTGGAGGGTACCTGAGAGCATAATGTTTATGCAGTACAGGCCAGTTTGATTCTTTTGCCCAAATGGTAAATCTGTACTATTTTAATCTTTCCTGAAGAAATGAGCTCCCTTTTTCAAATATACTAAATTACTCAGAGTGATACTCTTAATCTTACATCTATAAATTTTATTTAGGTTCAACGTGACTACACACTGGTTCAATATGCTTTGTTCCTGTCAGGGAAATCTCCAGTTCAAATGGGGAGGTCATTTTCTGCTCAATACGTGGTCATATTGGGGGGGAGTCACTTCGTGCTCCTTTGATCGGATTTGTGCTATATGGATGGTATTGACTCTAATGAACAGTTGTAGTTTCACATTGGCCAGAGACATCTTTCCAATGACAAGGTGTAGTCCATTGTATTTTTTGAATTTTGTTTATGTTTTCCACTTGGCATATGTGGATTATTTAAAAATACTCTCTGTCCTGTTTTGATAGTTTCATATCAGTGAACCTTTGTATCTTTCTAAAGCTTTAGTCTTAGCTTTTTCTGGATTCTGCTGGTCTGTTTTCTCTCCAGAATTTTTAAATTCCTACCATAGCCACTAAATGAGTTGTTTCCCCTGCCTGTTTCACTGACCATCTGTCAGTAGTGATTCACACGGTGCTATCCAAAATCCTTTTGCAATTCTCCAGATAAATCTTGTAAGTGTGCAAACACAAGAAATATCTGTTCCTGTTAGCGAAATCTCCAGTTCAAATGGGGAGGTCATTTTCTGCTCAATACGTGGTCATATTGGGGGGGGGGGGGGGGGGGGGGAGTCATTTCGTGCTCCTTTGAATTTTCTAACTGCATGTGACTACCACGTACAACAGTTCATCGCAGTTACCATGCATTTGCTTCTTCGCTTTAGATATTTGTGTACATATTTCATTACTCACCCTTGCTAATTTAGTTTTGTAGCACTTTCAGTAACAACTCACTCGCTCTCTCTCTCTCTCTCTCTCTCTCTCTCTCTCTCTCTCTCTCTCTTTCGTTCTTTTTGTGGGAGGGGGGGATCTTTGTTTGTCTTTGTGCTTCACTCTCTACTCTTAACTGTTCTCCCCAGTTCAGAAATCATGATCACTGCTGTATCATTTTTATTTTAAGGTAAAAATTTACATGTTAAAGGTAGCAGTCACAACATTTGTGGTTTATATCAATAATGCATTGTGGTTGCATTAGCCTTTGTGCCACATATTATAAATTAGCTTTGTTGAAAGGTACCTCAAGATATACAGGGAAGGAACCCTAAAGCTAATGAAGGAGCAACAGAAATATTGTGAAAAGTTGAGGAAAGAAAGTAAGAGCCCTCCTCCAACCTATAAACTGACTTGCCTATGGAGGGACCTACAATTTAAGTGTTTCACATTCTGTCAGTTGTCATAAGTTCCTCTATCATATGGGTGGCTATACACCTGAAGTTTTAACATTAATTTTTTTCTTAAAAGCTGTGTTATGTACTGTACTGATTGTCCTTCATTTTTCGCAGGAAATAATGTGGCGATTGCTGACTGACCATTTGGAACATGTATCTGCGTCAGAGGTACTTGCCTTAATTAGGGAAACAGAGATGATGCTTGGCAGTCGAGAAGATATCATCAGTTCAGCTGAAAGAATTATCCACACACTAATATTAGACTTAATTCTGCTTCTAGGTAGGAAGTGCTTTTTATTTTAATAAACTTGTGTTATGAATGCTTGAATCCTGAGCAGTTGTAGTACCAGCAATAGTTTCAGTAAGAATGGTTGTAAGTGTCCAAATACTATTATTATCACCTGTGACTTTTTTCTTTGACTCAGATACAGTGCAGCAGAGGTTGAAAGAGTTCACAAAAACTAATTGTTTCTCAATATGTCACACCACAGTATCATAATGGAACACTAACTGTCGTTTCATATGCTGAATTTTGTGTAAAAATGGCTGATGAAGCATCTTCTGATTCACCACAGCCGTGAATCATTAGTGAATAGATAAAATTTGACTTTTGATTGCATGCTACATTCGGATGTCCGCTATCTGTGCACGCCAGTTTTAACTGTTTGAAACACAAACCACTGGGTCAGTTTCTGTTGTTGAAAGCACTGCATTAGGAAATTGTGACTTACTACTTCCACATACTGCAATGTCACTTTTGTGTATTTGTTTGTTTTTGTGTGTTCTATTAGCAGTAATAATGAGATCTCTTGTTAAGTTCTCAAATGTGAATTTAAATTCCAGAATATTTCAAAGACCATTTTGTTTGTCTGCATAATATCTGTTTTTCAGCAGTTATTGAACAGTTACTTTCACGTTTTCCATTAGAGCTGATCAAACTGATTTTTCATGTTTTTAAGACATATCTTTCTTTACAATCATTCTTCTTTCATGTTTGGAATGTTTAAATCATGTGTAGAGAGCATGCGATTAGGCTACTGCGATTTGCTATACCTTCAGGACCTCCATACTTGGGGAAATGACAATCTGTATTCAAATGTCAGTAATTGTTGGCACTGAGATAGGTAACTCCAATTCCCTTCTTCACAAACTAAATAAGTTAGTAGATTAGCCGTAATGGTAACACTGGGTTCCGTCAGATCACCGAAGTTAAGCACTGTCGGGCTGGGCTAGCACTTGGATGGGTGACCATGTGGCCTGTCGAGCGCTGTTGGAAACCAGGGTGCGTTCAGCCCTGGTGAGGCAAACTGAGGAGCTACTTGATTGGGAAGTAGTGGGTCCGGTCTCGGAAACTGACATACGGCCGGGAGAGCGGTGGGCTGAGGATGACATGGTGGCCGGTTGGTACCATTGGCCTTCATGGCCTGTTCGGGAGGAGTTTGATTTAGAGTTTTTTGATTAGCTATAATACTGAAATAGTTTTCTCACCATATAGCAGAGATGCAGAGTCACATATAGGCACAACAAGGCCTTTGTCGAAAAAAAGAAACACACACACACACACACACACACACACACACACACACACACACACACCACACACCACACCACACCACACCACACAAATGCAACTCACACACACAATTGCAGCCTCGGGCAGCTGAAGCCACACTGCAAGCAACAGCAGCAGTGCTTGAAAGGAGTAGCAACTGGGTGGGCCAAAAGCTTATATTGTGACAGTCTTTTCGTTGTGCCTATCTGTGACTCAGCATCTCCGCTATATGGTGAGTAGCAACTTTCCTTTTCATAACATTGTTACATTCTGTCCTGGATTTTCCATTGTTTCAAATAGTTTTCTGTTGCAGAGGGTTCCAAATTTGTCTCAAGTTACACTGATTATGGTTTTCCCATTTGCTTAAATCACAGGCAGAAAAGTTTAGGACGAGAGTATGAGATGATGACTAATTTTGTCATTAAATAGTTAACAGTATGAAGTAAAGCAATCTTTTTTGTGGGTTAAATATATAATGAGACTGAAAAATGCTTTTGATTGAACTAAAATATAAAATAGAAGGCGGCTTAAGAAATAAAGCTAGTTTTCATATTTTAGAGAAAATTATTGAATAATTCATTTTGGTGTAACACAGGTGGTGAAATTACTGTCAACCCAAAAGCTAGGCTGGACACCACTTTGCTTTAACAGACACTGTCCAATTAGTGATACTATGTCTTGCCTTGGCTTCCTCCAGCCTAGTAACTCACTCACCCAGCCAGTTTTAGAACCCTAAACTTCAAGTGAAATTCAGAACACATTAGATCGTGCCCCCCTCCCCCCGCACGCGCACACACACACACACACACACACAATGCATTTCCATCTCATTAACTGACAGAAGAAATTGTAAGGTCAACCTACTATTGAAATCTGTCTGAAAGTTTGGCTTCGTAATCTGGTACAGCCACCAAGCCCCACACACTGTGTGTGCACTATATTGTTTTTCAGCATTATCACCTAGTCACCAAGAAGTTCCTCTGGACCATATTCATCACCAACAGATTTTAGTCCACCCTAATTGTACCTCAGTTTGTCAAATGTACAACTATTACAAGACAAAATCTGGGCTGTGAGACGCTACATTATGGAAGCATCTGGTTCAGAAATTATGTCTTTCTCCTGATTATTATGTGTGTCACATCTGGTTTAACGAGTGTGAAACATTTGTTTGTTAGTGATGAACAGTCGCATACAGTTGTGTTTCAGTTAGTTCATGATGTAGTGTGTGCCTAAAAGCTATTAATTTCCCATAGCCAAGCATAGTAATGGTGGTCCTTCCAGGGCAGGTAAAGTGGCATGTGCTTTGTATCTTGGTGACTTGCTATTATGTAGTAAATTGTGAGACAGAATTGCTGGCCAGTACTTACCTCCTTCAGAAATACAAAAAACTGAGAATGAAAGAAATAGGAAGTGCAGGGAAGCTATGGTGAAATAGCTGCATGAAAAGCGTGAAGAAATTGAAAAAGAAGTGATCATCGGAAGGACTCACTCAGCATACAGAAAAGTTGAAATGACTATTGGTGACATTAAAAGCAAGGGTTTTAATATTAAGAGTGCATTGGGCATGGCCTTCACCTCAACAGGAAGGGGAAGGGTAAACTGGCTGGCAAAATAGCAGGAAAGTTAAAGGGGGGAGGCACTGTCAGGAGTGATAAAATACCAGTGGTTATAGGGTTCAGAAAAGACCCTTTTTTAGGGTAGTGAGGACAGAAAGAAACCAAATTTTAAGAGAGGTTAGGACTGAGACAAATCTTCAGTTTGAGAAAGAAACCATAAACAGCTATTGGTTAAGAATTTTCAATAGTCGGAAGATATTTTAACGCTACCCAATTTTAACTCGGCTACCTTTATTGCATCAAAATATTCAAGGACTGAGAAATAAAATTAGTGAATTAATGATCTGCGTAGATAAATTAGAGTCTTCAAACCCAGCTGACATAATCTGCCTCTCTGAACATCATGTGACCACTGGTATAGAACTTTCAAGTGTTACAGGGTTTAGGGTAGCATCTCACTTTTGTAGATCAGAAATGGAGTTGCCACATTCATCAGGAACTGTCATAAATTTAAGAACATAGACATTCATAAATTTTGCCTAGAACAGCATATGGAAGCATGTGCAACAGAAGTAGAATTTCACAAAAAATCCTTCATAATATTAAGTGTATATCGAGCACCTGCATGTAACTTTAATCTGTTCGTAAACCACCTTGAAGCTGTACTGGCCCATTTAACAACCAAAATCAAAGAAATAGTGGTTGCTAGTGATTTCAATGTAGATTTCCTTTAAATACTCTCCCAATAAGAACTTATTTGTGTTAGTAACGCTATCATTCAACTTAATTCCCACTGTAAAGTTCCCCACTAGAGTAGCCAATTGCTCACAAACAGCCATTGATAATATCTTTATAGAAAAGTCCAATGAACAAAATTATATTACAAAACCAATAGTCAATGGCCTCTCAGATCATGATATGCAGTTCCTTCTGTTAAATGTTAACACTGAACAGGATATAAAATCTGTTAAATCTGAGCTCAAGAGGTTGGTTATTTTAGGACACTCCTCAGAGACATTCACTGGACTGATGTTTACAATGCTCGTGGCATGAATGAAAAATATAACACTTTTGCTAATAAAGTGCTTACCTTATTCAAACACTATTTTCCCCAAAAGCGTACCAAGATTAGAGCAAATTCTACAAAGAAGCCATGGATTACTCAAGGAATAGGGGTATCTTGTAAAACAAAAAGAAAACTGTATCTGTCAATCCAAAACAGTTCCAATGTTGATGCTATCGCACATTACAAGAAATACTGCAAAATATTGAAGACTGTAATACAGACATCAAAGCAAATATATTAAAAGGAAAAGATAGTCATATCAGATAACAAAATAAAGACAAAGAGGGACAAATAGCATTAAGAGTAAATGATACATTGGTGACAGATGTGTATAGTGTTGCAGAACTTTTTAACAAACATTTTATAATTGTTACTGAAAAGATGGGGTTGTCAGGTTCTGCAGATGCTGCTATGGAATACCTCAGACCAGACATTTCAAGTAACTTCCATAATATGAATCTGACCCTCACTACCCCAGCAGAAATAATGTCCATCATAAAATCTTTAAAATCAAAAACATCTAGTGGGTATGATGAAATATCAACAAAGCTAATTAAAGAATGTAATTCTGAGTTAAGTAACATATTAAGCTATCTGTGTAACCACTCGTTTATCAGTGGAATATTTCCTGAATGGTTAAAATATGCTGAAGTTAAGCCACTGTTTAAGAAGGGAGATAAAGAAATAGCATCAAATTTCCATCCAATTTCAATTTTGCCAGCATTCTCAAAAATTTTAGAGAAAGTAATGTACAATCGACTTTATAACCATCTTATCTCAAATAACATACTTTCAATGTCACAGTTCAGATTTCTAAAGGGTTCTGATGTTGAGAAGGCTATCTACACTTACAGTGAAAATGTGCGTAATTCATTAGATAAAAAATTGAAGGCAACTGGTATATTTTGTGATCTGTCAAAGGCATTTGACTGTGTAAACCACAATATCCTTGTAAGTAAATTAGAATATTATAGTTTAACAGGAAATGCTGCAAAATGGTTCAAATCTTATATCTCTGGCAGGAAACAAAGGGTGTTATTAGGAAAGAGACATGTATCAAGCTATCAGGCTTCATCCATCTGGGAACTAATTACATGTGGGGTCCCAGAAGGTTCCATTTTAGGGCCCTTACTTTTTCTTGTGTATACCAATTACCTTTCATCAGTAACATTTCCAGATGCCAAGTTCGTTTTGTTTGCCGTGATACAAACATTGCAATAAATCAGCTAATAAAATATTTGTGGACATTAATCACTGGTTCCTAACCAATTCTTTGTCACTAAACTTTGAAAAAACCCACTACATGCAATTCAGAACTTGTAAGGGGTGTCCCTCGAGTATATGCCTAACATATGATGACAAGCAGATAGAAGAAGTGGACTGCATTAAATTCTTGGGATTACAGTTTAATAATAAATTCACCTGGGAAAAGCACACCACAGAACTGCTGAAGCATCTTAATAAGTCTCTGTTTGCAATGCGAATTGTGTCAGACATAGGGGATATAAAAATGAAAAAGCTGGCATACTATGCTTACTTTCATTCCATAATGTCATATGGGATTATTTTTTGGGGTAATTCATCAAGCCAAGCTAAAGTTTTCCGGGCACAAAAACGTGTAGTAAGAGTTATATGTGGTAAGAACTCAAGAACATCCTGCAGAAGCCTGTTTAGAGAACTAGGGATACTAACTACTGCTTCCCAATATATATTCTTTAATGAAATTTGTCATTAAAAATATATCACTTTTTCAAACCAACAGCTCAATTCATGGAATCAATACTAGAAATAAGAATAATCTTAACAAGGATTTAAAGTCACTTAGTCTTGTACAAAAAGATGTGCATTATTCAGGAACACACATTTTCAATAACTTGCCAGCAGCCATAAAAAGCTTAACAACCAATGAAATTCAGCTTAAGAGAAGCCTAAAGAATTTATTGGTGGCCAATTCCTTCTACTCCAATCAGAATTTCTCAGTATAACCTACTGATTTGTGTGTGTATGTACACTACTGGCCATTAAAATTGCTGCACCACGAAGATGACATGCTACAGACATGAAATTTGACCGACAGGGAGAAGATGCTGTGATATGCAAATGATTAGCTTTTCAGAGCATTCACACAAGGTTGGCGTCAGTGGCGAGACCTACAACGTGCTGACATGAGGAAAGTTTCCAACCAATTTCTCATACACAAACAGCAGTTGATCGGCATGGCCTGGTGAAACGTTGTTGTGATGCTTCGTGTAAGGAGGAGAAATGCGTACCATCACGTTTCTGACTTTGATAAAAGTCGGATTGTAGCCTATCGCGATTGCGGTTTATCGTATCGCGACATTGCTGCTCACGTTGGTCGAGATCCAATGACTGTTAGCACAATATGGAATCGTAGGGTTTAGGAGGGTAATACAGAACACCGTACTGGATCCCAATGGCCTCGTATCACTAGCAGTCGAGATGCCAGGCATCTTATTCGCATGGTTGTAACGGATCATGCAGCCACGTCTTGATCCCTGAGTCAACAGATGGGGACATTTGCAAGACAACAACCATCTGCACGAACAGTTCAGTGACATTTGCAGCAGCAGGGACTATCAGCTTGGAGACCATGGCTGCGGTTACCCTTGACGCTGCATCACAGACAGGAGCGCCTGTGATGGTGTACTCAACGATGAACCTGGGTGCACGAATGGCAAAACGTCATTTTTTTGGATGAATCCAGTTTCTGTTTACAGCATCATGATGGTCGCATCCGTGTTTGGCAACATCATGGTGAAAGCACATTGGAAGCGTGTATTCGTCATCGCCATACTGGCGTATCGCCCGGCGTGATGGTATGGGGTGACACTGGTTACACGTCTCGGTCACCTCTTGTTTGCATTGACGGCACTTTGAACAGTGGACATTACATTTCAGATGTGTTACGACCCGTGGCTCTACCCTTCATTCGATCCCTGTGAAACCCTACATTTCAGCAGGATAATGCATGACCACATGTTGCAGGTCCTGTATGGGCCTTTCTGGATACAGAAAATGTTCGATGCTGCCCTGGCCAGCACATTCTCCAGATCTCTCACCAATTGAAAACGTCTAGTCAATGGTGGCCGAGCAACTGGCTTGTCACAATACGCCAGTCACTACTCTTGATGAACTGTGGTATCGTGTTGAAGCTGCATGGGCAGCTGTACCTGTACACTCCATCGAAGCTCTGTTTGACTCAATGCCCAGGTGTATCAACGCTGTTATTACGGCCAGAGGTGGTTGTTCTGGGTACTGATTTCTCAGGATCTATACACCCAAATTGCATGAAAATGTAATCACATGTCAGTTCTAGAATAATATATTTGTCCAGTGAATACCTGTTTATCATCTGCATTTCTTATTGGTGTAGCAATTTTAATGGCCAGTAGTGTATATAAGTACAATATAACTTCTTCACAATTTCAGTCCAGTAGTGTGTTCATTGTAAATAAGTGTGTGTGTGTGTGTGTGTGTGTGTGTGTAAGTAAGTACAATCTAACTTCTGCATCATTTAAGTGCAGTAATGTGTGGATTGTAAATAAGTATCATAGTAGTTGTATTACATGTTTATTACCTTATAAATAAGTATAAAAAAACTTTGTTATTTTAAATTCAGTGCATTAGTATTTGTAAAATGATTCTTTCATATAGTGTTCATTAAAAAATTACGATCATTCCACTTGGAACCTGTGGAATGGTACATTAGTTTATTTGTTTGAGTTGTAAATATTTGTCCTGTGTTGTTGTTTTTCTGACATGTTCTACATCCTGGAGGACCTCCTCACTACAGATCAATTGGAATAAAAGTAAATCTAATCTAATCTAAATTCCACTATTAAATGCAGAGGAGAGCAGATAGGTGGAAAGAGTACATTGAAGGCTTGTATGATGTCTGAGAGTGATTGATGAAGAAACGAGTTGATAGGGAAGAGGGAGGGGATCCAGTATTAGAATCAGATTTCAAAAGAGTGTTGAAAGACTTAAGATCAAATAAGACAGAAGGGATAGATAACATTCCATCACAATTTTGAAAATCATTGGAGGAAGTGGCATCAAAACAACTATTCACTCACATTGGTGTGTAGAATGTATGAGTCTGTCGATATACCATCCGACTCCCATAAAAATATCATCCACACAGTTTGTAAGATTGCAAGAGCTGACAAGTCCGAGAACTATCACGTGATCAGCTTGACAGCTCATTCATTTAATTTGCTCACAAGAATAATTTACAGAAGAATGAAAAAGAAAATTAAGGATCTCTTAGATAACAGACAATCAGTTTGGCTTTAGAAAAGGTAAAGGCACCAGAGAGGCAGTTCTGATGTTACAGCTGAAAATGTAGGTATGGCTAAAGAAAAATCAAGACATGTTCATAATATTTGCCAACCTGAAAAAGCATTCGACATTGTCAAATGGCGTAAAATGTTCAGAGTTCTGTGGAGAATAGAGGTAAGCTGTAGGGAGAGACAAGTAATGTACAACATGTACAAGAGTCAACAGGGAATAATAAGAGTGGAAGATCAAGAACGAAGTGCTCAGAATGAAAAGGATGTGAGACACGGATGTAGTCTTTCGCATCTACTACTGTTTGGTCTATACATAGAAGAAGCAATGATAGAAATAAAAGAAAGGTCCAAGAGTGGAATCAAAATTCAAGGTGAAAGGTTATAAATGATAAGATTTGCTGTCAACATTGCTACCCTCATTGAAAGTGAAGAAGAATTACAAGATCTGCTGAATGTAATGAGTACAGAATATGGCTTGAGAGTGAATTGAAGAAACACAAAAATAATGACAAGTAACTAATGACAGATGGAACAAGGAGGATGTCAAAAGCAGTCAAGCACTGGCCAAGAGTAGTTTACTATTATCAAACATAGGCCTTAATTTGAGGAAGAAAATTCTGAGAATGAACTTTTGTAGCACAGGTGGTGAAACTTGGACTGTGGGAAAACTGGAACATAAAATAAGGAATGAGGAGTTTCTATGCAGAATCAGAGAGGAAATGAATATATGGAAAACACTGACAAGAAGAACGGGCAGAACGGTAAGACATTTGTTAAGGCAACAGGGAATAACTTGCATGCTACTAGAGGGGGCTGTAGAGGGTAAAAACTGTAGAGGAAGACAGAGATTGGATACATCAAGAAAACAATTGAGGATGTAGGTTGCAGGTGCTACTCTGAGACGATGAGGTTGGCACAGGAGAGGAATTCATACTTTTCTTCAGGAGTCATAATGTGTGACACTGTGGACAGACACATATTAGGTATACATATAAGGTACACATAAAGATATACACATCTTAGCTTTTGGAATTAATAGTTCCTACCTTGTGGAGGAGATGCCCTGGTCCTCTCTACAGCTGTGTGCCCCTTGGGCTGTGGTCTAAGTGACCTGCTCTTTCTTAACATTCCTCAACCCACCTCTTGCTCCTCCTCAAGGAAGGAACTTTAAGTTCTGAAAGCTAGGAAGTGTATCGCTTTTATGTGTGTCTGTTGACAGTACTACACATTTCACCTCATGGTAGTAAGTACTGGCCAGCAATTTTGTCTTTAATTAAATAATTTTCTTGACTTTTATATATTGATGGCATAAATAGAAAAGGGTTTATTTATTTTATATTACATTGATCTCTGGTTTACAGATAGTGGACAGTAGCTGGTTGTCTTCTTGAAGTAGTCTGTGGAACCTTACAAAATCTGTTTATTTCAACCACAATGACATAAAAAAATTAAATTTCCTAAAAGTTTTCCCCACACTACAAAACTTTGTTGTGTTCTTCAACATGGACATGGAAGCCCATTAAAAAATTACTAAGATGCTGAGACATTGCCCCCCCCCCTCTCTCTCTCTCTCTCTCTCTCTCTCTCTCTCTCTCTCTCTCTGTATGTGGGTGGGTGGGTGGGCGTGCACATGTGCGTGTCCCTGCATGGAGGGGATGGGGTACACGGAAGAACACTGTGTTTATATACTTATCAATTACTTGACAGTTCCTCTGTGTGTTGAGTGGTTGCTCATGCCCCCCTTCATTTCTCTCCCCCACAGCATTGTTTGTATGCCATATAAGATTTTTCCTCAAACACCCTGCCCCACAACCCTCAGTTGAAAGATAGCTATTTTCATTTGTTTCCCAATAAGGAATTCCCGTATAATATGTGTACATTTAAATTTATGTTTTATGTTGAAGTTGCTCACCAGCCCAAAGAAGTGACAAGAGAGCTCATAGAAGGTTCTTTGAGGCTCTTGAAAACACCACAGTTAGCCACAGCATTAGAAGAGGGCCGGCTGGAGCGAATCCTCAGCCCACGAAATGTGGCAGTAATGGACCAGTCAAGAGATCCAGCCAGATCATGGGACCACCTTGCATTACTCTTGAACACATTACTGCGAGAACAGCTTATGACGCCAGAGCAACTTGAGGATCAATGTGTTGCCCTTTTGAGGAATTCATGGCCACAGGTAGGACATTCTGCATTGGTGTGAAATCCAAACACTGCTTGCAGTTTTCCATCCTTTTCACATGGAAATTCCTTCCCTTACAGTCTTTGAATTATTGGCAAATCTGAGAGCTGTGTGGAAATGAACCTTAGTTGAGCTAAAAGGCCTGTTAGGAAAGTGTCCACCTTTGCCAAAAAAAGAAACAATGGGCTTACCAGGAGTATTGGACACCAAATCACTGTCATAGTAGTTCCATTGGTACTCCACACACTTCTCCCAGTGGTGCTGTTGTTGCTGCCATAATGTTCTCTCTTGTCTGAAATAACATTCCTTTCAGTGGCCTCTTGAGTTTGGGCAACAGCCAGAAGTTGCAGGGAGACGTATCAAGGAGCCAGTTAGAAGCACAGGAATCTTGTCCCCTGACCCCCACCCCCACCCTTCTGAAAAAGTCTGAATAAAGTGCAAGAAATGTGCTGGAGCATTGTCATGACACAGGCACCAGTTTACTGTTAACCACAAATCTGATCTCTTGGTGCCACACGTCACATAGGCCATGGTGATTGTTTGACCCTGCGGTGGACACGCACCGTGTACCACAACACGGGAGTTAAAGAAAGTAGTCAGCATCACTTTGACATTGTTGTGGACTTGGTGGGCCTTCTTTGGTCTTGGTGACAAGGAATACTCCCACTGTGACAACTGAGGTTTGGTTTCCAGGTTGTATCTGTACACCCAGGAACTGTCACCAGTGATTACAGTGTTCACAAAGTTGGCATCACTGTTTGTGAGTCCATTATGTCTTGTGAGACTTCAACTCGAAGTAGTATTTACTCCACTGTCAGCAGCTTCATCATGAATTTCGCCAACACTGTCTTCATGGCCAAATCTTCAACCAGAATAGAATGTAATGACAAAGTGCTGATGCCCACCTCATCCTCAATTTCTCTGGTAGAGTCATGATGGTCCCGCATCACCATAGCATTCACTTTGGCAATGAACTGGTCATTTGGGCATGTTGATGACTGACCAGAGCATGGCTTGCTCTCGATCAACGTCCAGCCAGCCTTAAACCAGTTGTACCACTCCTTAATCTGTATGATGCCCCCCCCCCCCCCCCCCCCTACAGCATCATCACTGAAACCATCTTCCACCAGGTTGTTGCCCAGTTCACAGCAAAATTGATGCAGTAGCACTTCTCCAACCATTCCGTCATTCCCGTGCAACGAAAAACCATCGCAAACACTACACACTACCTCACTCAATTGCTGTTTGCCAGCAACTGATGCTATCGACAGGTGGGAAAAAATTCACGCATGCACACAAAGTTTCAAGGTCGGCTCATGCAAATGCACTAGACTAAAATCCATCAGGTGGAGGGGGGAGGGAAAAAAAAGAAAAAAGAGAAAAAAAAACGAGGTCAGATACATTTCTAACAGATCTCATATAAATAAAATACAGGGACAGTTAAAACAAGTTTATTAAGAAAATCTAAAACTGTGCCTTAGAATTACTATTCTACATAAGCACAACTCAGATGTAAGCATTAATCGTATCTCTTAACGAGTTGACCAGTTCCCTCTGCGTAAAAATCTTCTGCCTAAGAATGCAGCAAGTCTGCGAATAAATCTTCAAGTTCTTTGTTAGAGCCATATAATTTGGAGCCAAATCTGAACTGCAGAACAGACATACAGAAATGTTCTGTTTGAACTGAAACACAGATTTTTGTGTTTATGGGACAGAATGTGGCCAATCATTGCCCTATAAAATCAAGACATCAGTACACTTGTTTTGAATGACTCTTTTCAGTTTTCGTAATGTCTCGCCATATTTGCCACTAAAACTGTATTACATAATTGGTTTCACATATCACAAGATTTTCAGTTATAATGGTCATTTTGGATTATCACTGTAGGTGAATGAGAATTCAAGACAGGTCTAGACATTGATTCATCTTCTCTCCATGTAGATGCCATCACCAATCTGTTATCTCCAATTCCACCTTAACCATCCCAGAAGTATGCTTTTCAGTTGGACCCACTGTTCCCAGCAGTCTCCCCAAGCTGTGTAAAATACATTTTAGTGACTTTTGAACTATCATAACATTGTGGTTAGATCCTATACCCCACTTAACCCATTACCGTCTACAATGTGTGTATCATTGAGAGGCTCCTATTTGAGTGATAAATGCTTACCACTACCTACTCCAACCAAGGCATTGGTTAACCTGATTTCATCAGAAGGAGAGCTACCTTTGTGATAATCTATGCTGTATTCCAGCTGATAAGCAACCACTTATTGACTTTCTATTTCAGTGGGATGACCAACAAGTTGTCCTGAAGGATGACAGGACACATTGTCTGTATGAGAGCAAGGAAAAAATAGATCCATAAAATTTCGGGCGTGCAGCCGCAATAAAGCGGCTGGGGTGGATGAAATTAAGTCGGAACTCATCAAATACAGTGGAAAGTCAGGTCTTAAATGGCTACACAGGATAATTGAAATGGCCTGGGAGTCGGGACAGGTTCCATCAGACTGGATGAAAGCAGTAATCACACCAATCTTTAAACATGGAAACGGAAAAGATTGTAACAAAGATAGAGGTATCTCTTTAATTAGTGTTGTGGGTAAAATCTTCTCAGGTATTGTTGAAAGGAAAGTGCGAGTATTAGTTGAGGACAAATTGGATGAAAATCAGTGTGGGTTTAGGCCTCTTAGAGGTTGCCAGGACCAGATCTTTAGCTTTACGGCAAATAATGGAGAAGTGTTACGAGTGGAACAGGGAATTGTATGCTTTATAGATCTAGAAAAGGCATATGACCGGGTTCCTAGGAGGAAGTTATTGTCTGTTCTACGAGATTATGGAATAGGAGGCAAACTTTTGCAAGCAATTAAAGGTCTTTACATAGATAGTCAGGCAGCAGTTAGAGTTGACGGTAAATTGAGTTCATGGTTCAGAGTAGTTTCTGGGGTAAACCAAGACTGCAACCTGTCCCCACTGTTGTTCATATTATTTATGGATCATATGTTGAAAACAATAGACTGGCTGGGTGAGATTAAGATATGTGAACACAAAATAAGCAGTCTCGCATATGCGAATGACTTAGTTGTGATGGCAGATTCGATTGAAAGTTTGCAAAGTAATATTTCAGAGCTAGATCAGAAATGTAAGGACTATGGTATGAAGATTAGCATCTCCAAAACGAAAGTAATGTCAGTGGGAAAGAGAGATAAACGGATTGAGTGCCAAATAGGAGGAACAAAGTTAGAACAGGTGGACGGTTTCAAGTACTTAGGATGCATATTCTCACAGGATGGCAACATAGTGAAAGAATTGGAAGCGAGGTGTAGCAAAGTGAGCACTCAGCTACGATCTACTCTCTTCTGCAAGAAGGAAGTCAGTACCACGACTAAGTTATCTGTGCACCGTTCAGTCTTTCGACAGTCAGCGTGAACAGGCTTAGTGGTGGGGTCATGTTACACATATGGGAGAAGCAAGGTTACCCAAGAGACTCATGGGTTCAGCAGTAGAGGGTAGGAGGAGTTGGGGTAGACCAAGGAGAAGGTACCTGGATTTGGTTAAGAATGATTTTGAAGTAATAGGCTTAATGTCAGAAGAGGCACCAATGTTAGCACTGAATAGGGGATCATGGAGGAATTTTTTAAGGGGGACTATGCTCCAGACTGAATGCTGAAAGGCATAATCAGTCTTAAATGATGATGATCATGATGAGCCGCATAAATTTGACATTTGTCAAACTTATGCGCCTGCATGCCCGAAATTTTATTGATCAGTATTTGTGCCGCGAAAATATGAAGAAGGAGAAAATTTCTTAGCCAGTGAACAGTTATGTTTTTAAGTGAAAAGCGCTTAATTTTTCTTCATAACTTGCTCTAAGTTTGATTAATTTTGTTTCATGTGGTTCGGGACGGCAAATACCACCCCTAAATTATAATTCTAGAAGGTCTGCAGAATATCCATCTACAGCTGCCATAACATCAGCACTAGACTTAAGCCATATCCAGCTACAGCTTTCCTTAGGTTCAGGTAAAGTTGGAAGTATGACAGAGCTCAGCTGATAAATATGTAAATCTTCCACCATTTTGTTCTTCAAATATCTCTATATTTCCAATGTGAAGTTACCCTTGTGATCAGTTTCATTATCCTGAAGTAAGGTTATGTTTTCCTTTTGTTCCTTTTCTTTTGCAGTCCAGACATTTATTTGTATTTATATTCATCTAGTTACTTCAGAAGACTGGCTTATATTCATCAATCATTGTTTTACAATTTGCTAGTCAGTAAAAAATAATTGCTTTTACAGCTCAGAAAATGCCAACCATAATATTTGTTGCAAATGAAACTGACTTTACTTTTGTGGAGGCGTCTCTGCCCACAGCCTTTATTGCTGTTTCATGTGTGAAAATGTGAACCCTCATCTTGAAATACAGTTACAAAATCAGCTGTGTCCTTTCTTTAAATGATCTACAAGTTGCTGAGAGAGTTGTTCCTCACAATACATGTTGATCGGCATTGAAATGGGACACCTGACTGATAAATTGTTTTTAAATATTTAATACTTCATGTTATGTATTGTGCTCCTCTTGCTGACATTACTGGGGCATCAGTTCTTTTATACACCTTCAATCCCTGTTCACTCTGTACCATGTTGTGCTCTTTTTTATATATATTTTTTAATCTGTTTTTATAGTTCTGAGATGGCCTTCATGTGGTCAGTTTACAAGATAAATATGGCTACATTCAAATTCAATTGTCCATTTCATAAAGTAGAAATAAAACTGTAGACTCCATTTAAGCATTAACAACCCCTTTAGAAATTTTCATGGCTACACGTTATCCAAGGCAAACAGTTTTTCAGTGGTACAGTATGGCAGTGTATTCATTTGAATTAAATATACACACCTGACTCGTTTAAAAGCTGCAGAAAGAAAACTATTCAGCAGATGAGTTTGAACCTTTACCTATGTTATTGTATAACATGTATGAATATAATAAAAGCAAAATTTCATTTGTATCAATACCATCCCTTTGCCATGTGGAGAACATTTCACCTTCCTTTTGTATGGCATCATAGGGACAGGCATGTGTGAAATGACGTGCTGTCTGTCATTCAACTAACAACCATTGTTCAGCTTTCTGTGTTTTACCTGACAGCAAACAAGCTGTCTGTAAAGGTGAATGAATGTACATAGTGCTTGCAATTTACTTGTAACACACAGTGTCCTTTTGTGAGATGTGATCTGCTGTGCACAAGCTTTATCTATATCTGTGCTTCACACATGAAGAATCAAGATTCTGCCTCCTAGCACCAAGATCCCAAAACCACACTGGTGCTAGCTTGCTTTACTTTTTGTTTTACCATTCTTTCCGTCTGCCTGTGTTTTGCCTCTACTTGTAGTTCCAGCTTATTTTTTCTTATTAGCTGTGTTCTATCCTTTTCAACTTTGTTGACTTCTGTGTCTTCTGTACTGATTGTTGATACCACTGTTTTTCTATTTTGCGGTCTTTCCTTTGCCCTTGGATTTTTAGATGCCTTTCCTCACATAATCCGTGTCTTCTTTCACTGGAGGAAGAAAACTCTGCATCTGAAAGCTTATTTTTGCGTTAAGAATTTGTATAAAGAATAATTAAGATTATATCATCGAGCTTCTAAGTGCAATACCAGTGCTGTCTTCACTAATAATTATGATTAAAGACAATGGAGTCTGATAGAAATTATTCAGGATCATTATTTCATGTCACTGTGTATGCTTGTCGTAACTGCCTGCACCATTCGCCATACTTTTACCCTATTTTGTATCTTTTTTATTCTGCACATTTTTTAACTTGCAACAAATTGCCTTCCATGACAAAAGATTGTTCTTGATTAAACTGAAACTAATAAGCGATACCCCACCTCCATCATCATTATGATTAGTTTTTTATTACTCTAAATGTCACTTAATATGTCTAGTTCCTCATGCAACATCTTTCTCTAGTTCTGGTCTGAGTCTGTTAAAAAAATGCGAGGCAGCTTAGAGTGCAGAACATTTCTTCACACATTTTTTCTGTCATATATTTTCTTACGAGAAAAGTTAAAAGATTATGTTTACAAATAGATGTATACTAGAACATCCTCTATGCAATGACCACCAGATGTTGAGTGCAACATAGGAATTGTATACTGCAGCTTACAGTGATTATTTTGAACACATATTGTAGTAAAACGTACACACACTTATATGTAAAAAAGTGTCTCGTTGCTGTATATCTTAAACTAATGTACTCCCCATCTACAGAACTCAGCAATCTGTAAAATCAATAAACTGACATTTATTATTTGTGGGAGGCCAGTGTATTTCCAAATTTATTTTGAAACTTGAATTTGCTACACATTCACAATAACATTTACAGACAAAAATATGTACTGGTGGAAGGTGCTACCGTATTTACTCAAATCTAAGCCGCACTTTTTTTCCGGTTTTTGTAATCCAAAAAACGGCCTGCGGCTTAGAATCGAGTGCAAAGTAAGCGGAAGTTCTGAGAGATGTTGGTAGGTGCCGCCACAACTAACTTCTGCCGTCGAATATATGTAGCGCTACACAGGCATGATTTGCAGACACAAAGATAAATACTGGCGCCAAAACCTCTGCGTCAGTAAATAAATTAAAAAAAGGTGGAAGACGAGCTTTTTTCTCTGCCCCGAGTTTCGACCACTGCATTTTCGTACATTATCCAAGGAAGTAAATACAAATTCCGTATTGTTCATCTTCGAATGTTGCAGCGTTTCAATGTACTATGAAAATCTGACTGGCAAGACTGTTTGGGATGTTTGTCAATATGGCCAACTCTACGTTCTGAATTTTTTCCTACCTGTGAGAAGCGGTGGTTGCTAACAGGAACTTTTACGAATTGTGAATCACATGCAGTATTCTCTCAACATAAGAATAATATGAAAATAAACATTTTGCCATGTATTCTTTTGTGTTTGCTGCTATCTCATTTAAATCCTGTCTGCCTAATAAACTACGAAACTAGAGTGAGACAACAGCAAATGCGGAAGAATATACATATCATGCCATGTTTATATTCGTATTCTTCTTATGCCTAATAGTGATACAGTCAGAAATGAAGCACAGTAATTGACTAGATTTTTAAATCTAAGATGACTCTAATTTCTGTGCAGAATATAATGTACTAAAGAGGCGCTTCAAAGATTTTCAAACGGAGAAAAATTTTCGCTAAACTCTTGTTCAGAACATCTTCTATCATACGCAGTCTATTATTTGGTTCTTGTTGATCTTTATCAAAGAAAGCAGCTGTGTAAGTAACAACAAATAGCAGTCTCTTACCATTGTTTCGCTAATGAGAGGATTCCTCTTTTTTTTTTTTTTTTTTTTTTTTTTTTGGTAAGTGGCGATAACGCGCACAAAAGCAAGCCATGCCGCGAGCGGCGACAGGTAGTAAACACTCATTATCAGAATGAGACAGACAATGCATGACACAGTACAGTAATGCATTTTTCAGCTTAGAGTGACGTAAACACCTATAAGAAAAAGAACGGCACTTATCAGGTCAAAGAAAAATAAGCAATTAATTCAAACCAGACGAAGCACGTGAAAAAGGAAGGGCACCCGTATAAATACGGACGGAGCGCCTGACGCATAGCAATGGCTACCTGATAAAGCTTAACTGCTAAGCTTACGACTCAAACCAAACTACTGTAGCTGTATAGTCATTCATTCGACCTAAATTGTGTCTCATATTACAATGGACCAACTTTGTTTCGGTTTGGAGGTGCAGCCTAAAACTTTTCTCTCGCCTTGAATTTCGACTCTCAAATTTCAGGTGCGGCTTAGATTCGGGAATTTTTTTTTTCCCTTGATTTCGAGTCTCATTTTTCAGATGCGGCTTAGATTCGAGTAAATACGGTATATTTATGCAGCTAAACTCATTTTTAATATAAATTTTCAGGTAACTTTGGACAGATTTTCTACGTGCATTAAACATGTCATTGAGACATATCGCAAGGAGAATAAGGATAAGTATGATGAATTTGTGATGCTTATGGAATTAGTTTCTGAATTATGTGATGACATGGGTCAGTTTGATGATTTTTAGATACAGCAGTTTGTTTGTATTTATGTATTTATTTATTTATCTGTATAGACTCTTGTTTATGAGTACAAAATTTACCCATTTATTTTTTATGAATATGACAAATATGGAAGGCATTTTATGTATTACAAATGGTTACAGGATTGTATTGCATTTATATAATAATTATATTTTTTGTATATATTTTAAATTGTGACTGACTGTAAGAAATTACACTTAGCACTTAAAACTCGTGTTTTGTACCATTTTTAGGGGGAAAAGTCTGTTCAAATTAAACATTTGTGATTATTAAAAAAAAGGTAAAGTTTTTGGCACACAATTCATGAACAAGATACTGTCCTGACTGCAGGTAGAGTGCAGCTTTTCATTTGCTGTAGAATTAGAAGGGCTAGGATGGCAAGTCCATCACCCTTACCATCTTTTACTCCTAGGTAAGAACCCCGGTACTAAATCTGATAGCAAACCGATTGGACCTCGAATTGCTGTGGAGGGACTGAAACAAGAAAATTTCACCACTCTTACGGGGACCCCAGATCCAGTCAAGTGCTCTACACATTATACTATTGTGGCCACTTTTATGACTAATAATGTCACAAATATAGTCCTCACATAGAAAATTGTGTACTAATTTAAGCACTAAGTTAAGAAACATCAAACTTTTCACGCAGTTAAAAAATGTTAATAATGGA
Source organism: Schistocerca cancellata (assembly GCF_023864275.1). Classification (NCBI taxonomy): domain Eukaryota; kingdom Metazoa; phylum Arthropoda; class Insecta; order Orthoptera; family Acrididae; genus Schistocerca; species Schistocerca cancellata. Next base: position 199,883,313 of record NC_064634.1, read on the forward strand.
GGCATAGAGGCAGAAATAGATAACAGCTTTTATGGAAAACACTTATCCTCTATCTTTTCATTCATGTTTGTGTGTGTGTGTGTGTAAGTTGCATTTTTCTATTGATCTTTGTAAAATATTGGTTATAAGCTTCCATGTGCAACTGATGAAAACGAATGATAGATCATCTAGTCCCCCCTTTTTGTCTCTACCCACTCTCTCTCCTCCTCCTGTCCACACTCTGTTGCTTTCTCACTTCCTTTTAATGTAAAAATCAGAAAGGAGAAGGAACAGAACATCTCATGCCTTTTGGAATAATAGTGATCAGTGGACCTGTTTAAAAATCCTGACTGATTTGTCATCATCTGTCTGCTGCAATTCCCCAGCTTAAATCTTTGTTAATTATACGACCTCTGTCTTCTTTTCCATTCCATTCTTCAATTCAGTTTTAATTTGTATTTTAGTATGCTTCTCCCCATCGGTAGAAAAAACTATGAAATTGTAAGAGTACTAAAAGGCAGACCAGTATGTCCCTTTGGGAGGCAAAATTAAGTACTGACAATATACACGTGAAAATGTAGAAGAAACAGTAACCCAACTTCTGCATTAAAGTTACAATTCTCCATACCATAATTTTTAAAAGTATGTTGACACCCATCGTCAGCAAAAAATGAATGGCTAGAAAATGAAACAAAAATGACTCAGAAGAGAAACATGCATGAAAGGAGTTAGTGGAAGTAGTAATTCTTGTAGATCTGTTCCCCACTGTTTTCCTCATTTTGACATGTACTGCTTTATCCTCTGAGATTTCATTATGTCAAATCAAAATCTTGCATTTTCTTGGCAGAAATGTTTTCTAAGATATAATATGAATGAATTTCAAAGATCTGAAAGCTTTGACCATCAACCCAGGCTGTGCGTTTCTTGATTCTTCAGATTGCTTTGTAGCCAACCTAACACAGTAACCCGTAATTTCTCTGCATTGTAGCCAACCTAACAGAATAACCCATAATTTCTCTTTAAGTGTCAGGGATAGAATGCTAAGATCATTACTTCAATGTGGACTAGACTACTTCAGCTGGATATAGATTACTTAGAATTGGAATATTGTGAATCATCTCATCTTGATAGAATGTTAAGTGGTCACAAAGAAGGAAAGCATACAAGCCTGGCAAGAAAGCCATCAGTATTTGCTGTAATGTAGTGAATTGACTGACTTCCGCAATTGAGGGCTCACACCAGCCTGACACTTGCTAATTCTCTCTCTCTCTCTCTCTCTCTCTCTCTCTCTCTCTCTCTCTCTCGCTCTCCCTCCCCCTCCACCTCCCTCTCTCCCACTGTGTGTGTGTGTAAGGGTGGAAGGGGAGGGGTCATGTGGTCTGTACAGACAGCAAACATGACTGCAACTACAGAACTAGAGATTTTTTTTCCCATATTGATCATCTGCCTTTCCCATTGAATAGTAGTGTCTTCGACGTTGACACAATGGGAACAAAATAAATTAACTTAGATTGTTATAGAATCATTTTTCCTGCTGACTGTTTTGTCATATATACTCAAACAGCTCACTGCTATGTTTGAGGAGCGTTCAGTAAATACTGCAACTTTGTTTTTCTGTACCAGTTTCGGTTGATAAAAGTGTGGAATTGGTTGTGGGACGTCATGGAATTTACCCACTTCAGACACCCTCCCCTCCACAGTTTCATGAAGTTCTGATAGTGATAGGTGGCAGCGCTATATGTAGTCTTTAAAATGGCATGTGTAATGGAGGTGCAGTCCAAGCAGAGAGCTTCATTGACTTTCTTTTGATGGAAAACCGATCATCACAGATATTCATAGGCACTTGCAGAAGAACACTAAAGAGTCATTGGGCGAGGCATCTATCATCATTGCAACCAGGTTGCGCAAAGCTGTACAATCACCCATGTGTCAGCTAGCTGCACACAGCTGTGACTCCTGCAATGTCGGAATGTGCGGACACACTCATGCGAGGTGGTTGATGGATCTCTCTCACACACACACACACCTGCTGCTCAACTGGATGTCTCTGTTGGTGGTGCTGACACAATAGTGCATCAATTGGGGTACTCAAAGATGTGTGCCTGCTGGGATTCTCGCTGCCTAGCAGAAGACCATAAAAAGCGACAAAGGACTGTTGTATGAAATTGCTTGTGCTTTACGAGATTGATCGTGACAATGTTTTGTCAAATATTGTAGCAAGTTGGGAAACATTTGTTTCTCACTTCTCCTCCAAAGAAAAACTCCAGAGCTGCACCCTCAGCTGGTAAAGTCATGACGAAGGTCTTTTGGGACTCTGAAGGGGTTATTCTGTTTGATGTTCTCCCTCATGGTGCAACAATCAGCTCTGAAGTGTATTGTGGTACCCTCAGGAAACTGAAGAAACGATTTCAGCATGTTCGTCATTGCAAAAACGCAAATGAACTCCTTGACGACAACACAAGGCCTCACACAAGTCGGCCCACCTGAGAACAACTTACAACACTTTCAAGCTGTGACTTGGTCACCAAGCAAACAATGATCCAGAAAGTGTAGAATAAATTTATTTCTGCCTGTAATTGCAAAATGTTAGGTACCAAAATCTGAAAATGGTCATTGCCAACTGAATTTGGTAGTCTGAGGACGATCATAGATGGAAATAAAGAAATTTATTTTACAAAACTTCACTGGACTGTTCTGTCTCATCTACCCTACAGCCCAGATCTCAAACCTTCAGATTTCCATCTGTTTCCCCCAGTGAAGATTGTCCTCTATAGGTAGCAGTACATGGATGATGGCAATGGTAGTGATGCAGCCAGACATTGGCACCGACACCGACCAGTTGGGGGGTACCATGTGGGCATACAGCCCGTCCTCCCCCCGTAAAGTGGTTTAAGGCCAGTGCATTGACTGGTCATTATGTTGGAAGTATTATATAGCCAAAAGAGTGGGAAATAATATGGTGTACTTGAATTCCGAATAAAACCAACCTACTTTCAGAAAAAAATTTGTCGCATTACTAAATGAATGGCTCTCGTAATTATCTTCTCGATGCCTACTGTACAGTAAGGTGTGAGTGTTTCCTGAAAACACTTGTCATTGCACACACATCATTTACACATGACAGAATTAGGAAACTGTGGATACATTGTTTGCAAATTAAATTGTGTTGCAAGCGGAAGACATTCATCATTGTGTGTTCTTCTTTGGAGAGTCAACATGTCAACTCATTGCTTGTATGGGGGTTAACAAATCGCTGTGATAAAAGTCTAGTGTGTTTTGTGCCATTTCCAGAGGAAAGGTTTATGACTTGCTGCTCTTCACTGAAACAGCTGCTAGATACATCAGGATGGGCCATGAGGGACCAGATTACAGGGCCGTTTCCTGTGACCTTGTGATAACTGGCCTGAAGCGATGATATTTCTTTCTAGTGAAAGAATCTGCTACCTAGTGTTCTGCCAAACTTGTGAAACAAGACTGAAACAACTGTCACAGTAATTACTCAATTAGTGGGAAGAACTGGACTCAACTTGGTGTGTATAATGAGACAAATAGAGTTTTAGATCAAATTCCTATATGGTAACAGGTATGAGAGTTTTTTAAGTAAATTTTATCAGTGCAGAAAAGTACATTGCTTTAAGCTCTGGTATTCTTTTTTAAACACTTAATATTTTTTGTATGTAAATTTAAAGTCCGTTTTTTTTCTTCGTCTTATCTTCAGTCGTAGCTCATGGGCTAAATATAGCTGAAAGGGATCTGAGAAAATCAATAACTCTTTCAAGAAAAACATATTTAATAGAAACTCATATCCATTGTATTGAAACATTTAACACATCTGCTCACCCATAATTTTAAATTAAAGAGAACATTATGCATGTTACACAAGATATCAGCCACTAAAGATTGCACCAAAGTCTGTGTCCTCTTGTAATATAATTTACAACTTCCTGGTTGGTTCTGGTGGTTCTAAAGTGCTCAGAATATTGTGTATGGGTGGAATGTCACAGTAGGAACCATTGTTAATTCTGATACTTAAGTTTCCAGGATAGGGTGAAAATACCACATTGATCTTCACAAAGAAACAACCTTGCAACATACATAAGTAATAAACGTAACAATGGTGCAATCGTATTTTAGAAGGCATTAGCAAAAACTTGTAAGCTCAGAAACATCATGGCACCACAACACATTGAAGCAAGCTGAAAGACTGCAAAACCAGCACTCCTGAAGTCACTAACCACAAACTCAAAACTTATTGTAATAAGAAAATACAGTCAAATATCTTCATTGTGTTGAGTCGTATATTTATCATATAAAAAAATATAATATGAAATGTAGGAAAACCTTTGCTTAAAATATTCATGATACCTTTAAACATTTTTAAAAGCAATTTATTGATTGAAATACTAGCATTGATAACATTACCTTCAAATGATTCAGTAACAATTAGGAACTTTCGGAAACAAAACTTTATACTTCAGATTATAGAACTGTGGAATCTTAAGCACAACATGTGGTGCCCCAATCAAGAAACAATATTTGTAATGAGAGTTCTGAACTGAAGAAATTTTTTAAGCGAAGGTTCTCATTACATTTTACCGTAGTTCCATTTTTTATACTAGATATAACACACAATAAAATGTATTCTTCATAAAGGAAACTCTGAAGCAGAATGATACACATCATCAAAGAAACAGATTACTGATTCATATATGTTACGTTGAAGCACAGATCCATTTATTCACACTTGTTTATAGAAAGCAAACAAACATCTTGAGATCTTTTATGTAAAATTATATACACCACACATACAAATACTGATTTCTTATGCTCTCTTTCTGCTTACATTCATAAATTGCAGTACAGTGCATATGCAAGCTTCCACAGTAGTAGGTACAGTATTTCGCATCTGAATCTATGAGCACCGTGATTTTGTTAATTACCTCTCCACTATAATAAGTGAATTAGGCCCCAATTTCCATTGCAGTGGAAATTAAGTTCCCAGTAGTCATCAATAAGATGTACATAAGCTGTCTTAAAATTACATTTAAAAGTTCATATAAATTAAATTTAACAGCTCACAAAATGTCATATTCTCGCCATTCTTAAGAAAATGCGACACACCCGAAAAACTAAAGCCCACGGCCACAAAAGGGCACTGATTCTGGGCAAAAGAATCTCAAGGGATGGACGCCTCCACCTTCCCGCTGTTTTTGAGCAATCACTTTAAGAAGCCTCTTCTCACGAAACATGTACCATGGCTGTCAGCTTAAAAAATATATATGATACAACAGTGCAGGGTTCTTCTATATTATAAAAACATACAATTAGGCTAGCATACAAAGTCAGATAAACAGCTCCTGTTGACAGTGAATGTAAGCACAAATTTAGTGTAAAAATAGTACAAATAGTTACACAGCAATTTACATTACTTACATGGATTAACAAATACGTGGAGTAATTATTAATTTTAAAAGGCTCCTATTAAGTATGTTTTCAAATTCAGACAATCACTGTTATGCTAATGTTTACACGACACAGATGAATTACTTTACAAGAACAACAAAACAAAATCCCATTTTATGAAGAGGCATCTTAAATATCCAGTTTATATACCACTGAAATGGATTCTGCTTGGCTGTCTGCTATTATCAAGTATATTAGCCAGACTAGTATAAATATGACCATTTAAGCAAAGAGTACTACACGATGAACATCTTAACACTTTACTTTAAACATAAAATTACTTAAAGATGGGGTTAGTAAAATGTCCAGGCAGAGAATTGTGGCAACATCAATTAAGATACATTAAACAACTATTTTATAAGAGAAGAATCACATACCATATAGGTGTAATATTAAAGTCTGTACTTGGTCACACCGCATTAGTATCAATACAAAAATATTGAATTACATTTAGAATTAGTTCACATCAAATGTTACCCTTGCTCTTTCATAACCCTTTTTTATTTTTTTACGTGGGACACAAAACACTTCTTATAGGTCTCAAATTATGTTTGAGAGACTGACAAAAAGATAGCACAGAGTAATAGTTGTAAAAACACTCTAAACTGAAGCCACTATGTGGAAATGGTGTATAATAACACTGAATTGTTTGAAAAAATGATGAACCATAATTTCCTACAGTGTAAATTCTTAATATTCTGTGGATTAGCATTTTATTTTTAATAGAAGAACTAATTTCAAGCAAAGTTCAATCTCTCTGTCCAAAAATTTGTCAAATACAGTCCAAGGGCATGCTTACATCACACTGCTCCACCATGACTCTTTTCTATACCAGGCACTTGCAAGAACAATTTTGTTTTTAAATTCTAATTGATTTCATATTTTAATTCATTATGTACCATTGTGAGATCTCAGTTTGCAAAAGACACAGTTTTATCTATGCACATAATGGAAATATACAAATGTGGTTAAATGTCCAATTGTTTTTATTAGTTTCAGTAATCTGCACATTGGGTACAGTGTATGCAATTTGCCCTATAAAACAAATGGCACTGTTATAAACAGTGGATTGCTTGTTAAAAATTACTGAATTATTTCCCTACTCTTCTACGTATGCTGCTGAATAATGCATGCCAATTCATATACTGCAAACACAATAAAGATGTAAGAGACGATTCTGGTTGCCTTGCTGTGAGACATCCTGTTGCTGTTGAGACTGATAAAGCCCAGAGGAGAGGAATGAGAATTTAATTAAATATTTTGGTTGTCAATGAATGCTTACAGATGTGATTATATGGTTAATCATTTTTATTTTGTTTTGAAATTAACCATACTTATCAGAAAAAAATAAATGGCATAAAGCTGTGGTGCAGTGCAGATCATGTTGTTACCTTAAAATTGAATAAAATATGTTGACTAAATAAAAAAAATATAAGTTTCACAGTATTATGCAGGAAAGCATCGACACTTCAGGTCATTAAAGCAGATAATTTCAGACTTGTGGAACAGTACTCAATATTATATGTGTAATTTTCTTTTTGTAGCTCAAACACATCAGTTTGAGCAACACCAATGTCAACTATTAGGCACAGAAAAAGAGGAGAATTTTTTGGATTGCTTGGTCCCAGAACCTGCCATTGTGTAGAGAAGGCAGTAAAACAAGAACAGACTATTGAATAGCATTGTTGTAAGTCAGTGTTTAATTGTCGTCACTGAAAACATTGATGATTTATTTTCTAAACTATACAATATGCCTACATAATTATGTATTAAAACATCCAGAAATATATTCATTTGTAGGACATAGCCTTTTATGCAGTGATAAACTTGGCATGAAATTAGCTCAAAACCAGGCATGTATGTGAACCAATATAAAAATGTTGTTTCCTATCCCATTGCTTTGGGATACCATTAGTGTAGTAGCTTCAGAAAAGTGTTTTATTTATTCCTTATTACATTAATATACTCAAATGGCTTTTTAACAACAAAAAATGAGTAAAGTCAATACAATACTGTTTCTTCGCAGATGATTTTTTTCCAAGGAAAGGTTACAAAATATGATAATTAGTTCATTTCCAACCATCCGTACACAGAGAAATGATCCTGCTGCTTATCATTCACACTTTGACACATCTCTAATTCTTTTTATGGCAGTTTTGCATAACTGCCAATATTATTACCCATTTTGAAATATATAAAACAATTAACTTCAAGATATATCTTCAACTTTTCATCTTGTTTCAAGAATATTACTGGTCCTGTAATTTACTTTATCACAAGTGGTATTTTAAACATAAACTTTCAACCTACAGTCCACATCACAAGAAGGTAATGTATTTATGAGGAATAGTCATTTCCAAGTTTCTCATTTCCACCATCACCCATCTATTGCATTTAATTTGCATTCCCAAGGAAGAAACAATTCTTCTAGTTTCCAAAGCACCCATTATCTCGAGAATGTGGACTCAACTAGCATCTGCTTTCTTTCATGAATAATTCCCATACTTTGCAGACAATAGCAGTGTTGTAAGCAATACAGCACAATAAGAAGTTTCTTGGTGAACAAAACCATTAGGTCCTCTTTAACAGACAGTGCATCAATTTAGTGACACCATCTAAATACTGTCTCAGTGACAGAACCACACGAAATCTGAACCATGTAACAATTAAGTTCTTGTATTCCATTAGTGTTGTATTATATATATATGTACATATGATATACATAATTATCTAAATTAAATGTCCATTACCTAGAAATGGCATTTAGATAAAATCATTCATTAAACCATATAACATTATATCATTATTTACATTTTTCACTTGACAAAAAATTATAATTCTTTTAAGCACAGTTTTCTCAGCTGCCAGGATATCCATCTGTGATACGTACACCAATGTACTTGATAATTTATATAACTAAAATTTTTCTGCCACTCTGATGTGCTCACTCCGTACCAGGCAAGCAATGTCACAAGTAGAAAAAGTAGCCAATGATTATTTCAACGAACAAATTAGGCTATACTTTAGTGCCGGGAACCATTCTCATACTCAGAAATACATTTCACTGTGGAACCACCCATCCACAGAGCTGCGGGTGGGCAACAGGACTCGGCTGTCTTCAGGTGTGGTAGCACAGTCGGTGGCAGCAGTGTCACTGTGCAGGTTCAGATGGCGCGTTTGCCGTCATCATCTCAGGTTCGAAACAAGCAACACAAGACCGGCGAGAATCAGGACGGAGAACAGTACAGCTGAGGTGGTCTGTGCACCTCCTGTTGGTGCACTTGTGCAGTGACCTGTAAATTATTAATTCGTTCATTCAGTCATTCATTCATTATGTTGTGTACCTCCCATCATGAAGGAGAATCTTCATGATGATAACATCTTAAGTCATGTGTTCAATAGAAGTAACTTTTTAAAACTGTAATAAAAGAGTAATTTCCATTTGTGTTTACTCAGCCTAAATTTAGTGCAGTAAAATTAGAATGCAAGCTTCTGTTCTGATGGAGACGGAGGCTACTTCTTTCCAGCTCCAGTAGCTAGTTTAAAATCTACATAACCACAGTGACATTTATCATGGAACTACAGCCATCATCTGCATGTGTAACAAAGTAGAGACCCATATGCAATATGATTTGGTATGCGTTATGCAACTAACAGGAATCTTCAGTGCTTGAAACCTAGATAATTATAGGAGCAGCAAGTTATGTTGGCAAATGAATCTAAGTAATTCAATATATTTTAAAAGACATCAGCAATATGTGCCATTATCTACTTTAGTATATATTTTACTTCTCACTTTTAATGAATAAATACTTTATTTACATATTTTCATTTTGGATCAAAGCACTTTCTCCACCACATTCCCAACGAGCAGATTCCATCCCCAAAGTATGAATCCAGGTGGTCAGCGAAATACATATAGTGCCATATTATCTCAATTGGAATGAAAATGTTTTTCACCACAAATTTCATTACATGTGGCAATAATTGACAAAGTGTTACACTCCAGTCTACTCAGTTTTCCCATTATCAAAACACATAGTGACATGATGCAGTGTCCTTTTTATGCAGTACGGGGCTCCTCTCATGTATCCTTTCCACACATCTAGTCCAAGAGTCTTGCAAAGTATTCACTAGTTATTGTTAAACTGTTTTGCATTCAAGGAAACATTGGCCATCCTTTTTGGAAAATGAAATTGATTCCAGTTTTTTCACATGATGTTTTCCTTTCTTGCATACAGTAGTGGATCTCAGACAGACTGATTCTTTTAAGAAGTAGTCTGAACATTTATGAGAAGTTATTCAGGGTGTATACGACCCGGGACAACCGGGAAATCCGGGAAAAACCCGGGAATTTTTTCATCCGGGAGAAAACCGGGAAAAACCCGGGAATTTTTCGGAATTCCGGGAATTTTTCATTGTTTTAGCTTTCAGTTAAATTATTTTAATTTTGGCTTGCGAATTGATTCTCTAGCAAAGACTGTTACTGTATCCTGCTGCTGGAGAATGATACTGCAGCAATAAAATATAAACGAAAGGGGAAAAAAATAAAACTTTAGTGACAAATGAAATGTGCAATTTACAACAACAAAAAACCGTGCACGCACAAGCGTTTGCAAATAACAAAAATTGTCAAAGGCCATAGGGCGCAGCCTGTAATTCTTCATAACAATAAACTGCATGCTATGAGCATGACGTCACAACTGTTCACATTAGGTTCGTTTGACCAATTGCCAGCGGTCTGTTGCGCATGCGCATTTGACTCGCGTACCAGCAGTACCTTCTCCCGCTACTTGAAGTTTGGCTGTTACCTGTATCGGTAGCAGCAGCAAGCAGCCAGATGCAAACGAGAAAATTTTTTCTCGCGCGCCCTAGTTGCCAGATTCACGCTTGCACAGAGTTGTTGTGGGGAGGGGGTTAACCTCCACGTGACACGTGTTTACGTTAAGTGATTTCGCTGCTTCTCTTCGTGTACAGCTCCCAAGTCAAATGAAAACAAAACGGATTTCTGTGGCCGGGAGCTATCAAGTGAATTAAAATACATTCACATAATTACGGAGGGCAGAAATATATTATTAATTTCAGTTTTCTGATTTGATTTTATTTCCAAGTTAGTAGCAGTCAAGCATTAATCGCCTTGCAGAACAGTGAAGTTATTTTTGCAAGTTTGCTAAAGAAATTTAGCTTTATTAATCTTTCCGCTGAGGCAATCATTTCATTTGAAACAAAGTGTTTCATTCTACACTATTGGCTAGTTCCAACTTTTCGCTGAATTTCAAGTGTACGTTATCATCTTCTGCCATATATGGCATTATGCCATAAGAAAGAACCAAAAACGAGATCGTAGACTACTGGTACTCCAAGAAAATTTACATCCCAAAAACCACACTGAAAAGCTTAATATCAGATGGGACCTACTTCATTGTGAATCTGGAAAAAGCCAATTCGCACTTCAAGCCTAATTATGCATTTTAGTATGGTTTACGAAATTCCGATGCTCTTTGGAGTACCCTCTGATGCCCTGTTTCTTTTATGGTGTAATGTAAGCTCTTTTAGTGCTTTATACAAACGAACATACGGGCTTCCTACACCACTGCAGTTGCACACGCACAATAATGCCTGTTTTCTGGTGCTCTCTGGAAACGTAAATCAAACCTATTTCTAACAGTCTTCGGATAGTATTGCGAACGGTGGTTAGAAAAGTGTTACTTTCAAAGTCAATTTCTTTTTACGCAAGATGAATTATGTTACATGTGAGAAAGTGGGATGGATATCTAAATCACAGAGCATTCGAAACTGAACAGTTTGAGGACCAGCCACTTACAAGAATTTCGAGCCGAGACATTTATGTCATAATTTTAAATTTACTGGCACATTTGTGTGATGTATCTTAAAATATAACACACGCAAAAAAGATCAATATTACATGTGAAAGCTTAGCTTCTGTTGTAGCGTGTTAATCTTAGAGACTACCGGTAATATTATATGTGAAAGCTTAGCTTCTCTTGTAGATAAACGGTACTGTGTACATCAATTTAAACCGTTAACTTTTCCTATTGCGTGTTTGCGCTATGTAACCAGTGATCTTGCTATTGGCTGACTGTAACACGTGTCCTATGCTCTGAATAGCTGCTGCCATCGGCTAACGAGATCTCGTGGCTTGAGATATGACTCGCTTACAAAAGGACATCGCAACCTCGGTTTCAACGCTCCGCAAACTAACGCGCTGTGTTTGGTGCAATTCGAATTTATACTTTCGTAATACGAAAATATAGAACGTATATGTTGCTGCAAATCAAAGGTCTTTCCAACACTTCTCTCCTTTTTTTAAAATTAAAAGTCTCTCCAAAACTTCTCTGCCCGTCTTCTCTTTTTTTTCCGGGAAGTTCTATGCGATTGTATAAAACGTTAACCATTCAAAGAATTGATAAGTTTTACAGTTCCGAGGGAAAATCTACGGAAAACCTACTGTCACTTAGCACAGAAAAAGTGTATTTTCGCCCGGGAAAAAGCGAATTTTTTAAACGGGTTTCCGGGACAAATCCGGGAATAATCCGGGAATTTTTTTTCCTTGTCCCCATATACACCCTGTTATTGTAAAATGTGAACTTTTATGACTGGAAATGTCCAGGCCATTATGCCATGGTGAAATGAATATCACATTGAAACACACAGTTTTGTACCCGTATGCAAAGGACATCTTCAGGAGAGGCTGTAGCTTTTGCGAATGTCCAATGCACTAGCAACTGAAAAAAAAAAAGTCCTTGTGCTCCCATGTAGAGGCATAACATCCTGTTTTGAAAATACTTACATAATTGGTAAGTGTCAATTGCTGTAGTCCATTATTGCAATCATTCCATAGTCGAAGAGTGGTACACATCTTCATCAGCCCCAGAATCCAAATTCCTTTAGGTTCACACCCTCCTCTTACCGATTAAAATTATTGGGGTTTTTAGGAACCTGTATAACCCCCACGTATACATAGTGTCCACTTGCACCTGCCACTATCTGAGTCTTATGAACTTGAATCCAATGGTCTCTTGGCTGCACATGTTCCCCAACAGCTGATCTGTCTGTTTCTCTATTACTACACTTGTCCTTGTGCTCTTCTAGTCATTTTTCGACAGTTCTTATAGTAGGACCCAGGTACACATCCTCACAACTACACAGTACCTTGCAAACTTCTGCTTTTTCCAGTGAACTTTGAGCACCCTTGGTAGATCAGGTGTTCCTGTATCTTCTAGGTGGGTTTGTAGATTGCAGTGATATTACATGTTGTCAAGCTGTTACGTCTTTAACAGGTGGCAGGAAAACAGGATTTTGCAGAAACCTGTAAGTCAGTTGCCATTTATCTCAGACATTCGTCTGCACTGCATTGGTGAGATTTCAATTCTGCATTGAGCAACTACATTCCCAGTTGTTCCTCACTCTGTCCACTAATGCTTTTATAAATCTATCTTTTGTTGGCGGTGGTGATTTCAATCCCAATGTAGATAATGGTTCATGTGTGTTGGGTTTTGGATATAACATGAGGCCCAAGCTACCATCTTCTTTCTAGGAGACCAGCACATCCATAAAATGTAATCGGCCATCTTCCTCTTCCTCCAAAGAGAACTGAATCTTAAGATTTATTTCTATTGGGAAGTTCTTGGAAATGACCTACTTCCTCTCTGCCATGTCTCCACAACACAAATATATTATCCATGTAATGGATGTAATGTTTGTTGACATTTCGCAATGCTTGTCCTCCAGATGTTTTTTATAAAGAAAATTTCCATCATTCAGCTTAGGGAGCTCCCCATTACTACACCATCCATCTGTTTGTTAAAACTCATTGTTCCATAAGAAACTAGTTGCGAGACAATATTTAAAACATTCTGCAATATCGGCAGGAGAAAATCAGATTCAGCTATTTCAATACATCATTAAGCCGAACCATGGTGAACAGCAATATCACATCCAAAGTGACAAATGTGCCTTCTGGCTGGACCACTATTCTACTTAATTTACTGATAAAATGTTACAGATTCATTTTCCCCATGGATAATGGTGATGCAGCAGTAGTTATGAATGTGGCTGACTATCACAATAACATTACCAACTTACTAGATCTGCAGCAATATACGAAGTTGAATAAGGACTGTGTAAAGAAGGTTCTTGAAACTGTTACATGTTTAATAAAAAAAAGTCCTTAATCGAACAAAGCAGTCAGAGAGGCCTTTTCAGTTCAGTTGCACTACCAACGAGATTTTATGGGTTGGCGAAAATTCATAAAGAAAATGTTAAATTGACAAGGGAATGGTCCAATAAGACGTGTCGAAACCTACCCTGCTATTTTTTTACACAGGGAGAAGACAACGAAAGAAATGCACTGTCAAAATTTTAGCTGATAAGAGGCACTGCAAGTATTAAAAAAATAGCTGAAAATTGCCAAATTCATAACGCGCCAAGCAGCAGTAGAAATCTACACCCCTACTGGCACTGCAGCAACTGTACATGCTCAACTAGGTACACACACAGCCGAGGTTGGCAATACATTTGTAAACAGGAAAAACGACAACAACCCGATTGTAATTTGTAAAGGACATTCCAGGTTACCATTCATTGGTAGTTTCTCTGACACTACAGCTCACAGTCTCAAATTAGACACTCAAGTAACATCTATTACAAATTATCAGGTGATTTTTTGCAGTATTGGTAAGCATTGACAATAAAGGTAAATCGGAATTAATATATACTGTGCTTTCATAAGGCATGCCTGCCAAGAGTATCTTTTTTTTTTTCCTAGTTTCACAGTAATGTGGAATCCAATTAACATTCTCAATTTAGCAATTATGAAATATGAAGAACGTGGTTTCCAGTCAAAATCACCTACTTCTCCTGAGGATATACATTTGTGTCATTTGTTAGTTGATTTCTTTGACATTCGAATGATACCGACAGTTTGTTTTAAATTGTGGATACATTAGAAGAAATAGGAAATAACTGTGACAATAGCTTTCAGTGGCAAAGAAAAGGCAGTGAAATTCGTAAAATCGGAGCATGAACTGTACAAATGGAAGAACGTATTACATAAAGTAAGAAATATGTGACAAGGGAAACCCGAAACCATATGAATGAAAAACTGTCCGAAAGATTTACAACTGCTCCTGATAGGCTATGCACCATTACCATTGGAGATCTACAAGACTGTGCCCTCCGAATTGCATCTGACATGTACGTTGCTAATTTCCAGTCTTCGTAAACCTGGCTACACAGATTCAAGAAATCATACAGAATACGAAGTCACAAAATTACCAATTTCACGTCATGTAAACGTGTAGAACAGCTGCCAGTGATAGGCAAGGCTATAGAGAAATTCATAGCTGACATAAAGATGAAACTATGTGTTTTCCCCAAAACTGTTGTTTATAACACTGATCAATCAGGTTTCGTGAAAGATCTGTGTGCACACCACACTTTATCATTTCAGGGTGAAAAAAAGACTGAGTCGGTTGCCCTATCAATGAATGCAATGACACTTTCATATACGATAATGCCAGTGATAAGGATAAGTAGTTTACTGTTTCTGCAGCTGTATATTTGTCTTCAAGAACTGCAAGGCAAATTAGGACCAAAAATAAAAAATGGACTGTTTAGTTGCAAAAATCTTGTAATCGACGTATCAAAATCTGGAAAAATTGGATTGAATAATTTTAAACATTTCATTCGAAAAATATTGCTACCAGCTGCAGAAATGAATTCATTGCTTTTGTTGGATTCATGGTCTGGACATAACCATGCCTCTGTTTTTGTGGAGGACGACGAAAAATCAGTAGATGTAATGTGGATTATGCCTGGAACTGCTAGTGCGATTCAACCTCTCGATAAAGAATTCTTTCAACAGTGGAAAGCATGTTTTAGGAAATTATCAGACAACCTAATTTCTGATACCTTTCTCATTTCAGGTTTATCAGCGGAACAGTATTCTTAAGCTCCAGTCATTTGTGCATTACCAGGTTTCTTTGCCACACTTCATGAATCTCATCTAGTATGTCTGGTAAGCACAGCAATATGCAGAACAATGGCCAGGGCCATTTCTGACACCATCCCAATTCTGTCTAAATAAAACTAGTGGTTACTGCAAATTTTTGTGACAACTACAGGGAATAAACAAACTATTTCACTGATAGTCAAATGTCCAACATTCAAACATTATTATAAGGAGTGGCCTACAGGAATTGTTATAAAATGTAGTACTGCAAAATGCATTTCATTTCAACAAAATACAAGTCCTCATTGATGGAAGTCATCTGTGACATCAAACACTGCCATGATTTTATTTTCTCTGCTAGCCACTTTTTATCAGAATATATGTGCAAGAACTGAACTGTGATATGCCAAACCAACATGTCTTTCGTGGCCACTCCAACGTCTGTGAGAAGTGAATACTTAGTTAAAAATCATAGTGAAAAAGTTGTGGTCTAACCATGATTTGATCCCACGCACTCTGGATCACGAAGTTCATGCTTTGCCACTAGACCATTTTTCATTTTTGTTTTAGGGGGGGAAAAAACAAATATGACCATTAAACCCTACACACATAGTGGAAACGCTAGCTGTGTCACCTCTTGAGATGATGCTTGACTTTTGGTAATTAGTGTTCTGTTTATAAATTTCCCCTTAATGGTAATGAGAAGCCGGGAAAAATGGCAGCCAACATACAAGGAAAATTTTGGACCAGTACTAAGGAGAGATGGAGATGCAATTCCATGTAAAGTGCACGATCGCCACGCATGTCACACTTCCATACAAATTGAGATACTTAAATTCATCCATCTGTTGGTCATTTTGCATACTCCGTCACGAACAGTGTGCTCACCATGCAAAATAATCCTCACTGAATAGCAAAGTTTTGCATTGTGGGTCTAACAAAACAGAGTTGTATCCTGTATGCCAAATATTACCTCTAAAAGCTAATAACACAGTGTTCATAGGTAATGTTCTTTACCTTGTATTCTCTTCCATTCCCTCTAGTATAAACGAGACTACCCAAAAACAACCAAATGGTAGTGAATTTTCTAAAAATGCTCATTGGCACATGTTTGCTTCCGTTTGTTCCATTGTAAACCAGTCTTTAGGTGCTTAAAATTGATATCTGTGAACTTCAGATAATTCCGCTAGGCGGCACTTCTTGAGTGATTCGCCGAGTCACACACTGGGTGGGCAGGGCTGTACAAACCACTGTTAGACTCTGTTTTTCGTCTGGCAAAAATGTGTAGCTTCAAGATTTTTTACAAAATACTTGCAGTGCCTCTTAGCAGTTAAAATTTTGGCAGTGCATTTCTTTCTTTGTCTTCTTCCTGAGTAAAAAAAATTCAGGGTAGGTCTCGACATGTCTTATTGGACCATTCCCTTGTGATAGCTATAGTAATTGTCATTGGTTCACCCACCTATTTGATTGGTAAGTGCTTGGCTACATTGTTACAACCACATGAAGAATATGCCAAGTTTTATCAGCTTATCTCGTCAGGGGTAATATAGATACTGCCTACAGGAAAATTAAAGAGACCTTTGGAGAAAAGAGAAACACTTGTATGAATATCAAGAGCTCAGATGGAAACCCAGTTCTAAGCAAAGAAGGGAGAACAGGAAGGTGGAGGGAGTATAGAGGGTCTATACAAGGGTGATGTACTTGAGGACAATATTATGGAAATGGAAGAGGATGTAGATGAAGATGAAATGGGAGATATGATACTGCGTGAAGAGTTTGACAGAGCACAGAAAGACCTGAGTCGAAACAAGGCCCCGGGAGTAGACAACATTCCATTAGAACTACTGACGGCCTTGGGAGAGCCAGTCCTGACAAAACTCTACCATCTGGTGAGCAAAATGTATGATACAGGCGAAATACCCTCAGACTTCAAGAAGAATGTGATAATTCCAATCCCAAAGAAAGCAGGTGTTGACAGATGTGAAAATTACCGAACTATCAGTTTAATAAGTCACAGCTGCAAAATACTAAAACGAATTCTTTACAGACGAATGGAAAAACTGGTAGAAGCCGACCTCGGGGAAGATCAGTTTGGATACCATAGAAATATCAGAACACGTGAGGCAATACTGACCCTACGACTTATCTTAGAAGTTAGATTAAGGAAAGGCAAACCTATGTTTCTAGCATTTGTAGACTTAGAGAAAGCTTTTGACAATGTTGACTGGAATACTCTCTTTCAAATTCTGAAGGTGGCAGGAGTAAAATACGGGGAGCGAAAAGCTATTTACAATTTGTACAGAAACCAGATGGCAGTTATAAGAGTAGAGGGACAGCAAAGGAAGCAGTGGTTGGGAAGGGAGTGAGGCAGGGTTGTAGCCTCTCCCCGATGTTATTCAATCTCTATATTGAGCAAGCAGTGAAGGAATCAAAAGAAAAATTCGGAGTAGGTATTAAAATCCATGGAGAAGAAATAAAAACTTTGAGGTTTGCCGATGACATTGTAATTCTGTCAGTGACAGAAAAGGACTTGGAAGAGCAGTTGAACGGAATGGATGGTGTCTTGAAGGGAGGATATAAGATGAACATCAACAAAAGCAAAACCGAGGATAATGGAATGTAGTCAAATTAAGTTGGGTGATGCTGAGGGAATTAGATTAGGCAATGAAACACTTAAAGCAGTAAAGGAGTTTTGCTATTTGGGGAGCAAAATAACTGATGATGGTCGAAGAAGAGAGGATATAAAACGTAGACTGGAAATGGCAAGGAAAGCATTTCTGAGGAAGAGAAATTCGTTAACATCGAGTATAGATTTAAGTGTCAGGAAGTCGTTTCTGACAGTATTTGTATGGAGTGTAGCCATGTATGGAAGTGAAACATGGACGGTAAATAGTTTGGACAAGAAGAGAATAGAAGCTTTCGAAATGTGGTGCTACAGAAGAATGCTGAAGATTAGATGGGTAGATCACATAACTAATGAGGAAGTATTGAACAGGATGGGGGAGAAGAGAAGTTTGTGGCACAACTTGACTAGAAGAAGGGATCGGTTGGTAGGACATGTTCTGAGGCATCAAGGGATCACCAATTTAGTATTGGAGGGCAGCGTGGAGGGTAAAAATCATAGAGGGAGACCAAAAGATGAATACATTAAGCAGATTCAGAAGGATGTAGGTTGCAGTAGGTACTGGGAGATAAAGAAGCTTGCACAGGATGGACTAGCATGGAGAGCTGCATCAAACCAGTCTCAGGACTGAAGACCACAACAACAACATCAGTAAATTAAATGGCATAATGCTCCAGCCAGACGACATATTAGTCAGTTTTTATGTGGTATAACTGTTTACCATGGTTCCACTTAGTGAGGTGTTGGAGCAGCTGAATCTGGTTTTTTTCTGCAGATATTGCAGAACTTCTTAAATATTGTGTCTCAGCCACTTTCTTATGGAACAACGAGTTTTACAAAAAGACAGATGGTGTGACTATGAGGAGCCTCAGAAGTCTGGTGACAGCAATTTTCTTTATGGAAATAATCAAAGAACAAGCTTCAGGAACAGTCGTTACATGGCTGATACATATGAGTTGTGGAGACATGGCAGAAAGGAACTAAGTTGTTTTTATGAACATCCCAGTGGAGTTAATCCGAAGACTCCTTTCACTTTGGAGGTGGAGGTGGATGGTAGATTACATTTTCTGGATGTGCTAGAAAGAAGATGGTAGCTTGGTCCACATAGTATATTGAAAATCTATGCACACGGACCATTACCTACACTGGGATTCAAATCACCACCTTCGACAAAAATGAGATATTATAAAAATGTTAGCATATAGAGTGAGAAACATACATGAACGTGAGTTGAAATATCTCACCAATGCATTGCAGAAAAATGAGTATTTGATCATTGAGATGAAAAGAACCTAAAGACAGCCACGAAAAGATCATAGTGATGTACAGACATCTGCAAAATCCATGATTTCCCTGTTATCCATTAAAGACAAGTAACATAAAGTAATGGCATGAATGGCTGCAAGGCACTGAATGGCAGGTTCAGCCACCTAATTGGAAGTGTTTTTCCCTATCCTTCACACCCACAGGCATGTTTCCATCACGAAATAAGAAATCTATGTGCGTACGTGTATATGTTAAGTGTAGGTGACTACAATGAGTATTTGTGTGTAGTGTCATGTTCGTGTTGGAGATGATGAGAGATGGGAGAAGGTGAAACCTGGCACCAGCACATACCTTACTCCTCTTGAAGAGTATCAAGAGGACCGCTGAGCTTATCATCCCCATCTGATGGACAGATCAGTATCAATAGTGTCACAAGCCCTCATTTCATGAGAGACTACGGAGAGGTTTGATATTTAAACCAGGATGTTGGCACCACATCTAAACTTAATGTTGCCATCTTTCCTCCCCCTGCCAGTCAAATACTAGCAATAAAAATTTCTTCCACCACAAGGACCTGAACCAATTACTTGTAGGACATGTGCCACCACACAAAAGTATGTTAGCGACCTCAGCCACGGTGGTGAATTAAATACATAACTGACTGCACAGGAGCAACTTTAGGTGACTACATAGGAAATAGTTTGACAAAACAAAATATCCATGTTCTATTAACCCACCCAGAAGATACAAGAACACTAAAGTTGGCCAAAGATGCTCACAAGCTGCTGGAAAAATAGAAATTTACAAGCTACTGTGTAGTGGTGGGCACATGTGTGAGGATACTAGTAACAGAACTGTCAAAAGACAACTAAAACACCATAAGGGTAACTATAGTGGGGAGAAACAGACAGATCAGCTGTTGAGGAACATGCTTTGCAGCCAGTAGACAATTGGATTTGAATTTCTAAGACTCAGCTACAGGCAGCCACAAGCAGATATTATGAAAGGCCGTACAGGGAGGTGATACAAATTTCCAAACACCCCAATAATTTTAATTCGAGGCTGGGAAACTATATGATATCTGGTGCTGGTGGCAGTAGTGGATCACAGCAACTGACAATGGCCAAATGTGTTTAAGTTTTTAAAACCTGTCACACCACTGCATGGGAGCATGTGGATACAGAATTTTACCTCAGTCAGTAGCAAACCAGAACGCCCTTGGACTTTGAAAAAAAAGCTACAATCCCCCTGGAAGGTGTTTTCTTCAGATGGGGATCAAACACTGGGTTTTGACATTACCATTGTACTGTCTTATTATATCTGAATGCAGTGATAGAAAAAAGAACAGCAAAGAATGAAGAATTCATGCAGTGAATTGATAGCTGTACCTGTCATTGTGAGATTGTAGAAACTCTCTCCAGTGACACCAGGTACTACATTTCTTCGGCAGTAGTCTGTGACAGAGGACAGCATCAACCTCATCTCACTTGCAGATGTGCTGCTGCTTACTCCACCACCACGCCTTCTTTTCCCAGTAAAATCAGAACCAGTGGTTCCACTTGATGTGAAGTCTGATGGTGTCCCTGCCCCACCAGCTTTTGTGTAGATGAAACAGTAGTGGTGTGCTCCTCCAGATTTGCGACTTTTTGGAGACACAATCAGGTAGTTTGTTCCATTGTCCTCCCAGCTTCCATGGCACAGATACTCTGTTGAAATGAATGTTATAATTCACTACATAGAACAAAAATTCTTTCAATAATACATTAACTGGTTATTCTTACAGAACAAAAATTATCACAAAAATATTCAATTTTAATCGATGATTTTTACTAATATTATGCACAATGTCAGAAAACCATCTTATGCTAAAATGTTCATTGTTTGTAATAAAAAATTGAAAAAAGTTATATAAAAAGCATTGTTTTTTTGCAGTTTAAAACCTTACAGATTTTTTTCTGTGAAAATTATTTTGAATTTGTATTATTGTACTTAATACATCAGATTTACTTAAAAATAAAATAAAAAATGATGTCTGCATACATTTTATGGTTTGCACAGTGCTCTGTGACAGGAAAACAGGCATAGCACAGATAAATAGCATCGGCTACAAAATAATATTCCTAGTGCACAGGTACTAGGAGAACGTCTGAGATGTTTGAAAGATAGAGACAAAATGCTGGCTGTAGTAAAACTGAGGACAGATTGTGAGCCATGCTTGGGTAGCTGAGGGATGGAACACTTTTAGTTGCATATAACAACATTAAAAATTAATCCTTCACATGTCAGAAGAAAACATAAAGAAAGAAAACTAATTGAAAACTATAAAAGATGTCACACAGAAATATGGCCTAGAGAAATGTGAAAGGAGTGAAACGAAAAGCAAATCAACAGTAGTCTACAAGAGCTGAGAAGAATGCTACAAAAGACAACTTTCACAGTGAGTTAAGAAGGCAGGTAAGCAGGAATAATTCTCAAGATAGGGAGGGTGGAAGTAGGAAAACATCTAAAACAATTTTCCCATCATTAATTTCGTCTTAATAATTTTTTGCTTCAGTTTGCATGTTGGACAAGTAATTAAACATATAAAGAGTTAGGAGCTGGTTGAAGCCTGCTGTGTGTGTTAAGAGCTCAAAAACTCACTGCAAGGAACACTGTCCAAAATTTGAAAAAAAAAAAAAAAAAGAAAAAAAAGAAAAAGAAAATAAAGTTCAAGTTACACATTAGTCATATGTAACTTCATTCTATAGTATGTCAACACACAAACTAGATTACTAACATACGACATTACCTTCTCTTCAGCTTGAGACAAATGCTTTGTAAAAGTCTCCATATGAGTTTAACATTACTTTAACTGTACTAAATTCAATACTATTATTAACATGGAGAGTATTATTTGTTTACCTAAACTGTGCTCTGGATGTTCTCCACAAGCTGGGTAAAAGCGCATAGTGTCGCCAGACGAACAGCCAATGTCGAGTGATGCCAAGTTGTGGTCAGTGCAATCAGAGGCTCCCGTACCCATTCCTGTCCCTGGATCTGCACTGTTCCCACCAGCAGCTCCGGCACTGCCCTCCTGTCGCCTGCTCCGCAGCAGTCCATGCTGTGCCGTGTCACTCTCACTTTTGGTGCTGGTGCCACCACCGATGATATTGTAACGACCATCGAAAGGGCACTTACGTGGACGCAGGGAAACAGCTGGAATGATATACAGATTATGTGTTATCTACAAAGAAAATAGTAGTTGAAAAAGATACTAATCAAATAACAACAGCAAAAACTTCCTGCATTCCAAGCATCTGCAAGTTGATGCTTTTGTAGTCTGTAATTCGACTGTAAAGAAAGGGAGGAAATGGGAGTTTCTAAAATTCATCCCATAGCCCTCAACCATGGATAAAAAAAAAAGTAATAAATCATAATTTTGTGTGGCACAGTGGTCTGTTGGAAGTCTTTCAATTGGACACCACTTCCATGATTTGTGTCTCTACAGTTTTATGAGGAACCTGACCTGGGTGTCCTTTTTGGCGAATCATTGAGAGGTGAACACTAGGTTAAAGGCAGACTGAAAAAACATGGTCTGACCGGGCTTTGCTCCTTCAACTCTTTAGTTTCCAGGCACATGCCTCCTGCTAGACCACTAGTTGTGCAGTGGGACATAATGAGAAGGGAATCAATTATGAGGTGTCAGCAAAATAGAAAATCTCGAAAGCTTATAACAATTTTCCATGCTACTGTGCCATTGTTTGATGGATTCTCTTAAAAATCCCAAAATTTTGTCTCCATCAGACAAAAGCTACTTCAAGTGGTATTTCATTATACAACCAGTAGACACTGTATGTATAACTAGTAGACACAATGGCCTGCAACTGACAAAAGTCAGTTTTCGTTGCTGTCTACATCCCTCCAAAGATGAAATGTCACTTGCTTTTCTTAAATTTGGGTTGTTATTGTCTCTTAACAACTTTGCAACCTTCAAAGATGGAGGTGAAATATTGGGATTGTCAAGAGAATGCATCGGGTCATGGCATAATAAAGAAGAAAATTTGAACAGCTCTCATTGTGATAGCTTACATTTTGCATTTTTGTGTGAAATATGGGCACCCAAAACGTTAACATTGTCACAGAGGACACATGGAAAATACAGGCTGGAGAATGAACACTGATACAGAAAAAGTAAGAAAAAACAGAAAGTGGGCATGTGAAATAAAACCTTAGGCAAAAAGAGACAAATTGAAAAATGTAAAAGACAGAAAAGAAACATACCTAAAATGATGGGAAGGACAGAAACGACCACTGGAGATTTTTAAAAAGAGGAAACAGGCAATAGCAGACGATTCCATGGGGTACTGGATTTAAGAAAAACACCTCACTAATCAGTGTAACTGCTATGATACATGTATCAAGTTGGCATGGCATAAGGTCACTGTCTGGCCACCTGGGTCAATAAAGGGTTTGCTAGGCCTCCAATTCTTTGTTGATGCCAGCATTAAATAGTGATCTTCGTGTGCCGCAACTGTGCAATGCCTTGGACTGTGTTTTGTTTGATATTCACATTATGCATGGATCCACTATTACTGGAGTCCATTAATTGTGTTTTGTCGATTCCATTAAGGAGGAGAACCATCAAAGAAGTGGAGTGAACCAAAGTATCTATTAACAAAAGACAAGCAAATTGTAAGATCTTAATCTGTATACTGTATTAACAGTGAAATTATCACTTATTGCTTAATGTTAATCATGCTTACTCCAGCTGAACTTAAATCAGAATCGAATCTATTGTATTACTTTTAAAAGAGCTGCTGTATCCTCAGTTACTTTAAATAGCTGTGGTTTATCCCCAATTGGTAGCTTACTATTTAGTTGACTACATTGATATTTTATGCCTTGGTCTATGGTGGAGTTATCCATTTCCAGGTTTATGATGCTACATTTATTCCACATATTTGTAGTGAGTTTTACGTGTAAATAAATGATGAATGCTCTCTACAAAAACAAGAGTCAGAAAATTCTCTGCTGTGACATTGTGAAAAATTAGTGTTTCAAGAAGGGTCTAACTGACTGTTCAGCAAGAGCCCTAAGCTGCTCTGTTGCAGTGTGTGATATGTAACGACTTATGTGTGTTGCCAGTACAGTCTTTCAGGTTTTTATTGCTTATTTAGCCCTATCTAAGGTGTATTTTACATCACGCAGATATAGATATCGCAATGTTGTCACCTTTGCTCAGGAAAAAGTTAATTATGTTATTTAAAAAAATTGGTGCAGTGTGGCAAAAACATAAAGACACCTACTTCTAAAAAGAATTTTTAAGAACATGTGACCAACGCATAAACTTTCCTACGTACCAATGAAAATGAAACTTTGAGGGTGTGTTGTAAGTCATGCCTGTAGCTCAGCTGGTTTGTTTATTCATTATTCACACACACAATTTTTTTCTGTCTTGGCCACAGTTTATTATTTAATATTTTGATTATGCGTTTTGGCTGTGGTTCATGGTGTGGGTTCCTGTAGTCATGTCCTAGTTCATGAACCACGGGCAACGTATGTGTGGCCAAGTAAGTGGTCCCGACAGTCGGGATAACAGTTACTTTGGAATAAGGCAGGGCATCTCGGACATATTCTGAGTCGTGGTCACCTTTGTGCTCATACGGCAAAGACTACCAAATCCACCGGTTAGTCCCTCAGCCGTTAGGGGTAAAACCCAATGGGACTCGGGGCAAGTAAGGCTAGCAACCTGCTCCCCTGGTACTTTAAATATGATGCTGGCAACAATCAGAGCAAAATGCCTCAGACCTTTGGAGGTGACGGAGTCCCACCTCTAACTGACAAACCAGGAACTCCTAAGATACGACTTGGCAAACAAATGGTAATGAGATGGGGATCTATTAATATCAATGGGGGCTACTCTGGGAAGAAGGTAGAGCTGGCAGAGGCTGCAAGTAAGATGGGGCTGGACGTTTTAGCTGTTAGTGACATTCGGGTAAGGGGTGAGAAAGAAGAGGAAGTGGGAGAATACAAGGTCTACCTGTCAGGAGTCAAAGCAGGAATAGCACAATACCAGAACCCAGGTAGCCAGAGAAAGTTACGTTGAAGAAAGAAACAAAGCCAAACAGATAATTGCAGCATCCAAGAAGAAATCGTGGGAAGACTTTGGAAACAGGTTGGAGACTGGGTCAAGCTGCTGGAAAACCATTCTGGAGTGTAGGGCTTTACATCAGGAAAGAAATGGAACCCAGCGTAGTTGCAATAAGGTATGTAAACGAACGACTGATGTGGATAGATTTGACAGTGTCTAGCAAGAAAATTAGGATTGTGTCAGTCTATTCGCATTGTGAAGGGACAGATCAAGATAAGATGGATAGTTTTTATGAGGCACTCAGTGATGTAGTTGTTAGAGTAAAGGACAAGGACAGTGTTCTGCTCATGGGTGATTTTAACGTCAGGATTGGAAATCGAACAGAAGGGTATGAAAAGGTTATGGGTAAATTTGGAGAGGATATGGAGGCCAACAGGAACGGGAAACAACTCTTGGATTTCTGTGCCAGTATGGGCTTAGTAATCACAAACTCCTTTTTTAAACATAAGAACATTCACCGGTATACTTGGGAAGTCAGGGGAACCAGATCTGTCATTGACTATATAATAACAGATCAGGAATTCAAGAAGGCTGTGAGGGGCACATGTGTATTCAGGGGATTCTTTGATGACACTGATCATTATTTAATCTGCAGTGAAATTGGGATTGTGAGGCCGAAAGTGCAGGAGGTCAGGTTCATATGTAGGAGGATAAGAGTGGAGAAACTTCAGGATAAGGAAATCAGGCACAAGTACATAACAGTGATCTCAGAAAGGTACCAGTTAGTTGAATTTAGTCAATTACAGTCATTGGAAAAGGAATGGACAAGGTACAGGGACACCGTACTAGAAGTGGCTAAAGAATGTCTTGGAACAGTAGTGTGTAAAAGTAGGATGAAGCAAACAGCGTGGTGGAATGATACAGTCAAGGCAGCCTCTAAAAGGAAAAAGAAAGCGTATCAAAAATGGCTACATACCAGAACCCAGGTAGCCAGAGAAAGTTACGTTGAAGAAAGAAACAAAGCCAAAGAGATAATTGCAGCATCCAAGAAGAAATCGTGGGAAGAATTTGGAAACAGGTTGGAGACTATGGGTCAAGCTGCTGGAAAACCATTCTGGAGTGTAATTAGCAGTCTTCGAAAGGGAGGTAAGAAGGAAATGACAAGTATTTTGGACAGGTCAGGAAAACTGCTGGTGAATCCTGTGGATGCCTTGGGCAGATGGAGGGAATATTTTGAAGAGTTGCTCAATGTAGGTGAGAATGCGATCAGTAATGTTTCAGATTTCAAGGTAGAATGGGATAGGAATGATGATGGAAATAGGATCACATTTGAGGAAGTGGAAAAAATGGTCAATAGATTGCAGTGCAATAAAGCAGCTGGGGTGGATGAAATTAAGTCGGAACTCATCAAATACAGTGGAATGTCAGGC
The DNA here is from genome assembly GCF_023864275.1 of Schistocerca cancellata. Taxonomy (NCBI): domain Eukaryota; kingdom Metazoa; phylum Arthropoda; class Insecta; order Orthoptera; family Acrididae; genus Schistocerca; species Schistocerca cancellata. The sequence goes on from NC_064634.1 coordinate 199,910,117, forward strand.
CTTAAATGGCTACACAGGATAACTGAAATGGCCTCGGAGTCAGGACAGGTTCCATCAGACTGGACAAAAGCAGTAATCACATCAATCTTTAAACATGGAAACGGAAAAGATTGTAACAACTACAGAGGTATCTCTTTAATTAGTGTTGTGGGTAAAATCTTCTCAGGTATTGTTGAAAGGAAAGTGCGAGTATTAGTTGAGGACCAATTGGATGAAAATCAGTGTGGGTTTAGGCCTCTTAGAGGTTGTCAGGATCAGATCTTTAGCTTACGGCAAATAATGGAGAAGTGTTATGAGTGGAACAGGGAATTGTATCTATGCTTTATAGATTTAGAAAAGTCATATGACCGGGTTCCTAGGAGGAAGTTATTGTCTGTTCTATGAGATTATGGAATAGGAGGCAAACTTTTGCAAGCAATTAAAGGTCTTTACATGGATACTCAGGCAGCAGTTAGAGTTGACGGTAAATTGAGTTCATGGTTCAGAGTAGTTTCAGGGGTAAGACAAGGCTGCAACCTGTCTCCACTGTTGTTCATATTATTTATGGATCATATGTTGAAAACAATAGACTGGTTGGGTGAGATTAAGATATGTGAACACAAAATAAGCAGTCTTGCATATGCGGATGACTTAGTTTTGATGGCAGATTCGATTTAAAGTTTGCAAAGTAATATTTCAGAGCTAGATCAGAAATGTAAGGACTATGGTATGGAGATTAGCATCTCCAAAACAAAAGTAATGTCAGTGGGAAAGAAATATAAATGGATTGAGTGCCAAATAGGAGGAACAAAGTTAGAACAGGTGGACGGTTTCAAGTACTTAGGACGCATATTCTCACAGGATGGCAACATAGTGAAAGAACTGGAAGCGAGGTGTAGCAAAGCTAATGCAATGAGCGCTCAGCTACGATCTACTCTCTTCTGCAAGAAGGAAGTCAGTACCAAGACTAAGTTATCTGTGCACCGTTCAATCTTTCGACCAACTTTGTTGTATGGGAGCGAAAGCTGGGTGGATTCAGGTTACCTTATCAACAAGGTTGAGGTTACGGATATGAAAGCAGCTTGGATGATTGCAGGTACTAGTAGATGGGAACAATGGCAGCAGGGTGTCCACAATGAGGAAATCAAAGAAAAACTGGGAATGAACTCTATAGATGTAGCAGTCAGGGCGAACAGGCTTAGATGGTGGGGTCATGTTACACGCATGGGAGAAGCAAGGTTACCCAAGAGACTCATGGATTCAGCAGTAGAGGGGAGGAGGAGTCAGGGCAGACCAAGGAGAAGGTATCTGGATTCGGTTAAGAATGATTTTGAAGTAATAGGTTTAACATCAGAAGAGGCACCAATGTTAGCACTGAATAGGGGATCATGGAGGAACTGTATAAGGGGGGCTATGCTCCAGACTGAACGCTGAAAGGCATAATCAGTCTTAAATGATGATGATGATGATGATGATGCGTTTTGGCTAACTGCCATCATCGGAGACAAAGAGTGAAAACATGGATACACAATTCTTTGCACATATTACAGAATATCCATGGGAAGCACATTCTTTCAATAAATCACGAAATGAAAAGTGCTCACAATAAGTACGGAACAATACTTAAAGTGTCAATACACTGTATATCATAAATTAGTGCATTCTCTGCCAATGACTGGTAAGAAGGTTAATTATTCAAGGCACAATAACAGAAAACACTATTTTATTGATGACTAAGTGCAGATATGAATAAAATGTAGATTAGATTAAAAATATACTTTCCATTTTTGTTGGTATGTCCAAGTAATCATTAAAATGATAAATTCATGTAATTAATACATGTGGATTTATATGGCTCTCGAGATTTTAACAAACTTTACGTAACATAAGATTTTCGAAACATATGATACCTGACAGTAAAATATTGCAGCAACCAAATGCAAGGCTGCAGGTCAACAACAGAACACAATAAAAAACAATGACAAAATGGTAGGAAAATTATTCCAAAGCACCAGTTCACTACCAACATGGAGCCAATAAAAATTAGGTGGAGGTAAGGGGGCTAAACAATTATCGATTCTATAATGTAAGTCTCTCCTGATCCAAGGTTCTGGGTGACTTTTCTGTACCCCTTTCCCTAAACCTCTCCAGTCCTTTTCCTTCACCCTCCTTCCTTCCCCTTCAACTCTTTCGCCAGAAGGAGGAGCCACTGGCTCCGAAAGCTTGTAAACGTTAAATCCTTTTTGTTAAAATCTCACAAAAAGCACAGCTTTTCCGCCATTCACAGGCAACTAATGCAACTTTGCAAAATTCTTATAAAATGAGTATAATAATTCTTATAAAATGAGTATAATAATGCTCTATCAGCCTGTTCCATTATGCACTGAAGTCAATAACAAATAAATTATTGTCAATCCATTTCAGCTGTCACACATATTATTTTTCTGTGTGTAAATGCATATTCAATTTAGATTTTTAGAAAAAACTGATCTTACACTATACAAGCCAAATTTCATTTTTGTGTACCTATATGTTCATCTAAGATTGTTTAACATTAATGGTATTGGTAAATTTATAACATTTCTAATGCAAAAACAAAATTATTTCATTCTTACTGATCAGTGTGGTGTGAGGAAGTGCAGACTTCAAATATGCTGGGTTGCATGCTTCTTCTGGAGCTTGCACAAGATGCGCTGTGAAAGAAAAATTACTTGTTCATTTTATAAGTTCTAGGGATACTGTTATACAAAACTATTTCAGCTACAAATAATAATTCATATGTAACATTCTTTCTAAAAACAATATGAAGCCTACAGTTATTTCAACTTCATAAATGAATTTTGTATTTCTCTGCTCAGTTTTATAGTTATCACACAAAAGCTTTGGCCAGCACTAAAAATATAAAATGCAGTGGCTCATAGATTACAAGAGCTATAATAGAATATCAATATTCTTACTGGTTTGTTGCAGCTCAATCACATGGCCATCACGCCTGTAGAATACCATGCAGACATAACCACTGTTACTGTAAGATACATAAATGTAATTAGTCAACAGAATAAAATGAAACTGTTGTCACACAAAGGATACTATATCATATTAATTTTATGGTAAAGATTACACATGATCTGTCTGTAATTATGCAGTAACAGCTAGATAATGCAATAGCAAAAATACCTGGTGGAAACAAAACAATATGCAAAACAGAAAATAAAGCATAGCTTTTGTAATATGTAAGTATGCAATAGTGATTTTTATACTCTTCACAAACTTTCTCTTTCTTCCTTATATACAGAGGAAGTTGCAGGAAGTAAAGGAAGCTTCTCTCCTTACACAGATTACCACAGTTTCAGAAGCAGGATGTTTACATTATATATATGAGGGATAATCAGTAGGTGTAGGTTACTGTTTAATTTGTTAATAATATTCACTAGATAGCTCCTAGCAGTTTACTATAGGTCACTGTCTTATTCTTTAGTATTCACCAGATAGCCCCTCACAGGAAAATAAGCACCAGATCTAGCTTCTATCATGCATTTTTATTGTTTTTCATTATTGAGTGCCCTTTCTGAACTACAGTGTAGCTTGTGTGGCAGTAGGTTTCCTAAAGTTTTTTTACAGTAAATCAGTTATTAGCTAGATGGATTGGGACTGTGTCTGTTGCGTGCGGATGCAGGAGGAGTTGGCCACAGCCCAAACGTAGCTGGAAGCTTTGTTGGCCACAGTCAACAAGCTCCAGAGAGCCACCTTTAGGTGCGGTGGGGATGGGGTGCCTGGGGCAGCCTCTGCTGAACTACATGTGGAGGGGAGGGGGGGGGGGGGTGTCACAGCTCTCTGTCACTGAGCCGACCTCAGGTGCGACTGAGCCGGCTGACCCACTCTCACCTCAATGTGGGTGGCAGACTGTGTCGATGTCTCAAGCCTCAAGGCAAAGGCTGCAAGGGGGACGCAAGCTCCTGCCAAATCCCATGCATTTTGCTAATAGATTCAGTGTGCTATCTGATGCAGGGGAGGGGGGGGGGGGGGGGCTGAGCCATATCAGAACGTACCTTTTGCCAGGATAGTGGCCGCTCCTTCAGCAAGGTCCGGACAGGCACGTGGGGATAGGGGTTTGTTAGTTATTGGGAGCTCCAATGTTAGGTGGGTCATGGAGTCCCTCAGGAACATAGCGGCTAGGGTGGGGAAGAAGTCCAACGTTCACTCAGTGTGCTTGCAGCAGGGCCTTGTCCGGGATGTGGAAGAAGCTCTTCTGGCAGCTATCAAGTGTGCGGGGTGCAGCCAGCTGCAGATTGTTGCACATGTCGCCACCAATGATGCCTGTCATCGGGGTTCCAAGGAAATCCTTGGGTCCTTTCAACAGCTGGCTAAATTGGTGAAGGCGCCCTCCATCTCTCGAGGAGTGGAAGCCAAGCCGACGATCTGCAGCATCGTACCCAGGGTGGAACGGGGTCCTCTGGTTTGGAGTCGAGTGGAGAATCTAAACCAGAGGCTACATTGACTATGATGAAAATGGTTGTAGATTCCTTGACCTACGCTATGGGATGGAAGGTTGTAGGATGCCCCTTGATAGATCAGGGGTGCACTGTATACAGGAAGCAGCTACATGGGTAGCACAGTACTTGTGGTGTGCACATGTTTTTTTTTTTTTTTTTTTTAGATTAGGTTCCTCCCCACAGGCAACAAACCGTTGGCCTGAAAAATTACCAGTTCATGACACTGATGTGGGTGTGCCAACTGTAAAATATGTTATTTCACCTAAACAGATCATTCCAAAGGATTTAAATATGCTAAATCTCATGTTAGTAAATTTTCAAAGTGCCTGTAGCAAGATCGCTGAGTTACTCTCCAAAATAAACAGTAGCAATGCCAATATTGTATTAGGTACCGAAAGCTGGTTGAAACCAGACATAAATGGCAGTGAAATTTTGAACTCAGACTGAACAATGTTTAGGAAGGTAGGACTAATGCTGTGGGAGGTGGTGTGTTCATTTCAGCTAAAAGCTGTTTAAACGCAGTTGAGATCAATACTGAGTCAGACTGTGAAATAGTCTGTATAAAGCTGTCAATCAGACAAGGATTGACCATTGTATTAGGATGTTTTTGTAGACAACCAGCATCCGCAACAAACATCGCAGAATGTTTCAGGGAAGTCTTCAGTACATAGGAAACAAATATCCAAATTACCCATTAGTTATAGGTGGAGACTTAAATCTGGCATCGACTGACTGGGAAAATTACATGTTTATCACAGGGGGCAGTAGCAAAGACTCGTGTGAGGTTATTCTAGGGGAACTCTCAAGAAACAACTTTGAGCAATTGGTTAGAAAACCAACTCGAGATGGGAATATATTAGATATCTTGGTGACAAACAGACCTGATCTTTTTGAGGAAGTTAATCTAGAAGGAGGTATTAGCGACCATAAAGTCGTCGTGGCTTCTATATCAGTGGAAGCTGAAAAAATACCAAAGAAACAGTGTAGAGTTTTCTTGTTTGGGAAAGCAAATAAAAGTGTCATTAATGAATATCTTCATAGTCAGCTCCAAGCATTCACTGTGGGACACAAATATATTGAGCATCTTTGGTCGGAATTTGAAGGTATTGTCCACCATGTGCTATAGAAGTAGGTACCTAGCAAAAATATAGGGGAGGGAAAGGATCCACCTTGGTACAACAAACATGTTAGGAAGTTGCTGAGAAAGCAGAGAATTCTGCACAGTTGTTTTAAATGTAGTCACTGCCCCGCTGACAAACAGAAATTATGGGAAATGAAAGCAGCTGTCGAAAGGTCAATGAGAGATTCTTTTAACGAATTTGAAAGCAATATTTTATCTGCAGATTCTACAAATAACCCCAAAAAATTTTGGTCGTACTTCTAATCTATGAATGCTACAAATACGAGGGCTATCCACAAAGTACATTACGTTTTGGAATTAAAAATAAATCAAGTATTGGAAAAATTTTTTATTATGTACAGATGAAAGCCACACTTAAATACTACTTTTCTACATAGTTGCCATTTAAATTAAGGCACTTATCGTAGTGATGGATGAGCTTGGAAATTCCTTCGTCGTAAAATTCGGCCGCCTGCGCCTTCAACCACGTGGTTACCTCTTCTTTTGGGACAGAAAAGGTGTGATTTTTGTGGATTTCCTGGAAAGAGGCACTACAATAAACTCTCAAAGGTATTTCCAAACTCTGCACAACCTCAGAAGAGCAATGCAAAACAAGCGCAGGGGAAAGTTGTGCTCAAAGATCTTGCTGATTCACAACAATGCCCAGGCCCACATAGCAAATGCCACTCGTGAAGTTCTCGAATCTTTTAAGTGGGAGTTGTTTCCTCATCCGCCGTACAGTCCCGACCTGGCACCGAGCGACTTCCACTTATTCCCAGCAATGAAGAAGTGGTTGGCTATGCAGCGTTTTGATGACGACGCACAGCTTCAAGAAGAGGTAACCACGTGGTTGAAGACGCAGGCGGCCGAATTTTACAACGAAGGAATTTCCAAGCTCGTCCATCGCTACGATAAGTGCCTTAATTTAAATGGCAACTATGTAGAAAAGTAGTATTTATGTGTGGCTTTCATCTGTATATAATAAAAAAAAACTTCCAATACTTTATTTATTTTTAATTCCAAAACGTAATGTACTTTGTGGATAGCCCTCGTAATTCAATACCTTCTCTTGCTGACAGTACGGGTAATGCAACTAATGACAATAAACAGAAGGCTGAAATTCTAAACCTAGCTTTCAAAAACTCGTTTACGGTGAAGGACTGCAGCACCATTCCCCCTTTCAATTATCGAGCAAACGCAAGGATGGCTGACATAGTGTTTAGTGTATTCGGGATTGTAAAACAGTTAAGATCCTGAGATGCCAGGAAGGCATCTGGCCCGGACGGTATCCCTGTAAGATGTTATGTTGACTATGCTACAAATATAGCACCATTCATATTCATCATCTATCAGAGATCATTGGAACAGTGGAAAGTTGCACGGGATTCGAAGAACGCCCAGGTCATAGCAATCTATAAAAAGGGTAGAAAATCAGATGCACATAATTACCGGCCAATTTCACTGACATCAATTTGTTGTAAAAATCATGGAACATATTTTTTGTTCAGACATAATGACCTCTCTAAACTCTGAGAAGCTCATCTGCAGAAACCAGCATGGTTTTAGGAAACAGTGGTCATGCGAGACATAGCTGGCCCTCTTTGTGCATGATATACAACAGGCTCTAGATACTGGCTCCCAGATTGATGCCATATTTCTCGACTTTCGAAAGGCGTTCAACTCAGTTCCGCACTGTTGCTTGCTCCAAAAATGGCATGCTTATGGCCTATCTGATGACATATGCGGTTGGGTAGATAGTTTCCTAACAGTCAGAGAGCAGTATGTCGTCCTGAATGGGGTGACTTCAACAGAAAAAAGCATAACTTCAGGTGTGCCCCAGGGTAGTGCAATAGGTCCGCTGCTTTTTATGATTTACATAAACGATATGGTTGATGGTATTGACAGAGGCATTAGACTGTTTGTCGATGACGCTGTAGTCTACAGGAAAGTAGTATCACACGAAAGTTGTGAACAAATCAATGAGGATTTGCGGAAAATAAATGCATGGTGAAATGACTGGCAGTTATCTCTCAATATTAGTAAGTGTAACCTACTGCATATAATAAGCCAAAAATCCCCATTAATGTATGAGTACAAAATAAATGCCCAGTCTTTGGAAGCAGTAACATCCATCAAGTATCCGGGTGTAACTATTTGAAATGATCTCAAATGGAGTGATCAGATTACACAAGTAATGGGCAAGACAAACTCTAGATTGCCGTTTATTGGTAGAATCCTGAAGCGACGCAGTCCTTCAACAAAGGAAATAGCTTACAATATCTTAGTTCATCCAGTCTTAGAGTATTGTTCGTCTGTATGGGACCCTTACCAGTTGGGTCTGATTCAAGAGATTGAGAAGGTCCAAAGAAGAGTGGCAAGATTCGCAACTGGTGCATTTAGCCATCGTGAGAACATTACAAATCTCACAGAAAGTTTGAAGTGGGACACACTTGCAGATAGATGGCGCGCTAAGCGGAAGGGGCTGCTCACTAAATTCCGAAATCCAAACTTCATTGAGGATGTAGAGCATATATTATTACCACCAACTTTCAAATTGCACCATGATCAGCATTCAGAGATAGGAAAATTAGAGCTTGTACTGAGGCGTTCAGACAGCTGTTTTTCCTTCGCACGATCCACGAGTGGGACCGACTGGGGGAAATTTGACTTTGGCGTGAACTGTGCCCTCCGCCACACACCGCTTGGTGGCTAGCAGAGTATATATGTAGATGTAGAGGAAATAATCTACTCCTCCATTCTCCAGAGCAGCTATGCTTTTGTTTCATATCAAGCATTCATAAAAATAAACGAGACACACAGAGATAATAAACTCTTAAAACACAATGTGTAACCAAAATGAACTTAGAACGCACATTCAAGCAAGAGGATCCACAGTCAGTGTTCTAGATACTTCTAATTCTTCACTGACTGGAATGGGATAGAACACTCATCACTGCTACTACAACACTATAGTGTTGTTTGATCAGAAAGGTTAGGAGCCATAGGAGAAAAGAAAAAAAAAAAATTGAAAACACTTCTAACCATTATTATTCCAATTTAAAGTCATAGTGGCTATTATTCAACCACAACTGTCTATTAAAACAAATGAACATATCTAAAAACAAAGATGATGTGACTTACCAAACGAAAGCGCTGGCAGGTCGATAGACACACAAACAAACACAAACATACACACAAAATTCAAGCTTTCGCAACCAACGGTTGCTTCATCAGGAAAGAGAGAAGGAGAGGGAAAGACGTGATTTATCAACTGACCTGCCTACACTGTGAAGCTTTCTATGTGGGAATGACCAGCAACAAACTGTCCATTCGCATGAATGGACACAAGCAGACAGTGTTTGATGGTAATGAGGATCACCCTGTGGCTATACATGCCTTGGTGCACGGCCAGCACATCTTGGCACAGTGTTACGCCGTCCGGGTTATCTGGATACTTCCCACTAACACCAACCCTGTGGCTATACATGCCTTGGTGCACGGCCAGCACATCTTGGCACAGTGTTACGCCGTCCGGGTTATCTGGATACTTCCCACTAACACCAACCTGTCAGAACTCCGGAGATGGGAACTTGCCCTTCAGTATATCCTCTCTTCTCGTTATCCGCCAGGCCTCAACCTCCGCTAATTTCAAGTTGCCGTCACTCATACCTCACCTGTCTTTCAACAACATCTTTGCCTCTGTACTTCTGCCTCGACTGACATCTCTGCCGAAACTCTCTGCCTTTACAAATGTCTGCTTGTGTCTGTGTATGTGCGGTTGGATATGGGTGTGTGTGCGAGTGTATAGCTGTCCTTTTTTCCCCCTCAGGTAAGTCTTTCCGCTCCCGGGATTGGAATGACTCCTTACCCTCTCTCTTAAAACCCACATCCTTTCGTCTTTCCCCCTCTTTGCCGATGAAGCAACCGTTGGTTGTGAAAGCTTGAATTTTGTGTGTATGTTTGTGTTTGTTTGTGTGTCTATCAACCTGCCAGCACTTGCGTTTGGTAAGTCACATCATCTTTGTTTTTAGATATAGTTTTGCCACATGGAATGTTTCCCTCTATTATATCCAAAACAAATTAACAGATTTTTAAGACCCATCTCCCTCATGAGTCACAATTTTTTGTTAATTTGTTGACATTATTTTATATTGGTCTTCTGACTTTAACTGCCAGATGATGGTTGGTGATGGCTTCATCTGACAGAAACTAGTTTCTCACAGTATTTCATAGGCATATATTTAGTACTAAGTTAATGCATCTGCCATGCCTACCAAAGGGCTCACAAGAAATTAATAAGTACTCTTTGTTTAGATCATAATACCAACCATCCACTGGTGATATGGGCCACGAGTGTGGCTTGCTGGCCTGCATCAACACCGGGCGGTGACTTCTCTACACTATGGCACACAATGCGCACCTCGTGAGCAGAATCATCAGTTATTCGCAAGGTTGCATTTTTATGTGAGAAGTGATAAGACTGCTTCATGTCCAATGTGTACCAGTTATGATGGTCTGTCACCCAGCTTGGAAATCTACACTGTGTATGACGGTTCTCCACTGCGAAAAGGAAAAGACAAAAATTAATTAATATCTACCTCATTAATTATCTTCTTGAAAAAACTGTAATAATGTGACTAAATTTTGGTACAAAAGCAATAGATCACTTTAATATGTAAGCAACTATATATCAGTTAAAACAGTAACGCACAGGAAAATAGGCACAGTGACGCTCACTATACTGTAGTCTCTCGAGTATCTAGCTCCGGATGATCCAGCCATCATACTATCTGGCGTACTTAATTAATATAATAACAATACTTCTCTGTGATAACATGGGGGTTAATTTATTGTACAACTGTGCTTTTCTAAAGCTTTAGCAAGCAGGTTCTCTCCACAATGTCATGTGGCCTTTCACAATATTTTATGCATCTTTTGTGCTTCTAGCACATCTGGAGTCGTAGTTATAATGCACATACTGTAATATTATATTGAATAAATTGTCGTAACCACTCTTAAACAAACCATAATTAAAACCCCTCCTCCAGTGCTCACAAACAACAATAACAGGATAGAGAGTAGCTCTGTCGGCAACCTTGTTCTCTTTGTTTCTTCAGTTGCACATCAGATGTTCAAAGTTTGTGTGTTGTTATATTACTGTGTAGGGTGGTCTTTTGTATTTCAATTATGGAGTCCGAAACGGGCAATAAATGAAAAACACATGTAGTGACTATAGATCAGAAACTACATACTGTAAAGCAACTGGATTCTGGATTAGCAGCCAAAACTACTGCTTTAGAGTATAAAAAATTACTGTTTAAGACTGGAAGAAAAATCTAAGAGAAACTGAAAAATGGTGTGTTTCCCAAGCTGGTGGAAGTGGAATAGAACTAAGGAAGCCACTGTTGAAAGACAACCATTAAGAAATTGAGGAGGTTTTATTTTTATGCAATGAACATTTAAGAGGCAAAGGTTTGTCCATTACTGGGCCAATATTACAGGAAAATGCATTGCAATTTCAGTAGCAAATTGAAGGAGAAGATTCAGGATTTACTGCCAATGATGGATGGTTGGATCAGTGGAAAAAACAATTCAGTATTCGCCAGATTACCATTAGTTGAGAGGCTTTATCCATAAGCTTAGGTTTACATTAATAGGGAAGCAATGGAAACATAGAGCTTCCAAAGAAAAATCAGCAGACATTACACATGTCAGAAGAAAGGATGGATGAATTCAGAAACCTTTAAAACTCAATTCCCAAATTAATTCATACCAGCTGTAGAGAAATATTTGAAACACAACTATTTACTGTAGAAAGCACTACTGATTCTTAATAACATGCTTCGCATCCTGCCCAGTTATGAACTAGTAGATGGAGATTTCAAAACATTATTTTTACCATGAAATGTGACTGCTCTTTGTGTCATCCGATGGACCAGGACAACCTTGAAATACTAATGAAGAAATATTGCCATCTTCTCAGTTCATTGATATCAGCAGTTGATAGTAATGAAGACTATGTAACCATTCTGACGAGGACTGACTTGCTGCACATCATAAGGTGGTTAACTAAAGTATGGGAAAAGATTCCAAACATATTAATTTTAAGGTTTTGGAAAATTCTTTTTGAACATGAAGGTGGACATTTTAAATTTGAATTCACACGTGAAACCAAGCTCAAAAATAGAAATGATGACATTGTTTCATTGCTCAAAAACGTACCAAGTTGTGAGAATGTTGATGCAGAGGTCATCACAGACAAGTAGCGAAGTTCATGAACTGACAATGATTTTGTGCAAATGGTAATGCAGAGGCAGTGCTGCACTATTTTTGTGAGCAGGAAGGAGGCATATTGCAGCTTGGAAGAGGGCTAGCAGAGGGGCGCAGTCATCTATCAAATACTTTTTTAAAACCTCAAGCCTGTGAATTTCACCTTTTTTATTAGGTGTGACTTATGTCATTTGGGTAATTGTACAGTGATACTTGACAATGTTGATCATGTTATGTTTCCTGTAACATTCTCTGAAGGACGCACATAACAAACACATATAACTAGCATCTATTACATCAGAAGTCAGACAAAAGGGCTGTTTTGAATGGTTTGGTTGGGGTCATCATAACGGAATTTATAGAACTCCAAATCATCTGTTATTGTTAGCTGGCTTTACCTTCTGCCACATTAGACTGAATAGTCAAGAGCCTACTGTATTTCTGAAAAAAAGGCCTAGGAAGGTACATTCGAGCAAACTGATCCACTGTCAGGGTTCTACATCTTTTAAATTCTCCATTTGTCTAACTACAGTATCTATAGTTGCTGTGTAATTACTCTAAAAATTCATAAACATTTCACAATATGGTCTTTGTTTTATTGTGTTAAAACACTGTCAATTCACTGGACTCAATAAAATTTAGAATTAAGTATTGTGCTTCAATGTTTGCTTGTGTCTATTAGGCTAAATGGGCATGGTGAAATATTTACTTGTGTATACATCAGGAAATGAATAATGCTGGAGGTGAAAGTGAAAGTAAACAAAAAGACCTGTGCGGAAGACAGGGATACCTGGAAAATTTGCATGCAAGCAACATTTCCATGCGTAATAAGAAAACAGGTAAAAATTCAGAAGTCAACATAAACAAGTTATAAAATAAATTAAACTGCACATGTAGTCCTTACTTAAATATGAGTTATTCCTGTGAAGGAGTGATGAAAAATCCAGTCACATTTTTTGCTTGTAAAATCAATGGTATTTTACCTCAGTTGTTTATGGTTTCTCACAGCATTCCATAATTGTTTAGGCCAACAACCAAACCAAAATTATATTCTAAGTCACAAGTCCTGGTACTTGCACAGGAACAGTAAATGTTTCTCCTCTACCACAAATGGCTCTGACTCATAATTACTATCACCACGCGCTCCAAGTCATAGTTACTACCGCTTGCTCTGAATCACAATTAATATGCAACTTGCTCCAAGCCACAGTTACTACCACCGTATCATTGAGATCACTGCCATATACTCCGAGTCATAGCTACTTCCACCAATAACTCCAGGTCATTATTACCAAATGCTCCTAGTCATATTTAATATTAACTGACTTCTGATGTAATAGATGTCTTTATTATGTACATCCTTCAGAGAATGTTACAGGAAACATACAATGAGCATCTGAGTCATATGACTACCACCACATATTCTAAGTCATAGTTACTACTGCCTAGTGTTCCGAGCTGTAGCTACTACAGTCACATACATTAAGTCCTAGTTATTACTGCCAAGTGCTCTGACTCTCAGTTGCTTCAGCAGTGCGCACACCTTCCCTTATCTTTCTGTTCCTGAACAGACTGCCCTGTTGGGTACAAATATACAGATACTGATTGGTGTCAAAATTCTATACTCATCGGGGAATATTTGACAACAGCTGGGTCTATGCATGAGTAAAATGTGTAATTTGCAGTTCTGCATCATACTGTAAATGAACAGAGGTGTACCCTTTGTGAGACTCATGGTGCGCGATCCCTCGGTGGCAGACAGCAGCCCCGAACATGTGGCGTCTCCAGACTGTGCCACATTGTATGTGACATGGCCATCACGCTGGCTGCGATCATACACGAAGCAACGGTAGCGATCCTCGTCCGTGGTGGCAGTCTTGTGGTACAGCTTGCCCACCAGGTAGCGAGTACTGCCCTCTTTCCACGTTGCCAGGCAGACCAGCTCCTCCACTGAAAAATGCATTCAATGTGAGCATCTTGCAAACATTGCAGTACATTCTACACAAGAGCCAAATTGAAAAAAAAAAAAAGATTTCTATGATGCTAAATATGTCCTATACTTTTCTGTGTAACTGAGACTTGGACTTTGGTTGAGATGAAGGGGCGAACAACTTGAGGCATCTAAAATGTGACTTTACGGTATAATGCTAGGAGCATCAGTGACAGTTAAAATTCTCTATCTCAGCCATGTAATGAGGGATAGAAATTTGGTACAAACAGCTACTGAACATTCTTCAGGAAAGTTATGTGGTAAAAAGAGGGTGAAGAAGAAGAAGACTCGGCACAAGCTTGAAATTTTTGCACAAAAGCAAAAGTGATATAGCTGTGATAGTCGCCCACATATGCAATGGATAAGCATTAGGAGAAGACCTTTCCATCTGAGCGGGCCATGGAAGGCCCAACAGTACCAACTGACTGCTATGTCATCCTGAAATGATAGGCATCACTGGATCTGGGTATGGAGGGGCATGTGATCAGCACACCGCTAACCCAGCAGCTGCCAGTTTTCATGACTAGAGCCGCTATTTCTCAAACAAGTAGCTCCTCAGTTGGCTTGACAAGGGCCGAGTGCACCTCGCCGGGCAGCAGCACTTGGCAGATGCAGACAGTCACCTATCCAAGTGCTTCCCAAGCCTGACAGTGCTTAACTTCAGTGATCTGATAGAAACCAGTGTTACCACTGTGGGAAGGCAGTTGGCACTAGCAGAATAATAATAAGGAGAAGAATATAATTTGTATTTAACAGATTCCTCTAAGCTGATGTGGAAAGTAAAGTGCTATGTATGTGGCTGTATCCAGGTGTGTCTTTTATGGAGGAATATGGACCATGCATCTAAATAACCGTTGCTGTGACACAGCCTGTATTCACGAACAGCATATGCTAATTTATCTTAGTTCATTTTACCAATTGGTGATAATGGATTTTTAACATTTTTATTGGTATCTCTATTGATTTACGAGATTCTTTTACAATTATTCTGATGATGGAGGTTCTTTGACAGGCATCGATTTTAGTGCTTTTGCATTGCAAATGCTGATTGAGTCCCACATTTTAATATTAAGTTTTGCATCAAATATTTTATTATTATTATTATTTAGCGTATGATACATAACAATCACAACACATAAAATACAGTACCACAGACACATTAAAATGCAGTTTAGATCTTATCTAAGCCACTGATCCAATCCACCACTTCAGAAGTAACCAGGTTCGTATCGATTAGATTTCCAGGGAAGGCACGGAGTGAGCAGCCCATCACTATATTCTTCATTGTTTGTGGAACGTCAGCACAGTCACAGTATGAGGTGTCCACCCAACCCCATTTATGAAGAATCGAAACACTTCTTCCCACACCTTTTTTTTTTTTTTTTTAGAGAAATCGACATTACAGATGAAGGACAGTTAGAAACCACATTAAGTGGAAACTGCAGCAGTCTAATTCATTCAGATAATTGTGCAACCTTAGATCATGTAGCGAAAATAAATGAATACAGAAGGTTCTGTGAAAGTAGAATACCATTATGTAGCAGTGACAGTTTCCTCCTCCTTCATATAAAAGTACAATCTCTTAGGTGTAAAATAAATGAATTACAATACTGGCTTGATAAAATCAACTGCAGTGTTCTATGCATCATTGAACACTGGATGAAAGACACTGAAATAGACTTGTGTTTTGCTCTTGGATATTCGTTAGTTTCAAGCTACTGCAGAAAAAGTATTACACATGGTAGGGTCTCAATATATGTCAAAAGTAACCTTGAATTGCATTACTCAGTTATAGACCTTAGTAGAATATGCCTTGAAGCTACAATAGAAGTAGCTGGTGTGGTAATGCACGAACAGAAAACTGTAATTGTCTCAATCTATCTAATCCCAGGCTCTAATGAGACAGTATTTATAGAAAAAATTAATACTTTAATATTGCTGTTGTCAAAATATAAACAGCATAGAATTGTAATTGTAGGTGATATTAACATAGATATAATGGCAAAGAGAACTTAGACTGTGGCTAAGCCATGTCTCCGCAATATCCTTTCTTTCAGGAGTGCTAGTTCTGCAAGGTTCGCAGGAGAGCTTCTGTAAAGTTTGGAAGGTAGGAGACGAGGTACTGGCAGAAGTAAAACTGTGACGACGTGGCGTGAGTCGTGCTTGGGTAGCTCAGTTGGTAGATCACTTGCCCGCGAAAGGCAAAGGTCCCGAGTTCGAGTCTCGGCCCGGCACACAGTTTTAATCTGTCAGGAAGTTTCATATCAGCGCACACTCCGCTGCAGAGTGAAAATCTCATTCTGGAGCTATTCAGTATTCTTGACCACAGATGACCAAGATGTCTTCTGATGTGAGGAGGTGGTATGTTTCACAACACCGGCAGCCATTGGACTGGAGTAGCAAGTAATGTTCCAGATATGATACACTGAAAGAATAGCAAAGCTGACAATGAATGTATGTTAACCTAAAATAAAAATTTCACATGTACTTGTGGAAAGTAGATGTGGGTTATTTATGTTAATGATATGAGTGAATTGTTCTAGTTTGCTGCAGATGAAAGTAATTTGTGCAAACATATGTTTAATATGCTGTATACATATTATAATTAAGATATAAAATATAACACAGATTATTTTCTTTGCCCTCATTAATAAATCCAGTTTCAAAACAATACTTTAATCTATACTGCATTCTCATATGCAGTTAGCATGCTACAAATTTCACTACTGAGTTCTTTTTTTTCCACAGCACTCATAAATCTTTTTAGTTGATTTGTTAGTGTTTTTGTGGCATACTTAGACCTCCTTTAGGAGACAGATGTCCAGACCCTGACCTTCAAAGACCTGTGAGTGTGAAGTAAGGTCTCCTTGATGGAAAGAAATTAGCGCCAAAGATAGTGTGTAGACCACTATGATATGACATGAGTCTTTGAATCACATTCAAATATCTACAACCATGGAACTAATTCAAACTGATTCCTAGGGCACATATGAGATGTAGTGGAGTCGAACGTTTTTTAGTATTTTAGACTTTGCTTGAGAACGTTGGGCAGTGAGTCAGATCCTTTACAACGGAAAATAATTAACTCGGTAACTGTTTTGTAATATATCTGCCACGTACCTGTGGATTCGGTGCCGGTGACGTCCGGACAGGCCTGGTAGCGCATTAGCAGGCGCGCCTCGTCCGAACAAGAGTCGAGCCTGGAGACGGGACTGCGGCACTCGCCAGCGCCGCGGTTGTACGTGAACGTGAACGGCGGACCGCGGAACGGGCACGCCGTCGGCTGCACGTGCGGCTCCGCGCGGAACATTGAATAAAGCGTCGCGTCGCCCGTGATCGTGTCGCACAGCGAAGACAGCGACGCGCGCGAGTCGCAGAAAGCTGTGGGCAGAACAAGGACGTACTTGCGTGGGGCTTTGCAACAGACCAGGAGCAACAGGAGAAGGGATGGTAGCTTCTGCTTATCTATTTATTTGTGCAAGTTTTTTTTATTTTCGAAATGAATGAAATTTTCTCGCTCGGCGAACAGTTTCAAACTTATCGCGCCATATCTGGAGAACTGTTGTACTCGCTGAAAATAATATTCGTTCACGAAGTCCTGGCAGATTGCAATTAGGGGAAAAGCAAAATACGCACACCCGAGCTCAACAGGGGATGTGTGGTGTTGGCGTATAATCGATGCTGTTTTCCACTGCGAGACAGACATATAAAACTCGTTGACTGAACTGATAATCGATCCCTAAACATGGATTTCTTTAACATCGACTTTAAACGATGAAGTTATAGACTGGCGTCAAAAGCAGCAAAAATGAAGACTAATATCATATTTATTAATTAGTAAATACAACAATAATTAATGTTACACAACATTTTTGAGAGAAGTTTCGCCTTCAGTTCACTGCGTTGTTGACACTGGGCATATCCTACTTTTTCAAACGGTCTTTCAGAATCTGTGACTGAATACGTGAGTGCAATTTTTTGTAACTTTGGATGACGTTAATTCCATATTTCTAATATATCTTGTTTAAGATGTTTTATTTTCGAAATGAATGAAATTTTCTCGTTCGGGGAACAGTTTCAAACTTATCGCGCCATATCTGGAGAACTGTTGTACTCGCTGAAAATAATATTCGTTCACGAAGTCCTGGCAGATCCTGGATGATCTTTTAGGTAATAACTGAACTGTGATGGTAGAGCGGTTTCTATTCCAGTTTGCAAATCATTCTTTTCATTGTGCTATTTTATAAAGTACACTCCTGGAAATTGAAATAAGAACACCGTGAATTCATTGTCCCAGGAAGGGGAAACTTTATTGACACATTCCTGGGGTCAGATACATCACATGATCACACTGACAGAACCACAGGCACATAGACACAGGCAACAGAGCATGCACAATGTCGGCACTAGTACAGTGTATATCCACCTTTCGCGGCAATGCAGGCTGCTATTCTCCCATGCAGACGATCGTAGAGATGCTGGATGTAGTCCTGTGGAACGGCTTGCCATGCCATTTCCACCTGGCGCCTCAGTTGGACCAGCGTTCGTGCTGGACGTGCAGACCGCGTGAGACGACGCTTCATCCAGTCCCAAACATGCTCAATGGGGGACAGATCCGGAGATCTTGCTGGCCAGGGTAGTTGACTTACACCTTCTAGAGCACGTTGGGTGGCACGGGATACATGCGGACGTGCATTGTCCTGTTGGAACAGCAAGTTCCCTTGCCGGTCTAGGAATGGTAGAACGATGGGTTCGATGACGGTTTGGATGTACCGTGCACTATTCAGTGTCCCCTCGACGATCACCAGTGGTGTACGGCCAGTGTAGGAGATCGCTCCCCACACCATGATGCCGGGTGTTGGCCCTGTGTGCCTCGGTCGTATGCAGTCCTGATTGTGGCGCTCACCTGCACGGCGCCAAACACGCATACGACCATCATTGGCACCAAGGCAGAAGCGACTCTCATCGCTGAAGACGACACGTCTCCATTCGTCCCTCCATTCACGCCTGTCGCGACACCACTGGAGGCGGGCTGCACGATGTTGGGGCGTGAGCGGAAGACGGCCTAACGGTGTGCGGGACCGTAGCCCAGCTACATACAGACGGTTGCGAATGGTCCTCGCCGATACCCCAGGAGCAACAGTGTCCCTAATTTGCTGGGAAGTGGTGGTGCGGTCCCCTACGGCATTGCGTAGGATCCTACGGTCTTGGCGTGCATCCGTGCGTCGCTGCGGTCCAGTCCCAGGTCGACGGGCACGTGCACCTTCCGCCGACCACTGGCGACAACATCGATGTACTGTGGAGACCTCACGCCCCACGTGTTGAGCAATTCGGCGGTACGTCCACCCGGCCTCCCGCATGCACACTATACGCCCTCGCTCAAAGTCCGTCAACTGCACATACGGTTCACGTCCACGCTGTCACGGCATGCTACCAGTGTTAAAGACTGCGATGGAGCTCCGTATGCCACGGCAAACTGGCTGACACTGACGGCGGCGGTGCACAAATGCTGCGCAGCTAGCGCCATTCGACGGCCAACACCGCGGTTCCTGGTGTGTCCGCTGTGCCGTGCGTGTGATCATTGCTTGTACAGCCCTCTCGCAGTGTCCGGAGCAAGTATGGTGGGTCTGACACACCGGTGTCAATGTGTTCTTTTTTCCATTTCCAGGAGTGTGCATTCCACAAATAAAATTTTGGTTTCTTTGTTTTCCTACAATATATCAACGTGTTGCCCATCCTACTGACAGCCGTTTCAACAGCTGCAAGAAAGTCGTTGATGGTTTTGCTTGCTTTCAAACGGGATGATTTTTTATTTATTCAAGAGAAAGAGCTTCACAAGCGTTGGTCCACTTCTGGTCCTTATGCAATGAGACTCCTTTGGTTGTCATCCGCGGAAACCTTACAGCGCACCGGCACGTCGACCATAATCTACGTCCCGGTTTGGTGCCCTTCATGGCAAGCCATCCTGAGCTTACTTTTCAGCAAGATAACGTCCGTCTGCATATGGCGAGAGTTTACATTGCTTGTCTTTGTGCTTGCCAAACCCTACTTTGGCCAGCAAGGTCGCCGTTTCTCCCCCCCCCCCCCCCCCCCAATAGAGAACATTTGGAGCGTTATGGGCATGCCCCACTAACCCGTTCGCAATTTTGACGATCTAAGGCAGCAGTTGACAGAATTTGGCACGATATCCCTCATGAGGACATCCAAGAATTCTGTCAAACAGTGCCAAGCTGAATAACTGCTTGCATAAGGACCATAGGTAGAGCAACGTGTTGTTGATTTGCTCTATTTGAGAAGCTCTTTCTCTTGGAAAAAATCGTTCAGTTTTTCTGAAACTGTAATCATTTGTTTGTCTTTACATGCAGGCTACATCACATCAAACGTCCCTCTTTTTCCATGGGGTGTTTGTTAAATCGATAATAAGCGCCTTTCGATTTCTGTTATTATATTACTCTTCGGATGCTCCCCAATACTCTTTATTGGCTACATGACATATTTTGAAGTTCAACATACTAGTTATTAGGATTAATTTACTGCTTGCAACGTATTTTTCTACGCAAATTTCACATTTAGCCATTTCCATAGATCGTCTGCTAGATTTACAATATTTGCGGCTATTAACATGCATAGTGCTCTAGCATAACAGTTAACGATATTATTAAACAAAGGACGCGCTTGCAAAAACTGAACTACATCTAGTACGTACTTCTTGAATTATTCACAGGTCCGATTCTTTGCTTAGCTCGCATTATATAGGTACTATACTTCGTTTTAAATCATACAACAATTATTGACGGTGGAAACAAGTAGCCTTTTATTTATTTATCTTCTTTTCTCTTTCCGACATTGAAGGTCGATGTTTTACCTTTCACATCGATGTTTCAGACTTTAGTATCGGCATGCTTAAACTCCCGATCTCGATATTTTTGTAAATACCGATGATCATCGAACAGTCCTAAGCCCAATATATGGACAGCCTTGGGTAGAGTGAGAGGGTGGAGGACAAACTGCGCTTTCCTCACTGTACATGTGCTTACTGCTTCATCACGACATTGCACGAAAATTACTTTATAATGGCTACCGTAAACACAGGTATTGTATTTTAAATCTCCATTGTTGGTAGCAGTGGGACGCAGACCACTCGTGGCCAGATGTCAACCAACTAGCCCCCCATTCAGAACTAGGAAATCCTCGTGACATTTGTTTATTTCTTGAATTAGGGCAATTTTTCCTGCCTGGAAAAGTTTTTTACTTGAGATCAGACGGGCACAAAGTGTCAGTGGCAACACAGTTGGAGCCTACAACACTGGGCTTCAACTCGCGTGGGAGCAGGGCAGACCGTTCAATGTCAAATTCCAACTAATGTTAAGTAGGACTATACTGGGTTGGGTGAGGAGCGCAAGTGATTAACGTCATCCGCAAAAGGATGAAAAGTTTACATTCGATCGAGGAATACACATCTTACCAGTACAGTAAAGCCATCGATTATTCGAAAGAATTGGAGTCAGGGACGTTCGGAAAACTGATTTTTCGGATAACCTATCAGTTACGAAAACATTTTGTACCAGTGTTCTATGGAATATGTTTTTAAAAGTCAGTTTGACATGTCAGTTGCTCACTATCGGCCGACTCTTCGATGAATGCTGAATGAACGCACTGCTTGGGAAACAGTTATAGGCAAGTGCAGAAAATCCGTAAGGCTACCATCATATTTGTAAACAGCCTATGTTATTAAAATTGCACTGAAGAGCATTGAGAAGACGCAGGGGAAATAGTGGATCAGACCCAAAATTAGCTAACAGGAAGCTTTTTTAACTGCAAAATTTCTTCTTTCAAATCCTGCTTATTAACTTCTATGCTGTGCCATGTTTCCTATGTAGTCTGGCAGTACAGAATCGTCAAGACTTACATAGTTCAAAAAGAACCCAAACGTGTCCATCGGGTTGTCTACAGTAGTATACCTAATAGTGGATCAGACCCAAAATTAGCTAACAGGAAGCTTTTTTAACTGCAAAATTTCTTCTTTCAAATCCTGCTTATTAACTTCTATGCTGTGCCATGTTTCCTATGTAGTCTGGCAGTACAGAATCGTCAAGACTTACATAGTTCAAAAAGAACCCAAACGTGTCCATTGGGTTGTCTACAGTAGTATACCTAATAGTTAACTTTCCTACAAGTGTATCTAGAGTAACATTGGAACTATTTAGTTTTAAACTGTCCTATGGTCTCAGGTTTAAATATTCTTCTGCAGTTTCATCAACAATGCATTTTATTTTACGTTTCTGTTTCTCTGTGCCGCGAATTGTTACATTCACGTGAGGTGATGTTCCAATATTTTCCGCTACCTTGCAACTTTCTGCATAAATAGTATTCCCACTGTTTCTTAATTTGTTCAATTCTTCCACCAGACTCTTAATATCGGCACTAGGGTCTTAATGCGTCTTTCCTGGCCTGAAGTGCATCGTTACGTATGTTTACTGCAGCAACACTTTGTACCACATTGAAGACGTTTAAGATTTGAAATACTTCCAAATGGCCTTCAGTTCAATATGGACTCCCGTAGTTAGAGAAAAGTTAAAAGCAAGTGCAGTCGCCATTTGTAATCCTGACAATTGCTTAGCAAACGAGGGATTTGTATTTACTTTTAAGACTTTCCCTCTCTGGGAACAAGATTGATACTTCCTTTAAAATCTGGTATCAACAGATGGAAATAAAAATATGTTGATACACACTTGCACATATGCAGTAATATTACTTTTTGCTCTACAGTGTCTGGTGAATTGGTGGTGCCTTACAGGCAGAACCATAGCATTTTACATTAATTTAACCATTAGTTACATATGCGTGGTTTTAAAAAAAAACAATCCTGCTTACCCTCCCCCCCCCCCCCCCCTCCTAAGGTCGGCCTGACTAATTGATTGTGCGCTGACATTTTCTGTAGTTTGAAGATTTCCAGCACCGAAATGTGTGGAAAATAAATATCCTTATTGTTTTTGGGAGGCTATGCAATGCAACGTACGAGGTCTGTTCAAAAAACTCCGCAACATTCGTAATTTCGCGCCAATGGTGTACTGGAGCGAAATGTGGTTGGCATCCCTGCACACGCCTGAGTTTAATGTGTAACTGCCGGAAAGTCTTTGTTTTATGTCTGTTAGTTATTGTTCAGTGCTGTATTGAGTTGGACGTTGTTGTCGCACAGTTTGCAAATTTCGAGATGGCAGAGTTAGAGGAGCAAAGCGTTTACATTAAATTTTGCCTGAAACTCAAGAAAATCTTCGCAGGGACACACCAAATGATGCAGGAAGCCTAAGGCGATGTCTGTTAAGCCTACACGGTGTTACGAATGGTTCACACGGTTTAAAAATGGCTTGAAGTTAAGGATGATCCTCGTTCAGACGCCCTTCAACGCCTACCGAGGACGTTCATGTCAGGAAGGTCAACGAAATTGTGCGTGCCAATAGAAGACAGACTGTCCGAGAGATTGCAGAAGAATGTGACATTTTAATACGATCATGTCATGAAATCCTGACACAGCATCCTGGAATGGATCGTGTTGCTGCCAAGTTCGTCCCACAGCTCATGAGTCAAGACCAGAAAGACCTCCGCCTCGCAATTCGTGAAGAGCTTTCGGTTCGCGCAAATGAAAACGTAATGTTCTTTAAGAGAATCATAACTAACTTGGGTCTACGGTTATGATGTTGAGACCAAGGTTCAGTCTTCACAATGGGTCGAGAAAGGTTCTCCACTGATAGTTTTCTTGACTTTGAAAGATTAGTTCATCATGAATTCGCACCAGAGGGAAAAACCGTTAATCGAGGATACTATCGGCAAGTGTTGCGACGCCTGCGAGGACATGTGAGAAGGAAACGGCCTGAAATTTAAAGAGACACAATTCATGGCTCTTGCATCGCGATAACGCACCCGCACACTCATTCCTGTTGGTGCATGACCATTGCACAAAAAGCGAAACACTAGGCTGCCTCGTCCCCCGTACTCTCCAGAACTGGCCCTTGCGAACTTTCTTTTATTCCGAAAGTTGAAAACCACGTTGAAAGGACGAAGATTTGCAAAGGTAGACGAAATACAAGCAAATTCGCAGATGGTGCTTCGCGCGATCCAGCAAGGCGCGCACCAGGACTGCTTACGGAAGTGGAAATTGTGGTGTCACCGCCAGACACCACACTTGCTAGGTGGTAGCCTTTAAATCGGCCGCGGTCCGCTAGTATACGTCGGACCCGCGTATCGCCACTGTCAGTGATTGCAGACCGAGCGCCGCCACACGGCAGGTTTAGTGAGGCGTCCTAGCACTCGTCCCAGTTGTACAGCCGACTTAGCCAGAGATGGATCACTGAAAACTACGCTCTCATTTGCCGAGACGATAGTTAGCATAGCCTTCAGCTACGTCATTTGCTACGACCTAGCAAGGCGCCATAGCATTTGATATTGAGATTATAATATGTACCGTCAAGAGCGATGTACACCAATTGTGGATTAAAGTTAAGTATTATATCAACTACGTACTTTATTTGCTACTATTAATTCCCTAAACTGTTCCAGACCTCACGCCAGTCAGCGTGTAATTAAACGCGTGCATTTCGGCCTCCTCTAGCAACACAGTGTTGACTCTTCTGCCAACACTTCAGAAATGGCGTTGGGAGCAGTGTGTAAATTGTGGAGGAGAGTATTTCGAAGGAGACCACGCACAATAAGTAACAGGTAAGCGTAGAAAAATATGTGGACAAAGTTACAGAATGTTTTGAACAGATCTCGTACATGCACTACCTTTAACCGCACAAGTTAAAAGTGTGAGACAAAGTTGCCCATGTAACTTAACCAACTACTGAGAAAATTTAATGGAGCTTCTATCTGATCGAGTAGCATTTTCACACCATACTTTGAGAACACATTACCCTTGATCTAGGACGCTGCAGTTTTATGTCAACACTGCATAACATTAGGTAAAAAAGTGTTAGATGTAACATTTATTTACCTACGATAGTTAAATTATAACAATAATTGAATGCACGTTAGGGTTCGGTACGGTTACGTGGGGTACCATGAGTCATCATCACTCAGAGTATGGCAGGCGTATCTTAACATCAGTAGGGACGTGTTGTGGCTCGCATGTTGTAATGTGGAGTAAAAGCGAGAAAACAAGAACAATGTATTTCACTTACCACAGGGTTATTCGTAAGTACCACCGATGCTTCAGAATAAAACAAGACACGGAAAACAGACACTTATCAATGGATAGAGCATCTCTGGAAGTATTTAGCCCACATTACAAGTGCTCGATATGGGCACCGTTTGTGACAAGGGAAACGTCAATACGGGCGGAAGAGCAGGTGCGACTGCTTATTCGGTTGCCTATCTGCAGGCGCGAACACATACTTTGATTCAACAATTTGGAGCTTCCTACTGCAGCTAGGCGCATATTACGAATTGACGTTTGGAGAGTTGCTCTATCCAGTGACATGTGTCATTTTTCTCTTATGTCTTGTAGATTTCGCGCAAATTTCTTCCGAAACCCCAGAAGTAATTAATTATGATTAGGTAAAATAAACTGTTATTTCCTCAGTTACAAAATAGTGAAGTCAAATAAATCGTTATTTCCTCAGATATATACTCCAAACTACAACATGTGAGGCATAACATATCTCTATGGATGTTGAGAGAATCTTGCCCTACAGTTTCAGTGATATTACTCGCATGATGCCCTACATAACGACGCCTAAACCTAAACGTGCGTTAAAAATTCAGCTTATAAAGAAATTTCCTATGACAAGTAAATAAATATTATTTCTAATGTTGCCTTACCTAAAGTTCTGCAGTGTTAACATCGCAACGTCCTTGTGCTATAAATCAAGAGAAATGTATTCTGGAAGTGTAGGGTGAAAAAAGGTGCAGTTCAATTTCAGGTCCTCTTAATCATAATCTTGTCACCACCAATACTTTCTATGTTTGCCAAACTACGGACACGAGCCTTCCATCCATGTGTATGTCGAGTAATGCCAGAGACGTGATACGTCTGATCGAAAGGACCACATCCTGTCGAATCAACACCGGTACGAAAGTAGCGCCAAACTTGCAACCCTACCCTCCTAGCAAGAGAGAGGCAGTAGATTTAACAGGATCCCAAATCTATTCTGTCACTGCACTCGCACAACTGATAAACTTCATTTTCTAGCATAACTGTGGAAGAGCAAACTACGAGAGTTGGAACTTTAATAGTGGCAACTATTTATTTACAGCTCGTAAAAAATAGATACGTGTTTCAAAGTTTTACTGTCCTTCAGAGTAGTTGCCAGCATTGTGTATAACCCGTTGCCATCGATGTGGAAGTCATAGGATACTCTTAGCAGTGCCAGTTGTGTTGACAGTTCGAGCGGCGCGGTCTATTGCCCGACGAATTTGTAGCAGTTCTGAAGCGAATGCTGTGAAGTGTTTCCTTCAGTTTTGAAATCGAGTTGGATTCACGAAGGCTTAAGTCAGGGGAGTGCAGCAGTAGTGTAGTGTAGTAGGTGCACTTAGCAGCCCCATCAGTCAAACAAATCAGTAACAGCTCGCACTGTACGTGCTTGCGCATTGTCCTGCAAAATGATGGTCAGGTCCTGCAGAAAGTGTCATCACTTCTGTCTCTAAGCTGGTCGTCGGCTGGGTTCCAAAAATTAACAGCATAGAGACAGAAGTGGTGACACTTTCTGCAGGACCTGACCATCATTTTGCAGGACGATGCTCAAGCACGTACAGTGCAAGTTGTTACTGATTTGTTTGACAGCTGGGGCTGCTAAGTGCTATACCACCTACAGCACTCCCCTGACTTAAGACTTCGTAAGTTCAACTCGATTCGCCGGCCGCGTTGGCCGAGCGTTTCTAGGTGCTTCAGTCTGGAACCGCGCAACTGCTACGGTTGCCGGTTTGAAACCTGCCTCGGGCATGGATGTGTGTGATGTCCTTAGGTTAGTTAGGTTTAAGTAGTTCTATGTTCTAGGTGACTGATGACCTTAGATGTTAAGTCCCATAGTGCTCAGAGCCATTTGATTTTTTCACGGCATTCGCTTCAGAACTGCTACAAATTCGTCGGACAATAGACCGCGCCGCTCGAACTATCAACACAACTAGCACTGCTAAGAGTATCCTACGATTTCCACATCGCTGGCAACGGGTTGTACACAATGCTGGTGACTACTTTAAATGCCAGTAAAACTTTGAAACACGTTTCTATTCCGTACGAGCTGTAAATAAATAGTTGCCACTATTAAAGTTTCAACCCTTGTATATGATGAAGCTATTGAATTCCTTCACCTAACACTATAACAGACTAGCAACGACGAAAGAATTATCTCCGTCTCTGTACTGAACAATGTCGAATTATTTGCCGGTACAGGGGACGCTTATGCTCCCATGTGGATTTTAATGAATAATGCATACAAACCAGTCACAACCCAATTCATCCAAGGATAGGCCGAAGTTTCTTACAAAACATTTATACTTAACGCTGAAGTGTAATGCATTACAGTGTTCAAAATTTATGAAACGAGTTTATTCCTAATACTGTGATTCGATGAATAGTTTTTATAACGAATAAAATGTGGTACAAAAAGGTAGTGCCAATTCTTATTTTATCATTTGAGTGGAAGAAATTATTAATGAAAATATCGCCACACAGAACAGCAATGGTAAAATGTTAACAATGAAGAAGTAGTACAATAAAATACATCAATATAGGTATACTACTCACTCTCTTTGTACTGGAGAACATTCTGATGCTTCTCATGGATTACCACGCATCTGTAGCAGTTGTCCCCCCTGAAACAATAAGGAGACAGTTTAAAAACAAGAAATCAATGCTTAAATCTGAATCGTTTTACCTACTGCTTGCTACCTCTTCGTCAAATGTAATACCTTCGCAGCAGGCATAATATTCATGAAAGGCGTGTGGTCAATGCGAATTGTTTTAACAGTATGTGCTACATAGCGACTTAGTTCAAGTGTATTCAGCTGCTTTTTAGGGTTCTGCACCACAGTTGGTAAAAACGGAGCCCTATGTTGTCCGACTATTCAAAACTCTTTCCCGCAGAAACGACCAGACATATGAAGTTGAAATTTATGTCACACTGATCCTTGCCGACGAGAAAGTAAAGCTACTAAATCCATGCAATCAAAAGATACGACCATTTATGTCACATGTTTTTATACTCGCAAACTCACTCATCAAAACCTATGGGTACTTTGCATCGATGTAGAGTCATGAACTTTGGGAAGAAGGACTTCACAGTTCAAGTAAAGGTAAAGAATTTAACAGGTTTTATATAGTTAAAATAATTTAAAAAGGAGTGTGCTGATTAAAAGGAGCACAATCATAGTCAAACGGCCTCGGGTTGACGGGACATTATTGCTACACGTAATTCTACAGTATTAAGCAGCTATTCATCAACCAGTGTGCAGCATTGCCTCCTGTACTGGCCAAATATTAAGATGGGAATTACGACTTGGAAGCCACTGTGTAAAAGCTGGTAAACCATCCATAGGTAGAAAAATCTCGTCAGAGGCTGCGATAGAATGTTCAACACCATAAAAGGACAGAAGTATTTATTTCTATGATGAAGTTTAGTGTATTCTATTTTTCATAGTGACGGACAAATTGTAAAAGTCATGATTCGTCGTCCTCTTGTACAAGTGAATAAAAGTAAAGTGTTTAAAAGCAACAAGCTTTATCACAGTGTTGTTATTTCAGTAGATGTTTAGTGTGCCCTTTTCACATGCTGTGAAATTTAATCAGCAACATTTTCAGATCATAAGCTGGATATACGTAGGCCTATACAAAGTGCTTAAAATTATTATTGCCATATTAAGCAAAGCATCAGATAGTGTTCAAAGCACCAGCTATTTTATTACACTGACAAGCATAATAAAAGCTGTTGCAGAAGAAGACAACCAAAGGTATTGTGCACTTTTTCATTACTACAAAAAAGATTATTACTGTAGTGTTCAGAACATACGATTTTACTGATTCATGGCATGTGACAAACTAAAATTAATATTTCAACAAAAATGCAGAAAGTGTTTTTGTTACGTTGCATTGAAGAAGTAACTGTTAAAAATTCTTCACGTTGAAAATGATCAAGAAAAAGTGTAAAAATTTATTTTCAGTCAGTGGTTAACTCTGTGTAAAGATAATATTAAAGTAAAATGTTTATTAGTTACAAAAAATACAATTAACAGCACCACAGTAGCTATGCATCTTTAATACTTAGCAGGATCTTTTCACTCAACATTTTAGTGTTATTTTACATAAAAGAGTCTCAAATTTAAAATAACTTTATTCTGTACGAATGAAAGTGTCTTTCGCCGCAGCATCGAAAGTAATACATGTGTAGGATACATATTCCCAGAATGAGATTTTCACTCTGCAGCGGAGTGTGCGCTGATATGAAACTTCCTGGCAGATTAAAACTGTTTGCCGGACCGAGACTCGAACTCGGGACCTTTGCAAAGGTATCGAGTTTGAGTCTCGGCCCGGCACACCGTTTTAATCTGCCAGGAAGTTTCAGGATTCATATTGTCCATATGTAGTGTATGTCGCTATTTCAAAGTGGTTATGACTTATATTCTCTGCTCTCCTCCCCGTTGTTTGCTTGTGAAGTTACTGTGTAGGTTCCAATTACACAAAAGTACATATTGTGTGGTAAGAGCTTAGCTCTGCAGTGCTTAGAGCGATTAGTGAAATCAGCACTGAGGTCTTGCTGCACGCGGATGTCCGCCCATTATTATTACGAGTCCGATCGCCAATCACGGTCATTTATAGGCGAAAACTGATCCATATAAGGATAGAACAGGGTGGGGCATCGCGTGTGATATAAATCTTGAAACACGAAACGCTTCAGCTACCTTGATTATGAAAACATCCAGCATACGAGCACCAATAATTTGCCCTCATTCGAATTCATTCAGCTCTGACAATGTACTCACGACTACATTCAGGGTTTTTCACAATTCATGTTACATACTTCTAGAGGCTGTAGAGGGGGCTTAGGAGATCAAGTTTGACCTAGGAACCCATATCCGGACAAGGGTGATACCGTGATGATGTCACAAACTTTCTAGGAGGATAGAGCAGGATAATTGTCTCAATTTGAGGTAAGGGTCCCTGGTTCGGAAACGAACGAGTCGAAAGTTATAAGCGAGAACCTATTAAATAGCTCCGACAGTGGCATACATGTACAGGGTGACACAGAATAACGGGAATGTTTGAAATGAGTAGTGGCAGCCATGGGCAGGTGGCACCACTGCGGGTTTGTGACAGTTAGCGAGTAAACAGTCCGTGGCACCACTGCGGGTTCGTGACAGTTAGCGAGTAAACAGTCCGCCATTATAGTTGGAGTCACGAACGATGACGGTCGACTTCAGGCTTGTTCTGCGCATCTACGTCTCGCATTCTCTGACAGCCAATGAGCGTTCAGCAGTGTTCATAGTGCTCTGTTTTGAATGTCTTAGCCAATGCGAACATTAAACGTGATCGTAGCGAGTTATTTAGTGAATTTTTCTTCCATTTGTCACGGCCGATGGTGGTGGTAAGCGATAAATTCTCCTCAAGCAAGTGAGAGACGTAATTTGCAGTATAGACGCTTTTTCAAGCGCAGAGCACGTGTATGCGCTTATCGCAACCGTCGCATGGAACCAGCAACAATGTAATCCCTGTCCGTGTCTCGAGCTGCGCGAACGGCCATCGTTCATGGATCGGATTTGTACGAGACGTGCGGACGGCAAAGTGTTAAAAGACCCGCCCGGTTCCGTGCGGGAAGGAGCGCTTGGTCCCCGACACGAATTCGCCCGGCGGACTTCTGTCGAGGTCCGGTGAGCCGGCCAGTCTGTGGATGGTTTTTAGGAGGTTTTCCATCTGCCTCGGTGAATGCGGGCTGGTTCCCCTTATTCCGCCTCAGCTACACTATGTCGGCGATTGCTGCACAGCCAAGTTCTCCACGTACGCGTACACCACCATTACTGTACCACGCAAACATAGGGGTTAACACTCGTGTGGTGTGAGACGTTCCCAGGGAGGGGGGGGGGGGTCCACATGGGACCAACCGCACAATAACCCAGGGTTCGGTGTGGGGCGGCGGAGGGGTGAAGTGGACTGCGTTAGTCGTCGTGGGGTTGTGGACCACTGCGGCTGCGGCGGGGTCGGATCTAGAGGTATCGGAGCCATTTCCGCTCATAAGTTTCGACTCGTTCGTTTCGGAACCAGGGACCCTTGCCTCCAATTGATACAATTAGCCTTCTCCGTCATACTTGAAAGTTTGTAACATCATCACGGTATCGCCCTATATACACATACCGGGTTATCAAAAAGTCAGTATAAATTTGAAAACTTAATAAACCACGGAATAATGTAGATAGAGAGGTAAAAATTGACACACATGCTTGGAATGACATGGGGTTTTATTAAAACAAAAAAAAAAAAAACAATGTTCACAAAATGTACGACAGATGGCGCTGGACTGCAAAACGTCAGTGACTGCGCATGACAATCGTTTATCAGCATCATGAACTGTTACCTGACGATTTAGTGAAGCGGAGGGCATTTGCGATGTGGGCGTTTCAAAAGATGGCGGAAGATGACGATTGGTTGAGTAACGTGTTGTGGACCGACGAAGCTCATTTCACGCTCCGAGGGTCTGTCAACGCCCACAACTGCAGAACTGTTGTGGAAACTCCATTGCACGACGAGAAAGTCACGGTATGGTTTGGATTTACCACATCTACCGTTGTCGGGCCTTTTTCCTTCAGGAAATGCGTGATTCTGGTTTTGTTAATGCTACCGTGACGGATGAGAGGTACGCCGATATGTTACAGAATCGCATCATCCCCAGCCTGGCTGATAAACACCTGTTGGAACGTACGATGTTTATGCAGGATGGCGCTCCACCCCATATTGCTAGACGCGTGAAAGATCTCTTGCGCGCGTCGTTTGGTGATGATCGTGTGCTCAGTGCCACTTTCGTCATGCTTGGCCTCCCAGGTCCCCAGACCTCAGTCCGTGCGATTATTGGCTTTGGGGTTACCTGAAGTCGCAAGTGTATCGTGATCGACCGACATCTCTAGGGATGCAGAAAGACAACATCCGACGGCAGTGCCTCACCATAAAGCCGGACATGCTCTACAGTGCTGTTCACAACATTATTCCTCGACTACAGCTGTTGTTGAGGAATGATGGACATATTGAGCATTTCCTGTAAAGATCATCATCTTTGCTTTGTCTTACATTGTTATGCTAATTATTGCTATTCTGATCAGATGAAGCGCCATCTGTCGGACGTTTTTTGAACTTGTTTTTTGAACTTGTATTTTGTGGTTCAAATAAAACCCCATGTCATTCCAAGCATGTGTGTCAATTTGTATCTCTCTATCTACATTATTCCGTGATTTATTCAGTTTTCAAGTTTATACTGACTTTTTGATCACCCAGTACATTTCTAGGCGCCAGCGCCTATAACTATGGCGCTCTATAGCTCGTTGGATAAGGTTCAAATGGTTCATATGGCTCTGAGCACTATGGGACTTAACTGCTGAGGTCATCAGTCCCCTAGAACTTAGGACTACTTAAATCTAACTAACCTAAGGACAACACACACATCCATGCCCGAGGCAGGATTCGAACCTGCGACCGTAGTCGTCGCGCGGCTCCAGACTGTAGCGTTGGATAAGGTTTCCGGGCATGGGTTAAAAATGGTTCAATGGCTCTGAGCACTATGGGACTTAACATCTGAGGTCATCGGTCCCCTAGAACTTAGAACTACTTAAACCTAACTAACCTAAGGACATCACACACATCCAGGCCCGAGGGAGGATTCTAACCTGCAACCGTAGCGGTCACGCGGTTCCAGACTGAAGCGCCTAGAACCGCACGGCCACACAGGCCGGCCCGGGCATGGGTTCCTCTGTAAAACTTTATCTAATAAGTCCCCTCTACAACTTCTAGAAGTGTGTAACATGATTTGTGAAATACCGTGAAAAACACTACTCTGGCCAAGAGTGGCACTGCCACCACTGATGGCATCGCACGGGTGCCGTTCTAGGTGAAATACAACAGCGCAACCTGCAGGTTTGGCTAGCATCTGTATTTATGTAAAAGCATGCATTTCCCGTGGTGTTTCCGTACTTTTACTTATCCTGCGTGACTTCTAACCAGATTTACACGAATAAAGGCAAATTAGGTAGCGAAAAAAATGTTAAAAACGGGGTTTCGCGTTCTGTACAAGACCGAAAAGAGATAATTTTTTAACACTCACATGTGGCAAATCCGTTACTATACAAAACAGTTGGCAACTCTAACTTAAAAGGAAATGAAAGGCGACATAATTATGTGACATCTCCTTGCGGGTGGCACTGAAACTGTACAAAAAACGTTTTTAGGTGACAGACTGTTTAGGCGAACACAGTCGCGGCAGCACGTCGCCGGAGGACGCCAGAGGCGTGCGCGAAGAATGCCCCGGGGGCCGCCGCGGTTTGGTTGGCGGCGACGAGCGCTCGTTATGCGCTGCGGACCCAAATTCGGGGCGTCGCCGGCGGCGCTGGAAGCTAATGCGGCACGCGAGATAGAGGCCCGGAGCGTAGCACGTAGCTGACTGGCTGCCGCCCCGCCCCGATACCAGACAACCCGCCTAATTATAAGTTGGCCCTTGTCTGCCACCCGCTCGCAATAATTATCATTCCAGGTTCGCGCGCGCCTCATCGTCTCGCGTCCCGTTGTTTCGCCAAAACTGGCGACGGAAACGGGGACAGGGCGAGTGAGTGAGTGAGAGAGAGAGAGAGAAAGAGAGGGAGAGGGGGGGGGGAGGACTGCTCCTGTCTTCTCCGATATCGACTCTCCCCCAGCCCACTTCCCCCACCTGTGCACGGACAGGGAATACGGGATGAGCGAGTCGCAGTGTGCTTCAAATTATCCAGAGCCGCCGGTATCCGGCCGGGCTCGCAGGTTGCCGGAGTCGCTTTAATCCGCGCACTAGCTGATGACTGGTGGCTCCTCCCACACATCGGAGCCCATTCTTCAATCTCGTTCTGCCTTATGGACACGCTCCACTCTGATCCATTCTGCTAAAAGCGATTCCTTTCGTTCTTCTTTCTTCTTTACAGTGTCTCCTTCTGTCTATCCTCTTCTCCCCTGCTCCTCTACAAATAAAGGGCACCCAAGATGAATGGTCAGTATTCAAGGGTACGACAGGAACAAAGATTTGAAAAAAAAACTCTAATACGCATGGGTTCTACAATGCATACCTTAACAGCTACGAACGCTTGTTCAATAGAACAGATGCGTCTTACAGTACCGAAGATGAACAAGTGCACGTAGCTATTAAGGTATGCGTTTTAGAGCCCATGTTTGCTAGCCTTTTTTTATTTCTTATTATCGTTCCTCCCAATGTCCCTGAACGCTGACCATTACGCTTGGAGTCCGCAGGTCGTAGTCTAGTGGCTAGAGTTCCTGCCTCCGGGTCCCGGGTTCGGCTCCCGGCCGGGTTGGAGACTGCCCAGGGACTGGGTGTTTGTGTTGTACTCATCACTTCATCATCATAATCATCATTCGTGGCAGTGGCTAGACTGGGCTGTGAAAAAATTGGATTGTGTAAAAACTGGGACTTTGCACGCGCGCTGATAATCGCGCAGTTCAGAGACCCACAAATCAAATATCACCATCATTCCTCCTGGCACACCCTATATAAACTGAAGGTCAGTGTTCGCTGCTGGCTGTTCGTTCGAGCTAATCTCTGGAACTAAAGTACGGATTTTGATCTAAGAAATAGACTGATCCACGAGGATGGTTCGTGTGTATTTGTATAAATACACTCCTGGAAATTGAAATAAGAACACCGTGAATTCATTGTCCCAGGAAGGGGAAACTTTATTGACACATTCCTGGGGTCAGATACATCACATGATCACACTGACAGAACCACAGGCACATAGACACAGGCAACAGAGCATGCACAATGTCGGCACTAGTACAGTGTATATCCACCTTTCGCAGCAATGCAGGCTGCTATTCTCCCATGGAGACGATCGTAGAGATGCTGGATGTAGTCCTGTGGAACGGCTTGCCATGCCATTTCCACCTGGCGCCTCAGTTGGACCAGCGTTCGTGCTGGACGTGCAGACCGCGTGAGACGACGCTTCATCCAGTCCCAAACATGCTCAATGGGGGACAGATCCGGAGATCTTGCTGGCCAGGGTAGTTGACTTACACCTTCTAGAGCACGTTGGGTGGCACGGGATACATGCGGACGTGCATTGTCCTGTTGGAACAGCAAGTTCCCTTGCCGGTCTAGGAATGGTAGAACGATGGGTTCGATGACGGTTTGGATGTACCGTGCACTATTCAGTGTCCCCTCGACGATCACCAGTGGTGTACGGCCAGTGTAGGAGATCGCTCCCCACACCATGATGCCGGGTGTTGGCCCTGTGTGCCTCGGTCGTATGCAGTCCTGATTGTGGCGCTCACCTGCACGGCGCCAAACATGCATACGACTATCATTGGCACCAAGGCAGAAGCGACTCTCATCGCTGAAGACGACACGTCTCCATTCGTCCCTCCATTCACGCCTGTCGCGACACCACTGGAGGCGGGCTGCACGATGTTGGGGCGTGAGCGGAAGACGGCCTAACGGTGTGCGGGACCGTAGCCCAGCTTCATGGAGACGGTTGCGAATGGTCCTCGCTGATACCCCAGGAGCAACAGTGTCCCTAATTTGCTGGGAAGTGGCGGTGCGGTCCCCTACGGCACTGCGTAGGATCCTACGGTCTTGGCGTGCATCCGTGCGTCGCTGCGGTCCGGTCCCAGGTCGACGGGCACGTGCACCTTCCGCCGACCAGTGGCGACAACATCGATGTACTGTGGAGACCTCACGCCCCACGTGTTGAGCAATTCGGCGGTACGTCCACCCGGCCTCCCGCATGCCCACTATAAGCCCTCGCTCAAAGTCCGTCAACTGCACATACGGTTCACGTCCACGCTGTCGCGGCATTCTACCAGTGTTAAAGACTGCGATGGGGCTCCGTATGCCACGGCAAACTGGCTGACACTGACGGCGGCGGTGCATAAATGCTGCGCAGCTAGCGCCATTCGACGGCCAACACCGCGGTTCCTGGTGTGTCCACTGTGCCGTGCGTGTGATCATTGCTTGTACAGCCCTCTCGCAGTGTCCGGAGCAAGTATGGTGGGTCTGACACACCGGTGTCAATGTGTTCTTTTTTCCATTTCCAGGAGTGTAAAAATGAAATGCTATTCGTTGGTAAGCGCGTCAACTCCGAGCAGTAGGACTGATTCGCCTTTTTTTTAATGTTGGTAGTAGTTCGGATAAGGTTTTTTTGGAAAGAAACACTGGAAAAGTTTCCGGGAAAATTCGGGAAAACCTGAAAGTGCTTTTTTTCTCTATGGGATTTTTGAATGTACGCAAGAACATAAGTCACGATTCGAAATATGTATATGAGTAAATCTTTCTTCTTAGTTACAGTCCCGATAAAGTTTTTAGGGAAAAAAAAATTCGGGACACTTAACAAAGGAAAATCGGAAAATCCGGACAAACTGCAAAAATCACAATTTTTGTATCCGCACTCGATCATAACTGACGATAGTAATGACATATTTTGTTGATTCTTTTTTTTCTTCTGTTCGTTAATGTTTCCAGAATGGAAATAACGCAATTGATTGTTATCAACTGAAAAAATACATCCGGACGATCTCGAGATAAATCTAGAAAAATGCGTTCCAGCCTAAATTAACATAAAATTACATTTGTTTTTATTGTTGTTTCGCGTTTTGTCCAACAAATGCAGTTATTTTATTTCTGTTCTAATTTCAGTTTATATCGCTACTACATGCGCAAACGTCGTTTGACAGTTGATGATAAAATGTTAATCAAGCCAGTCGGTTACATAGTGATGAAAAATTAATTCTGTTGGTTATTTTTTTGTTGAACTGTGATTCTGTTGTGAGTTCATCGGAACTTTGATGTTTACACGATGGTTATGGTAGAGTTACGGAAGGGACTACCCAATAAAAATAATTAGAGTTCCTTTGATAGATTTTTTTTCACCGCTGTGACATTAATGTCAACATTTTTGAAGAAGGGTGTGTCTGCATGTGCAACTGTGAAACCTAATAGGAAATGTTTACCCAAATATATGAAAGAAAATATCGAATTGGCGACAGGACAATTCCAATTTGAGACAAATGGAGCTGTTTCTGCTGTAAAGTGGGTGGATAACCGTCCAGTCACCTTGTCCTCTATTCATGACTCAAGACAAACAACAATGGTGAAGAGGAAAAATAAAGAAGACAGTACATAGATTTGCTCTCCTGAAATTGTGGCAGGATAGAGTCGCTAAGTCTAACCAACTACAAGACAGATATGGTATTGCAAGTGCTCTATAAAATGATGGCACAGAATATTTTATTTCGTAGTGGATGTTGCCACAGCAAACGGCTCTATACTACGGAAAATAAGTATAATCAGTATAGTATAATCAGCTCACATACAGAATCCGCCTAGCTGGCTTCTCATTCTGGAAGAGACAAGGCCATAAATCTTTTTCTG
This sequence comes from Schistocerca cancellata, assembly GCF_023864275.1. Classification (NCBI taxonomy): domain Eukaryota; kingdom Metazoa; phylum Arthropoda; class Insecta; order Orthoptera; family Acrididae; genus Schistocerca; species Schistocerca cancellata. The sequence goes on from NC_064634.1 coordinate 199,947,560, forward strand.
GCAAAAAAGGATAAAGTACCAGAAGAGCTCATCTTGTGGTTGTAGAAGAACACGAATCCGTTTTAGGCGAAACTTACAAGAAGTGTCGTCATTGTAGTACGGTCTGCCAAAGCAGCAGAAAAGCACACTCTCTGTGTTTGCACATACTGTCAAATACCACTTTGCATAGACTCACCTCTTATAAAACTTAGTGGCAAATAATTGTGAAACAATAATTCTAAGAAAACCAGTGGTAACACCGGTTCCCGTCAGATCACCGAAGTTAAGCGCTGTCGGGCTGGGCTAGCACTTTGGATGGGTGATCATGCGGTCCCCCGAGCGCTGTTGGCAAGCGGGGTGAAGTCAGCCCTTCTGAGGCAAACTGAGGAGCTACTTGATTGAGAAGTAGCGGCTGTCGCAAACTGACCTACGGCCGGGAGAGCGATGTGCTGACCACATGCCCCTCCATATCCGCATCCAGTGACGCCTGTGGGCTGAGGATGACACGGCGGCCAGTCGGTACCTTTGGGCCTTCATGGCCTGTGCGGGAGGAGTTTAGTTTTAATTGTAACAAAACACATTTTTCAAATAAAGAAGGCTCTATTCAAAATGTTGATTTTAATATTTAACTCTGACGATGGGCAGTGGGAAGAATACTTCCCACTTTGTTGTATAGAATTCCATTTACAATTGCACGAAATTTTAAATTTTGCATGATTACGGGGTTAGACCAAAGTGATTCCCGATTTTGGAACCGATATTCACGACTTTTTCAAAAAAATAACAAACAAATTACAAAACTGACTGCAGACCATTATAGTACACTCTTAAGATTGTATTATATAAAAAGCTTGCACTCTGAGGACGGCAATACACGGCATGAACGAAAGGCCTTCGCGGAATGCGAGGGCGGCTGCTGGGAGTTCTGAATGCCACGATTTTCAACCAAGAATAAAATTTCAAAAGCTGCTTTGAAACTTGTGATATTGTCTAACGTAGTGGTTTGGAACAAAATGACGGCACTCTGAAATAAAATTCAGTGTTTTCGACGAAGTAGTCGTTACAAAAACGTGCACCAAAAATCTGAATTAAAATATACCGCAGAAATCCTATTTACTACAGTAGAAAAAACGGCAATTCACAAGTTACGAAAAGGTATAACGTAACTGCATGTATATTTCATGAATTACAGCTCCGACCAACTTTAAAAATGTAGTTTTGAAAAAAAGCGTTTAATTTTCAATTTGTGATTTTCAATACTGAAATTGAACAAACCTTAATAGGCAATGCTAGCACCGTACAGTTTGCCCTTTTTTCGTGGATGTCGAAATTATATCGATTAACTGGCTTCTACTTACTGATAGAAGCTTTTTTTGCACGTTTTTCGAACCTTTTCTATCCGTATAAATACGTTTGTCTGTCATTTTCAAGTACTCGCATTTTATTTCGTATAAAAACAAGCGAAATGAGAAGTTAAGCAGACGCGAGACAAGTACGTGCTTTGAGACTGCTTATAATAGACAAATCATGTTAGTTGGTGCATAAGTTCGTAGCTTTTTTGTTTTGCATGTTGGTATTCCGGTTGCTATGGGTTTTATTTATCGACTTTTTTTAAGTTCACCGTTGTTGTTTGAGTTGAGTTCGGAGATAACGAGTGGAGCTGTGTACCTAGAAAATGAGTGCTAAGTTGAGAGGTACGAACAGTTCCAGTATATTCTTCTGTTTGAGTTCATTACTGGTGATGAGAAATGGTGTATTTAATGCAAAATAAGGGAAAGAAATGAATGGTTGAGCCTAACTCCCCGTACAAAGGTCAACACGCAGTTCAAGAACGACCAGGAAGATATGCGGGGGGGGGGGGGGGGGGGGGGGGGCAGTGGGCAGTGATGAGATGGGTTGGGAAGTAATTCCGAACCCACCTTATTCACCTGATTCTGCGCCCTCATATTTTCACCTTTTCCGCTCTGTATTGAACAACCTTCTTGTAACTTCCATTCCGGCTGAAAATGCGCACCGAACACGGTTCGAAGAGTTCTTCGCCTCAAAAACACGTGATTTCTATAGTCAAGGAATCTAAAAGTTACCCTAGCCTTGGCAGACTGTTGTAAATAGTGAAGCAGAATGTATTACTGATGACTTAGGTTGGTTTGGTTTGGTTGTTTGGGGAAGGAGACCAGACAGCGCGGTCATCGGTCTCATCGAATTAGGAAAGGATGGGGAAGGAAGTCGGCCGTGCCCTTTCAGAGGAACCATCCCGGGATTTGCCTGGAGTGATTTAGGGAAATCACGGAAAACCTAAATCAGGATGGCCGGACACGGGATTGAACCGTCATCCTCCCGAATGCGAACTGATGACTTAAGTCTCTGTTATGTGTATCTGTTGTCTGTATTAAACTTCTGGAAAAACACTACAAACTTACAGTGATGCGACAAATACACTGGTGTCCAAAATTAAAGCAACAAAGCAGATGCGAATACCGTCGAAAATCACTGTCCACATCAAATCAGGACTCATCTGTGAAACGAACGTTAGCCCACTGTTCGACCGTCCGTGTGGCATGCTGCCGGCTCCAAACTAGACTTTCCCTAGACTTTCGGTACAACACGTACAGTGGATGCTGCGAGGTCAGATGTTAGTTGTCGTGTACTAAGGCGGTAACGTCGTGTCCTTACAGCGCGCTAACGGTCATCTCTTTGTGCTGTTACACGTGGTCGTCTCGCCCCGGTCTTCGGGATACAGTTTCAATCTCTATAAACTGTCGCCTCATCCGAAAAACAACAGAATACATTAAGCCATCAGGCCACATCAGTTTGCGAATGTCCTCCTTCCATTCTTCCCATGGCCCTCCACAACAGAGAGTCTGGTAGGCGTTTTCTCTGTGCCCCTGCCATATTCCACCGTCTGTCTGTGTGTACACTGCGATTGTGGATGTGGGACTACCCGCAAAACACTATCCCGTTTGAAACGTGTCCTGGTGTCATCGTTGGCGTGGTTGTCCTTAGAGTGCCTGTATAGGGAGAGAGTGGCTAACCGGACGATACGGCGGCCATTTTTCTGCCAAACTGCGGGCGGGACTTTTGAACGGCCAGTAGTGGAGTAGGGGAGTACACACTCACCGAATCAAAAGCACAAGACAATATGACGAAATCATTCGTTAAATGCCTTTCTTTACGGCTATAATATACTCATAGTAGCCTACTACGTACAGCACAGGAAAATTTGATACAGTGCCTGTAAAAATTATTCGTTACTTGCATTTATCTACTTTAAAGTTCGTTTACTAGACATATTGCAATGAAAGTAGCGTAAATAAAAAAATATAGTGTATAGCATTTGTTTTGTATCGTAAGTTCATAACGCTAAAGATTTAACGTACCTGTATTACATCAGATGAACGAAAGTCGTAAGCAGTTGTTTACTTGTGACATGCAAAAAGTGTGAGACGTATTAGTACTTCTTGTCACGTCTTCAAACTTCTTCCTTGCCGAATTCCGTTTCATTGCATCTATTTTGGCACTTTTGTTTAAATATCTAATCGGTATAAAAGTTCTTGTTCTGACATATAACTGAACTATTTTGCTATTACGTTCGGGAAATTTCGCACTTATATGATCTGCTAAGGTTGCCATCACTCTACTGCAATGAGAAATATTTGATACAGTCAGTAGAGGGAGAAATGAGGCCCCCTTTTGCAATAATAGTAATCCAGTCTTGCATCAGACTTAATTGAGTGTCAACAACACACTGCCCTGCTGCATTTCCCAAAGAACTGTCAACGTTTTTGCACTTGAATGCTATATATCCTGCTAGGTATTTTAAAGCATCATCATTCACGGAATCACTGAATCGAAATCTAAGAGCAAGTTTTTGTCATCTGTAGCGACGTCAAATGATTTATCAGTTACTCTTATACATAATTCACTCGAGAGAAAACGTACAAAATCTTCCTCAGTTTCATCGGCTGGTGTCGGGTAATTTTCAGAAGCAGAATTCTCATTTCTGTCCTCTGAAGTCAAAGCACCAGAAGACAAAGGATTTCACTTGCACTTCCAGTTAATATCAATAAACGTATTCTGTTTTTCACCTCGAAAGGAGTGGGACTGTTGTAGAAGACACCAAGGCCACGGATTCTGGAAAAGAAATTTTCCAGACAATCTTGATTAAGTATGGCTGTCAATATATAAGTAGCTCCGGAATTTTTCGTATCATTGTAAAGTCCAATAAGTGAATTTATTGATATAATGAATCCCTTCTGAAACGGGAGAAGACTTTCTTTTTCCTATTCGCATATCAGAACACATTTCAAGAAATCTTTTTAGAGAGTTTTCCTGAATTCTGATATTAAATCCGTAACCACTTCTAAGGGAGCTTTCTCATCTTGAGGGTATCCTGAGTTCAGCACATCGAAAACATCGTTCACCAGCTCAATGAAGCTTCTTTCGCGATCTTTATGCAGAACATATCTCACAGCTTGGGCAGTGCGACGTGAAAATATCTGTGCAGCCCTTCGGACATTCTGACGATCACGTCCACTAACGTTAAGATGAACCTCCGATATGTGGCGATTGATCGAAAGATCGCCTTTCTGATGTCGAAGAAGATCTTCTATAACCATTTTTGTAATCACAGTACCATCAGGCAAAGTGATTCCGTCACCAAGAAAATGATTTCTTAATAACTTAAGCAAATGTGGAATATCAGAAAGCCGGCCGCGGTGGCCGTGCGGTTCTAGGCGCTGCAGTCCGGAACCGTGGGACTGCTACAGTCGCAGGTTCGAATCCTGCCTCGAGCATGGATGTGTGTGATGTCCTTAGGTTAGTTAGTTTAAGTAGTTCTAAGTTCTAGGGGACTGATGACCTAAGATGTTAAGTCCCATGGTGCTCAGAGCCCCATTTAAATATCAAAAATAACCCAGACTTTTCTGCTATGATCAATAGGGTTTGATGTAGACACACCAAGTTGCTTCCACACATTCATATTTTTTGGTCCCATGTCATACGTAACAGCTACGATACGGATTCCTGCTGTTTCAACTTCTTTTATGACATTCTGCAACAAATCACTAGACATTGCAACATCAAAGTCATAATACACTGGCTGCTTCCATTTTGAAAACAAGCTGCGAACCATGACGACTTGGACATTGTTGTGTGGTCCGGGTACTACATCGTCGGTCGAATCGTAAGTCAATGCTCATCTCGTCGAAGCTTAGGACACCAATCGCCTCTAATGATGTGAACATTTCTGACCTACCTTTAATTAACTCCAAAACTGGTTTCAAAATACCTGGTTGGCACTTTAACTGTTTCGTCCATGACTGGAGTGTTGACCTGCAGGGAAAAGGATAATTCGTCCTCCTCAGGTAGGCATATGCTTTAGGAGACAAAGCTCTCAATGTGAGAGCATTTGCAATGTCCTCTGAGCACCACTTAACTTGCTTCCTCTTCTTTAACAGACAACGGATTTGTCCTGGTGTGAAACACTGAGAAAGTGTACTTCTCACGTCCGAGCATACACACTTGTGCTTCTTAGTGTGAGACACATTACGTTTTATAGATGTAGCTTGCTTTATAACTTCTTTCATGGACTTAATTCTCTGTTCCAGTCGAACATTTTTAATCTTCAAACTAACCAATTCTTTCTTCAGTGCTTGAATTTCCTGGTCTTTAAGTGAAGTTAGCGTATCAGTAAAAACGCCTGTGTTGCTGGATTTGTCCAGCTTACTTTTCTTGGGAGATAAAGTTTTCAACGTTGAGAGAGCTCTTTTTTTTACTGTTCTAATGTGGTTCTAGTGTCACAGCGACGTTCTCTCTCTGATAGAACATATCGGCAACATTCGCACTGCTGGAACCTGGAACTTCGAATACATTTCCGTGCCAGTTTGGTATTTTTAGAGACGGAATAGCATTATCCTGTAGCAGTTTCCGTGTAGGTAGACCGAACAATTAATTCTGCAAGTCTCGTTTGTAATCGCTTTCAAAAAATGTTCAGAACAAACTCTTGCATTATTAACATTAATTTTGTCCTCTCGTTTACAACGAGCAATCCACTTACGCTGCAGTTCAACATTTCTTGGAAAGCGTCTTCAGTCTTATGTCCACTATTACTACATTCAGCAATTGCACAATACGACGTATTTGTAGACATAATTCCACGAACGAAGCTACAATTCCTTTCCAACTGAACACTCGGCAGGACAAGAATTACACACAAACTAACGTGAAACACGAACTCACATGCACGCCTTCGATAGAAACACTGAGCGACACCGTTGTAAACAAACTGCAGTAGCTGCCAGGTGACGTCACAGCTCGAGATTCATCATGGCGGATAAAGGAGTGGGAGGTCGCATTTGCACTCCCGTGGTGCTTACAACTTGCCTGCGTCAACAGTCAGGCAATAATACTAAAACCAAAATAATGCCTAGTGTTCTGACTCGGAACGAAATAAAGTTTAACGCTATAAAGTCGCATGAGCATGTCACAACAATTACAGGAACTTTCCGTTTCCAGCAAGGACTGTCAGATATTGGCTTCAGAAAAGCTTGTAATGCTACCAGTATGCACGAACTGTTAAAGAAATAAGAGCTTAATAATGCAGTAAATTGTAATAGGGCTACCTGTTTTCGTGACTAAAAATATTTTAAAAAACTGACACATTAAAATCAGAGTTCTCTGAGCAAAGTGAAGAACCAAACATTTTTATAGGCGTAACTAAATAAATATTTCGGATAATATATACCATTAAGAAAGTTGTACCTGGACTTTATTACAAGAGTTACTCATTCCTTCCTGACTGGGCATTTCAGACTGCAACAAGAAGTTACATTACTTCAACTCGTATTTAAGATCGCAAACGCTAATTACGTACTAAAAACTATATACAACCAAATCGAACATGCATGCACAACGCATAACAAGTCTCTCAATAATTCAAATACCTTTTAATCGTTTCCTCTGAACTTCAATTCAACTCAAAAGCACGGCGAACATAGGAAGCGCGAGAGACGTTTGGCAGAAAAATGGCGCCAAAGCTAATCAACCAATCACGGGCAACTTCACTATGGCCACTCCCTCTGTATACAGGCTCTCTAGTTGTCCTTTGACTGGAATGCAGGACACGATTGTACGGAGATCTGTTGACAGTTTGTTTGATTATATCGTGAATTAGACACAGGATGGGCAAAAAGTGGTTTGTTGCTTTAATTTTGGACACCAGTGTGTTATGACAACTGCCCACCGCGAGGTTGAATGCCTGCCGGTGATGTTGCGGGCACGTGACGCAGTAACGAAGGAATGTAAGCAGTAGAGAGACGAATGGGCAATCATTATAGCGAAGATACGGGTCGCAAATGCGGAAATGCATTGATACAAGCGGTTTTGACAAAAGGCACGTTGTTGTGGCGCTGCGGCTGTAAATGAGAATCTCTGAAACAGCGAAGTTGCCTGTTGGCATACTGTTGTGATCACATGTAATTGAAGAATGGTGAAATGACGAGTAGGCCGTATGGTATTGGACGACCACATCTCTCCATTACACGTAGAGGTCGCAGGATTCCCACTGCGTAATCCAGGGGTAGGCAATGATCCGCGGCAGACCCGACAACAGACAATGCTGGTGCAGGAACAACTGTTTCGGAGCACACTGTTCAAAAGTCATTGTTGAGCGACACGATCCCTACGTGTTCTTGTCAACGACATCGCCAGTTATCATTGTAGTGCCCTAGCATCACCGATTTTCCGTCGTGGGTCAATAGAAACGTGTCGTCTGTCAAATGAATCGCGGTTTCTTCTTACACCAGGTCCATGGCCGAGTCCTTACAGTCCGTCGTCCAGGCGAATGGCTGGACGAAACATGCACCTTGCCAGACACGCAGGCCGCTGATGGCAAAGCAGTGAATTGTGTGAACATAATTGCGGACCGCTTGCATCGATTCATTCTTGAAGTCTCCCCCTACGGAGTTGACATCTTCCAGGAGGACAACTGTCCGTGTTGCCAGGGCAGAATTGCGCTACAGTGGTTTTAGGAGCATTCTAGTGAACTCACATTGATGTCTTGGCCAGCAAACGTGTCTGATCTGTATCCGATCATATCGGGCGCCAACTGCATGCCCGTATGACACCACCCCGTAGTTTGGAGGAATTGGTTGACCTGTGAGTAGACATCCTGTGCCACATACTTCTGAAGTCCTGTCAAGAGCTTACAGAATCCACGCCAAGCAGAATCTCTGTTGTACTGTGAAAAGTGGAACAACACGCTATTAAACAGGAAATCGTAATGTTTCGGCTCATCGTTGTGTATGGATCGACCCAGTATTATAGTATTACAAGAGCTGCATTCGAGTACTCGGATGCGCCAGACCCCCATGCAGTAAATCGCCGTTTTAACATTTATGGCACATTTTATACGAAAAAAATCCTAAAAACAGAACCCCTAAGAAACATTTTAAGCCAATAAGAAAACTAGACTAAAAAAATTATACGCTGGTCTACTCCCTCAATATTCTCTTCCTTATCTATTACCTGCTATCTGTCGTCCATATATTACAAATAACGGCTGAATGATTTTGCTTACGACAGAGTTAAAGTCTTTGACAAATTACGATGTATACTACTGGCCATTAAAATTGCAACACCAAGAAGAAATGCAGACGGGTATTCATAGGACAAATATATTATGCTAGAACTGACATGTGATTACATTTTCACGCAATTTGGGCGCATAGATCCTGAGAAATCAGTACCCAGAACAACCACGTCTGGCCGTAATAACGGCCTTGATACGCCTGGGCATTGAGTCAAACAGAGCTTGGATGGCGTGTACAGGTACAGCTGCCCATGCAGCTTCAACACGATACCACAGTTCATCAAGAGTAGTCACTGGCGCATTGTGACGAGCCAGTTGCTCGGCCACCATTGACCAGACGTTTTCAGTTGGTGAGAGATCTAGAGAATGTGCTGGCCAGGGCAGCAGACAAACATTTTCTGTATCCACAAAGGCCCGTACAGGACCAGCAACATGCGATCGTGCATTATCCTGATGAAGTGTAGGGTTTTGCAGGGATCGAATGAAGGGTAGATCCATGCGTCGTAACACATCTGAAATGTAACGTCCACTGTTCAAAGTGCTGTCAGTGCGAACAAGAGGTGACCGAGACGTGTAACCAATGGCACCCCATATCATCACACCGGGTGATACGCCAGTATGGCGATGACGAATACACGCTTCCAATGTGCATTCACCGCGATGTCGCCAAAAACGGATGCGACCATCATGATGCTGTAAACAGAAACTGGATTCATGCGAAAAAATGACGTTTTGCAATTCGTGCACCCAGGTTCGTCGTTGAGTACACCATCGCGGGCGCTGCTGTCCGTGATGCAGCGTCAAGGGTAACCGCAGCCTTGGTCTCCGAGCTGATAGTCCATGCTGCTGCAAACGTCGTCGAACTGTTCGTGCAGATGGTTGTTGTCTTGCAAACGTCCCCATATGTTGACTCAGGGCCGGCCGGTGTGGCCGTGCGGTTCTAGGCGCTTCAGTCTGGAACCTCGTGACCGCTACGTTCGCAGGTTCGTATCCTGCCTCCGGCATGGATGTGTGTGATGTCCTTAGGTTAGTTAGGTTTCAGTAGTTCTAAGTTCTAGGGAACTGATGACCACAAGTCCCATAGTGCTCAGAGCCATTTGAACCATTTTTTGTTGTCTCAGGGATAGAGACGTGGCTGCACGATCAGTTACAGCCATGCGGATAAGATGCCTGTCATCTCGACTGCTAGTGATACGAGGCCGTTGGGATCCCAGCACGACGTTCCGTATTACCCTCCTGAATCCAGCGATTCCATATTCTGCTAACAGTCACTGGATGTCGACCAACGCGAGCAGCAGTGTCGCGATACGATAAACCGCAATCGCGATAGGCTACAATACGACCTCTATCCAAGTCGGAAACGTGATGGTACGCATTCCTCCTCCTTACACGAGGTATCACAACAACGTTTCACTAGGCAACGCCGGTCAAGTGCTGTTGTGTATGAGAAATCAGTTGGAAACTTTCCTTATGTCAGCACGTTGTAGGTGTCACCAACCTTGTGTGAATGCTCTGAAAAGCTAATCATTTGCATATCACAGCGTCTTCTTCCTGTCGGTTAAATTTCGCGTCTGTAGCACGTCATCTTGGTGGTGTAGCAATTTTAATGGCCAGTAGAGTAATAAAAACTCTCCTCACAGGACTGAAACTAGTCACATCCCGCCGAAGTCCGTAATTTTAACGAGACTATTATGTCGTGATCTTCGGCTGCAGATAATATTGTTGGCGAATAAGCATCGAGCATGGCTGCCTGCAGTAATGGCTTCCTTTGCCGCTGCCTTGCTGATGGCGCGCGGCCTACACGCCAGAACACGAGGCGCTTCCCACGCGCGCCCTGCCTCGGGCCCCCCGGCTGATCCGTTACGTTACGGCGGCAGTGGCAGACGCCAGCCACCCTGCAGGGATGGAGGAGACGCCCTGATACCACCATTACCCTGCGCGCGCCGCCGGCGACTGGCTAACGAGCTGACGTTTTCGTGTGTTGGCAGCGCTGTCTGCGGTGCTTCCCCCCCGCAGGCTGACAGATGACGCCCACGGCGGCTCATAGGCCTTTACGCTTCCGCACAGGGAAGCGAGCGAAGTCGCAGAAACGGCCATCGGAGCAGCCGAAACTTTCGTGCAGCAAAACTCAAAGTTCAGCTCACGATATTATTTAAGCGCCATTGAAATATGAAATTTAACACGGTCTTAAAATATCCCAACAACGCTCACAAATTTTTAGACGAGAACAAGTGAAATATCGGCTAGAATAGCAACGTCGTTATGTTTACGCACGCGATATGGAGGCGGACGGAGCTCAGTAACATCTACGGAACTTAATACACTCTCCGAATTGGGCCTACTATGTGATTTAAGATGACATTCTACATGTTCATTGTGGTGTCTAAAAATACTAAAAACAAACGGTGAAAACAATATACGAAAAACTTAAATTTTTTGATTACTCCTCACTCCATTTAGTTCTAACTTTGTCGCCCGGTGTGGCCGAGCGGTTTTAGGCGCTTCAGTCTGGAACCACGCGACCGCTACGGTCGCAGGTTCGAATCCTGCCTCGGGCATGGGTGTGTGTGCTGTCCTTAGGTTAGTTAGGTTTAAGTTGTTCTAAGTCTAGGGGACTGATGACCTCAGATTTTAAGTCCCATAGTGCTCAGAGGCATTTGAACCATTTGAGTGGTAACTTCACTGGACTAGCAGATCCGTAAATATATTTAAATATTCATTAGATTGCATCTTTAAGAATTCCTCATGTTCGTAATAGTTACCTGTTTGGTACTCTTCAGTTGATTAATGTAAGGAACGGCCCAATGTTCAGTGTCATTGTACTCATGATAGTGAATTGCCCTGTATACATAATTTTTTACATTCCAGTCTGTTCATGCCCCATTTATAAATTAACTAAAATTTAATTTTGTCTTATATTTCAAAATGTTATACTTTGTTGTATGGACCATAAAAGAAACCATTAGAAATAAAATAAATACGAAATAATAATTAAAGAGATATCACTAGTGTACAGCCTGGTGTTTGCTAAGCGTATAAAAAGAATTAAACGTTGAACGGCAGTTTTCCTCGACAATACTAGATGTGTAGTGTCACTTTGCAGGCAATTATTGAGAGCGTAACATTGTGCATTTGCGTCCTTTTCAAATAAACTAATGATCATTGAAATTTCAATTCTTAATTTTTCTGCATAATTCTTATGTTGAATGAAGGACATTGTCAAAGCGTAGGATAGCCACTCCTCCCAAGACATGTAGAGGAGACAGTCCATGGAAGGAGGGAGGGGGTGGAGGTTGCACTTTATTATTCAGTATTACTTATATTATTCAGTACTTATATTATTCAGTATCTTTACGAGTTGATGACAAGCATTTAAAAAATGTTGCAGTACTGAAAGCAGAACTTTTGTACGGTACAGACATTGACTCTTGACAGCATTGTCTGTACTTTTAAAATGTGTGTTATAAGAAATTGCTGCTCTGAAATCTTTTGCTACATTTAACATTCGGTAACAGTGCGAGAGTAATTAATTCAGAACATAACTAAGAATCATGTATCTTTCGATTGTACTCTACAGATGATAAATGTAGCTCGGCAGTAGTTTCATTCTATACACATTCTTGTTAACTCCAAGAGCTGGATTCTTAGTAACACTTCGTAATATTGTGCTTTATTTATGTCTCATTCCTAAAACTATTCATACACTAGTTCAACTAAAATTAGTGTATGAAACAATAATCCAATAATTTTAGAAAAAAGATTTTCATCATTTTAAAAGAAAATAAAAAGCTTTCCTCTAGAGATATTTAAAACATCCAGACTCGTTTATTTTCGTAAAATCGCACGGGAGATAATGGGGCCTATACACTACTGTAGAACCATCTTCTTCTTCTTCTTCTTCTTTTTCTTATACAAATAAAAACTCTTGTACGTCTTAGTCTCTTCAACAAGTTTCCTACATTCTGTTCCCTTCACTATGGTTCATCGAAATCCTCCAACTGTAAGACTTTTTACAGCCTCTTCTATACTTGCCTTCAAATGGCTCTGAGCACTATGGGACTTAATTTCTGAGGTCATCAGTCCCCTAGAACTTAGAACTACTTAAACCTAACTAACCTAAGGACATCATACACATCCATGCCCGAGGCAGGATTCGAACTTATTCCGTCAGCGGTTCCAGACTGTAGCACCTAGAACCGCTCGGCCACCCCGGCCGACCACTGGCCTTCCTAAGAACATATCGAAGGTAGGCTATTCCCTAACTTAACTGTTGATCTCATAATGTCTTCTCCATCCTTGCACTGTTACCATTCGGCAGTGGGGTCGGCATTGTTACATCGGTCGGAGGAATGTTAGTGACAGAGGGTGGCCGGGTGCCCTTGCTGTTATAAGACTCTGTGCTACAGGTGCACTTGCTTTGCTTGATCTTCTGTTTGGAGTGCTGTGTTAGTGTATACTCAAAAGTACGTACATTGTACTGGACTGTGTGCCGGACGGAGTGGCCGAGTGGTTCTAGGCGCTACAGTTTGGAACCGCCCGACCGCTACGGTCGCAGGTTCGAGTCCTGCCTCGGACATGGATGTGTGTGATGTCCTTAGCTTAGTTAGGTTTAAGTAGTTCTCAGTTCTAGGGGACTGATGACCACAGCAGTTAAGTCCCATAGTGCTCAGAGCCATGTGAACCATTTGTACTGGACTGTCCCTGAGAGTTTATTATAGTGAGGTGGCGAAACTCATGGGATACCTCCTACTGTCGAGCTCCTTTTGTCCCAGCGACTCGACATGGCATGGACTCAACGAGTCGTTGGAACTCCCCTGCAGACATATTGAGCCTTGCTGCCTCCGCAGAGTCCATAATAGCGGGTGTTGCCGGTGCAGGATTTTATGTCCCATAAATTTTCGATGCGATTCATGTCGGGCGATACCGGTGGCCAAATTATTCGCTCGAACTGTCCAGAATGTTTTTCAAAACAATAGTCAACAATTGTGGGCCAGTGACATGGCGTATTGTCATCCATAATAATTTCACCGTTGTTTGGGAAAATGAAGACCACGAATAGCTTCCAATAGTCTCCATGTAGCCGAACGTCGCCATTTTCTGTCAATGTCCGATTCCGTTGGACCACAGGATCCAGCTCATTCTATGTAAACAGAGCCCACGCCATTAAGGAGGCACCGGCAACTTGCATAGTGCGTTGTTGACAACTTGGATCCATGGAATCGTGAGCCCTGCGCCACACTCGAAGCTTACCGTCAGCTCCTACCAACTGAAATCGCCCTCATCTGACAGAGCCACAGTTTTCCAGTCGTCTATGGTCCAACCGACTTTATCACGAGTCCAGGAGAGGCGCTGCAGGCGATGTCGTGCTGTTGGCAAATGCACTCGTGTCGATCGTTTGCTGCCATAGCCCGTTAACACCAAATTTCGTCGCACTGTCCTAAGGGATATGTTCGTCGTACGTTCCACATTGATTTCTGCGGTTATTTCACGCAGTGTAGCTTGTTGTTAACACCGACAACTTTACGCAAAAGCTGCTGCTCTCGGTCGTTAAATGCAGCCCGCCGGCCACTGCGTTATCCACGGTGAGAGGTAATGCCTGAAATTTGGTGTTCACTGCACACTCATGACACTATTGATCTCGGAAAGTCCCATGCGTCGGCTCCAACTACCATTCCGTCGTGTGGCCACAATCCGGAGGAAACCTTTTCACGTGTATCATCTGAGTATGAATGTCAGCTCCGCCGATGCGCTGCCCTTTTATACTTCGTATAAGCGGTACTACAGCCTTCAGTATATGAGCATGTCGCTATCCCGTGAGTTTTGACACATCATAGTATATCGAATGTTGTACGCGGTTATTAAATTATAATACAAAAGTAGCCCACAATATTCGAATAAATCTTCAACTTCCACTAACCCTTCAATCCTGGGCGACATTCCTTACTTGTGAATTATTGTCCAGTATTATTGCTGCATCTCAAGCGAGACCCTACAATTGTACGCTACTGGCCATTAAAAATACTACACCAAGAAGAAATGCAGATGATAAACGGGTATTTATTGGACAAATATATTATACTAGAACTGACATGCGATTACATTTTCACGCAATTTGGGTGCATAGATCCTGAGAAATCAGTACCCAGACCAACCACCACTGGCCGTAATAACGGCCTTGATACGCCTGGGCATTGAGTCAAACACAGCTTGGATGGCGTGTACAGGTACATCTGCCCATGCAGCTTCAACAGGATACCACAGTTCATCAAGAGTAGTGACTGGCGTATTGTGACGAGCCAGTTGCTCGGCCACCATTGACCAGACGTTTTCAGTTGGTGAGAGACTGGAGAACGTGATGGCCAGGGCAGCAGTCGAACATTTTCTGTGTCCACCAAGGCCCAGACAGGACCTGCAACATGCGGTCGTGCATTATCCTACTGAAATGTAGGGTTTCGCAGGGACCGAATGAAGGATAGAGCCACGGGTCGTAACACATCTGAAATGTAACGTCCACGGTTCAAAGTGCCGTCAATGCGAACAAGAGGTGACCGAGATGTGTAACCAATGGCACACCATACCATCACGCCGAGATGACGATTACACGCTTTCACCGCCACGTCACCAAAAACGGATGCGACCATCATGATGCTGTAAGCAGAACCTGGATTCATCCGAAAAAATGACGTTTTGCCATTCGTGCACCCAGGTTCGTCGTTGAGTACACCATCGCAGGCTCTCCTGTCTGTGATACAGCGTCAAGTGTAACCGCAGCCATGGTCTCCGAGCTGGTAGTCCATGCTGCTGCAAACGTCGTCAAACTGTTCGTGCAGATGGTTGTTGTCTTGCAAACGTCCCCATCTGTTGACTCAGGGATCGAGACGTGGCTGCACGATCCGTTACAGCGATGCGATTAAGATACCTGTCATCGTGACTGCTAGTGTTACGAGGCCGTTGGGATCCAGCACGGCGCCCCGTATTACCCTCCCGAACCCAGCGATTCCATATTCTGCTAACAGTCATTGGAGCAGCAATGTTGCGATACGTTAAACCGCAATCGCGATAGGCTACAATTCGACCTTTATCAAAGTCGGAAACGTGATGGTACGCATTTCTCCTCCTTACACGAGGTATCACAACAACGTTTCACCAGGCAACGCCGGTCAACTGCTGTTTGTGTATGAGAAATCGGATGGAAACTTTCCTCATGTCAGCACGTTGTAGGTGTCGCCACCGGCGCCAACCTTGTGTGAATGCTCTGAAAAGCTAATCATTTGCATAATACAGCATCTTCTTCCTGTCAGTTAAATTTCGCGTCTGTAGCACGTCATCTTCATGGTGTAGCAATTTTAATGGCCAGTAGTGTAAATAGTACAAAAGTAGGCCTCGATATTCGAATAAATATTCAAATGGCTCTGAGCGCTATGGGACGTAACATCCATGGTCATCAGTCCCCTAGAACTTAGAACTACTTAAACCTAACTAACCTAAGGACATCACACACATCCATGCCCGAAGCAGGATTCGACCGTAGCAGTCGCGCGGCTCCGGACTGAGCGCCTAGAACCGCTAGACCACCGCGGCCGGCAATAAATCTTCAACTTTCACGAACGCTTCAGTCCTGGGCGACATTCCTTATTTGTGAATTATTGTTCAGTATTATTTCTGCATCTCTAGCGAGACCGTACCATTGTATTCAGTACACTACTCGGTTACTATTCGACTAGTTCCTCCGACAGGCTGTACAAGACTGACTCCATGTGTAGACTTAAACTGAACGACAACGATGAGACTCTGACACATACGTCTTACCTTGATATGTTGCAATTGTGGTTGTTTCCACAACTGACTCATGATTTTATCTTCCAACAAGAAAGGGCACCCCCTCGTGGGAGCATCGATGTTCGTCGCTACCATAAAAGAGAAACTTCCACATTGCTGGAATGGGCAGTGTGTTGAAGCTGATGTGGCTCTGTCCCACTGGAGTCTTTAGGCCACCTGACCTAACTAACACCATTTGACTTTTTCCTTTGGGTGTGCGTTAAGGACATAAGAACAACGTTTATGTAATCACCCCCGCCCCCCTGCCAAGAACGCTGTAACAGTTCAGAGAACGCATCAACGCTGCTGTTATGACCACTGAGAGGATGTTGCTACGTAACGTACGGAAGGAACTTAGCTACTGCCTGGACGAGTGCCGTATAACGAGCGGGGCCCTCACAGGGTAAAGTGTAAACTTGCTCAGTTCACTGTTTTATTCGTGTATCAATCGTATGTGTACATGTGGTACTTGGGAAAACACAAAAGCTTCCTTTATAGCAGCCCTACATAATGCGTATAATGCATCATGCGTACATATTTCAAAGATGGAGAGCAAGAAATTTCCGAAATGAACTTCTGAACGAGTAGGTGGTGGTAAGCAAGGTAATTAGTATGCGGTGCGCTATAAGATCGCGATCAGTCGATAACTCGACAGGGACGCCTAGGTACATACCCGAAGTGTACGTAGACCGAGCGAGGTGGCGCAGTGGTTAGCACACTGGACTCGCATTCGGGAGGACGACGGTTCAATCCCGTCTCCGGCCATCCTGATTTAGGTTTTCCGTGATTTCCCTAAATCGCTTCAGGCAAATGCCGGGATGGTTCCTTTGAAAGGGCACGGCCGATTTCCTTCCCCATCCTTCCCTCACCCGAGCTTGCGCTCCGTCTCTAATGACCTCGTTGTCGACGGGACGTTAAACACTAATCTCCTCCTCCTCCGAAGTGTACGTTTCGAAAGCACGCAACCGAACCGCATAGCTTCCACTGTTGTACTACTGCCGCCACGCCGTGGCTTTATGAGCCGTGTTTCAAATTCTCTCCACTCTTGCCACTTTACTGGTAGCGACTATTCTTGCCGCGAAAAATAGTACTCTGTTAACGTGATTTTTTATTGCAGTTTTGAAGTAGATAATTTTGATTAACAGAGTGTCACTTTTGAGTACGGTTGTAGTAGTCTACCAGCTTGGTTCATTATACACTGCCTGACAGCAAAAAATAAGCACCCGAAAGGGGACAAGGAAACGAAATAAGACTTCATTGCTTGAGAGGCTGCGTGATTCTATTTCAGTGATCACAAAATCGAGTCAAATTTACGAAGAACTTCGCAAGTATGAGCCCATTTATCAGTGCGTTTCATCGCTTCTTGCCTAAATATCGATGTTTGAAAATGTTATTATCAGCCCTCGTCATGTCGAAGAAGACACCGATATATCGACAGAAAACATGTCGACGCACCGGACAAATAAAAAAAAAGAGAGAATCGGCTGCATTTTGTAAATATACTGCCATTTTTAGAGCTGTATATTTAAGTACTGTTTTTTACTAGATTTTTACTAGATATTTTGCATATCAACAACTAGCAGCCTGCTTACCCACCCCTAGAGCAAGAGTTGAAGGGAAACCGGTGCAATTCACGCTTGGCATTAACCACTTTGCTAGCAATGGTACTGCACGTAAGGGGCCCAACAAAAGGTGTCCGATGAGCCTGTTGTTCGGTTTCGAAACATATCGGATTTGTCCGGAACACTTCATGTCGACTTCCCTGTTTTTTTATTTTTTTATTTTTGCAAACGCCAGCGACCTAGCAGTCGCAGTGCCAAAATTGAGTGGCGAGTTTAAAAATTGCAGTTTATGTTGGTAGCGCCGACTATGTCAGCATCCCCCCACATGTCTCCGCCCACGGCAAAGACCAATCTTGTTGACAGATTTATGTTCATCGACTTGAGCAACTGTTTTTTAAAGAATGCCGATGTGAAGAAATAGCACCCTAATTGCGTTAAAAAAATTTTTTTTTACGCAGTTGGTATGCTGTTTCTTCACATCGAATATCTTGTTATTCCATCTCTGCCCCCACCAGTGCTTCTTCCTTGTACCATCTTGTGCCTTGCTTCACACGGTCAAAGAGAGAGACTAGACGTGATAAAGCTATAAAAGTAGTAAGAGTCCTTCACACAGTGAAAGTAAAATTGTTGAAACCCATACGAGTTGTATGGGCGTTTCTGTCCTCAAATAATTTTTGGAAGGGGTTGCTTGCGCACTCTCTCACAAGAGAATAGTCGAACGTGCCATAGCAGATTAAACGTAGTTTCTGACGTGGAGCCATTTAAGAGGAGGGCGAACAGTATTGTCAGTCAAAAAAATTCTTCTGAGTTTTGAGGCCGCATTGTCAATTACAAAATTCCAACGTTTCGGCGACTATTGCAAGACGCCTTCCTCAGGGTGTATTGGTAACTGCTGAATGAGCGCTAATTTGCTTACAATATTGAGTCAGATGAAAACGCAAGTGTAAGTGACTCGCTTATTTGTGAAAGGACGGACGTAAATCATATGTTCTACTACAATTTCAAAAGAACACCTTTAAATATTTATCGAAAACTGAGAAACAAATATAATATAAAATAAAAATAACTTCACTCGATATTGCCATTTGGATATCGATAAATCGGTGGTAGAAGTATAGCTGATAAATATTGATATTTTTTGGAGGAAATATCGATACACTAATGTCTTTTAGAAGAAACATCGATATATGGATATTTTTTCCACAGCCCTGTTATGTACGCACTGATTCGGTTGGGAAGGGTGTCGTAAAGTCGTCGTATTGTAGGCGCAAACAAAGCTGACACTCGGCGCGGTGGCTGATGGGAGCGACTGCAAAGGCATTTCCCATTTACAGCCGCTCCCATCAGCCACCGCGCCGAGTGTCAAATTTGTTTGCGCGATTAATATCCGCTCCTAAGAAAAGCTGGCCACTCAACTATTGCAACTAGTGCTTGGTACTTGGGTACTGCCACTGGGAATGAGTTTGCGTCGGATCTGGTCCCATATATATTCTGTCGGGAGCGGGTCTGAGCACCTCAAGATGTCACAGACAATAAACAGAAACACGCGATGTGGATGAGCGCTGTCCTCGTGAGCGATGGGAATAACACGTGAGGACGCACGTTGTCGTAACGTACTCTTGTGACGTCAGAGTACTGCCAACCACTACCAGACGTGACATGAAGTGCTACAGGTGCCTCTCCACACCATGACGCCAAACCATTAGAAGAGTGGGACCTCTACCAACGTCGCCACCATATTCGCCAACGAGGATCATGCAGGATGGCGCAGAACAGCGATTCATTGGGAGGATGAATACCACGTGGCGCCATTCATCACCAGTCCATGTTTCCCCGTCCATTAGCAGCCGTTTCTGATGTGTTACCGGAAGCCTACGCATTTGACGATCGGACGGTAATTCTCTAGCCCGCACAGCGCTAGCCTCTGATCAATCCTGCGGGATGTCACAGAATGTTTCAGTGAGTCTGTTATTTCTTCTCGGATAGCAGGCGTAGATGGGAAGAGGTTAGCATGTGCTTGGTGTACAATACTGCGATCCGTTCGACCGGACGCTCGATGACGAATATGCTCGCCTTCACCTCCCCATGAAGTATAAAATTGGACCAATGCCACATTCGCCTACCCGGCAAACCTGGATACTGCGTAATTCGACTGGTCAGCCGAATGGGGACTCAGAATGAGAGCCCTTCCAAACTCTCACAGGTGCGGATAACGTGGTCTCTCACCAGTACGCATCACCATCACGTCCTTCACAATGATCACTCAACATCTGACGCTGTTCACGGCCCTTATATACCGCACCAGGCCTGTTAACAACACCAATGTACACTGGTGGTCGTTCTGCCTGTCACAGAAAATTGCATTTATACACCTGCCGATGGTATCTACGTGTACGAAGCTACATTGACATCTGATCATGTCTTCTGGGTGCTTCACTTTTTTGCTAGACTGTGTACATTATAATGAAATTCTTCTACTGATTCAAAATTTACGTAGTTTCTGTATGTCCCGTCTTTTTGTTAATGCCTGAGTGATTTTTTTTAAACCACCTGTACCAAGGACACAATCTTCGGATCTGGCAACACTACTGCCACCAGATGCCCGGCCCCTCTAACGCGCGCCGCCTCGTTAGGAGGTGCAAACCAGGGCAGATCCGGCGCCTGCAAGCGCACCCACACCTACGCCCACGCAGCGACGTGGCCCTCTCTGCCCCACACCACGGCCGCTCCGTTCTGCGCCGCGCGCGTCCTGACCGAGACTTTCTTAAGGCAGAAATCCAATTTCCTCGTTTCTTTACGCACGGCCGAGATCCGCACTGCTTTATTAAAAAACATCCCGCTCGCCGGCCCCTTTGTAGCGGCGGCGTCAAAGGCGCCCTGAGCAGGCCAGCCAACTGGTAAGCGCCGCGCCAGACATCGTCCCGGATTACACGCCCTTGTTGCCAACCGTCCGCCGCCCTGCATACGCCAGGAAAATTACAGCTCGTGCTCAATGTACAGACCTGATAGCAAGGTACCTCCGAGAAACAAGTGGCCCCCGTCAATTAACGCATACTCGGACAAAGAAAAGCACAATTTTATTTAAAATTGGAACAACAATTACAACAATTTAAAAATGAAGTTTTAAAAGTGACATTACAGGGGTAACGGGTTGTAGTCGACTTAAACAAGGTGATGCTGAAGAAATTAGAGTAGGAAATGAGACAAAAGTAGCAGATGATTTTTACTATTTGGACAGAAAAATAACTGACGTCGGAGGAAGTAGGCAGGACGTAAAACGCAAACGGGCAAGAGCAAGAAAAACATATCATAAAAATAGAAACTTGTTAACATCTACTATAAAGTATTACGAACGCTCTTCTGAAGATATCTGTCTGTATTGTAGCTGTGTACGAAAGTGAAACGTGGACGATAAGTTTTAGGAATGTACTGCTAGAGAATACGACTAAAGGTTAGAAGGGTAGATGGAGTAAATGATGAAGAGGTACTGAATTGATTTGAAGAACAGAGAGATTAGTAGCAGAACTAGACTAAGCAGGATGTTCATGAAGAATGCCAGCAGCACCAGAAAATGTGCAGAGGAGGATGTACCACAAGGATCTGTCCCTGGTCCAGTACTATTCTAATTGTACGCAAACGACATAACGAAATACTTGGGCACAGAAACAGCCTTGTCTTACTGATGAGACGACAACATTCTACAGTAGGTCATACCATAGTTACACAGCCTTTAATCTTCAAAGCACACTGAGAAAATTAGTAACTGGTGCGACACCTGGAAAATCAAAATTAATTCTGAGGTTTGCGTAAAATACCGTATAATGTTCACTCCCAAGAGATATAACTGTTACATTATATCACGATCAATAACGACACAGTTGTGTACTGCGGCCTCAACAAGAACCTCACATTGGATTTACGAACCGCACAGCTATGAAGCCGAAGTCTGACCAGCTCACCCCCTCCTCAAGAGAGATGGGCTGAATATGAATACAAAAGTCACGACCTACAATTTAGTGGTACTCCTGCTATTCCCCATTCT
Organism: Schistocerca cancellata; assembly: GCF_023864275.1. Taxonomy (NCBI): domain Eukaryota; kingdom Metazoa; phylum Arthropoda; class Insecta; order Orthoptera; family Acrididae; genus Schistocerca; species Schistocerca cancellata. Next base: position 199,969,548 of record NC_064634.1, read on the forward strand.
TGAGATACATAGCAGCGGGACAACCGACAGGTGCTAACAACCGGTTGACCAGGCAACTGATTTTCGAGCAGTCGAATGAATAACCGAATGAAACTACAGATGGGTCGGCGTAAGGTGATCCCTGACAGTTCAGTGGGCTGGGCGCGGCAGATCTGTGGGACTATATTGTATTGTATTGTATGGAACTGGGGACCTAGAAACGTCGGAGAGGCTCCGTCCCCGCCGTAGCCCACAGTGGTACACAACAGGCTACAGCAGTCCACCCACCCCAGCGCCACCCCACACCGAACCCAGGGTTATTGTGCGGTTCGGCCCCCCCTCCTGGGAACGTCTCACACCAGATGAGTGTAACCCCAATGTTTGCGTGGCAGAGTAATAATGGTGGGCGCGCACTTGGAGAACGTGTTTGCGCAGCAATTGCCGACATAGTGTAACTGAGGCGGATAAGGTGAACCAGCCCGCATTCGCCGAGGCAGGTGTAAAACCGCCTTAAAATCCACCCACAGACTGGCCGGCATACCGGACCTCGACATTAATCCGCCGGGCGCAATCGTGGCGGTGAGCGACACGCCTTCCCGCCCGGAAAAATTTAAGCAGCGGCGGAATTCGAACCTGGGACCGAAGACGTTTTTAATATACAGGGTGTTACAAAAAGGTACGGCCAAACTTTCAGGAAACATTCCTCACATACAAAGAAAGAAAATATGTTATGTGGACATGTGTTCGGAAACACTTACTTTCCATGTTAGAGCTCATTTTATTACTTCTCTTCAAATCACATTAATCATGGAATGGAAACACACAGCAACAGAACGTACCAGCGTGACTTCAAACACTTTGTTACAGGAAATGTTCAAAATGTCCTCCGTTAGCGAGGATACATGCATCCACCCTCCGTCGCATGGAATCCCTGACGCGCTGATGCAGCCCTGGAGAATGGCGTATTGTATCACAGCCGTCCACAATACGAGCACGAAGAGTCTCTACATTTTGTACCGGGGTTGCGTAGACAAGAGATTTCAAATGCCCCCATAAATGAAAGTCAAGAGGGTTGAGGTCAGGAGAGCGTGGAGGCCATGGAATTGGTCCGCCTCTACCAATCCATCGGTCACCGAATCTGTTGTTGAGAAGCGTACGAACACTTCGACTGAAATGTGCAGGAGCTCCATCGTGCATGAACCACATATTCTGTCGTACTTGTAAAGGCACATGTTCTAGCAGCACAGGTAGAGTACCCCGTATGAAATCATGATAACGTGCTCCACTGAGCGTAGGTGGGATAACATGGGGCCCAATCAAGACATCACCAACAATGCCTGCCCAAACGTTCACAGAAAATCTGTGTTGATGACGTGATTGCACAATTGCGTGCGCATTCTCGTCAGCCCACACATGTTGATTGTGAAAATTTACAATTTGATCACGTTGGAATGAAGCCTCATCCGTAAAGAGAACATTTGCACTGAAATGAGGATTGACACATTGTTGGATGAACCATTCGCAGAAGTGTACCCGTGGAGGCCAATCAGCTGCTGATAGTGCCTGCACACGCTGTACATGGTACGGAAACAACTGGTTCTCCCGTAGCACTCTCCATACAGTGACGTGGTCAACGTTACCTTGTACAGCAGCAACTTCTCTGATGCTGACATTAGGGTTATCGTCAACTGCACGAAGAATTGCTTCGTCCATTGCAGGTGTCCTCGTCGTTCTAGGTCTTCCCCAGTCGCGAGTCATAGGCTGGAATGTTCCGTGCTCCCTAGGACGCCGATCAATTGCTTCGAACGTCTTCCTGTCGGGACACCTTCGTTCTGGAAATCTGTCTCGATACAAACGTACCGCGCCACGGCTATTGCTCCGTGCTAATCCATACATCAAATGGGCATCTGCCAACTCCGCATTTGTAAACATTGCACTGACTGCAAAACCACGGTCGTGATGAACACTAACCTGTTGATGCTACGTACTGATGTGCTTGATGCTAGTACTGTAGAGCAATGAGTCGCATGTCAACACAAGCACCGAAATCAACATTACCTTCCTTCAATTGGGCCAACTGGCGGTGAATCGAGGATGTACAGTACATACTGACGAAACTAAAATGAGCTCTAACATGGAAATTAAGCGTTTCCGGACACATGTCCACATAACATCTTTTCTTTATTTGTGTGTGAGGAATGTTTCCTGAAAGTTTGGCCGTACCTTTTTGTAACACCCTGTAAATGTAAGACGCAACACCTTTTTTTTTAGACCACGGATGCAATGGGGCTATAAAAAACAATTAAAGTGATTTTGTAAACGTCTCTACGGCAACGGCACAGTGTTGTGACAAGTCTGTCAACGGCTGTTGTTTGCGGCTGGAGTAGTTAGTGGTTTGCAGTTGAAAGCTGGCAACAGTGCTGCGAGTTGTAACGGGCTTCTTACGCCGTCCCGACTATAATACCTGCAGCCACGTCAGTTCCATGAATGTTTACACTCAGTCTCCAGGTCTGAGTGGTTTCATAACGTGAAGCATCCTTACAGATACTGTATACAGCACTGAAGTTATCTTGAGTGTCACTTCTAATGCAACCACGTGATTTCTTCTATTTCCACGCCACTGAGATTTTCAGCCATCCGACCCAGACATAAGATCCACTATTACAAAGATGCCGGTTCATAAACATGGACGAAAACTGAACTAAAAGCCAACTTACTGGCAAGGTCTCTTTAGCTGACGTCATTTTGGCGCCCTGCCTGTCGAGCTATGGGGGCGGACTTTGGCACTCAATAAAAAGCTGTTATCGGAACGGTAATAACAGTGACAACGGGCGATAATAAAGAGCAGTCAACAGTAATGATTTAACAAAACTATGGAACGTTTCCGCTCAGAAACGAATGCGCCAGATAGTGTTGGCTGTTTTCACTCGGATACTCCCACAGACTGGTTTCGCTGAAAATAATGATTTAATATAATTCAATCGAAAAGTACAACTACAACCGAATAAGTCGATTGTTTTCCAACAAACGATTGAATCCATAGTTTTCATTTGGTTGTTCCCATCACTACAGATACATGGTGGTTGATACATCCAGAAATTCAAAAAGTAGAAAAGAGAGCGCTAAGCATAGTCACAAATGCACTCAACAACAAATAGCGACTTAATACATTACTCACATTGTCAATGATCGCTCATAAAAATTCTGTGATAAATAAAAAATCGGACAAGGACGGGTAGGAATCGCGCTGTGACTGTTCCGAACAAACTTCATTATGCCTATACATGGATTATATGTAGGTTTCGACGAGTGAGTTTGCGTGTATCGAAATATCTGGCATACATGGCCTATCTTTTGACTGCACTGACCTTTTTTGTTGCGGGGGGGGGGGGGGGGGGGGTTAACAGTCTGCTGACTGGTTTGATGCGGCCAGCCACGAATTCCTCTCCTGTGCCAATCTCTTCATCTCAGAGTAGCACTTGCAACCCATGTCCTCAATTACTTGCTGGATCTACTCCAATCTCTGTCTTCCTCTACGGTTTTTGCCATTTACAGCTCCTTCTAGTACCATGGAAGTTATTTTCTGATGTCTTAACAGGTGTCCTATCATCTTGTCCCTTATCCTTGTCAGTGTTTTCCTCATATTCTTTTCCTCTCCGATCCTCCGCAGAACCTCCTCTTTCGTTACCTTATCATTCTACCCAATTTTCAACATCCGTCTGTAGAATCATATCTCAAATGCTTCGATTCTCTTCTGTTCCAGTTTTCCCACAGTCCATGTTTCTTTACCAGAAAATGCTGTGCTCCAAACGTACAGAAAAGTCTTCCTCAAATTAAGACCTATGTTTGATACTAGCAGACTTCTCGTGGGAAGGAATGATCTTTTTGCCTATGCTAGTCTGCTTTCGATGTCCTCCTTGCTCCGTCCGTCAATGGTTATTTCGCCAGTTCGGTATTACAATTCCTTAATTTCATCTACTTCATGACCATCAATCTTGATGTTAAGTTTATCGCTGTCGTCATGTCCGCTACTTCTCATTACTTTCGTCTTTCTTCGATTTACTCTCAAACCATATTCCGTATCCAATAGACTGTTCATTCGAGTCGGAAGAACATGTAATCCTCCTTCACTTTCACTCGGGATATCAATGTCATCAGCGAATCGTATCATTGATATCGCTTCACCTTAAATTTTAATCCCACTCCTGAACATTTCTTTCATTTCCGTCATTTCTTCTTCGATGTGCACATCAAACATTAAGGGGCGAAAGACTTCATGCCTGTGTTACACCCTTTTGAATCCTAGCATTTCGTTCTTGATCGTCTACTCATATTCCCTCTTGGCTCTTCTAATACTGTATGTTACCCGATTCTCCCTATAGCTTAACCCTATTTTTCTCAGAATTTCGAACATCTTGCAGCATTTTACATTGTCGAACGCTTTTAAGATGTCGACTAATCCAACGAACGTGTCTTGATTTTTCTTTAGTCTTGCTTCCATATTCAACTGCAACGTCAGAATTACCTGTCTGGTGCCTTTACCTTTTCTAAACCCAAACTGATTGTCATCTAACACATCCTTAATTTTCTTCTCCATTCTTATGTATATTACTTTTGTCAGCAAGTTATGTGTATGAGCTGTAAAGCTGATTGTGCGATAATTCTAGCACACGTCGGTTCTTGCAATCTTCAGAACTGTGTGGATGATGTTTTCCCGGAAGTCAGATTCCATATCCCCAGACTCATACATTCTACACATCAACGTGAACAGTCGTTTTGTTGCCACTTTCCCCAATGATTTTGGAAATTCTGATACAATGTTATCTAACCCATCTGCCTTATTTCATCTTAATTCCTCCAAAGCTCTTTTCAATTCCATTACTGGATCCCCTATCTCTTCTAAATCGACTCCTGTTTCGTCTTCTATCACATCAGACAAATCTTACCCTTCATAGGGGCCTTCAATGGACTCTTTCTACCTATCCGCACTCTCCCCTGCATTTAACAGTGGAATTCCCGTTGCACTCTTAATTACCATCCTTACTTTTAATTCCTTACTTTTAATTTCACCGAAGGTTGTTTTGACTTTCCTACATGCTGAGTCAGTCCTTCCAACAATCATTTCTTTTTCGATTTTTTCACATTTTTCATGCAGCCATTTCGTCCTAGCTTCCCTGCACTTCATATTTCTTTCATTCATCCGCGACTTGTATTTGAATACTGTACTAAACACTGATTTAGAAGCTTAAATCTTTTACGCCGCCAAGGGAACGTCGATCTTAGCACTTTACATCAGTTTTAATTTGATATGTATACTCGTTCCCTAGATAAGACGGATAAGAAATGCCCAAAAAATATTTTTTTCATGCGATCTCATTACAAATTAAGTTTCGAGTTTTTCCGTTACCTGTAACGTCAAACCTTGCTTCTTGCGAAATTTCTTGATTTTAGGTTGACGGGAAGAACCCTACAGATTTTTATGAGTGAGTTTGCGAGTACCAGAATATGTAACAGAGATGGCAGTATCTTTTGACTGCAACGACTTTAAAGTTTAAATGTTTTACACCGCCAAGGTACCGTGGACCTTAGTATTTGACGCAAGTTTCAATTTGATACATATACCCGTTCATGAGGGAAAGAAGTGAGTGTTCACAGAAGGACTGACAGACGGATAACGAAGTGATACAAGATAATTGACACAAACTCACGATTTCTAGAACTCCCCCTCCCCCCCCCCCACACACACACACACCATAATTGGCCACTTTTGACCTATGAAGTGCAGACTAGAAGGTACAATTATGCCTCAGCACATCCTTCAAATCCGCGTTGCCAGAACGAGATCAGGTTTAACGTTTCTGTCGACGATGCGGTCATTAGAGAGGAAGTGAATCCATCCCGCCATTTGCCTTCAGTGATTTAGGGAAACTACGGAAAACGCAAATCTGAATGGACGGATTGTAGTCCAGTGTGTTACCACCGTGGCGCCTCTCAAGGTCCCAGCCATGGAGCACTGGTCTTAAACCCATAAGTTGGTTAACTGAAGAAGACAGCTATGAAAACTATACTAATACCGTGGAGAGTGCCAATAATAAGTCGATCATAAGTTCGTAGATCCGGAAACTGTAGACATAGTTTTCTACATACCATGCAGACATTTTGTTTAGACGTGTCTTGTGTTCCAAAACAGCGGACGATTAATGCAGAAAGATTTGAACGGGCGCAGTGGACTGGCGCACGCTGCGATGTGTCTCGCACGCCGGTCTGCGCACGGCGGTGAAATCAACTACTGTCGAATAAAGCGGGAGTGTAAACTGTTGCAGAATGCGCCGTTAAACAGGGCAGGGCGCGGGCCAGTGAAATACGATTGCTGCTATTTGCATAACAGTAAGCAATAACGCAATTCTGTAGCATCGACATGGAAATTCATATTTACTGACGGCTCCGATCGCGCGGGGGGCAATAATTCAGACAGCGGCCGCTGCACTCTCTCTGCGGCGCTGCGGTCGGCCTGAAACGGACCCTGTGGGCGGCCTGCTTACAGGGGCTGTTAAGGACTGCGCGACGCGCAGTTAAGCTGGAATATTGCTAATACTATCACATTGTTGCGCATGAGAGGATAGTAGACTGTTTGCATTGATTGAAACAGGCAACACACCACTCACTGCTCTCCTCTCAACCAGATTCTACACGTGTTTGTGAAAATTGCAACGACAAGGACACACGCGATTGAAACGAATTTTGTACCATTGATTGAGTACGATACACATGTTCTCCCACAATAATGTATGCACTGCTTGATCCTGAATATCTCTTTGTTTAAAACACATAAAAATGAAAAGTTTTTGTGTCATATGCATTACCCCTTTCATCATTAAAAAATATATTGCTTATATTTGAAAAATTTTCAGAGTGAAATTTTTAATTTTAAAATGATTTCATCGGGATGACAATTATGAAAAAATATTAGAAATCGGTACCAAAACGCATTTAGTCTTCTGACAAGGAAAAACATTAAATATCGCACATAAGTTTTCAACAGATCATTTGATGATGGCTTTGACATACCACACACCAATGTTTTCTACATTCCATGAGGTTTTTGGGGCATATACTTCCAGCCACATTCAAATTATATATATACCAGCGGAAATGCTAAGGTCTCAAAACAATATCTACGATGTATAAGAACACACAATTAGTTACTTCAGACATTCTTGGAATGGAGAAGATAGTGATTTGATCTGATTTTCGTGAAACAGACGCACTGTGGTACCTATACACACACGTCGCCCCGTCTGACCGCTCACAGCCTTCTATATATCCAACGCGTGGTTCGTAGTATGTCCCGAAAGCATCTCGCTACATCGTAACAGTGGACAGATAAGAGATACAGACGTGTTCAATGCTCAAAATTGCTTATTACTTTAGTGGGACACATGTATCCCAACAACCGCGAGAAGGTTAAGCCACGGTTCACACTGAAACGACGCAATATGCTATGTGACACGTTGCAGTAGAGGTCGTGTGACGTGTTGCCTATCGGTGCGTCACATTGGTATGATATAACATGTGATACGATATGCGAGAGACTCGTTACACAAAAAGCGACAAGACAGCACAAATCATGTTTCTCTTTCACTTTCAGTTGCAATCATGAGCTTTTCTGAAGAGGGCGTTATTGTGAGTTATCATTATTTAAAGCTCAAAAAACTGAAAAAAGAAATATGGTGCACTCCAGAAGGCTGAAAATATCAAAGCTAGTTCGGCTGTGGTTTCCCGTGAGGTTTCTCAACACCAAAAATTCCACAATTTTTACCGAATGAGTCCAAAAAGTTTCCACTTTTTGGAGCCACTATTATTAAGCGACACAAATTTTGGACTTGATATTTGTCCTGTAGAGCAGCGACGCATTACAATAACGTAAGTTGGCGATAGTGTGTGAATGACGTTATAAAGCCGCCACGAAACTATTATTTTTTGTAAGAGCACCTAGTAAGGTACTTTCTTCAATGTGTTACACATATAAATATGGACCTTCGACGACTGTATCCGGCACTACGCCCAAGAACCTTGCAAGTAGCATATACACCGGCAATGCCTAAGATCACAATGGTTTCAAATAAATAAACCTAGGTTTGTATTTCAACAACCGTCGAGTTTCGAAAAGTGGTAGATTCAGCTTGAGGACTATTCGGAAGAAACAGTGCTGGATTTGTAGTGAGATCAGGCACCGCTGATAGTGTAGCAGTGTGTCTTAAGCTCTGTGTGTGGATAGACAATGGGTCTGAACAAATGGAAGAAGCCCATGATGACAGGAAGTGTCCCGACGTGTCCTTCTCGGCTTTGCGCAAATGTTCAAATGTGTGTGAATTCCTGAGGGACCAAACTGCTTAGGTCATCGGTCCTTAGACTTACACACTACTTAAACTAACCTATGCTAAGAACAACAGACACACACCCGTGCCCGAGGGAGGAGTGGATCCTCCGGCGGGAGGGACCGCGCAGTCCGTGACATGGCGCCTGAGACCGCTCGGTCACACCGCGCGGTTCAGGTGCTCATTTAGAGGTAACAGATATTTGGCTTTCACATCTCTTTTATGCCAGTCGCAAAGTTTCCTGAAACCAGGGAACGTAGACTGAAAAACATCCACTCAGCATCATCAGCTCGTGATTCCTGGTGTCTTCTCATCTCAGTGAGTTATTCACTTCCAACTTCGGATTCTGTTGGGAGCATACAATAAACAGAAAAAAGAGGCAGCTGCGCACTCCGCATAGCAGGCCATAGTGCCACGTTTGGTGCATAGCTGCCAACCCCGTCGTGGACAACCAACAACATGTATTTTCCCCGAGAATGGAATTGGTACCGCTCTCCTTCGACCGTTAACAACTACTTCGATGTGTTAGCTACATTTTGTACGCAGCAATCTATGAACTACAACTTAGCAAAATTGAAATGGCGCCAGCCGGAGTGGCCGAGAGGTTCTAGGCGCTACAGTTTGGAACCGCGCGACCGCTACGGACGCAGGTTCGAATCCTGCCCCGGGCATGGATGTGTATGATGTCCTTAGGTTAGTTTGGTTTAAGTAGTTTTAAGTTATAGGGGACTGATGACCTCAGAAGTTAAGTCCCATAGTGCTCAGAGCCATTTGAACCATTTTGAAATGGCCAGTGACTAAATTCTTCACAGCAAACTTTTCAACATATGCATGGTGGTTTACTTATTTGTGAAGATTCAAAATACGAAAATAAAACCAGACTGCCTCAGGTGTTGACTTAGCACAGTCTATGCTCAAAATAAGAATCTTCCATCGAAGTGCATCGTCAACAACTTGGGACATAGCAACTGTATTGTACCTAATGGAATAGCATCGAAGGGTTGTTCAATTTGTTGTCTTAGATCACCCGGCGTTTGCGGTTTTGCTGCGTACATTGTGTTCTTGACAGCACCCCAAAGACAGAAGTCTTAGAGGTTAAATCTGTGATCGAGCTGGATGCCCTACAGCATTTCCTCTTCGTCCTATCTGTCTCGAAGGGAATGTGCCATTGAGATATTCCCTCACATGAAGTTAAAAGTGAGTTGCGCCCCGTCTTGCTGAATGTAACAAGTTTCGATGTCAAAAATGTCGTTATAGCCTGAGGTTATCATCTACAACATTTTACGTAAGTGACGCCTGAGACAATCTCTTTAAATGAGTACGAGCTGAGGTACACTCTAGACAGACCACACCATACTGTTACTCCTGGTAGGTTACCATTCCTTTCTTCAGTTACATATGAGTTTTCGTTAACCCAGCACACGAAATTATCACGCAACTTTAAACATAGCTATGTGCTGCAACCGTGAAAATATTTTTTGTAGTAAACACAGCTCACTGGTTGCAATGGATTTTATAGTAGAATTGACCATGGTTTCGACTCCTAAACTAAGGGAGTCTTCATAAGAATTTATATTACATACGTAAAAAGTTGAGCATTACAGCTCTCGTCATACTTAGTCAATTCGATTATAAAATCCATTGCAACCAGTGGGCTGTCTTTAATAAAAAAAAACGAAAGAAATTATCACGATTAATTATTGTTCCGTTAGATCTTGGAAACGATCGCATTGACTAACCGATCACAAAATTCAATTCGCCTATCGCGATCATCTTTGTTCATATCATGGAGAAGTGTCGAAATGGAAGGTTTCCTTCTCTGAGTCAGAAAATCCCGTGAACTCTGGTTTTGCTGATGTGGCAGTCTAACGAGATAACTGCCTCACAGATTTTTTCGGCGATTGTGTGTACACCTGAAACACTGCATCACCAGCTTCGATGTCTGTTGAAAGTTACCCAATGACTAGTCCAGGTTTGAAATCACTGAGCTTTCCTGACCAACCCATTCCGCTCTTATCGCCTCCCTACTGTCAACACAATACGCACCACCTCCTTTTACACTGATGGGGCCGTCTCTAGTGACATTTAATAGTACAAAATGGCTCTGAGCACTATGGGACTTAACATCTGAGGTCATCAGTCCCCTAGAATTTAGAACGACTTAAACCTAACTAACCTAAGGACATCACACACATCCATGCCCAAAACAGGATTCGAACCTGCGACCGTAGCAGTCGCGCAGTTCCGGACTGAAGCACCTACAACCGCTCGGCCACCGCGGCCGGCATTTAATAGTCATTTTCGCATTACATATGAGTGATTTAATAGTTTTAATCAAATAGCGTATATTCTAATTTCGAGATAAATTCTTCACTTCGAAATGTATTCTTAAGTTTTATTGATGTCGTGTCATATGACATGAACTTCCTATGACTCATCACATTCGACACTGAATTTCTTCTTAATTATAGCTATTTTTGCAATTTCTTTCCTCTTAATTTATGGAAATGAGTTTACATCAAATGTGCCAGTACCAAATTTTTACGTAATTGCGACTGCTGGAACACGCAGCAAACCATTCCCAAGCTGTGGTGAAACATTTCGCCGTCTATGTAACGTGCTTCGTCAAGTAAGCGACTGTCGACCTAGAAAACTGAACTATTTGCTGACTGAGCAGAGAGCCGCGTACTACAAGGCTTAAACTAAATGTACGAAAAGAGCTGTAGACCAATAATGGTCCCTAGCTTCCAGCCACACGACTTGGACCGACCTCCGTACAGAAGGAAGTGCGAGGCAGTGTCCGGAAAATTCGGGAGCAGTTTGCTGCGCGAGTTGGTCGCTGTAATTCAGAAGCACCCGCTGGGTCTAGCTAGCTGGCTCTCTGCACTAATGAAGCACTTCCTCTGAGTACTTGTAGGAAATAGAGCGGTACGAAATATGGGAGGGCTGCAATTAGCGATTTATGACCCCGATCACTTGAGAGAGTAAAATTCTATGGCTCTTGTCGCCAACTCGCGCTGTGGGGAGGACTAGGCGAATTATCATCCGACATTCTCTTTGTAGTCGCCGGGGAATTTTTCTAGCTGGGTGTGGTGGTGCCATTCGCAGGGTACTAATTTTTCTAGGTCAATAATTTCTGCCCTGCGTTGCCTCATTAGGAGGAGTAAAACTTGTTCTAACTTTGAGGACGAACTGACAGCGTTGATGTCGTTGGAAGTAAATGTATCCGTAATTTGCAGAGCGAATGTATAAATGTTTTTGATCACAACTGATATTAAGTGACAGAAATTTGGAGCTGATCATGAAACGTCGAAATTTCTCTCTCTATCTTTCTCTCTCTCTATCTATCTATGTATCTATCTATCTATCTGAATATACAGCAGTGATCACTCCTTCCTAAGTTTCCAGTGGTATAAGACCGGGGAAATGCCGTGGCTGCTAATTTCGCAGTCGGCTGGGGAAGCGTGGGAAGAGCGGGAGTGGTTGGGGGTGACTGAGATCGCTGTAGGGGAAATGTCGAGTGTTGGAAAGGAAGTTCTAACTGAAGCCTACACTCACATTTCTTGTAAATATTAAGTGGGGCCCGTCTGTGCCGACACCTGCATGGCTACCATTCAAAAAGATCTACTGTCACCTCTGCTTTGGTTAGTATCTAAAAGGAATTCCGCCAAAAATGCAGCGACTTATTTTCGCCTGACTTGTTAACCACTTGCAACTTTTAGAGAAGCGTAATGAGTGGCGAATATTGAGTAAAACCTACACATTTCTCTGGTTGCCAATGTCAAAAATTGCTTATTTTGCCGAAAAACAGCAGAGTTTACACAGTCTCACTTGACTAATATTTTGTGGGGACACAATTGCAAGGGAGTTCTGAAACAGTGGTTTATTACAAGGAGAAAGGAACTGACGTTCAAAATGGCTCTGAGCACTATGGAACTTAACATCTGAGGTCATCAGTCCCCTAGAACTTAGAACTACTTAAACCTAACTAACCTAAGGACATCACACAGATCCATGTCTGAGGCAGGATTGGAACCTGCGACCGCAGCGAACTCGCGGTTGCAGACTGAAGCAGAACCGCTCGGCCACCAGGCCGGCAGAAACTGAGGAAAAGTAAAGTCAGTAGCTTATGAAAAAGCACATCCTCGGTAAAAACAAAAACCTGTTTTCACATATGCTGTTCCAAAATCCATAGCATTTCGCATTTCCACCACCTATCGACGCCCCTTAAAAGTTTCATTCTTTCAGAGAAAAAGTGTGCAGTTATTGGAATGGACGAGCGGTTCTAGGCGCTTCAATCTGGAACCGCACGACCGCTAAGGTCGCATGTTCGAATTCTGCCTCGGGCATGGATGTGTGTGATGTCCTTAGGTTAGTTAGGTTTAAGTAGTTCTAAGTTCTAGGGGACTGATGACCTCAGATGTTAAGTCCCATAGTGCTCAGAGCCATTTGAACCAGTTTTGAAGTTATTGGAATAACACGGTAGATAATGGAATTTTACATAATAACGATATGGAAAAATAATCTCCTCTTTGCGTGACATCATCTGCCAAAATCTCAGTTCGATATCTAAAATCGTTTATGAAATATGAAGAATGTTGTGGATATTTCACTCTGGCTTTATCGCTGGCGCGGCGCGATCGTAAATGAGTGTGCTACATCAGATCAATTTTCTGTAGATTGGTGGGTGACAAATAGGTACCTCTAACCAAGTCTAAAAAATGTTAGCTAAATTTAATATGCAACAACATATTATGTAATATGCACCAAACGCAAAATCATAGCGACCTCTATTTTTCATTGCACACTTTTCCGAATTTCGCGCAGTGTCTTACTTTCACGTATATATCATAATAACAATGACCATTAACGAAATGATGGGCACATCAACATGAACCTGAAACATAAAACTATAAGCAAAGCAAAAATGAAACTTTTTTACCGAATAGTTTCAGTAAAATAGTTTCTGTCATCGCTGACCGGCAGAAAGATGGAAAACAGTTACCTGCCTCCCTTTCGAACCAACGAATGAACTCGTCCAGCGCGTTGGACGAAAACCGGTCACTAAGCGTCGGGCGCGACCTATATGTGGCACCAGCTTTCTAGGCATAGGTGATGCTGTTGCCGTAAATAACGGAAGCGCGCGAGAACTTGAATACCCCTGTCAAGTATCATTTAGCATAAACTAACACCAGACAAAATTCATGCCTCCATATGCATTTTATCAATCAGAACAGGCATAAAACCTTGTGTCTTTCACACCAAAGTGTGAAGTCTCAAAGTGAGAGATTATGAACCGGTACAATTCTGTTGGTGTGATAGCGTCAGAGATGTCTGATATCGGATTCACATCAGCCCAATTTGGGAACTACTACTCAGTTCAAGCAAACATCATTGTGTCCTTGTGGACAGAGAGTTATCCTGCTGGAAGATGCCATCTTACAGCATGAAAGGATGGAATTGGTCCACAATAATGAAAGGAATGGACAGTGTCATGAAAGGAGGGTATAAGATGAACATCAACAAAAGCAGAACAAGGATAATGGAATGTAGTCGAATTAAGTCGGGTGATGCTGAGGGAATGAGACACTTAAAGTAGTAAAGGAGTTTTGCTATTTGGGGAGCAAAATAACTGATGATGGTCGAAGTAGAGAGGATATCAAATGTAGACTGGCAATGGCAAGGAAAGCGTTTCTGAAGAAGAAATGGTTCAAATGGCTCTGAGCACTATGGGACTTAACATCTGAGGTCATCAGTCCCCTAGAACTTAGAACTACTTAAACCTAACTAACCTAAAGACATCACACACATCCATGCGCGAGGCAGGATTCGAACCTGCGACCGTAGTGGTAGCGCGGTTCCAGACTGAAGCGCCTAAAACCGCTTGGCCATCTGAAGAAGAGAAATTTGTTAACATCGAGTATAAATTTAAGTCTCAGGAAGTCGTTCCTGAAAGTATTTGTGTGGAGCGTAGCCATGTATGGAAGTGAAACATGGACGATAACTAGTTTGGACAAGAAGAGAATAGAAGCTTTCGAAATGTGGCACTATAGAAGAATGCTGAAGATTAGATGGGTAGATCATATAACTAATGAGGAGGTATTGAATAGGATTGGGGAGAAGAGAAGTTTGTGGCACAACTTGACTAGAAGAAGGGATCGGTTGGTAGGACATGTTCTGAGGCATCAAGGGATCACCAATTTAGTATTGGAGGGCAGCGTGGAGGGTAAAAATCGTAGAGGGAGACCAAGAGATGAATACACTAAGCAGATTCAGAAGGATGTAGGTTGCAGTAGGTACTGGGAGATGAAGAAGCTTGCACAGGATAGAGTAGCATGGAGAGCTGCATCAAACCAGTCTCAGGACTGAAGACCACAACAACAACAATGCTCACATAGTTCACAGTTGTCGTAGTGTCTTTGAGTACTGTCACAGCTCACACGAAAGCCCTGGAAAACTGCGAGTGACCTATCATAGCATAATACTTCCCCCTGTGGACTGCGCCCGTGGCGTGGTGCACATTTCCACCAGCTGTTGGCGTTTCCGGACACGACCACCGACCTAGTGTAACAATAAACATGATTCATCAGGTCAGGCGGCACGTCTCCATTGATCCGCGGTACACTCTCGAAGTTCCAAAATGCCGTGCCCACTGCAGTCATAACTGGTTTGCCATACGAGCAGCATGGGTATACGTAGGAGTGTTCTGTTGTTCGGTCCCTCGTTCAACAATATGCGCTGCGCGATGTGTTCCGAAACACTTGTGCCTGCACCAGGATGCTGCCATGTCGTCAGGAATAATGTGAGTACCGCAGAATGTAGGGAGTAGTGGGCACGCCTCTGATGGAAACGAAATTACATTTCTAATTTTGTCAACAACAATTTGAATTAGTGTTCTCAAATGGAGATTGTGAAGTCAGTGTGATATAGAAGAATGGGATAAAATAAAAATATACTCATAGCAACAGAAAGAATTTCATCAGTTATTCAGTTCAACAGGAACCCAGAATGTTGAGTCCATATTTCAGCGCAAGGATGTACCCCTAGAGACAACTGGAGGCAACAACAACGAGATAATGAAGATAAGTAAATTTTTCTTTTCTTTTGTATACCTTACACCTCTCGAAACTTTTGAAGATGGTGAAGAGACTAAGAGAATTTTAACAGTGATGTGTGGGAGGGTAAGTTTCAATGTGAAAGTTACTTTGATCCTTAACATTTCCACACCAGTGTATTTCAGCTAGTATAGTGTGCCCACCACAGTTAGCCAACCAGACTTCATAAGAAAGAATGAGAAACACGAAAATAAACGTGACGTAGAGCTACAGAGGAAGAGCGCCGCCTGGGCTG
Source organism: Schistocerca cancellata (assembly GCF_023864275.1). Classification (NCBI taxonomy): domain Eukaryota; kingdom Metazoa; phylum Arthropoda; class Insecta; order Orthoptera; family Acrididae; genus Schistocerca; species Schistocerca cancellata. The sequence continues at coordinate 199,985,255 of NC_064634.1, forward strand.
CTGGGTACTCACTTGTCCTCGGTGAGGAACTTGTCGCCGTCGCTCTCGACGCACTCGCCCTTGGTCTCGATGTGCGTCGCGTTGAGCGTGATGAGGTGCGGTACCCCCGACTGGAACCATCTGCCGGCCCATTGCTTGGGGAACTGGCAGCGCCCCGACACGCCGGCTGCAACACACGTGCAAAGTGGTACCGTCAGCAAACGCTACACGGGGCAGCGGGCTGTGTGCTGCGGCGTAGCATACTCTTAAGGGGCGCCCGTTAGCGCCATGCACAAGGCATAGAATACCCATATTCTGTTCATGTGTAAAACAAATTCTCAGTTCTAAACATTGCAGTATTTGGAATAGACTAATCCGATTGTGAAGAATGAAAAGCCGCTGAATTTCATGGGTGACTGGAATGCAGTTGGGGGGGGGGGGGGGGGGGAAGAACTAGAAGGAAAGGATACAGGAGGATATGCTCTTGGAACAAAAGGAGAAAGACTAATTGAGTTCTGTAATAAATTCCAGGTAGTAATACCGAATACTCTGCTCAAGAATCACAAGAAGAGGAGGTATACTTGGAAAAGACCAGATGATACGGAAGATTTCAGTTACATTACACCATGGTCAGAGAGAGATTCCGAACTTAGTTACTGAATTCTAGGACGTGCCCAGGAGCAGATAAAGACCCGGATCACAATACAGTAGTGATAAAGAGATTAGGAAGAACCAGTATGCAAATACTAAGGGATGACGAGACACGTTTGAAGTACTCTAAGGCTATGGATACAGCAATAAAGAATAGCACTGTAGGTAGTAAAGTTGAAACGGGAATGGACATGTCTAAAAACGGCAATCACAGAAGTTGGAAAGAAAAACATTGGCGCAGACAAGGTAACTGCGAAGAAACCATGGGTAACAGAAGAAATATTTCAGTTGATCGATGAAAGAAGGAAGTACAAAACTTGTCCGGGAAATACAGAAATACAAGTCGCTGAGGATTTGAAGTAAATAGGAAGTGCAGGGAAGCTGAGACGAAATGGTTGCATGAAAAATGTGAAGAATCCGAAAAAGAAATGACTGTAGGAAGGACTGACTCGGAATATAGGAAAGTCAAAATAACCTTAGATGACATAAAAAATGAAGAAGTTAACATTAAGGAGTGCAACGGAAATTCATCTGTTAAATGTAGAGGAGAGAGCGGATAGGTGGAAAGGCCTCTATGAGGGGGAAGATTTGTCTGATGTGATAGAAGAAACAAGAGTCGATTTAGAAGAGATAGAGATCCAGTATTAGAATCAGAATTTAAGAGAGATTTGGAGGAGTTAAGATCAAATAAGGCAGAAGGCATAGATAAAATTCCATGGAATTTCTAAAATCATTGGGATTAGCGGAAACAAAACGAATATTCAAGTTGGTGTATAGAGTGAATCAGTCAGGCGACATACCATCTGACTTTCGGAAAAATATCATCCACACAATTCCGAAGACTGCAAGAGCCGACATGTGCGAGAATTACCGCACAATCATCTAACGGCTCATACATCCAAGTTGCTGACAAGAATAATAAACAGAAGAACGGAGAAGAAAATTGAGGATGTGCTAGATGAAAGTTAATTTGGCTTTAGAAGAGGTGAAGGACCAGAACGATAATTCCGACGTTGCGGTTGATAATGGGAGCAAGACTAAAGAAAAATCAAGACACTCTCATAGGATTTGTCGACCTGGAAAAAGCGTTCGACATTGCAAAATGGTGCAAGATGTTCGAAATTCTGAGAAAAATAGGGGTAAGATGTAGGGAGAGACGGGTAATATACAAAATGTACAAAACCCAAGAGTGAATAATAAGAGTGGTCGACCGAGATGAAAGAGGGTGTAAGAGAAGGATATAGTCTTTACCCCCTGCTGTTCAATCTGTACATCGAAGAAGCAGTGATGGAAATAAAATAAAGTTTCAGGAGTGGAGTTAAAATTCAAGATGGAAGGATATCAATGATACGATTCGCTGATCACATTGCTATCCTGAGTGAATGTAAACAAGAATTACATGATATGCTGATGGAATGAACAATCTAATGAGCACATAATATGGTTTGAGAGTAAATCTAAGAAAGACGAAAGAAATGAGAAGTAGCAGAAATGAGACTAGCGGGAAACTTAACAATAGGATTGATGGTCGCGAAGTAGATCAAGTTAAGGAATTCTGCTACCTAGGCAGCAAAATAACCATGATGGACGGAGCAAGGAGGACATCAAAAGCAGACTAGCACAGGCAAAAACGGCAATCCTGGTTACGAGAAGTGTACTACTATCAAACATAGGCCTCAATTTTAGGAAGATAGTTTTGAGAATGTACACCTGAAACACAGCATTGTATGATAGTGAAACATGGACTGTGGGAAAACTGGAACAGAAGAGAATCGAAGCATTTGTGATGTGGTGCCACAGGCAAATGTTGAAAATTAGGTGGATTGATGAGGTAAGGAGATTCTGCACAGAATCGGAGAGGGAAGGAATATGTGGAAAACACTGACAAGGAGAAGGTACAGGATGACAGGACATCTGTTAAGACATCGCGGACTGACTTATATGGTACTAGAGGGAACAGTAGAAGGTAATAAATGTAGAGGAAGACAGAGATTGGAATACAAAAATGGTTCAAATGGCTCTGAGCACTATGCGACTTAACTTCTGAGGTCATCACTCGCCTAGTACTTAGAACTAGTTAAACCTAACTAACCTAAGGACATCACACACATCCATGCCCGAGCAGGATTCGAACCTGCGACCGTAGCGGTCGCACGGTTCCAGACTGTAGCGCCTAGAGCCGCTCGGCCACAAAGATTGGAATACAGCCAGCAAATAACTGAGGACGTAGGTTGCAAGTTTTACTCTGAGATGAAGAGGTTGGCACACGAGAGGAACTTGTGGCGGGCCGCATCAAACCAGTCAGTAGACTGATGACTCAAAAAAAAAGTTCAATTTCAAAAAGTGAATTTGATTCCAATATCTCAGTAATTAATATGCACTATCCAATCCCTTCGCTTTTATGACAGCTTGTCCTCTGCTTGGGACACTTTCGACGAGGTGTCTGAATATTTGTGGAGGAATGGCAGCCCATTCATCCTCAAGAGTCGAAACCAAAGCAGGTATATTAGACGCTTGGATCAGGAGCAGAGTCGAAGTTCTGATTCATCCCGAATGTGTTCCATTGGATCAGATAAAGACAGGTCAGTCAATTTCAGGGAAATAATTGTCCACAGTCCATTGCCGAGCAGATGTTGCTTTATGACAGGGTGCACTGTCACGCTTATAGAAACAATCATCGTCTCCAAATTGTTCCTGTGGTGTACAATGTGCACAGTGTCGTAAAATGGCCTCCGACGCCGTAACACAACCTCCACTGTAATTCCCTGTTGGCACTCCACATAGTGGCAGGTAACGTTTCCCAGACATTCGCCAAACCTAAACCCTTCCATCGGACTGCCAAAGGAGATAACGTGATTCAACATTCTAAATGATTCGTCTCCAGTCATCCACCCTCCAATGACGTGGCTCGTTGCTTATCAATGACTACAGAAATGTACAGCTTTTGAGAACTGCCTCACTCTTTCTACCACGATACGCACAATCAGTGTACTAGCTGCAGTGCTGGAAGTACTTAAGAACTCACGTGTGATACGTTCTGGTGATTTCATACGATTTTTTTTACAACCACACTTTGTAATGCTCGACAGTCTCCGTTCGACACTACGCGACTTCTGCCTGGTCTTGGTTTTGCTGTGAGTGTTCCTCCGAGTTTCCACTTCACAATCACATTACAAACAGTTGACCTGGGCAGCTTCACAAAGGGTTGAATTGTCCGTGATGGAACTGTTTGTTGCTCGGGTGATATCCAGTGAGTAGTCCACGTTTGAACTCACTAAAGTCGCCTGACCAACGCATTCTGCTGTTGCAGGTTCTCTACTGACAACACAATACTCGCTGCCTCCTTTTACACTGACTGGGTGTTTGTGTTGTCCTCACCATTTCATCATCATTCCTGGAAGTGGCGAGATTGGACTGAGTAAAGGTTGGGAATTTGTATGGGCGCTTATAACCGCGCAGTTGAGCGCCCGACAAACCAATCATCATCATCATCATCCTTTTATACTGATAGGTCCATCTGTCGTCACGTCTAGTGGTCAATTCCGCATTTGTTACGGGTGTCTGAATACTTTTGGTAAGATACTGTAGAGTGAAGAGGGGTTGATCCGTCCGCCATTTCGATTGTTATTTTGGTTATGGTGTGCAGTGATGTATTTATGTTTAATCTACTATCACATATGGTCGCATAAAATCAGTTTTGCTTTTACGAAAATGCGCCAAATTCTGCTCGGATATCATGTACGCTGAAGAGCCAAAGAAACTGGTACACCTGCCTAATACCGTGTGGGGCCCCCGCGACCACGCACAAGTGCCGCAAAATGACGTGGCATGGACTCGACTAACATCTGAAGTAGTGCTAGAGGGAATGAATTCTGTAGGGCTGTCCATAAATCCGTAAGAGTACGAGGGGGTGGAGATCTCTTCTGAATAGCACGTTGCAAGGCATCCCAGACATGCTAAATAATGTCCATGTCTGGGGAGTTTGGTAGCCAGTGGAAGAGTTTAAACTCGTAAGAGTGTTCCTGGAGCCACTCTGTAGCAATACTAGACGTGTAGGGTGTCGCATTGTCCTGCTGGAATTGTCCAAGTCCGTCGGAATGCACAATGAAAATGAATTCATGCAGGTGATCAGACAGGATGCTTACGTACGTGTCACCTGTCAGAGTCGTGGACGCTATCGGGGGTCCAGCATCACTCCAATTGCACACACCCCACACCATTACAGAGCCTCCACCAGCCTGAACAGTCCCCTGTTCACATGCAGGGTTCACTGATTCTTGAGGTTGTCTCCATACCCGTACACGTCCATCCGCTCGACACAATTTGAAACGAGACTCGTCCGATCAGGCAACGTATTTCCAGTTATCGACAGTCCAATGTCGGTGTTGACGGGCCCAAGCGAGGCGTAAGGCTTTGTGTCGTGCAGTCATCAATGGTGCACGAGTGAGTCCCCAGCTCCGAAGCCCATGTCGATGATGTTTCGTTGAATGGTACACACGCTGACACTTGTTGATGGCTCAGCACTGGAATCTGCAGCAATTTGCGGAAGGGTTGCACTTCTGTCACCGTTTAACGATTCTCTTCAGTCGTAGTTGGTCTCGTTGTTGCAGGATCTTTTTCCTGTCGAAGTGACGTCGGAGATTTGATGTTTTACCGGATTCTTGATATTCACGGAACACTTGTGAAATGTCGTACGGGAAAATTCCCACTTCATCGCGACCTAGGAGATACTGTGTCCCATTGTTCGTGCGTCGACTATAACACCACATTTAAACTTAATTAAATCTTGATATCATGCCGTAGTAGCAGCAGTAACGGATCTAACAACTGCGCCAGATACTTGTCTTATTTAGGCGTTGCCGACTGCAGCATCGTATTCCTCCTGTTTACATATCTCTGTATTTGAATACGCATACCTATGCAAGTTCCTTTGGCCCTTCAGCGTATTCTTTCTACGCATTCCAGTGTGGTTACACTTTTATGACTTTCCTCACGCCGTTTATCTGTAACTATTTCACGGCCTCGTTTGGATAAAGCCTCCCATTTCTTCGTGGTGGAGAATGAAGGAGGAGAGTCACAGTAGACCTTTATGAGCTACTAATAAATTTCGGTTGACGTCAAACCTTCTCACAGAAAAAAAATTAATGCCTTACGATACTCGATTTTCCTCCACTTCCGAGCATTCACGCATCACGCTTTGTTCAGACATACGTGTACAGGAAAGTACTAGAGGAAACGACAAGCAATTTGTTTTTCTTTATTGTTATTTCATCCCCTCGGAAGGGGGTACAATTTCCGATCTTCAGTCAAAATCTTTAAAATATAAATTAGAACGAAATAAATATCATTGATAGAGGGAGAATTCTACAGATGTCGTAAAAGCAGGAACGGTGACGTTCTTTGAAATGGAATACTACTCTTTCACTAAAAGACTGAAAGACTTACACTGGAAACAAGGATCTGAGGAGGAGAAAGGTGTTCATTAAGGGTGAAGAGTGCGAGTATAAATACAGAGCCCCACTGGACAGTAGCAAAACGGAGAAACACGAGTAGTTTAGTGTGTGGGCAAAGCTGTAGTACCAAGATGAGAAGGGACAGGAAAAGATGGAGAGGGACGAGGAAAGGGGGAATCCTGATGTGGAGTTGGGTAGTTGTGGAAGAGCTATAGCTGATATTATGCTTAAATATGGGGCCGGAATTCATCGTCGGGGAGAGTCGCTTAGGTATGTTGGGATACGATATGGAGTGTGTATAGGTATAGGGATGGCGGAATATATTGGTAATGGCGTGGCATCGTGCGATCAGACGAGAAACAATGGGATTTGTTGGAATATACAGTATGTGATCAAAAGTATCCGGACACACCCAAAAACATACGTTTTTCATATTAGGTGCATTGTGCTGCCACCTACTGCCAGGTACTCCATATCAGCGACGACAGTAGTCATTACATATCTTGAGAGAGCAGAATGGGAACTCACGGACTTTTCTGAGGTAGGACGGAAATGGTTAGGTGAAAGTCGTGGATGAGGAAGGAACAGATGGTTCGTCCTATAATTAATGCCATTGTTTCGGTGGGATTTATCTTCAGGAGCCACTAGTTACACCAAAAGGAAACTGATTAAGATGGAGTTCGAGGGATTGTGTGGTTTTCCGGAGAGCTATGTAGAGGGCTAGGAAAGAAATGTCATCAGCACGAAGTATACTGGACCGGTGGAAGGGGGGGGGGGTGGTTTAGTATAGCAGCAGCGTGATTTGAAATTTCACAGGGCTCCTTTCAAAAGTTTTGCTTGGGAAAAATCTTTCACTAGCCAAGATCGCGTAAATTAAGTCTTTATTGCTGACAACCGGTTTGACCAGTTGTAACTGTTATCTTCTGGTCTTCATGAAATTTTTGTTATAAGACATGCTTCGTAGTGAGGTGCTAACTTGCAATGGAACACGTTTTACAACAGAAATTTCTTGAAGCCCAGAAGATGACAGTTACATCTGTCGAAACCGGTTGCCAACAGTAGAGACTAATTCATGCGTTCTTGGCTATTGAGAGTTTTTCCTCACGTAAGTTCTCAGCATGAGAAAATTCAGTCCCTTTTAAAAGTTCTATCTGACTCACGGGAAGTGGGGGGGGGGGGGGGGGGGGGGGGGGGACCAATCTGTCGGCGAGGCCACCAGAGTAACTACCTATGTACACAATGCAAAAATCAAAATTCCACAAAACTGTCTTGACAGTAGCGTATATGCGACTGGAGACCCTGTTATATGATTCAGGCTCGAAAACTTCCACTTGTTGTCGCCCGCTATCTTGACGATCGCCAACAGCCAAAGCAATGTTGGCTCGTGCAGACCGCAGCCGATGGCCATCCCTGGCCGCTATTCCGGGCTAACAAACTGCTCCCACGCAAGGTAAACCCAACGGCGAAATTAGTGGTCGGCACACATGACGAACTATCTAACTGCCGGGCCGCGCTCGGTTGGCCCCGCATATATTACCAACACGTAACAGTAACAGAATATCAAACAGAAATTACGGCTACTCGCTGGTACCTCGGCTGAGTTTCAAATCCTATCTATCCTATTCACACCACCGGCTGTGAACATACGAGTTGCGGTCAAACAATCAACAGGACGTAATGGGCGACCCGAGACTACACAGTAGGAGTCTATAGATTTTAGCGAAATCATAACATACAACGCAATGGGTCAACTGAACAACTCGATTCTTTCCCCTTTCCTCGTCAATAATTATCCACGTTATATGTGGACAATAAACAGTTCAGACAAGCAGAGAATAGTTGCTTTTGAAATGTGGTGTTGCAGAAGAACTGGTACATGGTGTAACTAAAGAAGACGTACTGAATCGAATCGGAAAAAACAGAAATTTCGGAAATTTTTGGGAAGTTCCTATGGGACCAAACTGCTGAGGTCATCGGTCCGTAGGTTTACACACTACTTAAACTAACTTCGCTAAGGACAACACACGAGGGTCACTCCAAAAGAAATGCACACTATTTTTGCAAAAATACAGTTCTCATTCTGCATTTGTGAAAGTTTTACAGTGTGTAGATACATTCTTACCGCTTGTTTTCAAACTTAGTTCAACCTGTTCCCGTGAGTGGCGCCGTCACAGCATGTCTTCAAGATGGCTGCTACACTTGACTTTTGTCAAAAGCAACGAGCTGTCATAGAATTCCTGTGCTGTGGAAACGAGACATTGGGAAACATCCAAAAGAAGTTGAAAAAGGTGTATGGAGATGCTGCTGTCGATCGCAGTACAGTTAGTCGGTGGGTAAGCAGGTTGCATGATGAAAGCGGGCACGGCAATATTGAGGATTGTCCTCGCAGCTCCAGATAATGTGCAGAGAGTTAACGAATTGGTGACTGTTGACAGACGCGTCACAGTGAACGAATTGTCACGCTATGTTGGGATAGGGGAAGGAAGTGTTTGCAGAATACTGAAAGTGTTGGCGTTAAAAAAGGTTTGTGCCAGGTGGGTTCCCAGGTTGTTGACAGTGGCTCACAAAGAAACAAGAAAAACGGTATACAGCGAACTTTTGACCTGGCTCCATGTGAGTATCATCTCTTCGGGGAACTGAAAGACTCTCTTCGTGGAACAAGATTTGAAGATGATGACTCCTTTGTGTACGCTGCCAAACAGTGGCTCCAACAGGTTGGTCCAGAATTTTATCGTCCGGGTATACAGGCGCTGGTTCCAAGATGGCGTAAGGCAGTTGAGAGGGATGGAAATTATATGGAGACATGAAAATACTGATCCTAAAGGATGTATCTACACAATGTAAAACTTTCAAGCACGTAGAATAAAAGATGGATTTAAAAAAAATAGTGTGCATTTCTTTTGGAGTGACCCTCGTACACATCCATGCCCGAGGAAGGACTCGAACCTCCGGCGGGGGGAGCTGCGCGATCCGTGACAAGGCGGCTAAGACCGCGCGCCTCAGAAATTTATGGTACAGCTTGAGTAAAAGAAGGCATCGATTGCTAGAGCACATAATGAGCATCAAGGACTCGTCAATTTCGTAACAGAGGGATGTGTGTGTTTGTGTTGGGTGGGAAGGGGGGGGGTTGAGTAAAAGGTACCGAGCGAGGTGGCGCAGTGGTTAGCACACTGGACTCGCATTCGGGAGGACGACGGTTCAATCCCGTCTCCGGCCATCCTGATTTAGGTTTTCCGTGATTTCCCTAAATCGCTTCAGGCAAATGCCGGGATGGTTCCTTTGAAAGGGCACGGCCGATTTCCTTCCCCATCCTTTCCTCACCCGAGCTTGCGCTCCGTCTCTAATGACCTCGTTGTCGACGGGACGTTAAACACTAATCTCCTCCTCCTCCAGTAAAAGGTAAAAATTGTACAGGGAGACCAGAGCTTGACTACAGTTAACAGGTTCAAATGAATGTACGAGAGGGAGCTGAAAAGTAATGTCTCCGAACTTTTTATTCTGTTCTCAATATGCGTGAAGATATTGCATGTCACGCATATTACGAGGCAAACTCTCCCTCTTCGCTGACGCAGACTGCGACCCTCTGCCTCTAAAGGACTCCGAACTGTAACGTGTATCGTGGCGGTGTGTAACGTAACTATGACGGTGCCCGAGAGATCCACAGAAAACTGAAAGCACGATTTCGAAGAGGTCGTTCACGCATAGTGCATCATCTCCTTCAGCATCAAAATGTGCCAGACAACACACGAGCGCTGCGACAGCTGCATCAATCGGACGCCTTGGGTCCAATGTCATCAGTCGTCCTTCATATCGGTAATTCAGCATACAGCCCCGATTTGGCACCATCCGATTTTCATCTGTTTACAGAACTTAAAGAACACCTTCGAGGACTTCAGCTTGATAGTGATGAAGCGTTGCAAGCAGTGGTGAGGTTGTGGCTCCGTCAACGAAGTCACACAATCTACAGTGACGGTATCAACAAACTGGTCTCTCGTGGAGAGAATTGTGTTCGTCGTCAGGGTGACTATGTTAAGAAATAAATATGTAGGCACGAAGAATAACGATCTAGAATGTTAATAAGGTTAGTGTTTTCAAATAAAAAAAACTCGGAGGCATTAATTCTCAGCAAGTCCTCGTAGGCTGCAATAGCTGTACAGAGGTGGGACTTCCACGGAATAGACTAGCCCGAAGAGATGATTCAAATCAGTCTTCGGATAGAAGACCATAACCACAATAACAAAAACAACAACATGTTGCACGGGATAGAGTAGCATGGAGAGCTGCATCAAACCAGTCTCTGGACTGAAGACCACAACAACAACGGCAGTAGTTAAGCTGATTGTGCGATAATTCTCGAACATGTCGGCTCTTGCAATCTTCGGAATTTTGTGGATGATGTTTTTCCGAATTTCAGATGCTATATCGTCAAACCCATAGATTCTACTCATCAACGCAACTAGTCGTTTCATAGGCGTTTCCCCCAATTATTCTAGGTCCTCTGTAGATACTTGTTCGTCCTCAGCCCCCCCCCCTCCCCCCCCAGATGCTGCTGATAGGCGCAAGACAGACAGTGACAGCGGCGTAGCAATGTCCTCGGGAAACCGCTAGAGTCAGCTCGTGCAGCCGTCTGAGCTAGCGTGACCGCCCGAGATTCAATCAGGCGCGAAGCTACTTCACGTGAAGGTACCGCCCATATCAGCAGCGACGGGACGCTTCGCACGGGGCAAAGCGCTGTAGCCGTCTGAGCCGTAGCGATAACCGACAGGGATCCGCCGGTTGCCGCTGCGTCGGCAATGCTGATGACAACGGCTTAATGGTGGCCGGTGGCGGTGGAAGCAGGGTGGTGGGAGAAGGAGAGGGGCAGATAGCAGGAGGAGGAGGTGACTGGCACTGCGCTGACTGACCCAGCGGTTACGGCAGTCGATGCGACGTGTGCTCTACTGCGGAATGGGAGAGGGAGGGATGGAAAGAAGGAAGGGAGGGGACGTGAAATGAGAAGGGGTAGAGAGAGAGAGAGTGAGCGGGGGGGGGGGGTAGGGGAGGGGAGGAGGAAGAGGTGTCTGATTCACAATACAGTCTTACGAATTATCACGAGCGTCTCCGCAAGACGCCTTACTGGGTGTGGCAGACTGTTGTTCTGACACCACTATCTTTTCCCACCTTTTCTGTTCTGTTCACGAAGAATGACTGGCGGCAAAGCTTGATTTGAGCTTTAATTTGTACGATTCTCTCATTGTACACTACAGGCCATTAAAATTGCTACACCACGAAGATGACGTACTACAGACGCGAAATTTAACCGACACGACGAAGATGCTGTGATATGCAAATGATTAGCTTTTCAGAGCATTCACACAAGGTTGGCGCCGATGGCGACACCTACAACGTGCTGACATGAGGAACGTTTCCAACTGATTTCTCATACAAAAACAGCAGTTGACCGCCGTTGCCTGGTGAAACGTTGTTGAGATGCCTCGTTTAACGAGGCGAAATGCGTACCATCATGTTTCCGACTTTGATAAAGGTCGAGATGACAGGCATCTTATCCACATGGCTGTAACGGATCGTGCAGTCACGTCTCCATCCCTGAGTCAGCAGATGGGGACGTTTGCAAGACAACAACCACCTGCACGAACAGTTCGACGACGTTTGCAGCAGCATGGACTATCAGCTCGGAGAGCATGGCTGCGGTTACCCTTGACGCTGCATCACAGACAGGAGCGCCTGCGATGGTGTACCCAACGACGAACCTGGGTGCACGAATAGCAAAACGTCATTTTTTCCAATGAATCCAGGCTCTGTTTACAGCATCATGATGGTCGCATCCGTATTTGGCGACATCGCGGTGAACGCCAAACTGGCGTATCACCCGGCGTGATGGCATGGGGTACCATTGATTAAACGTCTCGGTCACCTCTTGTTCGCATTGACGGCACTTTGAACAGTGGACGTTACATTTCAGATGTGTTACGACCCGTGGTTCTACCCTTCATTCGATGCCTGCGAAACCCTACATTTTAGCAGGATAATGCACGACCGCATGTTGCAGGTCCTGTCCGGGCCTTAGTGGATACAGAAAATGTTCGACTGCTGCCCTGGCCAGAACATTCTCCAGTCTCTCACCAATTGAAAACGTCTTGTCAATGGTGGCCGAGCAACTGGCTCGTCACAATACGCCAGACACTACTCTTGATGAACTGTGGTATCGTGTTGACGCTGCATGGGCAACATCTACATCTACATCTACATTTATACTCCGCAAGTCACCCAACGGTGTGTGGCGGAGGGCACTTTACGTGCCACTGTCATTACCTCCCTTTCCTGTTCCAGTCGCGTATGGTTCGCGGGAAGAACGACTGTCTGAAAGCCTCTGTGCGCGCTCTAATCTCTCTAATTTTACATTCGTGATCTCCTCGGGAGGTATAAGTAGGGGGAAGCAATATATTCGATACCTCATCCAGAAACGCACCCTCTCGAAACCTGGCGAGCAAGCTACACCGCGATGCAAAGCGCCTCTCTTGCAGAGTCTGCCACTTGAGTTTGTTAAACATCTCCGTAACGCTATAACGGTTACCAAATAACCCTGTGACGAAACGCGCCGCTCTTCTTTGGATCTTCTCTATCTCCTCCGTCAACCCGATCTGGTGCGGATCCCACACTGATGAGCAATACTCAAGTATAGGTCGAACGAGTGTTTTGTAAGCCACCTCCTTTGTTGATGGACTACATTTTCTAAGGACTCTCCCAATGAATCTCAACCTGGTACCCGCCTTACCAACAATTAATTTTATATGATCATTCCACTTCAAATCATTCCGCACGCATACTCCCAGATATTTTACAGAAGTAACTGCTACCAGTGTTTGTTCCGCTATCATATAATCATACAATAAAGGATCCTTCTTTCTATGTATTCTCAATACATTACATTTGTCTATGTTAAGGGTCAGTTGCCACTCCCTGCACCAAGTGCCTATCCGCTGCAGATATTCCTGCATTTCGCTACAATTTTCTAATGCTGCAACTTCTCTGTATACTACAGCATCATCCGCGAAAAGTCGCATGGAACTTCCTACACTATCTACTAGGTCATTTATATATATTGTGAAAAGCAATGGTCCCATAACACTCCCCTGTGGCACGCCAGAGGTTACTTTAACGTCTGTAGACGTCTCTCCGTTGATAACAACATGCTGTGTTCTGTTTGCTAAAAACTCTTCAATCCAGCCACACAGCTGGTCTGATATTCCGTAGGCTCTTACTTTGTTTATCAGGCGACAGTGCGGAACTGTATCGAACGCCTTCCGGAAGTCAAGAAAAATAGCATCTACCTGGGAGCCTGCATCTAATATTTTCTGGGTCTCATGAACAAACGGAGCGAGTTGGGTCTCACACGATCGCTGTTTCCGGAATCCATGTTGATTCCTACATAGTAGATTCTCAGTTTCCAAAAACGACATGATACTCGAGCAAAAAACATGTTCTAAAATTCTACAACAGATCGACGTCAGAGATACAGGTCTACAGTTTTGCGCATCTGCTCGACGACCCTTCTTGAAGACTGGGACTACCTGTGCTCTTTTCCAATCATTTGGAACCTTCCGTTCCTCTAGTGACTTGCGGTACACGGCTGTTAGAAGGGGGGCAAGTTCTTTCGCGTACTCTGTGTAGAATCGAATTGGTATCCCGTCAGGTCCAGTGGACTTTCCTCTGTTGAGTGATTCCAGTTGCTTTTCTATTCCTTGGACACTTATTTCGATGTCAGCCATTTTTTCGTTTGTGCGAGGATTTAGAGAAGGAACTGCAGTGCGGTCTTCCTCTGTGAAACAGCTTTGGAAAAAGATGTTTAGTATTTCAGCTTTACGCTTGCCATCCTCTGTTTCAATGCCATCATCATCCCGGAGTGTCTGGACATGCTGTTTCGAGCCACTTACTGATTTAACGTAAGACCAGAACTTCCTAGGATTTTCTGTCAAGTCGGTACCTAGTATTTTACTTTCGAATTCACTAAACGCTTCACGCATAGCCCTCCTTACGCTAACTTTGACATCGTTTAGCTTCTGTTTGTCTGAGAGGTTTTGGCTGCGTTTAAATTTGGAGTGAAGCTCTCTTTGCTTTCGCAGTAATTTCCTAACTTTGTTGTTGTACCACGGTGGGTTTTTCCCGTCTCTCACACTTTTACTCGGCACGTACCTGTCTAAAACGCATTTTACGATTGCCTTGAACTTTTTCCATAAACACTCAACATTGTCAGTGTCGGAACAGAAATTTTCGTTTTGATCTGTTAGGTAGCCTGAAATCTGCCTTTTATTACTCTTGCTAAACAGATAAACCTTCTTTTCGTTTTGATCTGTTAGGTAGCCTGAAATCTGCCTTTTATTACTCTTGCTAAACAGATAAACTTTCCTCCCTTTTTTTATATTCCTATTAACTTCCATATTCAGGGATGCTGCAACGGCCTTATGATCACTGATTCCCTGTTCTGCGCTTACAGAGTCGAAAAGTTCGGGTCTGTTTGTTATCAGTAGGTCCAAGATGTTATCTCCACGAGTCGGTTCTCTGTTTAATTGCTCGAGGTAATTTTCGGATAGTGCACTCAGTATAATGTCACTCGATGCTCTGTCCCTACCACCCGTCCTAAACATCTGAGTGTCCCAGTCTATATCTGGTAAATTGAAATCTCCACCTAAGACTATAACATGCTGAGAAAATTTATGTGAAATGTATTCCAAATTTTCTCTCAGCTGTTCTGCCACTAATGCTGCTGAGTCGGGGGGTCGGTAAAAGGAGCCAATTATTAACCTAGCTCGGTTGTTGAGTGTAACCTCCACCCATAATAATTCACAGGAACTATCCACTTCTACTTCACTACAGGATAAACTACTACTGACAGCAACGAACACTCCACCACCGGTTGCATGCAATCTATCCTTTCTAAACACCGTCTGTACGTTTGTAAAAATTTCGGCAGAATTTATCTCTGGCTTCAGCCAGCTTTCTGTACCTATAACGATTTCAGCTTCGGTGCTTTCTATCAGCGCTTGAAGTTCCGGTACTTTACCAACGCAGCTTCGACAGTTTACAATTACAATACCGATTGCTGCTTGGTCCCCGCGTGTCCTGACTTTGCCCCGCACCCGTTGAGGCTGTTGCCCTTTCTGTACTTGCCCGAGGCCATCTAACCTAAA
This sequence comes from Schistocerca cancellata, assembly GCF_023864275.1. Classification (NCBI taxonomy): domain Eukaryota; kingdom Metazoa; phylum Arthropoda; class Insecta; order Orthoptera; family Acrididae; genus Schistocerca; species Schistocerca cancellata. The sequence goes on from NC_064634.1 coordinate 200,000,526, forward strand.
AAACCGCCCAGCCCACGCCACACAACCCCTGCTACCCGTGTAGCCGCTTGTTGCGTGTAGTGGACTCCTGACCTATCCAGCGGAACCCGAAACCCCACCACCCTATGGCGCAAGTCGAGGAATCTGCAGCCCACACGGTCGCAGAACCGTCTCAGCCTCTGATTCAGACCCTCCACTCGGCAACTGTATCTGTACGCGCCATCCAAGCTCTGTTTGACTCAATGCCCAGGCGTATCAAGGCCGTTATTACGGCCAGCGGTGTTGTTCTGGGTACTGATTTCTCAGGATCTATGCACCCACATTGCGTGAAAATGTAATCACATGTCAGTTCTAGTATAATATATTTGTGCAATGAATGCCCGTTTATCATCTGCATTTCTTCTTCTTGCAGCAATTTTAATGGCCAGTAGTGTAGAAATATCGCGAGGTGTACTACAGAGTTTTAGCCAATCCCCGACGTCATTCGATCTTACATTGAGGAAGCTGTAAAGGAAACCAAGATGAAATTTGGAAAGAGCCTTAAAGCTCAAGGAGCAGATATTAAAACTTGGGAGGTTTTCTGACGATATTGTAGTTCTGTCAGAGATGGTAAGGGCCTTGGAAGAGCAGTTAAACAGAATGGGTGTCTTGAAATGAAGTCATAAGATGAACCTAAAGAAAAGAAAAAGAAGCTTAAAAAATGAAGTGGAGTTAAATCAGGCATGCTAATTAGATTAGGAAGTGAGCCGCTAAAAGTAATAGATGAGGTCTGATATTAGGGCAGCAAAATAACTGATGATAACCGAAGTCATGAGGATATAAAATGTAGACTGGCTATGATAAGGAAAGCATATCTGGAAACGAGGAATTTGCAACATCGAATATAAATTGAAGTGTTAGGAAGTAACTGTCTGGAGTGTAGCTTTGTACCAAAACTAAACGTGGATGATAAGCATTTCAGACAAGAAGAGAATAGAATCTTTTTACGTGCTGTGGGAGAATGCTAATAATTGTATGGGTAGATCGAGTTATCGATGAGGAGGTACTGCACAGAATAGGGAATAAAAGAAATTTAGGGCGCAATTTGACCTAAAGAAGGGATCCTGAAATGTCAAGGAATCGTTAATTTGGTACTGCAGGGAAGTGTGGGAAGTAAAAATTGCAGAGAGGGAGTGAGGAATACAGTAAGAAGGTTCTAAAGGATGCAAGCTGCAGTAGTTATTCCTAGATGGAGACGCTCGTACGGGGAAGAGTACCGTGGAGAGTTGCATCAAAACAGTAGGAGGAAGAAATATGTTACCCGACTCTTCTCTGAACGTACACTCTCGAAATTTCATACACAACGCCTCTCTTATTGCGTCTGTCACTAGAGATTGTTGAGCATTTCCTCTAAGCTCTTCCGCCGAATAATCGATCCGCGAGGAAACGCGCGGTTCATCGTTGGATCATTTCTGTCTCTTCGATTAATCCTACTTCGTAATGGTCCCAGACTGTTGAACAGTAAAGAATAGGTCGAAAGAGTATTTTGTAAGCCAATTTTTTCTCTGGACGAATTACATTTCCTCTAAGATTCTTCTTATGAATCTCAGCCAGCCATCCGCTTTTCCTACCTCTTTTTTTTCAGTTTCAACATTTTATTGATACAGAACCAACAACCTTTTTAATAATTCATGAAGCAATTGTTAACATGTATGTCACAGTTGCAGTACATATGTCTACCGACTAGTTTCGAACCAACTGGTTCATTCTGACGCCTGACCTGCTGAGGCTACAATGAAAGTGTCTGATCTTGTTAACGAACATCAAAATAACAAAACATACTTTATAAAGTGATCGCAGATGACTGCCACACTGTGTGCCTACATAGCAAGTCGGACTCAAACTTCAGAGTGCAAGCGTGTACATGTTGACACGAATATCTGGGTGAAACACTTTGTAGGAATATGAAATGGAATGATCAAATAGACTCAGTCGTGGGTAAAGCGAGTGGTAGGCTTCGTCTTATAGGTAGAGTAATGGGGAAATACAACCGGTCTAGGAAGGAGATTGCTAACACATAACTCATGCGGCCCATTGTAGACTATTGCTCAAGTGTATGGGATCCGTAGCAAATAGGACTAACGGGGGATATTGAATGTATATAGAGAAGGGCAGCACGAATGGTCACATGCCAGACGTACCAATCAGCATACAAGACTACATCTGTTTCGATGATGATGATTGGTTTGCGGAGCGCTCAACTGCACGGTTTTCACCGCCCGTACAAATCCCCAACCTTTGCTCAGTGCAAATTCGCCCCTTTCATGAATGATGATGAAATGCTGAGGACAACACAACACCCAGTCATCTCGAGGCAGGTGAAAATCCCTGACCCCGCCGGGAATCGAAAAAAATGGTTCAATGGACTTAACTTCTGAGGTCATCAGTCCCCTAGAACTTAGAACTACTTAAACCTAACTAACCTATGGACATCACACACATCCATGCCCGAGGCAGGATTCGAACCTGCGACCGTAGCGGTAGCGCGGTTCCAGACTGTAGCGCCTAGAACCGCTCGGCCACTCCGGCCGGCCCCGGGAATCGAACCCGGGACCCCGTGGTCGGGAAGCGATGACGCGACCGCGAGACCACGAGTTGTGGACTATCTGTTACGACAAGTGTGTATGTGGGAATGTGCCCGTCCCCAAAGAACATGGAAAATTTTGCCGGCTGGGATGGCCGAGCGGTTCTAGGCGCTATAGTCTGGAACCGCGCGACCGCTCCGGTCGCAGGTTCGAATCCTGCCTTGGGCATGGATGTGTGTGATGTCCTTAGGTTAGTTAGGTTTAAGTAGTTCTAAGTTCTAGGGGACTGATGACCTCAGAAGTTAAGTCCCATAGTGCTCAGAGCCATTTGAACGATTTTTGGAATTTTTTTTAAAAATGTGACACACACACACACACACACACACACACACACACACACACACACACACACACACACCACCATTAGTCACATTTGAAAATGGTCTACGGTCGAAATTAGCTAGTAATGTGTTTTGAACGCATGGTGCATTAAGGTTTGTCGGTTGGCTGATTTGCGGGAGGCGACCAAACAGTGAGGTCATCGATCGCATTGCATTAAAGGAATCAAACTGACAGCCTCCCATCATTTAGACGATACACTGAAGCTGTGGAACCATACATAAAAAGAACTTTGGTAACGTCTGTTTTATTTAAAAACGTTTTAAGACTTTTAACACTAAAAAGTCGGAGGCATTACATTTCAGCACGCCCTCATAAAATCTGTTTTCTGTGATGTTCTTGAAGCCTGGAGCAAACTGCCCTACCATTTTTTTTTTTTTTTTAACAGCAGCTTCATTTCAGCATTGGGAACAACTTGCCCTCCTGTTAAAGCAAAGATTTGCTTACTGTCTCTGTAGAATAATAGGTTACTGAATATTTCTTTATCTTCCCAATATTACCTATTTCTGAAGACAATGTAGCAGCAAATGGTAATACACATATTTCTCTAGAAATCGTTTGGTGCACTGTTGGTGGATATACTAGTGTTTTAGCTTGAGTTTTTAGCTTTCTCTCAACAACATTGTCAATAAGAATTCGCTGGTAACAATCGTTTATGTCCTTTATTCCGAGTGTGTGTAGTTCTTGCTTTTTTTCTATGGGGAATGGGTGATGGGATAATAACGTTGCACCTTTTCTGCATTTCCTCTCCTTTCATATTACTAATTAACTTTCTCTGAGAAAAAAGCTCTTTTGTGGAATCACATACAAAGGTTACATCAACCACAGCTCTTTTAAAAAAAATAAAAAGTCGCGTAGGCCCGTTTCTCTCGTCACATGACGTGGATGTCACGCATACGTAACAAGGAAAGCGGAACCCCTAGGACTGAACCACGTGGAAGTGCTCTCGCGATATTACGGCAGTCGCCGGCAGTGACACGTTACCGAACGGCGCAACGCGGCACGTCCCGCGCCCTAGCGTGGCATCGCGACGCCCTCCGGCGCCCGCGTCTGCCGGCTTGGCGGCTCCCACACCGTGTTGCGGGACGCCGCCGCACCGCGGCGCGGAAATCGCTTAAGCCTGCGAGTGGCGCTCACAGCACGTCTCGCACGGGAGTGGTTCCGCCAGAATGCCGAGGGATTGGGGGGGGGGGGGAGGGTAGATGCCGCTCTTCTACCCGGCTCGACGAATTTAGTGCCGGCTCTAGGTGTAGCATTCAACTAGAACCTGTCATCCTCGTCGACTGCAGGTCGCCGAAGTGGTCGCCTCCCGACGCGAGGCCCTAGCCATACGATTAAATAAATAAAATAAAACTGTCAGTTGTGAGTGGGATGGCGACTGTGGAGCACAAGGTTTTCTGCGCTCTTCAGTTCGCGAAAAGTGAGTCGCAAATCACAGTGCAGCGAGCATTTCGTACCTAATTCGGTACTCAACCATCAACTCACAAAAACATTAGCCGTTGGTTTAAGCAATTAACAGACTGGGGGTGTATCCAAAGGAAAAAGCATAGGTCAACCGCGTGTTTCAGAGGATGACGTCCGACTGATTCAAGGCAGTTTTATGCGAAGTCCCAGTAACTCTACCAATAGAACCAGTCGAGAGCTTGCAATACTCCAACCAACTGTACAGAAAGTTCTGAGATGGCGTTTTCTATAAATGCTAAAAAAAGGCTCTGAGTACTATGGGACTTAACATCTGAGGTCATCAGTCCCCTAGAAAGTAGAACTTGTAACACCTCGGTTCAGTTTACAGTGATAAAAGCTATGGGAAGAATAATTTAAAATTAAGAATAGAGTTTTTAGAGGGGAAAATAGTGTAGAATCAAGTTCGGTAATTGCAGATCAAAATTATAGTATATCAGCAAGTAGTTTAACGTCTGAGTACAGCAAAGCCACGGAAGCTCCGTCATGGAGAAGGCAGTGACGTTAAATTCTTGTGATGAAAAACCTATAAAAAGACCTGATCGTCATTATTGCCGCCTTTTCTCCTTGATTGTTTCGTTAAAGGGCGGGGAAACCGTGTCAGTCAGCGAGAAATAATTAGACTGGACTTTATCGTGTTAAGATTCACGATAAACTGTTAGAATATTACGGAGATTAAAAGTGATGTAGTGTACGATCTCTGACTGTTGGTAACAACAGAGTATTAAGGGGATTTTAGGACTTTAGTTCTAGACTGGAACTTTATGAACATATAGACGACAGAAACTCAAATTGTCTGCTGATACGAGTGAATTGAGAGGTACCGGTATTCAGATATTAACGTGTGGGCTTTTGAAAGTGTCGTGTGTCTTTAGTTGCGAATCTGGACGTAGAGTGCGTGCATATCGGCATTTGCTAAATAAAAGCGATATTTACAAGACTCGCAGTAATAGCAAAACACAAGGCCCGCACCTCATCGGAGAGTCGTCGCTGTCAAGTCGCGAAGAAAAGCCGGAAAACCTACCGACAATACGTATCTACGAGCAGACGTCGACGTGGAGTACCTAAAAAGGCAACCACAAGAGAGTTGGGAGTACTTCAAACTAACTAACCGTCCCGGAAGCACAGACGCTTCCTAGAGACCACCAGGAGGCGTCCACGGCGCCGCAAGAGGTCGCTACAGCCGCGGACATCTTTCCTTCCGCTCGACATGTGACTGCAAATAGAGCCAGCCATATCCATGCGCCAAGCAGTATTTAGGCTGGCGCAGGAGCCTGGAGAGGTTTCCCAAGGTGGCTTCCATCAACTCCCCCTCCCGGATGATGTCCTCTCTCCCTCCATTTATCCCTCCTATCAACTCTGATCCTCACTCCCCCTCCTTTCCTCTGTCCTTTTCCCGGGCTCCCTCTCCCCCCCTTCCATCCTCTTTCTTCCCCACCTCCCCTCTCTTTGCCCCCTTCTCTCCCCCGAGTCCTTTTACATTTCCCTCCTCTTCCTCCTCTCATTCCCTCTCGCGTCTGCCCTTCTCCCCCTTTATTAGCCCTCTCCCTCCTAGGTTCCCCCCCTTTTCGTTTTTTCCTCTCCTCCCTCCTTGTTTTTCCCCCTCTTCCAGGTCCCCCCCCCCATCTGCCTTTGGCTCGGGAGTGCCATATTTGTGCCGCCATTTTCGTGCAGTGTTTTACAGTGTGTGTTTTTCCAGTGAGTGTTCCGTGTTGTGTCTTTTGGGAAGTGTAGCGAACAGCCATCATACTGTCGCTGGGTGTGATTTTTTATCTCTTGCGAATAGAAACCAGACAGTCGCCATGTTTTTTAATTGTGTGTCTACTATGTTACTTGTCTGATTCCTGTGTATTTTATCAACATTGCCAACCCCTTTTGCTTTCTGTTTTAACTTTCCGCATTTTTACTCCATTTTACACTTTAAGTCACCATTTTATCGCCTGTTTTTCCTTGTTTCTTTCTTCTTCCTTTTTTTTTAAAAAAAGTCTGTAGGCTGTAGAGCAGCGTACTAAGCTGCTGCCAGCCCGCCCCCTTCGGGGGAAATTGAAAAAAAAAAAAAAAAAACACCTGAAGAGGCAGTTCACGCCGAGCGAGCCCCCTGGTGTCATCGTAGCCGCCGCGTCATCGTCCAGCGCCGCCAGCGCCAGCGCACCGGAGCCATCCTCGCAGGGCCTCTACTCGTCCTCGGACTCAGGTGACGCCAACGTGGACTCCGCGCCGCTCTTCACGAGACGCCCGGGGCTTGGTTTGGTGAAGTTGTATGGTTACTACACACAGTTTATGTTTGGAATAATCTCTGATTTAGTTATTGGTAGGCTTGGAGGATCAGTCCTACCTCACGAATATTTGTTTTGTAAATTTTGAAGAAAGACTTTAGTTTAAATAAAACCGCTATAACTCACACTCAGATTTTCCTATCCGCGGACGGCGGATATATTACAAGTCTTTTTAGTTGACGCCACTTCGGGGACTTGCGTGTCAATGATGAATATGATGATGAAGGACACACAACACCCAGTCCTCTGACGGGAATCGAACCCAGGCCCCCTTGCGTAGCAGGCGGAGGCGGACATCGGCTACGGAGGCGGACATCGGCGGACTGAAGACTAGAGCTACAAGAAACGTTGTAAATTATCACATTTTCTCGGGGATGTTCAGTCGGTTCTATAAGCGGTATTTCACCCACGTATAATTATGTAGATCTAAATTTTTCTCCGAACATAACCACTTGGGATGAAGGCTATCTAACTATTCCATTGGACAACCGCCTCCGCCAGCAACTGCAGAGTCTGATATCCTCGACGCTGGAGTGGATGGGCGCGCACCTACAGACGCTGCGAAATTTCGCTTCTTAGTAAAATGTTGCCTTGCTGGTAAGTACTTGATGCTCAGAGGTGCACTGCAGTGAACTTGAGACGGCATCCCACCCCCGCAGTGTACCGCGCGCTAACGAGAGAAGCGCGGAGTATTTTTACCTCGCGTCTGGCCGCATTCCTACGGTCGACACGCCCTTTGCATTTCCTCCATCATCAGAACCTTTTACATATCCGGCAGACGGCTCCGCAGCGCGCAGTTTTTGCCGGAATAATTTCGGCGCCGCGCGTGCTCTCTCTCTCTCTCTCACACACACAATTTTCGGGCAGGCCGCGAAGTTGGCGCCCCGCTCGAGTGCGGAAGTTGCTTCTTCGCGCGGGCGCCGAGTTTTGGGCGGACTTGACGCGCCTGCGGGCCGGAGTTGTCTTAGCGCGCTAATCGCATTACACCTGGCCGCCGGCTTCGTTAGGGGGCGCGGAGAGGCGAGCAGACGCGAGCAGAAGGGCTCCCAGCGCCCAGGACCTGTCGCCACACCCCAGTCTGCCTGCAGTCTCCCTCCACCTCTCTTCCCGGAGACACAAACTCCACGCCCAGATCTCAGAAGAGACACTGTGCCACTGTATCAGTCGTTACGATACACCTGAGCCAAAAAAACTACAGAAAAGAGATAAAATAACACCTGTCATACATATAACGTTCCCCAAATGTTGTTGTTGTTGTTGTTGTTGTTGTTGTGGTCTTCAGTCCAGAGACTGGTTTGATGCAGCTCTCCATGCTACTCTATCCTGTGCAAGCTTCTTCATCTCCCAGTACCTACTGCAACCTACATCCTTCTGAATCTGTTTAGTGTATTCATCTCTTGCTCTCCCTCTACGATTTTTACCCTCCACGCTGCCCTCCAATACTAAATTGGTGATCCCTTGATGCCTCAGAACATGTCCTACCAACTGGACCCTTCTTCTTGTCAAGTTGTGCCACAAACAAACTCCTCTTCTCCCCAATTCTGTTCAATACCTCCTCATTAGTTATGCGATCTACCCATCTAATCTTCAACATTCTTCTGTAGCACCACATTTCGAGAGCTTCTATTCTCTTCTTGTCCAAACTATTTATCGTCCATGTTTCACTTCCATACATGGCTACACTCCATACAAATACTTTCAGAAACGACTTCCTGACACTTAAATCTATACTCGATGTTAATAAATTTCTCTTCTTCAGAAACGCTTTCCTTGCCATTTCCAGTCTACGTTTTATATCTTCTCTACTTCGACCATCATCAGTTATTTTGCACCCCAAATAGCAAAACTCCTTTACTACTTTAAGCGTCTCATTTCCTAATCTAATTCTCGCAATATTACCCGATTTAATTCCACTACATTCCATTATCATCGTTTTGCTTTTGTCGATGTCCATCTTATATCCTCCTTTCAAGACAGTGTCCATTCCGTTCAGCTGCTCTTTCAGGTCCTTTGCTGTCTCTGACAGAATTACAATGTCATCGGCGAACCTCAAAATTTTTATTTCTTCTCCATGGATTTTAATTCCTACTCCGAATTTTTCTTTTGTTTTCTATAATGCTTGCTCAATATACAGATTGAATAACTTCTGGGATAGGCTACAACCCTGTCTCACTCCCTTCCCAACCACTGCTTCCCTTCCATGCCCCTCGCCGGCCGTTGTGGCCAGAAATGAGTGCTGCAGGGTCCGGACGGGCTGGCCGAGCGGTTCTAGGCGCATCAGTCTGGAACCGCGCTACCGCTACAGTCGCAGGTTTGAACCCTGCCTAGGGCATGGCTGTGTGTGATGTCCTTATGTTAGTTAGGTTTAAGTAGTTCTAAGTTCTAGGGGACTGATGACCTCAGATGTTAAGTCCCATAGTGCTCAGAGCCATTTGAACCATTTTTTCACGCTCCTCGACTCTTATAACTGCCATCTGGTTTCTGTACAAATTGTAAACATCCTTTCGCTCCCTGTATTTTACCCCTGCCACCTTCAGAATTGGAAATGTATAGGATACAAATTGTACGGATGGTAACGGATTCCAAACTGGATATTTTGGAATAAAGAAACAAGTGTCGGCTGTGCTGTGCAGTACGAGGTACTAAATGAGCCAAGTATGTGTGTGTGTGTGTGTGTGTGTGTGTGTGTGTGTGTGTGTGCGCGCGCACGTATTCGTAAACTCATTATTTTTTCATGATCTCCTTTTACGATGGGCGTTGAATGGGTCATGTAACTAGTCTTTTTCTGAAACCAGGTTGGTCTTATTCGGGATTCCAAAACACCACATTATTCCCCACCATTTTGGCTACAAAATACTATTTTTCTACATAATTTCCGTTCAGCGCGACGGCTTTAAGCCACCTTACTGGAAGGACCTGTATGCCACCATGGTAACATTCTAATGGTCGATGTCACAGCCAGCATCTCGCTGCATCAGTAACCTCCGCATCGTCCACGTACTGCACCCCGCGTAGTGCATCCTTCATTGAGCTGAACAGATGGAATTAGGAAGGTGCGAGATCCGAGCTGCTGGGTGGACGAGGAAGAACAGAAAAGTTTTGCGAGCGCCTCCGGGGGCACAGAGTTGTGTTGTGTCTTGCGTTGCAATGGAGAAGGATGATGATGATGATGACGATGATGATGATTTTTGGTTTGTGGGGCGCTCAACTGCGGGGTTATCAACGCCCGTACGAAGTCCCAACCTTTGCGCAATCAAATTGCTTCACTTTCAGGAATGATGATGAAATGAGGACAACACAAACACCCAGTCATCTCGAGGCAGGTGAAAATCCCTGACCCCGACGGGAATCGAACCCGGGACCCCGTGCTCGGGAAGCGAGAACGCGACCGCGAGACCACGAGCTACGGACAAATGGAGAAGGAGAAGTTCGTTTGCATTTCTGTGGCGATGAGCACGCTAAAGTCTTTTCTACAATTTTCTGAGTTGACAGTTGTATCATGAGGTAACGGCCTTGCCGCAGTGGATACACCGGTTCCCGTGAGATCACCGAAGTTAAGCGCTGTCGGGCGTGGTCGACACTTGGATGGGTGACCATCCAGGCCGCCATGCGCTGTTGCCATTTTTCGGGGTTCACTCTGTCTCGTGATGCCAATTGAGGAGCTACTCGACCGAATAGTAGCGGCTTCGGTCAAGAATACCATCATAACGACCGGGAGAGCGGTGTGCTGACCCCACGCGCCCCTCCTATCCGCATCCTCCACTGAGGATGACACGGCGGTCGGATGGTCCCGGTAGGCCACTCGTGACCTGAAGACGGTTGAAAGTTACAGAAGACTGTCGCCATGACTTTACCGGCTAAAGATTCGGCTTTGAATGTTTTCTTCAGAGGAAAGGTGGTGCGGCGCCACTCCACGGATTTTCTTTCCGGTTCGAACCCCTGTGACAATGTTCGAAAAACAATAAATTATAACGAGCAAGCAGTTCTGCACAGATGGTCCTTCGTTGCTCTTTATGGTCTTCTGTTGAAGAGCGAGGAACCATGTGAACACTCACCGACCTTTGAGTACTCCAATTGGCGGATGAGTGTCTCAGCACAAACAACGAATACGCCTAGTTGAGCAACGAGGTGTTTGCTGCGATCCGTCGATCACCTCACATAAGTGTGTCCGCACGTTCCAATATTGCGCGTCACTACTATGTGCGGCCGGCCGACACGCGGGAGATCGTACAGGTTTGCGCGATTAGTTGCGATGATCACTACGTGATTGAAAATCGATTTTGCTGTCAATAAACCATCAAAATTACGGCCAACGCCGACCTTCCTTATACACTCCTGGAAATTGAAATAAGAACACCGTGAATTCATTGTCCCAGGAAGGGGAAACTTTATTGACACATTCCTGGGGTCAGATACATCACATGATCACACTGACAGAACCACAGGCACATAGACACAGGCAACAGAGCATGCACAATGTCGGCACTAGTACAGTGTATATCCACCTTTCGCAGCAATGCAGGCTGCTATTCTCCCATGGAGACGATCGTAGAGATGCTGGATGTAGTCCTGTGGAACGGCTTGCCATGCCATTTCCACCTGGCGCCTCAGTTGGACCAGCGTTCGTGCTGGACGTGCAGACCGCGTGAGACGACGCTTCATCCAGTCCCAAACATGCTCAATGGGGGACAGATCCGGAAATCTTGCTGGCCAGGGTAGTTGACTTACACCTTCTAGAGCACGTTGGGTGGCACGGGATACAAGCGGACGTGCATTGTCCTGTTGGAACAGCAAGTTCCCTTGCCGGTCTAGGAATGGTAGAACGATGGGTTCGATGACGGTTTGGATGTACCGTGCACTATTCAGTGTCCCCTCGACGATCACCAGTGGTGTACGGCCAGTGTAGGAGATCGCTCCCCACACCATGATGCCGGGTGTTGGCCCTGTGTGCCTCGGTCGTATGCAGTCCTGATTGTGGCGCTCACCTGCACGGCGCCAAACACGCATACGACCATCATTGGCACCAAGGCAGAAGCGACTCTCATCGCTGAAGACGACACGTCTCCATTCGTCCCTCCATTCACGCCTGTCGCGACACCACTGGAGGCGGGCTGCACGATGTTGGGGCGTGAGCGGAAGACGGCCTAACGGTGTGCGGGACCGTAGCCCAGCTTCATGGAGACGGTTGCGAATGGTCCTCGCCGATACCCCAGGAGCAACAGTGTCCCTAATTTGCTGGGAAGTGGCGGTGCGGTCCCCTACGGCACTGCGTAGGATCCTACGGTCTTGGCGTGCATCCGTGCGTCGCTGCGGTCCGGTCCCAGGTCGACGGGCACGTGCACCTTCCGCCGACCACTGGCGACAACACCGATGTACTGTGGAGATCTCACGCCCCACGTGTTGAGCAATTCGGCGGTACGTCCACCCGGCCTCCCGCATGCCTACTGTACGCCCTCGCTCAAAGTCTGTCAACTGCACATACGGTTCACGTTCACGCTGTCGCGGCATGCTACCAGTGTTAAAGACTGCGATGGAGCTCCGTATGCCACGGCAAACTGGCTGACACTGACGGCGGCGGTGCACAAATGCTGCGCAGCTAGCGCCATTCGACGGCCAACACCGCAGTTCCCGGTGTGTCCGCTGTGCCGTGCGTGTGATCATTGCTTGTACAGCCCTCTCGCAGTGTCCGGAGCAAGTATGGTGGGTCTGACACACCGGTGTCAATGTGTTCTTTTTTCCATTTCCAGGAGTGTAATTACTACGTATTCCCTCACATTGATGGCACGAAAGCCCATGTATATCCTGCCCATAGTGGTGAGCCTGCACCACATTTTCCCAGAGACCTCGGCAGCGGGATGTTCGACATCTCGTTCCCGGGGTACAGTTTTTTAAACGCAGCTTAAACTCGTTTTTGAATGTTTCCAGGTTCATGTCCACAAAATTTTGATGATTGATTGTTTCGTAAATGTCATTTTCTTTTAGTGTAACAGGTACATCACAAAGGATTACCAAAAAGGGTTCCGCTTCTAGGGCGTCGTCCTTTACACTACCTCAAGTGACGCAGTTCAGTGACTACTGTAACGTGCGGTTAGGTTTCTCCGACCACTTCTATGCTTCAGTCTCGCGGCTTCGCTATCAGGGGGTGCTGATAAATTCTCTTTTGTTTCATCTATTTGGCCTTTTCCCTGGTTGTTACATCATTCTTGCGTTATTTTGTTAACTCCATTTTCTTGTTCTTTCATATGTTATTAATTCTTGAAAAAAATCATCGCAAGAGTTTTTCAGAATCACGTATTGCTACTTAACCCTTAATTTTTTAATAATTTTTACTTTTTTCATGCTTTTATTTTAAGTGCATGTTTTCCACAAGTAAAAAAGTAATGCTTTTCAGTCTGGTGTATTTTATTGTTTCAATACGTAGAGTTTCTATTAATTGGCTTGTTTTTTCTACGTTTTTCTGCAGATCTGAAGATGGTCGTCGGTGGTTGGCACTGCTAGTCTAAGGACCAAAATGTTTTATAATCATAGCCAGTAATAAAAGAAATTTATTCTAAATTTCTTCTACTTTAGTTTAAGGATAAAAACCTTTAAAAAAATATAATAATAAAAAAAACAGAGTTAAGATTCAGTTTTATTTGTGATACTTGTTGCCAGCAATGTGGATCTGATAATGATTAGCCAGTTACGTGCAGTTTACATTTTTCATTGTTGCGCACTGTTATCTGCCAAGAACAATAAGCAGTAAATCCAGGTAATGCTGCAGGCTTCAGCTATACCAACTGATATTCCCTGCCGGTCTGGTGTATTTACGTACTTACTACGAGCAGGATAGGAACCAAAACTTAATCAGGACGTACACAGATACTGAAGATTACGCAGTTGCATGACAGGTTTCAAAGAGAGCGCCTGGAGGATGAGAAGTAGGAGAGGGATTAGCTTTTCCCGAAGAAAGGCCTGGAGAACTTTGTTCTCTGAGGAACAGTGCGCCTCGCACAGAGAACACTCATTCTTTGCTGAGGCTTCGGCCAATTTCTTCTATGGGCCTTCGGAGACTTTTTGAAGGAGGACAGCAGGATTAACGGTTGTCGTCCCCTCATCCCTGACCTCAGCAACCATTCACTTGATCTGCTAACGCACATGACGCTGTCGAAAATCCGTTAACGATGTAACGCTACGAAACAAAAAAAGAATCTCCTTTCGTTGTCTTCCTGACCTCTCTATTACCCTAAAAAAAAATCGATTGCCAAGTTTACAGTTCCGATGGTGAAATTGGAATATGACGAAGACCGAGATGTTGCTGCCACCGAGAAGCACCACCATCTCCTCCTCGTTCTTCTCAGGGTTTGTGTTAACATAATTGTCACCCTCGTATTTTTCTCTGTTCTATTATGGATATTGGTCTCCTGAAACTGAATCAGTTAATGCATATCCTGAGACTAACAATACTGCTGCGGAAATATAGCAGTAGTGATCAGGGAGAAAGCACTGCACGATGCACAACTATCTAAACTGGTACAAATGAAGCAAATTACTTGTATTTACCCTCACCACAAGGAATAATAGTGTAGTGGTTATCAGGTCTGCTACACAAGTTTTATATGCAGTTTTCATTTCACGGATAGGATAATACGAAAATGGAATCAATTCACAAACCACTATAGATTATATAAGAGGTGAGGAAAAAGTAACCGTTCGAAGCCCGTACAGTCCTGAATAGGTATGCTAATCAGGCAAAATCGCCGGCTGCACGTCCCCGTCCGGCAGGAATCATCGACCCTTCAAGGCCTTTTTTAAGGGACCGAAGGCATGGTAACCGTATGTGGAGGGATCAGGCCTGTAGGGCGGTGCTCGAATGCCTCCCACTTGAGATGGCATAACATTTGCGATACGGGGACGTGCGTTATCGTGAAGCAACGGCACCCCTTGTCGCACCCCCAATGGTTTTCGACAGACAAGCTGCCCCACACACATTCTTCATTCTCCGAAGAATGTCTACCGGTGTTTGTCCTTCGGCAGCCAAGAAAAGAATGATAGCACGTCCGTCCTGTTTGGCCGCATTTGCTAAAAAACGTCACCATAGCTCACTTTTCTGCGTTTATCGAACGCACGTTGGAAAAACGCCAACGCCGTAGTAATCTGTTGCCTACATGTTCGTGCTTATCCGGATATTTTCAAATGGCACCCTCCTTCCTCCCATTTTTGTTACATATTCGAATACTGTCCGCCGCTCGTGGTCTCGCGGTAGCGTTCTCGCTTCCCGAGCACGGGGTCCCGGGTTCGATTCCCGGCGGGGTCAGGGATTTTCACATGCCTCGAGATGACTGGGTGTCTGTGTTGTCCTCATCATTTCATCATCATCCAGGAAAGTGGCGAAATTGGACTGAGCGAAGACTGGGTAATTGTACGGGCGCTGATAACCACGCAGTTGAGATCCCCACAAACCAAACATCATCTCATATTCGAATACTACACCAAAAAATACGTTCGGTTTGCTCAAACCACTGTTTTCCATTCGTTGTACATGGCGCTATAATCGACAAATATGATGTGTACCTGCTTTTGCAATTAAGACCCAATGTATTTGATTCTAGTTTTCATTTACGATTTAAAATAAATCTTTGCATTCTAACGGTTGATATTGATATGCAAAGGTTACTTGAGAGTTGAAAATGTGATTGTACAGTACAAATTATATGGTTAGGCACTGTCATTTCTGGCAGATAAGCTGTTTGTATGGTAACGAAGTTTTCTGTTCCGTGAGGAGGTTGATCGTGGTGAGCCCCTGAACCACAGGAACGTATGATATCGATGATCGCGCTCGAACCCCGCCACCAGGGTGACTGATTTTACTCTGTGTTTCCCTCCAACTGCCATAGCTCTTATTGTAATAGGGTAAAATGGCAATGAAGTGCTAATGACAGGCGCACCTGCCATGGATACTCTCCGAAATCAAGCACACCAATGGTGAGAGACCAGGGGACTCAACGATATCAAGCATGCCGATGGGAACATAAAACTATTACATCCACGTCGTTATCCCTAGATCACGCTAAACATGGTTTCTAACCATACATTGAAACGGTTAACCGTATTGTACTGTGAAATCAAAGTTGCAACACTATAATAAGTTTCAAACATAAATCTCAATACTTATTTCAAGATCAAAAATGTTTACAGTCACATCGTAAATGAAATGTAGAATCAAATGCGTCGGTTTTTAACTGGAAAAACAGACACAGTACATTTTTATCGATTACAGTACAATCTACAACGAATAAAAAACTTTGGCGTTGTATCCAACTACGCAATAAAAAAGGGGGGGGGGGTGACATTTTAAAATACAGTAGTGATCTCGTCCACGCAAGAGGTGTGGTGAAATGTCTAGTTGTAGCACCGACAGACGTCCCCTTTACTAATTTTAACTTTTCACACAGAGCATTTTTTTCGCACAGTACGTCATTTTCTAGATATTTAATTGTCTTAAGTTGTAGAAAACACCCTGTACACCCGCATCAGAGTCACGCTACTTTGCATACTGTATACGCTGCAGCAACGTCCTAAAACAGCTTTTTGATCGCGTCTTATAGTTTACGAGGGGCGTTTGAAAAGTGCGTGCAAAGTCCGAGAGATGGCACCACCAGCGCGTATCGAGGTCATGTTTAGTCAGTAGCGTCTTTGGAAAGAACGCACACCAAGTTTCAGCCATATTGGTCTATTTCTTTGTGTTTGGCATTCGTGAGAATCAAGGAGGTCGAGTGATTGTCAAAAAATGGACGAAAAAGACTTTCGTGTGGTGATTAAACATTACTTTATGAAAGGCAAAACGCCTCAGGAGACTAAATAGAAGCTTGATAAACATTACGGTGACTCTGCACCTTCGATTAGAACAGTTTATAAGTGGTTTCAAAATTCTCGGAGCGGCCATATGGGCACAAGTGATGCTGAACGTTCTGGACGCTCTGTGGAGGCTACGACTCCAGAAATCATTGATAAAATCCATGATATGGTGATGGATGACAGAAGAGTTAAGGTGCATGAGATTGCTAGTGGTGTGGGCATCTCGAATAAACGGGTACATAATATTTTGCATAAACATTTGGACATGAGAAAGTTATCCGCAAGATGGGTTCCGCGATTGCTCACGCTTGACCAAAAAGGGAATGAAACTTGAAACTTCCTGGCAGATTAAAACTGTGTGCCCGACCGAGACTCGAACTCGGGACCTTTGGCTTTCGCGGGCAAGTGCTCTACCATCTGAGCTTTCTGCAAAAACGGAATGTTGTGAAGTGTTGCAAGGATGGTTTGCAGCTGTTCAGGAATAATCCGCAGGACTTTAAGCGTCGTTTCGTCACTGTGGATGAAACATGGATACATTACTATACTCCTGCGACCAAAGACCAATCTAAACAATGGGTTACCAAGGGAGAATCTGCACCAAAAAAGGTGTAGACCATTCCTCCGGCCGGAAAGGTTCTGGCGACTGTCTTTTGGGATTCTCAAGGTATAATCCTCATTGACTTCCTGGAAAAGGGTAAAACTATTACAGGTGCATATTATTCATCGTTACTGGACTACTATCTGTTCCCCAATTTGAAGAAATGGCTGGCGGGACAAAGATTTTATTCAAACGAGGAGGTGGTTGTAGCAACTAATAGCTATTTAGCGGACTTTGAAAATTCCTATTATTCGAAAGGGATCAACAAATTAGAACACCGTTGGACAAAGTGTATAAGTCTAAAAGGAGACTATGTCGAAAAATAAAAAAGGTTTACTGCAAACACGTAAGTAGTTTTTATTTTTGCACGGGCTTTTCAAACGCCCCTCGTAAATGGGTATGGACCATACCAGATAGGACTAGCATCGGAAAATTCAAAGTCTACAAGGAAAGGCGACACGAATGATCACAGGTTTGTTCGACAAACAGAAAACTGAATTGACAGAGACCTGAATATGGACCAATCTATACCGTGGAAAACTAATTTCAAAGTTTCAAGAACAAGCTCTAATTGAAAAAATCTATAAATGCACTAGACCACACTTCGTATCGTTCCTATAGTAATTACTAAGACACGATAATACGAATTACAGAGCTCACAGAGACTTTACAGCTATCAGCTTTCGCCAAGTTAAACACGCGAATGAAATATGAAGCAGCCTTAATACGTTGTTCAATGGAAAGTACCCTCTGCCACGCACTTCGAAGTGATTTTCAGATACTGATACAGAATTAGGAAGATTAAGAGATTAATCTTCCATCGACAACGAAGTTGTTAGAGACGGAGCACAAGCTCCTAGGAAGGGCCTGAACGAAATTTGCTGTGCTCTTTCAAAGAAACCATCGCTATATTTGTCTTAAGCGACTTAGGAAAATCATGGAGAGCTAAATCTGGATGGGCAGACGGGGATTTGAACCGTTGTCCTCCCGATTGTCAGTTCAGTGTGCTTACTTCGGTCGGTATATAGATGTAGAACCATCACATCCAGCTCAGCGGCGTCACCCGAAGACCAAGCACGCCGAGCTGCGATCGTCGAAGGATGGAAGAGATTTCAAGTACGCCTTTACCGCACGCGCGTGAGTATCAGTAAACAGTTGCTCGCTCACAGTAAGCTGTACTGGATGGAGCAGCGACGTAAGACGGCGGTGTTTACCCCGGCGATGCAGGGGATGACGGAACAGATTTGCGCTAAGGCGCTGCGCCCTTGCCGGTTTCCGGCCCATCGGCGCACTGTGGAACGTAGACCGCGACAGGATTAGGCACTCGCCCGCCGCTGTACGCAAACTCAAACAGGCGCCGCCTGGATTATCGCGAGCTATACGGCACACAGTAGCGGCACGCCGCAGCGGCACGCTGCCCGCATGGCGCTGGCGTTAGCTGGGTTGCCTGCCACGTAGGCGCTGTTGTGAGCTCTTCGTCGACAGAAGCCACCTGATACGCACGACTCCATTGACTGCAGGAGCTACTGGAAAACTATGTGGGACTTCCATTCGCGCTTTAGTTGTCCTAGTTTCAATTATTTTTTGCCGACCCTGCCGTCATCAGTTATAGAAATAGTGAACATGCCTATGCCTACCATGTGCTATGAACAATAACGCGTACAAAATAATTATATTATTGTTATTATTATTAAAGAACAGTAAACCACGTGATACCACATTCGTTGACTTCGACAACTCAGAATCAAACTGTCATTCTTCAATAAAACATTGAATGCGGACAATGCTACAGATCTGTAAGTTACAAAAGCAAGATATCATATTGGCAAACAAAGTTTTATCTTCCAACCTAACATACGAGGACTATTCGTTTATTAAGGTCCGATCGGTCGCGAAATGAAAACCAAAGTGAAAATAAAAAATGTTTTATTTGCAACAGCGCCGCGCAGGATTAGCCGAGAGGTGTAAGGCGCTGCAGTCATGGACTGTGCGGCTGATCCCGGAGGAGGTTCGAGTCCTCCATCGGGCACGGGTGTGTGCGTTTGTCATAAGGATAATTTAGGTTAAGTAGTGTGTGAGCTTAGGGACTGATGACCTTAGCGGTTAAGTCCCATAAGATTTCACACACATTTGAACATTTGCAACAGTTGGCTACACCTTCCATCTAGTTCCCACATAGTCGCCACTCCGGCTTAGACATCTGTCGTAGCGTTGTACCAACTTTCCAGTACACTTGTCACAGAATTAGGCGCCTGTGCTTTGCGGCAATCCTGTATGCTGGTATTCAGCTCGTCTGTGTCAAAACGTTGTCTCCATAGTCAGCAGTTCGTGTGAGCACAGATGAAAGTCAGAGGGAGCCAAGTCGAAGCTTTATGGTGGGTAACCAAACCTTTCTCATCGAAACCACTACGGGAACGTCTTTATTGCCCCTACAGTGTGCGGCCGATAATTGTCAAAGACAAGCAAATGCATGACATATACGTTATGTGGGCTGCCTCAGGTCAGGCGAAATCTCAAAACAGGTACTCGGCTAGAGACACGATTTTCTAGGCATCTTTACGTGCTAATTGCGCGATCAGAACTGAAAAGAGCGACGTCACGCTATCGACGGGCATACTAGAGACACCGCCCAACACTCAAGTGAAAAGCTTCATCGCATTTTCACTGTGATTCCTATTTCGCACCCGACTCGACCTTACTTTCCTGGACCTTACTTTCCGAATAGCCCTCGTAGATTACGGGTTACGCAGCAGATCAGTCTCTCATCACAACCTACATTCAAAAGATTAACACAGAAGTAAAAAACAAATATAGTGCTATGAACTGTCTCTTTTGGAAGAAAATACAAATTCATTACATTATGGGTCAAAGCTTTTGGAAATACATCATTCACACAGTTCTGAAGATAGAGCAGCTTAACAGCTCATGCACCGAAGTTGCTGACAAGAATAACATAAAGAAAAATGCAAACGAAAGTAGAGGATTTGTTAGATGACGGCCAGTTGGCTTTAGGAAAGGTAAAGGCATCAGTTCTGACGTTGTGGTTGATAATGCAAGGTACACTGAAGAAAAATCAAGAGACATTCACAGGATTTATCGACCTGGAAAAAGCGTTCGACAATGTAAAACGCTGCAATATGTTCGCAGTTCTGAGAAAAATAGGAGTAACTTGTAAAGAAATGGGTAATGTACAATACGCACAAGAACCAAGAGAGGGTGGTAAGACTGGAAGACCAAGAACTAAGTGCTCGAATTAAAAACGGCGTAGGACAAAGATGTAACCTTTCGCCACTACTGGTCAATTAATTCATCGAAGAAGCAATGACAGCAATAAAAGAAGGTGCAAAACATGGGATTAAAATTCAAAATGAAAGGATATCAATGATAAGATTCACTGATGACATTGCTATCCTCAACGAAAGTGAAGAAGAATAACAGGATGTGTTTAATGGAATAAACAATCTAATTGGCGCAGAATATGAACTAAGGGTAAATTGCATAAAGGCGACAATAATGAGAAGTAGCAGAAATGAGAACAGCGAGAAACTTAATATCCGAGATGCTGATCACGAAGCAGATGAAGTTAAAGAATTCTGATAGCCAGGCAACAAAAATCCCATGACGACGGAGCAAGGACGACATGAAAAGCAGAACAGTACTGGCCAAAAGGGCGTTGTTGGCCAAATGAAGTCTACTAATATGAAACACAAGCCTGAATTTGAGAGAGAAATTTCTGAGAATGTACCTTTAGAGCACAGCATTGAAGGGCAGTGAGACATTGACTGTGGGAAAGCCGGAACGGAAAAGAGACGAAGCATTTGAAATATGGTGCTACAGAACATTGTTGAAAATTAGGTGGACAAGGTAAGGAATGAGATGGTGCTCCACAAAACAGACGAGGAAAGGAATATATAGAAAACGGACAAGAAGAAGGGATAGGCTGCCAGGACATCTATTAAGACATCATGGAATAACTTCCACGGTAATAGAGGGAGCTGTAGTGGGCAAAAACAATGGAGGAAGAAAGAGACTGGAACATATGTAACAAATACATTGAAGCGCCAGAGAAACTGGTGTAGGCATGCAAATTCAAATACAGGGATATGTAGACAGGCAGAATACAGCGCTGCGGTGGGCAATGCCTTTATAACACAAGGAAGTGCCTGCTGCAGTTGTTGGTTACTGCCGCTACAATGGCAGGGTATCAAGATTTAAGTGAGTTTGAACGTGGTGTTACAGTCGCCGCACGAGTGATAGGGCACAGCTATCCGAGGTAGCGATGAAGTGGGGATTTTCCCTGACGACCGTATCACGAGTGTACCGTGAATATCAGTAATCTGGTAAAACATCAAATATCCGACATCACTGCGGCCGGAAAAATATCATGCAAGAATGGGACCAAGGACGACTGAAGAGAGTAGTTCAACGTGACTGTAGTGCAATCCTTCCATAAATTGTTGCAGATATCAATGCTGGGCCATCAACAAGTGTCAGCGTACGAACCATTCAATGAAGCATCACTGACATGGGCTTTTGCAGCCGAAGCCTCACTCGCCTACTTTGGCGACTACACAACACAAAGCTTTACGCCTCGCCTGGGCCCATCAACACCGACATTGGACTGTTGATTACTGGAAACATGTTACCTGGGGCCCTATTCTGTATCTTTCCGCAATTTTGCCGATCGGTTCGGTACGCGGCGAGCCCCAACACTATTCTGTAAGCATTTCGGGAGGGATGCCGAACGGTCCTAGCGAACCGAAACGCTGTTGTCAGTTCCCCTCGCGCCAACCAATCAAAAGCAATCTGTCTCAGATCCGCGCATGCGCACTGAAGCGCCACAGTGGCAAGAACTGGAAGCGGCTAGTAGGCACGCTATTCTTCACAGCACCGAAAAGTGTGGTTATAGAGTTCGTAATACTGTTCAAATTTCAATGACCACGTGGTTCCATGAATGCATGGTAAGGATAGAATATTGACTGTGCTCTGGAAACTGTCATAAATGTCATATGATGTCATTTTATTCTCATTCACATCGACGTCTTGTTTTGGGTTTTACGTTTCGGAATATGAGTTAGGAATGGAGTGTAGTACCACACTGTACAAACAAATTTATAGAAACACCTGAAAAATTCGTCATTTTTTCTGTTTTCTGTCGTTCCTTAGTTGCTTCAAAATTCATGGAGGTACGTTCTGTCTATGCAACTAGTTTGCATACGCGTTTCGCTTCTTTTATTTGTGAAGCATCTTCATGAATAAAAGAACCGAAACACGTACGGCAATAAACAAATTGCCTTCAATTAGTTGCATAGACGGGACACATCTCCACGAAACCGAAACGTTGTTTAGGAGAGACTCAAAGAATAAGAAGATGCATAGAAAGTGGTTGTAACTCCCTCCTAGAGAGTCAAATGATGAAGTGGCCTACTTCCCTATAAGATACATCAACGATTTGGTTCATAAAAACAAAATATAAAAAATGCCTTTTCGAGAGTGTGTGGCGAGTGCAGCTATAGAAGTTTGTTGCAGTTTATAACATGCATGTGATGAATCAAAATGTTTTATATATGGTGGTACAGTCCGAAAATATTGTGGCGGGAATCTTTAATCTCTGTCTACTGTTGTTAAGAATTCGTTCGCAGATAAATACTTGTGACAAGCTAGAGTTTTGCTGCTAGTTTCATTCGCAGTAATTTGTGTTCTTCGATTCCTGTCTGACCACACATTCGGAAATAGCTAGTACTCAGAAAAAAATGGTAAATTGCTTGTGTCAAGAAAAAGTATAAATGTCACTGTCAATTGTTTCACGCACAGTAATTTCATCTTTCATTTCTTAAACATATGGAAGTCGCGAAATTAAAGATACTCGCTACTGAGAAAGCGTGCTCTTTTGTGTAAATAACAACGAATATTTCAGGAAAATGCCTAACTTTGACGATTAACAAAGTCTCAGAATGTGTTACAAACACAAAAAGGAAAAAAGGTATTTTCGTACTCAGCAGTACGCGATCCTACGACCTATTACACGGCAGTTCGTTGCCTTACCAACGTAGCTACTCTAACATGTATGCCTTCAGCGCTTTATTTCCGTCGAGACAGACTCAGGCTAACTTCGTTGCCGAACGGTGCGGGCGTAAGTCGTAAATACATGAAAATTTGGAAGGTTTCCTCTTATCATGCTTCACAAAATTTCTTTGCATTGTTACTTAAAAATTTTAAATGCGTTTTGATAATTAACAAGTAAACCATTTGCAGAAAAAAGTACGCGAAGTCACTAGTAATTTCAGCTAACACGCATGTGATACACGTAAGCAGAGCCGATCTTTTGAAACTTAATGATTTTTCAAACTCTTCATTACAAAAAATAGCAGGTATTTTGTGAGAATATTGACGAAACAATTTTCTATATTACAATCATTCACAGTAACTACAAAACAAACCCTATTTCTAACAAAGGAAAATAGTCTATTATGAACTCACTTTCCACTCGGATGCGTCCTCGTGATTCTTCAGTAATACAGTCACTAAATCCGAATCTAAAATCGTTCAATATGTTTAAAATAACAAATTCTAGGTGTAAATAAACCACACCGAACCGAAAGAGAGTTCAAAATGGTTCAAATGGCTCTAAGCACTATGGGACTCAACTTCTGAGGTCATCAGTCCCCTAGAACTTAGAACTGCTTAAACCTAATTAACCTAAGGACATCACACACATCCATGCCCGCAGCAGGATTCGAACCTGCGACCGTAGCCGTCGCACAGCTCCAGACTGTAGCGCCCAGAGCTGCTCGGCCACTCCAGCCGGCCCGAAAGAGAGGGAGATACCGAAATCCAAAACCTCTCGATACAGTTGTCGAAAAGTCGGCAGGAAGACCGATCGGTAGCAGGTCTCAGAAGCTTACTGAATAGGAACTTCGGATAAAGAACCGAAAATGACTACTGAGGCTAACCTACTGCACCGATCGTTATGAACGATACAGAACAGCGCCTCTCGTCGGACGAATCTCGTTTCAAATTGTATTGAGCATTTGGATGTGTATGGGTATAGGGACAACCTCATGAATCCATGGATCCTGCATGCCAGCAGGGAACTGTTCAAGCTGCTAGGAGCTTGAACAGTTGGTGTGGGGCGTGTGCAGTTGGAGTGATACGACTCTGACAGGTGACACGTAAGTAAGCACCCTGTCTGATCATCTGCATCCATTCATGTCCATTGTGCATTCCGCCGTACTTGGGCAATTTCATCAGGACAATGGGACACCCCAAACGTCCAGAATTTCTACAGAGTGGCTCCAGGAACACTCTTCCGAGTTTAAACATTCCGCTGCCCACTAAATTCCCTTCACTATTTCAAAGTTACTCATATTGGCAGCAGTTCTTGATTCGAATTCAGGAATATTTACTTCGCCTTTTTTGGTGAAGGATTTTGGTAAATCGTGTTTAGTAAGACCACTTAAGTGGCACTGTAACATTACCATCTCTGTCGCAGAGTGAAGGTAATGATGGTGTCTTGCCGCTGGGGTACTTCAGCCAGAAATGCTAAAGGACTTCCACATTCTTACAATGGAACACTGTGACTGAGGCAGGCGTCCTACTTTCTTTGTGGTGCTTATCGGTTTCTGTTGTGAGAAGTATTCGAGGTGACTCGCCTGTTTTAATAACATGATGCCCTGCTCTTTGTGCGTTTGCGATGCCATTAACCGACTTCGTACGGCGCCGCCGCTGGACCGGACGGGCGCGGCAGAGAGAATGTTAATTGACGGCGGGTACTCAGAGGGACGCAAAAGGCGCGGCGGGGGTTCTCAGGAGCTGCCCTCCCATCCCATCGAGCCGGGCGCTATTTTCCTTCAACTCGACGCGCGCGCGCGCGGGGAGGCAAGGATGGCCACAAAGGAAACCATTCCGGCCGGGCCATTACGAATGACTGGCGCACAATGACGCTCCCACCGGCGTAACAGTCAGCAAAAAATAAGAAGGAAAGAAGCGCCTTAATTGCGTGATCCCAATCGGCAGAGTACGGACGTCGGCAACTTCTGGACAGCTGAGGATGACGGCGTGGAAGCGAATGCTCCGCCCGCTGCGCAGATCTTTATCTGCGACAGCTGCACGTCCCATATTTCTGTGTTTCCTCCTGATGCTTTCCTATCTCTTCATCGATCCATCCACTTTCGACCGAAACTGGTGGCGCATTGGGTAGATCACTGGACTCGCATTCCGGAGGACAGCGGTTGCATCCCCTGTCTGACAATCCTGATTTAGGTTTCCTGTGGTTTCTCTGAACCGCTTTAAGTAATGACACGTAGTATTTCCTTCCATATCCTTCCACATATCGAGTGTGCGCCCGGTCTCAAATGATCTCGTCGTCGACGGTACATATAATCCAAATATTCCTCGTTCCCATTCCCCATAACCATTCAACACAATGTATCATCCATCTGCTTGTATCTTCTACGAGTATATTGCCACTTGTAGCGCACGCCCCTTTATCTTACTTCAGACGCTTTAGTGCAGTGGTTCCAACCTTTTCCAACCTTTCTTAGACCGTTACCCCATGAGTACAATCAGGCATTAGCTCTCCCCTCCTCCTGCCATCTGTTGCCCCCCCCCCCCCACCTCCCCCGCATTATCAACAACTTTAGCACCTAACCAAACTATAGTATAAAACCTTTTCAGTGAACATTTTTATTTTTAAAGTTTTGAAAGATGAATGAGATGAATGATATTTAGTGTGTGTGTGTGTGTGTGCGCGTGTGTGTGTGTGTGCGCGTGTGTGTGTGTGTGTGTGTTTTTGTTAGAACGAATGGCGAAGGAATTCGTGGTGAATCTCAAATGCTACCCACAACTTCGTCTCACGAAAGAAAGCTAACTGTCCACAATGACGGTACCCACTTGTCACAAAACACGTTTCCCCTATATTACTCCTCTCCATTGCGGAATTTGCTTGACCTGCAC
This sequence comes from Schistocerca cancellata, assembly GCF_023864275.1. Lineage (NCBI taxonomy): Eukaryota > Metazoa > Arthropoda > Insecta > Orthoptera > Acrididae > Schistocerca > Schistocerca cancellata. The sequence goes on from NC_064634.1 coordinate 200,026,595, forward strand.
ACTGTAACCCCATTTAAAATAAAACAAGTTCAGATGTGTTCACTATAATTACTGTTCGTAAATCACTTCGTTGCTACACTCCTCACTTCTGCTCTGGCAGAAACTGGCCGACTTCAGGCTGTTAATGCTTTGTGTTTAATCACTCATAGAACAATAATAATAATAATAATAATAATAATAATAAAACTGTTTACAGCACTGTAGTAGCCATCGTGTAGTAATGAAACAATTTCTGGACTACTGCAGGCACTATCTACAACTTGGAGAAGAGATTTTATTGAGATATTTAGCATTTGTCGAACTTTTATCATCATCGATGTGCGGGACAAAGCACAACGTATGTGTGCAGTGGGTGGACTATGTGAGGAACCTGTAACCTCCACCGCATTAATGCTACTAACTGAGAGAAAGTAGTTATTGTTAACTTACATAACCAATATTAGAGTCTTACACAATTCTGATAACAGTAATGATCTTTCGAAAATAATTTAGTTTCGTGACTGAAACAGAATGGAATCGTTTACTTTTTACCCCTCAGAAAATTTCATTTTACCCCTCAGGAGGTAATTAACCCCCGATTGGGATCGACTGCTCTAGTGGACCCACAATTGAAGACTGGAAATGGAAACGCTGAAAGTGGATGTTTTCGTTTATTTTTTCCTGTAAACTGCAGAACATGCCGTGGCTAATAACTTGAGACACGTTGAAAATACCAATGAAACTTCCTTGCATTTCATATTACCGTCCCTTGACTTAACAGTGAGTAAGTTCCTTTTCTTCGTGCCAAGAGAACGGTGGAACTGCCGGGGGTGTCTGACGGTGGAGGTAAACATATTATAAACTTGAATAATAGGGGCGAAAAGAATGGAAAGGAAACGGGATGCGAAAGCGGTAGAAAGGAAATAATGACTCCCAGCCGCACAGGGCACTGCAGTACTGCAACGGGGAGAGCTGAAAATTTGTGTCGGACCAGGACTCGCAGCTGTATGTTCCGCTTCTCTGGAACGGTTGCGTTAGCCGCCTTGGCCATCCGGACACCCTTTTCATCAGAGCCAAATTCCCAACTCCCCGCAACGGCCCCGCCCATTAACCTGCTACTCGCAGATTTCTGATCCCGGAGGAGATCGGGCGTTGGTCGTCCCTCTGCAATGAAACTGTTTTCATCAAACAGCCATCGCGGCGACAGAAGTATAGATATGAGTGGAGTCTTTTCTGTCGGACATATCCGATAGCAAGATTGGAAAATAGAGACGAATGCTGAGCTAAGAATTCAAGGAAAGCGGTATGTAACAAACAAAAGAACAACTGTTGCTCAGAAAGAGCCACCACAACGAGATGTACACTGAATCATTAGAATTCAGCTGCATATTGTGCAGCACAATAAAATAAAATTTCGTGTACTTTTGGGGTTCAAACTGCATGACCTTCCTACCATAAGAAATACGCCTCATTTCCGTGGATCAACAGCTTAAGTACTGACGGAAACAAGGTCCTGTTTGCCACGGTCGATTGTCTTCAAGCGGCATATACGGAATTTAATTTCTCATTGTGTCAGTGATGTCAGTACTGTATTCTTAGTTACTGATCGGAAATAAGTGAGCTGATGCCGCGCACATTAAGTAATTCCTTGGAAGTGAAGCGTGGCAGTTACACCTTCACCTAAATTTTGTTATAGGACAGGTTTTTGAAACAATTACGCAACATGTGTAAATTCATATAAAGGTAAGTTCATGTTAGACATCCACATTCAACCTGAATAATTAATTTCAGTCACAGGAGGAAGAGGAGATTGGTGTTTAACGTCCCGTCGACAATGAGGTCATTAGAGACGGAGCACAAGCTCGGATTAGGGAAGGATGGGGAAGGAAATCCGCCGTGCCCTTTCAAAGGAACCATCCCGGCATTTGCCTGGAGTGATCTAGGGAATTCACGGAAAACCTAAATCAGGATGGCCGGACGCGGGATTGAACCGTCGTCCTCCCGAATGCGAGTCCAGTGTGCTAACCACTGCGCCACCTCGCTCGGTTGGAGTCATAGAAATGATTTGATATTAAGTGTAGAAACGATTGCCAGCTTCCATAGTAATCCGAAACATAACTGTATGCTAGTTGGAAATAAGGGAACGTTTTGGAGGCAGAATGGCCGACTCGAGCACAGAGAGAAACTCTGAACGCTGGTACACTCAGAAACCCTGCTCAACTTTTCTCAGAAGCCAAGCGAGAGGAGCCGGTCATTGCCTTAGCCGGGCCCCGCATGTACTTTCGTGATACCACAGGATGCTCGCGCAGGTGTTTTTACGAGGTGAAACGAGGACGAATTTTTAGCGGAAGGTGTTATTGACAGCTGACACAGCCGACTTTTGGAGCCGACACTGCCGATCGGTATCTTGCAGTTCGAAAGAGAACCCCGAGCTAGGCCTAGGAAAACCGTGAGACGCCACCGAAAGCGTAGGTTCTAAAAAAAATTTTTGCATGGACGCAAGACCTTGGATATTGATTCACCTAAACTATGAACAGAGAGGCAGAGAAGCACCACAGTGATGATGGAAAGCTTTGAAAGCTGCCTCACTGATCGAGGAGAGAGAAAGGAATAGCGAGGAACGGCATTTTTCAGAGAAGAATAGTACACTACTGGCCATTAAAATTGCTACACCACGAAGGTGACGTGCTACAAACACGAAATTTAACCGACAGGAAGAAGATGCTGTGATATGCAAATGATTAGCTTTTCAGAGCATTCACATAAGGTTGGTGGCGGTGGCGACATCTACAACGTGCTGACATGAGGAAAGTTTCCAACCCATTTCTCATACACAAACAGCAGTTAACCGGCGTTGCGTGGTGAAACGTTGTTGTGATGCCTCGTGTAAGGAGGACAAATGCGTACCATCACGTTTCCGACTTTGATGAAGGTCGGATTGTAGCCTATCGCGATTGCGGTTTATCGTATCGCGACATTGCTGCTCGCGTTGGTCGAGATTCAATGACTGTTAGCAGAATATGGAATCGGTGGGTTCAGGAGGGTAATACGGAACGCCGTGCTGGATCTCAACGACCTCGTATCACTAGCAGTCGAGATGACAGGCATCTTATCCGCATGGCTGTAACGGATCCTGCAGTCACGTCTCGATCCCTGAGTCAACAGATGGGGGCGTTTGCAAGACAACAACCGTCTGCACGAACAGTTCGACGGCGTTTGCAGCAGCATGGATTACCAGCTGGGAGACCATGGCTGCGGTTACCCTTGACGCTGCATCACAGACAGGAGCGCCTGCGATGGTGTACTCAACGACGAACCGGGGTGCACGAATGGCAAAACGTCATTTTTTCGGGTGAATCCAGGTTCTGCTTACAGCATCATGATGGTCGCATCCCTGTTTGGCGACATCAAGGTGAACGCACATTGGAAGCGTCTATTCGTCATCGCCATACTGACGTATCAGCCGGCGTGATGGTATGGGGTGCCATTGGTTACACGTCTCGGTCACCTCTTGTTCGCATTGACGGCCCTTTGAACAGTGGACGTTACATTTCAGATGTGTTTCGACCCGTGGTTCTACCCTTCATTCGATCCCAGCGAAACCCTACATTTCAGCAGGATAATGCACGACAGCATGTTGCTGGTCCTGTATTGGCCTTTCTGGATACACAAAATGTTCGACTGCTGCCCTGGCCAGCACATTCTCCAGATCTTCAGACTAAATAAATGATACATCTGGACAACTGGTGCGTCATAATCACCGCACTGATACGAAATTTAATTGGTTGACATGGAAAAGCGGCATCATCAGCATCCAACCCCAGCAGGATGACTATTCTGCTGTACTCTATAGTTGGAGTAAACATTTTCATTACTTTAAAGTATACATGATGTTTCAGAATGACGTTTTAAAACTTTGGGGACGGGTGCCTTACACCAAACCAAGAAAATAATGTCCTGTAAACCTGGGCTTTAAAATGTATACCTTGAGAGTTACGAGCACTTTTTCATCTTCGCTACAGTGAAAAACATCTCTACTACGGAACAAGTGGCGATAGCTGTTGACGTATGCACTTCAGAGCTCATGTTTTCGCGGCACTTTTCTCTTGTTTTGACGTAAGGAACCTGTTCCCAAATTTTTAAAATGCCCTTCGGAAACACCTTATACGTATTCAGCAGAGATTCGCAACAGATAATTAAATTTGTGTTTTAAGACTCCGCCTGTAGCAAAATACAAAGCTTTACCTGTTTATTACACTTTTCCATCTTCATTGAGTCTCATTTTGATTCTGTAAAACATCGAAACAAAAGTTATTTCACCCTAAAAACTATAATGAAACTACAACACTGTGCAACAAAACTCTGTTTGGAACATTCACTGAACTATACAAAGGTGACACCCTACAAAAAACGTAACAGAAAAAAACCTGTTTTCTTCGTTCTCTTCCCACTCCTGTTTTCCATCTCTCTCTCTCTCTCTCTCTCTCTCTCTCTCACACACACACACACACACACACACACACACACACACACACACACACACATATATATATATATATATATATATATATATATATATATATATATATATATATATATATATTCAAAAATAAGCACCATAACACACACAAATCCAACGATGAACAAGTGAGCAACGACAATAACATGACACATCTCACTGAGTGTATTGTCAGAAGTGTCTGCTCAGATCACATTTCGCAACATTTTGTGCAAGTGCATGTGAGGTGAAGTAGTGAGCGGAAATTTATGAAGAACTGAGTGAAAGCAATGCACTAAATAGTAGCTGATTGAGACACCAGCCAGGGACACGAAACAGGACGGAAAATGTAAGTACAGAAACGTACATAGCCTCTAACCTCGAAACAGGTCTCCACAAATACGCAATAATTTTCTTCGTGTCTAGTTTGCAGATGACATGCTGTCAAAAAAACGAAGAAAACGAGCACTAAAATCTATGTATAATAATACAGTTCAATTAGCAAAATGTTGTTCATGGCTGCGCGTTCAGAGACCGTGAATAGTTACAATTGAAAGCAAACAGCCCTCGGTCACTATTTTTAACGAATTAGCCGGATTTCAACACTGCTAGGAGTGTCTTCCTCACAATTTAAATCAAAGAATGGTCTATAACATGATCATAGTCATAATTCTGTGACCATGTTATAGACCATTCTTTGATTTAAATTCTGGGGAAGACACTCCTAGCAGTGCTGAAACCCGGTTAATTCGTTAAAAATAGTGACCGAGGGCTGTTTTCTTTCAATTGTAGCTCAATTAGCGATGTAATTTTAAGTTGAGTGTGGAAACGAAACGAAGAACATTGCAAATATTGTACTTCTTAGGCCTACAGTAGTTAAGTTATTACAAACGTGATGTTGTACTTTACAGAAAATAACAATTTAACCCACGGAAGATGACACATTGGTGTCGAAACTTGTCTGGGGAAATATAAAAATAAAGTAATTGTGTTTGCGTAAGACTGATTTCCAAAACAATCCGGTTTTTAAATTGCAAAACAAGAGGAGCTTCAAATATTAACAAAATGAGTATAACATCTACATTGCTACTTTATTTTGATGGCGAGCAATCACAACGAAATAGAAACAAACGTGTTTGGGCGTGTGGACAGCGTTCTGAGTACACCCGCGCATTCGTCACGCGGTGCCGCAAGTCTGCGCAATCCGCCGCCGGCAGCGCCTCTAGCGGCGGCGGTGGGCATTCCAGCGCCTCGTCTCCAGATTCCCGGAGCTCGTCGGCCGCGGCGAAATTTCAAGGCGGCGCAGCGCAGCTCTGTCCGGCTGCAGTCGGAATTCCAGCCGGCGCGGCGCGGGCGGAGAATTAGCGGAGAGCAGAGGTAGCGGGGGATAAAAGCGGCCTGGAGAAAACAGATGCTCGCGCGGGCCGGCGCGGGGGCGGTCGAGGTATGCCCGCCGGCGCAGGGGGGAAACGCGCCGGCAACAACAACAGACGCGCAGCCGGCGAAAGAGACGCGCACTGCTGGAATGCGCTGCATGAATGCCGTTAATTAAATGACGAGGGGGGCGGGGGAGGGAGTGGGGGAGGTGGCAGGGCGGGCGAGGCTGGAGGAAGTTATTGGCGGGCGAGACGCAAGGAGGGACGGCTTGTCTGCACCAAGTCCGTACCTTTGGCGTTTGTAACAGTCGTGCCGAGTGTCACTTGTGCGCAGATGGAATATGCTGACATTTCTGCGGAGCCCAAGGCAGACATATACGTCAACCACCAGCACTCAACAAAACTGTCACATTCCAAGATAACCTAGAGCACGGACTACACTAGAGTTCAGAAGTGATCTCTGTATACTCGGCAGCCGGTCCAACGACGCCACCTCCGATCTCACTGTCTGCGTATCCTCGGAGATTGACTCGACAGTCTCCCTCACTGCCCGTTTAACCGAATGGTTCAAAATGGCTCTAAGCACTATAGGACTTAACATCTGAGGCCATCGTCAGTCTCCTAGATTTAGAACGACTTAAACCTAACTAACCTAAGGACATCATATGTGGTGTCACCGCCAGACACCACACTTGCTAGGTGGTAGCCTTTAAATGGGCCGCGGTCCGTTAGTATACGTCGGATCCGCGTGTCGCCGCTATCAGTGATTGCAGACCGAGCGCCGCCACACGGCAGGTCTAGTCTAGAGAAACTCCCTAGCACTCGTCCCAGTTGTACAGCCGACTTCGCTAGCGATGGTTCACTGTCTACATACGCTCTCATTTGCAGAGACGACAGTTTAGCATAGCCTTCAGCTACGTCATTTGCTACCACCTAACAAGGCGCCATATTCAGTTACGATAATTACTATCTTCAAGAATGTATTCTGAACAGATAATATTGTGAATCATGTACCGTCAAGAGCGACGTAAATCATTAATGGATTAAAGTTAAGTATCAAACTAATTACGTCCGCTTTCTGAATTCTCATTCCTTGTCATGTTCCAGACCTCACGTCGGTATAGTTCTTCCTTCCTCACGCCAGCCTGCTTGAGCTACAACGCGTGCATTTCGGCCTCCACTCGTAACACGGTGTTGGCTCTTCTGCTAACACAAAATCACACACATCCGTTCCCGAGGCAGGATTCGAACCTGCGGCAGTAGCAGCAGCGCGGTTCCGGACGGAAGCTCCTAGAACCGCTCGGCTACAGCGGTAGGCCCGTTTAACTGAAAGCTCATTTGAGTCTATTGTCGGGTACAAGTGGATTATATCAACGTCGCAACCGTTGGGCATGACAATTATTACACACTGAAGCGCCAAAGAAACTGGTATTCAAATACAGAGATAAGTAAACAGGCAGAATACGGCGCTGCATTCGACAACGCCTACATAAGACGACAAGTGTCTGGCACAGTTGCTAAATCGATTACTGCTGCTACAATGGCACGTTATCAAGATTTTCGCGAGTTTGAAAGTGGTGTTACAGTCGGCGCAAGAGCGATGGGACACGGCATCTGTCCGCAGCTCGTGGTCGTGCGTTAGCGTTCTCGCTTCCCACGCCCGGGTTCCCGGGTTCGATTCCCGGCGGGGTCAGGGATTTTCTCTGCCTCGTGATGACTGGGTGTTGTGTGATGTCCTTAGGTTAGTTAGGTTTAAGTAGTTCTAAGTTCTAGGGGACTGATGACCATAGATGTTAAGTCCCATAGTGCTCAGAGCCATTTGAACCATTTGAACACGGCATCTCCGAGGTAGCGACTGAGCGGGGATTTTCCCGTACGACCACGACCACATCGTCATGTGTCCACGTACCGCTCAGCGTTAACTGTGGTGCCGTACTTTTTTTTAAAAAAAAAAGTCTACGTGCAGTGCGCCCTTACATTCAAAGGAAAAGGACATCACGACTTTCCCGGAGCAGGGGCGCTTGTTGTTTCGACTACGCTGCAGAAAATTCGCTGGGATGGCCTTACACGTCCTCCATCAGCCCCAATCTCTCTTGGAAGCCATTTCCATATTTATGGAGGCTTAAAGAAAGACATTTGCTGGCGTCGTTTTGCTTCGGACGAAATGTGCACACCTGGACATAACAATTGTTCTGTAGGCAATATCACACTTTTCCCATGTAGGCACTGTCCATCCTGTCTCACAATGGGATAAAACTATAGACAGTTACGGCGATTACTTTCGAAATACTTAAGAGTTTACTTACTCTTTTTCCGTCTGTCGCGCTTTCATTTGACTGTACTTTATATGATTACTCTGCAGTTCACACTTAAATCATTTGCATGGGATTCAGAAGACCACTTTCTCACTATTTCTCGACCGTTCCGCTCTGAGAAGCGTCAGTGTTAGCTCTGATATCAATTATTTTATTATGATGGTTGTTTCTCACTATGTAGGTGGGAGCCAACAAGATATTTTCGCATTCGGAGGAGAAAATTGTTAATTGAAATTTCGTGAAAATATCTCGCTGCATCGAAAAACGCCTTTGTTTCAACAACTGCCACCCAAACTCGTCCAGCCATTCCAACATGCAGAAAAGTCTGTGTTGGAATGACTGGACGAGAAATCAACACCAGAATCACCGAATGTAAGCGGTATCGCAGGTTCGGTAGGTGGAGAAATAAGCCTTGGCGGAGCATGCGCTCTATGAGGGCGACCACATAGTAAAATTCGCCGGCACCGAAGTTCTTGCCGTAGAGAAGAACTATCACACAAGCTTGTTCAGAGAAGCCATATAAATACACAAACCTGACAATATCTTCAACGAGAAAGAAGAAGCCTCAAGGTGAACGGATCCTCCATTACCATGCTGCAGCTAACGACCGTTTTAGGTAGCAAGGTGAGAAACGCACCCGGAAATGACCACGGAAAAGCCCTTGGCCTTTGGCGCGCCAGGTACATATAATCTGCGGTCGCGAGCTAGATTCCAGACCACCACAAGCAAGGGACCAGGGACTGGGTGTTTGTATTGTCCTCATCATCTTTCGAGACGTGGCGAGACTGGAAACGGAAAGATTGGGAACTTGTACGGGCGCTGACGACCATGACGTTGAGCATCCCATAAACTATCATCATCATCATCATCATCATCATCATCATCACCACCATCAAGGGACGGTGAAGCCTTCACGATGCCAGCCGCTCGTGCTCGCGAAACGTCAGCAAAATCATCAAACAAAGGGCCTGAGACAGAAGCCAACAGGTACTTTGTCATATTCTGTAAGGTTGTATGTCAGTAACGTTCCCTACACTTTGCTTCGTTATGAGGACATGTAATCTGATGTTATATTTTACTATGAATTTAAGGTAAAATGTCTTAAAACTGTGGTTGTGACCGAGAAACATTTGTAAATGATTACAATCACTACAATATTATCTGTTGATGCGCTGTTCTATTATTATTAATATGAACTGCTCTTATATTCATAATTGAGTTATAAGCACACTTGTATCCTGTATTTCATCAGAATTTATTAGAATATTAAGACATTACATAAATTACAAAGTTGACTGTTAACGTCATGTAGCGATGACTGTCTCAAGTAGCCTATCAGAGATAGTGGACATCTGTTTCCAGTTCACTGTAGTACTGGCTCTGTCTCTTCCTCAGCCTTGTCCTGCAGGTACGCAGGGTCAGCCATCGTTAATTGGATGTGGCATGTTAAGTGTAAGGGGTGGCAGGATGCCCTTCCTGTCGCCACCTTGTACCCCCCAGAAAGGAATTAGTGTACCCCAGCTGTCGGCGTCTAGTGTAAGCCTTGGAATAGTGCGAACGTGTTGCAAATGTCTGCGAGTCGTGTAACTGAGGCGGAACGTGGGGACTAGCCCGGTATTCACCTAGGGGGATGTGGAAAACCGCCTAAAAACCACATCCAGGCCCTTCGTCGTTAATCCGCGGAACGGATTAGATCCGGGGCCGGAGCGTCTACCCGAGTCCAGCAAGCAGCGCGTTAGCGCTCTCGGCCACTATGGCGGGTCCCACTGTAGTACTGGCTACATATGTTTAACCTATCTTTGGCACAGAAAGGGGTAAAATATGCTGCCGTAAAACTTTTCAATAAATTACATATGAAATAAAGACAGCAGTTCAAAATGGCTCTAAGCACTATGAGACTTAACATCTGAGGTCATCAGTCCCCTAGACTTAGAACTACTTAAACCTAACTAACCTAAGGACATCACACACATCCATGCCCGAGGCAGGATTCGAACCTGCGACCGTAGCAGGCGCGCGGTTCAGGACTGAAGCGCCTAGAACCGCTCGGCCACACAGACAGCAGTAATAGTTTCAAAACTAATTGGAATCATATTATCTTGACAACCATAGATGAAGTCTTGGGTTGGAATAAATACATCTATCCTGTATTTGGAATTTTGATTCCTACATGCTATTGGACATTGCTATATTCTTAAAAATAATTTTGTATTTTAGATTCGAAGATTGCTCATGTGTAGCTGAAACTAGTAATCACAATAAAATTTGTCTACGACCTTGACTTCGAAACTTTTTAATCTTTAACATACAAGGACTTTTTAACACTCATGCTGAGGACCAAACACTTTTTATTGACGAGGGTCAAATGGTTCAAATGGCTCTGAGCACAATGGGACTTAACTGCTCAGGTCATCAGTCCCCTAGAACTTAGAAATACTTAAACCTAACCGACCTAAGGACATCACACACATCCATGCCCGAGGCAGGATAGGAAACTGCGACCGTAGCGGTCGCGCGGTTCCAAACTGTAGCACCTAGAACAGCTCGGCCACCCCGGCCGGCGACCAGGGTCAATTGGCATTTCTCGGGCAATGCAGATGCGTACAAACATTTTGTAATTCATACTGATATTCTGACGAATTTAGTAGACGGTAGCGACAGCCTCATCTGTAAACAGTCTAAGAGAGACGAGCGACTGCTCTTTTGTTAGGTACCAAGCAACCGCTAGCGGTTTGAAGGCAGGTGCGTCGAGCGCTCGGCGGAAACGCAAGGGACTGGGCCGTGCTGGCTTATACTGCTGTGTGCTTCCGTGACAGCGAGACAAAGCGGCCGCTATTAAAGGATCCGACCGCCTGCGAAAGCGGAGTGGGTTGTACGCCCGCTACGGACGACGGGAGCGGGCATGCACGTCAAGGTAGCGGCAGGGGCGGCGGGGGTGGCGTCGATTTCCGTCCACAATAAAGTAGCTGCAGGGGTTCTTTCTTCCGGTAGGTCACGACAATGACATTGTCTGAACGGGGCGCAGGCAGCATGTGGGGGGGGGGGGGATGAAGTCCTGCGGTGTGAAGGCTCAGAGCGGTCACCAAAGAGACACCAGCCAGTGGAAGAGTCAGGAGTACTTGACCAGGGAAGAACCCCAGATGGAGTGTCTGAAACCGCATAAAAATCGAAGATAATTGGTGGAGACGGCTGAATCGTTCCTTTCAACCGCGGTGTCGTACGAAATCACACTGCGTGCAGTACGCGAGACAAATTACGCGACGTAGCTACTGCTTCGCAGGTTGATCTAAGGCGTTTATTGTCGTACGTAAAATCTATGAACGCAACAATATCTTCTCTTGCTGACAGTACGGGTAATGTAACGGATGATAATAAACAGAAGGCCGAAATTCTAAACCTAGCTTTCAAAAACTCTTTTACGGCAGAAGACTGCAGCACCATTCCCCCTTTCAAAAAAATTGTTCAAATGGCTCTTAGCAGTATGGGACTTAACATCTGAGGTTATCAGTCCCCTAGACTTAGAACTACTTAAACCTAACAAACCTCAGGACATCATACACATCCATGCCCGAGGCAGAATTCGAACCTGCGACCGTACCAGCAGCGCAGTTCCGGACTGAAGCGCCTAGAACCGCTCGTCCACAGCCGCCGGCATACCCCCTTTCAATCATCGAACAAACGCAAGGATGGCTGACATAGTGTTTAGTGTATCTGAGATTGTAAAACAGTGAAGATCCTTATACTCCAGGAAGGCATCTGGCCCAGACGGTATCCCCGTAAGATTATATGTTGACTATGCTACAAATATAGTACCATTCTTACCCATCATCTATCAGAGATCATTGGAACAGCTCCGGTCTGGGTTGCCGAGCGGTTCTAGGCGCTACAGTCTGGAACCGCGCGACCGCTACGGTTGCAGGTTCGAATCCTGCCTCGGGCATGGATGTGTGTGATGTCCTTAGATTAGTTAGGTTTAAGTAGTTCTAAGTTCTAGGGGACTGATGACCTCACAAGTTAAGCCCCATAGTACTCAGAGCCATTTGAACCATTGGAACAGCGGAAAGTTGCACGGGACTGGAAGAAGGCCCAGGTCATAGCAATCTATAAAAAGGGTTGAAAATCGGATGCACATAATTACCGGCCAATTTCACTGACATCGATTTGTTGTAGAATCATGGAACATATTTTGTGTTCCGACATAATGCCATTTCTACACTATGAGAAGCTCATTTGCAGAAACCAGCACGGTTTTAGGAAACAGCGGTCATGCGTGACACAGCTGGCCCTCTTTGTGCATGATATACAGCAGGCTCTAGATACCGGCTTCCAGGTTGACGCCATATTTCTCGACTTTCGAAAGGCGTCCGAGTCAGTTCCGCACTGTCGCTTGCTCCTGCGCTTACGGTCTATCCGATGATATATGCGGTTGGATAGAATGTTTTGTAACAGACAGAGAGCAGTATGTCGGCCTGAATGGGGAGACTTCAGCAGAAACAAGCGTAACTTCGGGTATGCCCCAGGGCAGCGTAATAGGTCCGCTGCTTTTTACGTTTTACATAAACGATCTGGTTGATGGTATTGACAATGGCATTAGACTGTTTGCCGATGATGCTGTAGTCTACAGGAAAGCAGTATCACACGAAAGTTGTGAACAAATCAATGAGGATTTGCAGAAAATAAATGCGTGGTGTAATGACTGGCAGTTATCTCTCAATATTAGTAAGAGTAACCTACTGCGTATAACAAGGCGAAAATACCCATTAACGTAAATAAATGCCCAGTTTTTGGAAGCGGTAACATCAGTCAAGTATTTGGGTGTGACTATTCGAAATGATCTCAAATGGTATGATCAGATTACACAAGAAACGGGCAAGGCGAACTCTAGATTACGGTTTATTGGCAGAATCCTGAAGCGATGCAGTCCTTCAACAAAGGAAATTGTTTACAATACGTTAATTCGTCGAGTCTTATTGTTCGTCTGTATGGGACCCTTACCAGTTGGGTCTGATTCAAGAGACTGAGAAAGTCTAACGAAGAGCGGCAAGATTCGTGACTGGTACGTTTAGCCATCGTGAGACCGTTACAATTCTCATAGAAAGTTTGAAGTGGGACACACTTGCAGATAGACGGAGCGCTAAACGGAAGGGGCTGCTCACTAAATTCCGAAAACTGATCTTCGCCGAGGATGTAGAGCATATACACTCCTGGAAATGGAAAAAAGAACACATTGACACCGGTGTGTCAGACCCACCATACTTGCTCCGGACACTGCGAGAGGGCTGTACAAGCAATGATCACACGCACGGCACAGCGGACACACAAGGAACCGCGGTGTTGGCCGTCGAATGGCGCTAGCTGCGCAGCATTTGTGCACCGCCGCCGTCAGTGTCAGCCAGTTTGCCGTGGCATACGGAGCTCCATCGCAGTCTTTAACACTGGTAGCATGCCGCGACAGCGTGGACGTGAACCGTATGTGCAGTTGACGGACTTTGAGCGAGGGCGTATAGTGGGCATGCGGGAGGCCGGGTGGACGTACCGCCGAATTGCTCAACACGTGGGGCGTGAGGTCTCCACAGTACATCGATGTTGTCGCCAGTGGTCGGCGGGAGGTGCACGTGCCCGTCGACCTGGGACCGGACCGCAGCGACGCACGGATGCACGCCAAGACCGTAGGATCCTACGCAGTGCCGTAGGGGACCGCACCGCCACTTCCCAGCAAATTAGGGACACTGTTGCTCCTGGGGTATCGGCGAGGACCATTCGCAACCGTCTCCATGAAGCTGGGCTACGGTCCCGCACACCGTTAGGCCGTCTTCCGCTCACGCCCCAACATCGTGCAGCCCGCCTCCAGTGGTGTCGCGACAGGCGTGAATGGAGGGACGAATGGAGACGTGTCGTCTTCAGCGATGAGAGTCGCTTCTGCCTCGGTGCCAATGATGGTCGTATGCGTGTTTGGCGCCGTGCAGGTGAGCGCCACAATCAGGACTGCATACGGCCGAGGCACACAGGGCCAACACCCGGCATCATGGTGTGGGGAGCGATCTCCTGCACTGGCCGTACACCACTGGTGATCGTCGAGGGGACACTGAATAGTGCACGGTACATCCAAACCGTCATCGAACCCATCGTTCTACCATTCCTAGACCGGCAAGGGAACTTGCTGTTCCAACAGGACAATGCACGTCCGCATGTATCCCGTGTCACCCAACGTGCTCTAGAAGGTGTAAGTCAACTACCCTGGCCAGCAAGATCTCCGGATCTGTCCCCCATTGAGCATGTTTGGGACTGGATGAAGCGTCGTCTCACGCGGTCTGCACGTCCAGCACGAACGCTGGTCCAACTGAGGCGCCAGGTGGAAATGGCATGGCAAGCCGTTCCACAGGACTACATCCAGCATCTCTACGATCGTCTCCATGGGAGAATAGCAGCCTGCATTGCTGCGAAAGGTGGATATACACTGTACTAGTGCCGACATTGTGCATGCTCTGTTGCCTGTGTCTATGTGCCTGTGGTTCTGTCAGTGTGATCATGTGATGTATCTGACCCCAGGAATGTGTCAAGAAAGTTTCCCCTTCCTGGGAGAATGAATTCACGGTGTTCTTATTTCAATTTCCAGGAGTGTATTATTACCACCAACTTTCAAATTGCGCAATGATCACCATTCAAAGATGAAAGAAATAGAGCTCGTACTGAGGCTTTCAGAGAATCGTTTTTCCCTCGCGCGATCTCCGAGTGGAACAGAGGGGGGAAATATGGGTGTGGCGCGAATTGTGCCCTCTGCCACACACGCCTTGGTGGCTAGCGGAGTATATATGTAGATGTAGACCCTGGTTAATTATATGCTCTTCCACAGTAACAATCATTCTACACGGTACAGTCATATTAATCTTCAGCATTCTTCTGTAGCACCACATTTTGAAAGCTTCTATTCTCTCCTTGTCCTAACTATGGCTCCTTATTAGCCCAAGTCCTTCTCCTCTCCTGGCGCCCACGCGTCTAGCCAAGTCGTTCTGTACAGTGCGGCACGTCTGAAGTGTCGCGACACGGCAGGCAGGCGCGGCCGGTAAGTGGTGGCTTTCCGCGGCCCGGGCGCCGGGGCAGAGTGATGGGTCGCTCACGGCGCGCCGGCTGCCGTATTGGCCGATAAGCGGTCAGCCGGCGCGACGGGTCGGGTTGCGTGCCGCACGCGAGGGCCCATACGGGCGCCGCTGCCGCAGCTGTGGCCCACGGACAGCGCCGCGCCACCGCGCACCTCGCTAATGAGCCGAGCCTCCCCTGCCGAAACACCAGCGCCACCACTTCCGCCGCTCCGCCCACACCAAGAGAGGTCCGCGAAAGGCACGCGATGTACACTGTGTGATCAAAAATATCCGGACACCTGGCTGAAAATGACTTACAAGTTCGTGGTTTCCTCCACCGGTAATGCTGGAATTCAGTATGGTGTTGCCCCACCCTTAGCCTTGATGACAGCTTCCTCTCTCGCAGGCTCGGCTCTGAGCACTATGGGACTTAACTTCTGAGGTCATCAGTCCCCTAGAACTTAGAACTACTTAAACCTAACTAACCTAAGGACAGCACACACATCCACGCCCGAGGCAGGATTCGAACATGCGACCGTAGCCGTCGCGCGTTTCCAGACTGTAGCGCCTAGAACCGCTCGGCCACCCCTGGAACACTCTATACAGGGTGTTACAAAAAGGTACGGCCAAACTTTCAGGAAACATTCCTCACACACAAATAAAGAAAAGATGTTATGTGGACATGTGTCCGGAAACGCTTAATTTCCATGTTAGAGCTCATTTTAGTTTCATCAGTATGTACTGTACTTCCTCGATTCACCGCCAGTTGGCCCAATTGAAGGAAGGTAATGTTGACTTCGGTGCTTGTGTTGACATGCGACTCATTGCTCTACAGTACTAGCATCAAGCACATCAGTACGTAGCATCAACAGGTTAGTGTTCATAACGAACGTAGTTTTGCAGTCAGTGCAGTGTTTACAAATGCGGAGTTGGCAGATGCCCATTTGATGTATGGATTAGCACGGGGCAATAGCCGTGGCGCGGTACGTTTGTATCGAGACAGATTTCCAGAACGAAGGTGTCCTGACAGGAAGACTTTCGAAGCAATTGATCGGCGTCTTCGGGAGCACGGAACATTCCAACCTATGACTCGCGACTGGGGAAGACCTAGAACGACGAGGACACCTGCAATGGACGAGACAATTCTTCGTGCTGTTGACGATAACCCTAATGTCAGCGTCAGAGAAGTTGCTGCTGTACAACGTAACGTTGACCACGTCACTGTATGGAGAGTGCTACGGGAGAACCAATTGTTTCCGTACCATGTACAGCGTGTGCAGGCACTATCAGCAGCTGATTGGCCTCCACGGGTACACTTCTGCGAATGGTTCATCCAACAATGTGTCAATCCTCATTTCAGTGCAAATGTTCTCTTTACGGATGAGGCCTCATTCCAACGTGATCAAATTGTAAATCTTCACAATCAACATGTGTGGGCTGACGAGAATCCGCACGCAATTGTGCAATCACGTCATCAACACAGATTTTCTGTGAACGTTTGGGCAGGCATTGGTGGTGATGTCTTGATTGGGCCCCATGTTCTTCCACCTACGCTCAGTGGAGCACGTTATCATGATTTCATACGGGATACTCAACCTGTGCTGCTAGAGCATGTGCCTTTACAAGTACGACACAACATGTGGTTCATGCACGATGGAGCTCCTGCACATTTCAGTCGAAGTGTTCGTACGCTTCTTAACAACAGATTCGGTGACCGATCGATTGGTAGAGGCGGACCAATTCCATGGCCTCCACGCTCTCCTGACCTCAAAACCCTTGGCTTTCATTTATGGGGGCATTT
The DNA here is from genome assembly GCF_023864275.1 of Schistocerca cancellata. Lineage (NCBI taxonomy): Eukaryota > Metazoa > Arthropoda > Insecta > Orthoptera > Acrididae > Schistocerca > Schistocerca cancellata. The sequence continues at coordinate 200,043,643 of NC_064634.1, forward strand.
GAAAGCTCTTGTCTGCGCAACCCCGGTACCAAATGTAGAGACTCTTCGTGCTCGTATTGTGGACGGCTGTAATACAATACGCCATTCTCCAGGGCTGCATCAGCGCATCAGGGATTCCATGCGACGGAGGGTGGATGCATGTATCCTCGCTAACGGAGGACATTTTGAACATTTCCTGTAACAAAGTGTTTGAAGTCACGCTGGTACGTTCTGTTGCGGTGTGTTTCCATTCCATGATGAATGTGATTTGAAGAGAAGTAATAAAATGAGCTCTAACATGGAAAGTACGCGTTTCCGGACACATGTCCACGTAACATATTTTCTTTCTTTGTGTGTGAGGAATGTTTCCTGAAAGTTTGACCGTACCTTTTTGTAACACCCTGTATAACTGATTCGGTGAGTCTGAAAATATGAAAGGCCTCAAAAGATGTATTGGCGGAGAGTACATAAAAGTTATAGTATCTCAAAAGATCGGTATTTATCTACTTAGTATCTGTGAGATAGATTCTTTTAGTACCTAAGGGTTATGCATGACAGATGTCATTTGAGCCTTAATAGATTGTAGAATAATGTCATATCTTTGCTTTCGAGCTGTTACATGTGAGCGAGCAGCGATGTTGAAAGCTGTATCATAGGGTTACTTTATAATCTTTGGTGTGCGCAGTAGCAGATAATGGTTAGCGGTGTTAACGTGGAGAAGTAGTTGTATGTTACGTTTCAAGTCTCAGTTTATCGATGTGTTTATTTAAGATGATTATGCAATGGTAACTGATCTGAGGAGGAAGTGTAATGAAATCCTTTATTTACGTGAAGAGGAATTATAAGGTAATTTTTCTGAAGTCACTCTTTTATTACTGCACCGCCTTTTTTCAGCTACCTTCTCTAACAATGTTTTTTTATTGATAATGGTTTTTCCAAAAGTAGAAAAGGAACCAAGTGTGTTCCGAAAACACTTCGATTTGTAACTAACAGAGAACTCATTGCATCTCACGATTGTCTCTGCGTAGATATAGTAATTTCCAGCTTTAGCATAGCGGCGCGCAAGACAGAACAGTACTGCAACGCGTTATCCAGATTTGCGAAGAATAGAGGTAAGGACCAAACATTTTGATTCTTTTTTTTTCAATCAAGGACAACTTATGTCATTCTGAGACAGATTTTTCTGTGTTGTGTATGAGTTTTAGTGCTGGGATCTGTGATCAGTTCTGCAAAATTTATTAACGTAGGTTTTATGTCAAAGTTCATTATTCAGGCAGTTTATACTGTTTAAACTCTTGTAGTCAGATTGCTAACTTTTACAGTATGAAAGACTTCCCTTTACACTACGACAATTAATTATTATTGCAGTGCAGCTTTGCTTCACATTGCGACAGCAGAAGTTTCATTACGACACTCATTTATTATTATTGCAGCTCAGATCTTACAATCAGAAACAGTACTTCAGTCGTATTTTTATTTACTTAGATAACTTTCAAGCATATTTCAACAGTACATGAAAAGTATAAAAAAATGGAAATGAGCGTTTGGCGTCATTGGCCGGGGGGCCCCTTGCGGAACAGCTCCGGCCACCTTGGTGTCTGTCTTATTTATTACATTCGACAGCACATTGGGCGACCTGAGTGCCGGACGGGGATGAAATGATTATGAAGATAGCACAACACCCAGTCCCTGAGTGGAGAAAATCCCCTACCCAGCCGGGAATCGAACCCGGGCCCGTTGGACGGCAATCCGTCACGCTGACCACTTTTTTTTTTCATTTTGTTCGGTATTGTTCGCTGCGTTTGGTCTGAGCAGACGTCACAAGACATCCGTTCAAGTTGATCGTTAATTCCATTACTCAGTTTTTTATTACAGAGATCGAGCAGCCGTCTTGTTTCTGTATAACCACTCAGCTATCGGGGCGGACATGAGAAGTACGTATTTTATGTTATTGAGATGAATATGGATGTCACATTTTTGATTTAACGACCTGAACTTACATCCTCGTATGACTAAATACAGCATACACAACGCGTTACGGACGCTTTTGATCAGATAGTGTAGAGGCAGAAGAAAACGCATCATGAAACTTCCTGGCAGATTAAAACTGTGTGCCGGACCGAGACTCGAACTCGGGACCTTTGCCTTTCGCGGGCAAGTGCTCTGCCAACTGAGCTACCCAGGCACGACTCACGCCCCGTCCTCACAGCTTTACTTCTGCCAGTACCTCGTCTCTTACTTTCCAAACTTAACAGAAGCTTCATATCAGCGCACACTCCGCTGCAGAGTGAAAATCTCATTCTGGAAACATCCTCCAGGCTGTGGCAAAGCCATGTCTCCGCAATATCCTTTCTTTCAGGAGTGCTAGTTCTGCAAGGTCTGCAGGAGAGCTTCTGTTAAGTTTGGAAGGTAGGAGACGAGGTACTGGCAGGAGTAAAGCTGTGAGAACGGGGCGTGAGTCGTGCTTGGGTCGCTCAGTTGGTAGAGCACTTGCCCGCGAAAGGCAAAGGTCCCGAGTTCGTGACTCGGGCCGGCACACAGTTTTAATCTGCCAGGAGTTTCATATCAGCGCACACTCCGCTGCAGAGTGAAAATCTCATTCTGAAAACGCATCATGTTCTTTCCAGCGCCACGCGCATTGCAGAATAGGCCTGAACATGAGATTTGACGCACTTACTATGAAAGTAGGTTCACATATGTGCAAGTAAGTAGGTGTTTACCAACGTTACGCGAAACTTTTCCGGAAGGAAATGCCGCGGTAGTCCCTTATTGTGAGGCAGAGCGGCCGCAGAAGGGTTGCAGCGAGTGTGCGTACAGTGGCTGGCCGCTAGCCGGGGCCAGCTGTTGTTTGCCGGACTAATTGTGTCGGCTCGCATTGTGCTGTGCCGTGCAATGCGGTGCGGTGCGGTCGGTCGGAATGGGCCAAGTTTCTCGCGCTCACAACAGCCAGCCCGGGCCTTTATCCCCGCGGTCTCGGCGCGGCGGGAACACACCACCCGTGCCGGGACTTTCATTCAGCACAGCTGCCCTCCCGGCTCTCGGCAGGGGGGTTTACAGGCGCAGCGCCCGTCCCAACTTGCTGGTCACCACGACGTCATCTCGCTGCCAGGTACTCTGCAGTAGCCACCTGAACCTTTGCGCGATCGGTACCTCGCGCTACGTCTCCTGGAACACGATCTTTGGCGTGAAGGCACGTTTACCGCTAGTGCCGTTCAGGCCGTTTGTCTAGGGAAGGCAGTGAGTACTGATGGGCTAAACTGCTATTTTCCGATATCAGTGATTTCTGTGAATGCTACTTTTCAGTATCTGTTATTCTTAACTGTGATTTGTCGCAGTTAAGAATCGCTGTTAAGGAATCCAGGTATCCCTCCGCACTTCACCACTGCTATTACTGCGACTCCTGCGATTTCTGCGACTTAACACCATATGAAAAAGTTACACTTGTTCACACAGAAAATTGCATCTCAACAAAACTGTCATTAGTGAGTATGTTTTACATTTGTTCTTCCGTTGGCTTTACTTTTTGTATTAAAGAAACAACTGTGAAAATATTAATAGTGTAATTAATATGTAAGTAGCCATACAGTACAGTAACAGTTCGTGTTTAGAAAACGAATTCTAACGTATTGTTATGTTCGCAGGTACCCGAACTACATTTCAGTCACTCAGTAAAGCGATAATTCAACATATTATTGTCAACAGATCTGGAGAAATTGCCACTGCGTCTTTAGACTGTCTTCGTCAGACGAGAGGTTAGTTTCTAAGTGTCTCGATGAACTTAATTACTTAAATGAGACCGTTCTTGCAAATGTGAAACATCCTCCATTTATCGGCTTTCATTACAGAAAATATTAGTAATACTACTTTGTCAATTACATTTCGTGTAATTAGTGACAGCAAAAATGTTTAATAATCCTTGTGATTTTGCAGACGCAGTTCCGACTTTGATTTCTGGTTGCTGTACATGACTATCCACATCAAGGCTCTTAAGAGAGAATCGTGAAGATTCAAGACAGCTCTTAGAGGATTTGCAGTTAAAAGTGCCATAATTATGAAATATGTGTGCAGAATGAGTGACTGAACTGTGTTTAAATGAAGTTGTTATGCGATTTTAAAGGAATGATAAATGTTAAATACACTGAGTGAATAATGGAAATCTTACTTTCCACATGTTAAGCCGTCCTATACCCGTAAATTTTCCGCCGTTTAATTATTGCTAATGACTTGCAAGAGAGTGACATTGCCTGCCCCTCCCCCCCCCCCCCCCCCCCCCCCCCACGTTTCCCCACAATCTTGGTGTGACACTGACCTGTAACATAGCACGAGGTCTAGAGTATGCATTTTGAGGCTGTTGATATGGGAAGTACAGATCTTCAAGTTGAATCAGGAATCGTTTAAGTGCAGTACTTGAAGGTAACCCAGGAAAGCTTACTTATGTAGGTGGTTGTAGTGTCGGCAAAAAGTTATTGTGTGTGCAGTTACCATGTAGAACACCAGGTGTAAAATTTTTCTCCAGAGTCTGGAACTGCGTCGGAACAAAAGTGAGGCATTCATATGACTCAATAATATTGTTATAATTTCATTACACTTATACAGATGTCTGAGTTCTGCTGTGTTAACATTGCAAAGTCCTGTAGGCATGTGGAGTATTAACCACAACAGTCATATTGGAAGCAGAATCAAACACATTTTTAAGATTAATTGACTCTAAATGATATTTTCTGGAGAAAAAGGCAATGTTGCTTGTTATTGATATAATACATTCCGGGTCACAGATGTATGTGACCACAATAACTGGTGCTGAATGTGCCTGTCATATAATATGCAGACACAGTACATCGATCTCGTGAGGCACAAGGTTCTTATAAGGAAGTAGTACAAACATCGGTCAACAGATGGCACTGTGCAAAGAACGTTAACTGCGCTTTTTAGTTGCTACTTGCGACTTCCAGTTGCGATTTGTCACAAAAATCGCAATTGGATACGACAGCGAATCGCAGGGAAGGAGCTTAGTACGAACTTTGGCCAATAGATGGCACTGTTAACTGCGCTTTTTAGTTGTTACTTGCGACTTCTAGCCGCGACTTGTCGCTGAAATCGCAGAAAGCAGTGTGAAATTCGACCAACATATGGCTCACGGCGTTGAATGTGAAATGCTACTTGCGGTTGCTAATTGTGGCTAAAATCGCAGTTAGGGTCTGTAAAGTTGTTATTGTGATACCTGTGACTTTTCAATCACTGTGATTTCTAACAGATATGCGATTTCCTGCCCACTACTAGCAGTGAGTGAAGCATCTGCGGGGCAACGGGCTGGCTGTTTGTTCTACCGCCCGTGTCACTTCCAAGCTGATCTGGCTGAACATCTTCCGGACACAAGGGACATGCACCGAAAACAGGAGTGGGCTCATTATCCCTATGACCGGTCAGATTTGGAGGTAGGCAGCGGGTCGTCGTCTCTCTGGCAGCTCCAAGGTCTCAGTTTTCATTCTGCATGTGTGAAAGTTTTACAGTGTGTAGATACATCCTTCCCGCTTGTTTTCAAACTTAGTTCGACCTGTTACCGTGAATGGCGCCGTCACAGCACGTCTTCAAGATGGCTGCTACACTTGACGTTCGTCAGAAGCAGCGCACTGTCATAGAATTCCTGTGCTGTGGGAAACATCCACAAGAGGTTGAAAAAGGTGTATGGAGATGCTGCTGTCGATCACAGTACAGTCAGTCGGTGGGCAAGCAGGTTACGTGATGAAATCGGGCACGGCAATATTGATGATTGTCCTCGCAGCGGCAGGCCTCGTACTGCACACACTCCAATGTGCAGGGAGTTAACGAATTGGTGACTGCTGACAGACGCATCACAGTGAACGAATTGTCACGCTACGTTGGGATAGGGGAAGGAAGTGTTTGCAGAATACTGAAAGTGTTGGCGTTAAAAAAGGTTTGTGCCAGGTAGGTTCCCACGACGTTGACAGTGGCTCACAAAGAAACAGGACAAACGGTATGCAGCGAACTTTTGGAACAGTACGAGAATGATGGAGATGATTTTCTATTAATAATTGAGACAGGTGATGAAACATGGCTCCATCATTTTTCACCCGAGACGAAGAGGCAATCAATGGAGTGGCATCATGCAAATTCACATAAGGAAAAAAATTCAAAACCACACCTTCTGCTGGAAAAGTTATGGCTACGGTGTTTTTCGATTCCGAAGGACTCTTGCTTATCATGCCAAGTGGAACCACCATAAATTCTGATGCATATGTCACGACACTGAATAAGCTTCAAGCTCGACTCAGTCGTGTTCGACCACATCGGCAAAAGCAGGATGTTTTGCTGTTGCACGACAATGCACGGCCAAAAAAAATGGTTCAAATGGCTCTGAGCACTATGGGACTTAACATCTGAGGTCATCAGTCCCCTAGAACTTAGCACTACTTAAACCTAACTAACCTAAGGACATCACACACATCCATGCCCGAGGCAGAATTCGAACCTGCGACCGTTGCGGTCACGCGGTTCCAGATTGAAGCGCCTAGAACCGCACGGCTACACCGGCCGGATGCACGGCCACATGTCAGCCAAAAAACCATGGAAGCGATCACAAAACTCGGATGGACAACACTGAAACACCCACCTTACAGTCTTGGCCTGGCTCCATGTGGCTATCATCCCTTTGGGAACTGAAAGACTCTCTTCGGGGAAGAAGGTTTGAAGATGATGAGTCCCTTGTGCACGCTGCCAAAAAGAGGCTCCAACAGGTTGGTCCAGAATTTTACCGTGCGGGTATACAGGCGGTGGTTCCAAGATGGCGTAAGGCAGTTGAGAGGGATGGAAATTATGTGGAGAAATGAAAATATTGTTCCTAAAGGATGTATCTAAACACTGTAAAACTTTCAAACATCTAGAATAAAAGATGGATTTTAAATAAAATAGTGTGCATTTCTTTTGGAGTGACTGTCGTAATATTTCTGGTTTTGCAGCCATCATATTCAGCTAGAAGCAGCTCTTTTTAGAGCAGTTGAGAAGGCAGCTGTGGCAAGATGACGTAATGTGTTGTGAGGTACCGATGACAGATGGTTTGTTCTGTACGGTGAAAGGTCTCTGTTAGATTCCTTTCATGTTTAAATTCTTAAATCTGTTGCCATTTATGGAATAAATTCCTCTTCTAAATGTACTGTGGCGTTTCTGACTATCTGGGAGGAGACTGAGCAGTGGAACGTGTTACTTTTACACATAAACAAGAACGATCTGTCACACTACTACAGCACAGTTTATATGTAATTCTTATATGTAATTCATGTCACACAGTCTCATACGGAACCTACATCCGCTTTCTTTTATATACTGTATATGATAAGATACTGTCATCCCCCTTCCCTTTTGTGTGAGAGGATGAACGAGCATATGTATTTCTAGTTGCATGCTTGAGGGTAGCAGACAAGGCTGTCTGCTAGAGAACAGTAGGACCAACGTCGGAACAGGTAGCTACGCTTCCTAAAAGCAAAGAGGTTTCCATCCTTAGTATGGTCCTGTCCGTCCGTTGTCATGTTGGTATAGGAAGCTGCCCCTCTGGCCACTTCCGTTGGTGTTTGTGAGCCACCTTCGAGAAAGCACGCTCGGCAGTGGGCAGTTGCTGTGTGGCCGTGGCGAGCGTCTGAAGTGGTAAGATCTCCGGCTAAGCGCGTGTCTGTTAAGTCCGTAGGACAATGGATTTCTTAAGTTCAGCCTAACTGAAAATTTAATCACTTTTATTTCGGGTTTAGGTCTAAAATATCCGATGTTATCTTAAATTGTAGCGCAGTGTAATTATCGTGTGAAGTTCAGATTATTTTTCGGTAGTTGCTTTGTTACTACTTTGTGAGTAAAGTGGAACCACGTGTTGATCAGTAACTCTAACTAAGTTCATCAATCTTAAATCCGAATGTGCGTGAGATTATAACGTCTCGTCTTGAGAATATTTTTTTTATATAGCAACTTTTCTTTATGCTTTTCTTTATGTTCAACCCACGTGGGGTGTACTTTGCGAGACCAGTACCACGTGCTTATATAACTGTTTGACCCATCAGGTTAATAGTAAGACGTTAGTAACCAGTTCAAGGTTTTTCTTTTGTCAATTGCTTTTCGATCTAATGTATTTTAATTATCAAAATTATTGTGGAATTGTACGCTTTGTGTAAACCAAGTTGACCACGTGGAGCATGTGGTGTAATCATCAAAGTAGCCCTCAGCTATTCTTTTTGCGAAGACTTCACAAAGAGTTAATATGAATTTAGTATACCAGTGTGTGGTAATTACATGACGGACAGGATTGTGATATGAACGTAATTTCTTTGGGTAAAAACTGAATCTGTTGGTTGTGGTTAATTTCTTCTTGCTTATGTTTCAATGTTCTTCGTGTGTTATTTTATGAATGGAGTGTTGTATGCAGTCTCCCAATCTTGGCTCCATATTTTATGTGTTCCGTAAGATTACAATCTCACATTTTTTCAATCGTAAATAAGGCACCAGCTCAGTTATAACTCACGTATAATATGCTGAAATTTCAATGAACAATCTTAAAATAAATTTCCAAATATAAACTGATTTCTTTCCTTTTATTTAAATTCTCCTTTTTATATATATATTACCGGTTTTGTCTGCTTGGTAAACCTAGACTAAATATCTGATGAAACAGTTGCCCAGTAATCCACGGTTAACGTCCCCAGACAGATCACGGCTTTTAACCCACTTTCATTGTCAACTACTAGCTCCGATTTCAGCATACCAAATTAAAGTTACAACCTTAAACATCAGCATACAAAATTAAAGTAACAATATTACAACGGGTATCGTGAGAAAGACCTCCTAAATTAAGGTCCTTCTCCACGATTGGCTGCTGCATTCAGAGGTTGCGCGCCAAAATGGCAATCTTCTATTACCAATATTTGAAAAATTAAACAGCGCATTTACTTGAGTTTCAAATTAAAGCATCTTTCAGTAGCGTAATACCATTCCATTATTTCACAAGTATTTATTAATAATAAACAACTGCAAAACGAAAAAGCAGACGAAGCACTTGGTGATCGGATCGCGCCTAACTTGGATGGCGGGCGAAGTGTCTCGGCTGTAAGATCAGAGCTCGTTCGGCAGAGGAGGGACATCATCTCCACCGCGGTATCAGTTCACGTGTCCAATGAGAACGTTAATGGATACTTATAAACAACGGGGACTAACAGATAATATGGATGAAACAGAAAATCTTGATGATGGAAGTAGGCAAGGTTAGAAATGTGGAATGTTCCAAGTATCTGGGTTCGTTAATTCCTAATATTGAACAATGTGACTGGAAATATCCCACAGTATAAGTCGATAGAGGGTAGCTATTAGATGATTATATGGTATCTTTTGGAGTCGACACATATCCAGACGAACAAAGAAAGATGTGCTAGGTTCTGCGGTTGAAAGCATTCTCACGTAAAGCTCAGAGTGTTGGATACTGAATGAGAGACAAAGGGCGAAAATTGAGACTGCTGAAATGAACGGGAGCACGAGAGCGACCCGAATGGAGCAATCCAGGAATGAATACATAAGAAAGGAGATGGATGCGGTGGAACCAGTCACTGTTACGATCAGTGTTCGAGCACTAAGATTGGTATGAACACGTCCGACGGATAGAGGAAGAACAATGGCGCAGCGTTTGGTCAACTGGTCTGTGCCAGGGAGAAGTAGCCGCGAGAGGTGTAGGGAAACGTCGAGGGGAAATGTAGACGAATCTATGGGAAGGTCTATCGGAAGAAGATTGCCAGGTTATAAGTTTGTGGCGTCTGAGACCAGGCAACTGCTGATAAGTGGAAACCCCTGCTAAAATAAAGTAAGTGTCTGGGATCATAGACATCCATCACGTGTATATGATGATTAGGCATCTGGACTGGCCTGACACCGTTCCATTAATTCCATTGCTGCCTCTGTTAAGCTGTGTGAGTGAGGCTAGACAACCGTCCACCAACTTTGGCCAATGCAGTTCGTGGATTCGATCCAGATCCGATTCCCATTCCCTTTTAGTTACACGATTAAGGCTAGCCAGCTCACCGGACCAATAGTCGCCAATCCAGCTTGCGGATTAGATCCAAGTCTGGCTCTGCTCCCTGTCGCACAAACAAGAGCACTCCGTGTTAAGCTATACAATTCACTGAGCAAAAGAAAAAAAAAGTATACCTGGAACGTAATATTGTGAACCGATGTCGGTATATGCCACCTGGGGGATAGTAGACGTAATGGTGTCAACGCCGTCCGCCAACAGATAGCGTAGTGACAGCTATCAGAGCGCCGTGTTTACCACTCAATAGGGAATACTCACAGCCAAATTGCTCAGTGTGGTGCAAACGTGTGAAGCAAGCAGGCAACCACGCCATGGAGACGCACTCGTGCCTCCTACGCCGACTGAACTGTACATTGCAGCGCCGAAGAAACTGGTATACGCATGCGTATTCAAATACAGAGATATGTAAACAGACAGAATACGGCGCTGCGCTTGACAACACCTATATGAGGCAAGTATCTGGCGCAGTTGTTAGATCGGTTACTGCTGCTAAAATGGCAGGTTATCAAGATTTGAGTGAGTTTGAACGTGGTTTTCGGAGCACGAGCGATGGGGCACAGCATCTCCGAGGAAGCGATGAAGCGGGGATTTTCCCGTCGACCATTTGACAAGTGTACCGTGAATATCTGGAATCCTGGAAAACATAAAATCTCCGACATCGCTGCGGCCGGGAAAAGGTCCTCCAAGAACGAGAGCAACGACGACTTACGAGAATCGTGACAGAAGTGCAATCCTTCCGCAAACTGCTGCAGATTTCAATGCTGGGCCATCAACAAGTGTCAGCATGCGAACCATTCAATAAGACATCATCGATATAGGCTTACGGAGCCGAAGGCCCACTCGCGTACCCTTGATGACTGCTCGACCCAAAGCTTTACGCCCGCCTGGGCATCAACACCGACATTGGACATTTGTTGACTGGAAACATGTTGCCTGGTCGGGCGAGTCTCGCTTCAAATTGTATCGAGCGGATGGACTTGTACGGGTATTGGGACAACCACATGAATCCATTGACCCTGCATGTCAGCAGGAGATTGTTCAAGCTGGCGGAGGCTCTGTGATGGTGTGGGGCGTGTGCCACTGGACTAATATGGGGCCCCTGATACATCTAGATATGACTCTGACAGCTGTTACACACGTAAGCATCCTGTCTGATCACTTGCATCCATTCGTGTCCAATCTGACAGTTATAAGAATCGAGGGACATGAAAGGGAGGCAGTGGTTGGGAAGGGTGTGGGCCCGGGTTGTAGCCCCTCCCCGATGTTATTCAATCTGTATATTGAGCAAGCAGTAAAGGAAACAAAAGAAAAGTTCGGAGTAGGTATTAAAATCCATGGAGAAGAAATAAAAACTTTGAGGTTCACCGATGACATTGTAATTCTGTCAGATACAGCAAAGGACTTGGAACAGAAGTTGAACGGAATGGACAGTATCTTGAAAGGAGGGTATAAGATGAACATCAACAAAAGCAAAACGAGGATAATGGAATGTAGTCGAATTAAGTCGGGTGATGCTGAGGGAATTAGATTAGGAAATGAGACACTTTAAGTTGTAAAGGAGTTTTGCTATTTGGGGAGCAAAATAACTGATGATGGTCGAAGTAGAGAGGATGTAAAATGTAGACTGGCAATGGCAAGGAAAGCGTTTCTGAAGAAGAGAAATTTGTTAACATCGAGTATAGATTTAAGTGTCAGGGAGTCATTTCTGAAAGTATTTGTATGGAGTGTAGCCATGTATGGAAGTGAAACATGGACAATAAATAGTTTGGACAGGAAGAGAATAGAAGCTTTCGAGATGTGGTGCTATAGAAGAATGCTGAAGATTAGATGGGTAGACCACATAACTAATGAGGAGGTATTGAATATAATTGGGGAGAAGAGGAGTTTGTGGCACAAGTTGACTAGAAGAAGGGATGGGTTGGTAGGACATGTTCTGAGGCATCAACGGATCACCAATTTGGTACTGGAGGGCAGCGTGTAGGGTGAAAATCGTAGAGGGAGACCAAGAGATGAATACACTAAGCAGATTCAGAAGGATGTAGGCTGCAGTAGGTACTGGGAGATGAAGAAGCTTGCACAGGATAGAGTAGCATGGAGAGCTGCATCAAACCAGTCTCAAGACTGAAGACCACAACAACAACAGTGCATTCCGACGGACTACGGCAATTCCAGCTGGACCGTGCGATACCCCAAACGTTCACAATTGCTACAGAGTGGCTCCAGGAACACTCTCACCCTTTCCACCAAACTCCCCACATATGAGCATTATTGACCGTATATGGGATGCCTTGCAACGTGCTGTTAAGAAGAGATCTCCACCCTCTCGTACTCTTACGGATTCATGGACAGCCGTGCAGGATTTATGGGGTCAGTTCCCTCCAGCACTATTTCAGACATTAGTCGAGTTCATGCCACGTCGTGTTGTGGCACTTCTGCATACTCGCGTGAGCCCTACACGACATTAGGCAGGTGTACCAGTTTCTTTGGGTCTTCATTGTAGTTCGAAAGGGGTCAACTTCCGGACTTTCGAGTGACGGGATGGTCTGTTCGGACAACTGCCACGCAAGTTAGACGTGCTGCGTCAGTTGTGTAACGATACTGGTATCAGTGGCCACGCGAACATTCTTACACCCGTAGATGACGTACTGGAGGTCTACGCAGGCCAGACGTCCACCAGGATCGTCGTATTTTAAGGGCATCAGTGGCATATCGTACCGCTACCACAGCACAGATAAGAGGGCTGGTGATCCCGGAACTGTCAACACGAACTATTGCGAACCGGTTATTAGCAGTGGGACTACAAGCATGTACACCTCCAGCCTGCCTTCCACTCACGCCACAGCGTGTGGCGTGAGTGTCAAAGGAACAAAAATGGTTCAAATGGTTCTGAGCACTATAGGACTTAACATCTGAGGTCATCGGTTCCCTAGACTTAGAACTACTTAAACATAACTAACCTAAGGACACCACACACATCCATGCCCGAGGCAGGATTTGAACCTGCGACCGTAGCAGCAAAACAGTTCCGGACTGAAGTGCCTAGAACCGCTTGGCCACAGCCGTCGGCGATCAAAGGATCACTTGGAATGGAGCGCCATGGTCCTCAGTGATGACAGTCGATTCTGCCTGCGCGCAAATGAGGGTGCAATGTAGAGCTGGTGAGCGCTGTCTCGTCGAGTGCTTTCGTCCAAGATATACTTGCTCCACCCCAAGCCTTTTGCGATAAGCTATGAGACGCGTTCACCTTTGCTGTTTCTGGAGGGGACGCTAACCAGCGCTCGGTGCGTGCATAGTGTTGTTAGACACGTTCCTCTGCCGTTCTTGCAACAAGAACGTGATGTGTTGTTCCAACAAGATAACGCTCGCCCACGAAACTCAACGTGCTCTGCAACACGTACGACACTTCACTGGCCAGCTCGATCTCCAGATTTGTCTCCAATCGATCACGTGTGGGATACGATGGGACGAGAAGTGTCTCGTGCGACTCGTCAGCTAACAACTCTTAGACAAGTACCTGAAGAGGTCGAGCAATGAGGCAAAACGTATCCCAGGACGGTATTCGCCGTTTGTACGATCGAATGGATGCCACAGTCAGCCACTGGAGGCTGCGCCAAGTACTAATGTGGGTCAGCATATCGATACCTGGTAACCGCTTGTGCTATTGATCTGTTAACGTAATAATACCATGTACTCTATACGCACTGTTGCACCAAGAAATCTCGAGAGAATTTGGAACCTTTAAACTGGTGTAGTAATTTTTTTCTTGCAGTGTAGTTCTGGGGAATAACAGGGATTCCCATACTTGGAGCTTGTATTCAGCTTCGGATGAATAGAGAAACCGCAGCACATGCCAGTCAGGCAGAACGAAGATTTCGACCCCTCTTAACGGCGAGGCAGGCATGTGGAGACGGTGGTAGGTTTTCGTCTGCCGTGCTTCCCACACTGCCGCCGCAATGGAGAGCAGTGGCCGTTGTTTACGACTCACTAATTGTGCCGGCCTATTGTGCGGCGCTGGGGCAGGCGTGGCCTGCCCGGTATTCATTCAGTGGCGGCGCGCGGCCGCGATTACGACTCTGTCGTAAGGCGATCCGTCGCTTTGTCGCGCCTCGCGATATTTCATCCCCCCCCCCCTTCGTGGAGGGGGTAGATCAGGTTTCGGCCAATCGCCGACATCCGGACACCAGAAACCGAACCCGCCGCCAGAGTCCTACCACTCTCCCTGGCCCGCACGCCCTTCCCTCGACCGAGATTGCGAAAACGATTTCACATGTCTCGGCGGACTGCTCGACGACGAGGCTCTCGGAGGGGAGGGACGAAGGGTAGAGTGTCTGCCGAGACCCTCGCTGGAATATTGTCCCTCGCTTCGTATTTCCTGCCTCCTCAGCGTGCTCGCCCGTCATGTTCTTTTCTCATACTGTTGCTACTGAAGAGCGTAGATGCACAAAACTTGTCTGTCCACAGGTCGAACATTTGTACCATACACGTGCGATTTACACTACTGGCCATTAAAATTGCTACACCAAGAAGAAATGCAGATGATAAAGAGGTATTCATTGGACAAATCTATTATACTAGAACTGACATGTGATTACATTTTCACGCAATGTGGGTGCATAGATCCTGAGAAATCGCTACCCAGAACAGTCACCTCTGGCCGTAATAACGGCCTTGATACGCCTGGGCATTGAGTCAAACAGAGCTTGGATGGCGTGTACAGGTACAGCTGCCCATGCAGCTTCGACACGATACCACAGTTCATCAAGAGTAGTGACTGGCGTATTGTGACGAGCCAGTTGCTCGGCCGCCATTGACCAGACGTTTTCAGTTGGTGAGAGATCTGGAGAATGTGCTGGCCAGGGCAGCAGTCGAACATTTTCTGTATCCAGAAAGGCCCCTACAGGACCTGCAACATGCGGTCGCTCATTATCCTGCTCAAATATAGGGTTTCGCAGGGATCGAATGAAGGGTAGAGCCAAGGGTCGTAACACATCTGAAATGTAACGTCCACTGCTCAAAGTGCCGTCAAAGCGAACAAGAGGTGACCGAAACGTCCACCACCTTGAACAGTCCCCTGCTGGCATGCAGGGTCCATGGATTCATGAGGTTCTCTCCGTACCCGTAAATGTCCATCCGCTCGATACAATTTGAAATGAGACCGAGCGACTAGGCAACATGTTTCTAGTCATCAATAGTCCAGTGTCTGTGGTGGAGCGGCCTGAACCAGCAACCGTGTCGTGGGTTAGTGGATTGTTGCCTCCTTTCATTGCCGATGCGGTAGCTCAGCGTGTACGGTCAGAGGGTTAGCCGCTGTAATTAAAACAGAGTTACTGGAACGACGATGAACATGAACAAGCCTCAAGGGACGTCCGCCCCATGTAGAAAGAACAATCACGAATAAAATGAGATAAGAAAAGTGGTCATGCTGCTGGACTCCCAAGTGGGCGAGATGAGTTCAACACTCACTCCTGCCTTTTTTTTTTTTCAGAATATTATGAATTGTCCGTCCGGTCATTGACATGTTTGTTCTCTTAGTGCATTGTGGCAGTTGTCATACAATACATCGGTTGTAGAATGTGAGTCATGCGGTAAGAATACTTTGGGAGCTAGCAAGTGAGAACAAATATATTGTTATACTACACTACTGGCCATTAAAATTGCTACACCACGAAGATGACGTGCGACAGGCGCGAAATTTGGTGTATCAAATGCTGTGATATGTAAATGATTAGCTTTTCAGAACATTCACACAAGGTTGGCGCCGGTGGCGACACCTAGAACGTGCTGACATGAGGAAAGTTTCCAACCGATTTCTCATACACAAACAGCAGTTGACCGGCGTCGCCTGGTGAAACGTTGTTGTGATACCTCGTTTCCGACTTTGATAAAGGTCGGATTGTAGCCTATCGCGACTGCAGTTTATCGTATCGCGACACTGTTGCTCGCGTTGGTCGAGATCCAACGACTGTTAGCAGAATATGGAATCGGCGGGTTCAGGAGGGTAATACGGAACGCCGTGCTGGATCCCAACGGCCTTGTATCACTAGCAGTCGAGATGACAGGCATCTTATCAGCATGGCTGTAACGGATCGTGCAGCCAAGTCTCGATCCCTGAGTCAACAGATGGGGACGTTTGCAAGACAACAACCATCTGCACGAACAGTTCGACGACGTTTGCAGCAGCATGGACTATCAGCTCGGAGACCGCGGCTACGGTTACCCTTGACGCTGCATCACAGACAGGAACGCATGCGATGGTGTACTCAACGACGAACCTGGGTGCACGAATGGCAAAACGTCATTTTTTCGGATGAATCCAGGCATCATGATGGTCGCATACGTGTTTGGCGACATCGCAGTGAACGCACATTGGAAGCGTGTGTTTGTCATTGCCATACTGGCGTATCACCCGACGTGATGGTATGGGGTGCCCTTGGTTACACGTCTCGGTCACCTCTTGTTCGCATTTACGGCACTTTGAACAGTGGACGTTACATTTCAGATGTGTTACGATCCATGGCACTGCCCTTCATTCGATCCCTGCGAAATCCTAACATTTCAGCAGGATAATGCACGACCGCATGTTGCAGGTCGCGTACGGGCCTTTCTGAATACAGAAAATGTTCGACTGCTGCCCTGGCCAACACATTCTCCAGATCTCTCACCAACTGAAAACGTCTGGTTAATGGCTGCCGAGCAACTGGCTCATCACAATACGCCAGTCACTACTCTTGATGAACTGTGGTATCGTGTTGAAGCTGCATGGGCAGCTGCACCTGTGCACGCCACTCAAGCTCTGTTTGACTCAATGCCCAGGCGTATCAAGGCCGTTATTAGGACCAGAGGTGGTGGTTCTGGGTACTGATTTCTCAGTATCTGTGCACCCAAATTGCGTCAAAATATAATCACATGTCAGTTCTAGTATAATATATTTTTCCAATGAATATCCGTTTATCATCTGCATTTCTTCTTGGTGTAGCAATTTTAATGGCCAGTAGTATATATACATGAAGATGGTATGTGTTCTTTCGGACATGTGCGAAAGAACAGATACCATATTGACATATCCCGGTCTTTGTCTGGTGTTTTCTTTGAGCTGTCTTCTCGTGTTCTGTCCTGTAACGACTTCGCTTGTTTACGTGCCATTTGCTTCAGTTCTTGTAATCCTAAAGTCACATCACAGTTTACTAATATGGACTAGTGATTCAAGTACAACATTAGAATGAACACACGCTATTTTAGCACTGAAATGAAAACGTTTGCTGTGTATGTGCTTCACGGCTAGTTTGAGCGGGTGGGATACTACACACATCTGCGTTCTTGTCTATCGTTAACCCGTTTATTCACAGCGTAATGCAGACTTTAGTGACATTGTAGGTGG
This sequence comes from Schistocerca cancellata, assembly GCF_023864275.1. Classification (NCBI taxonomy): domain Eukaryota; kingdom Metazoa; phylum Arthropoda; class Insecta; order Orthoptera; family Acrididae; genus Schistocerca; species Schistocerca cancellata. Next base: position 200,061,075 of record NC_064634.1, read on the forward strand.
CGAATGACTTACGACGATTGTCTTTTATTCCTGTTGTTCCGCGTGTGGGCGCAAATGCTAGCTAACGAGCGGATCGGCAGCACGCCCTCCTTAAGCCGTTGGCAATTAAGCGTCACGCAGCTACGTAGGCAACGAAAGGGTCTCGCAATATGATCGGCCGCTTCCTACCCTCTCGCACAGGCCTGTGGTCGTAAACACGGCTACCGTAACGAGAGGCTTAATCGCAAGTTTTATTGCGGAAACAACCAGCGCAGCTTACTCTGTGTAGGGTCGGCGTTAGCTCGGAAAGAAATCTAAAGAGCAGGGTGTTGTCGCAGAACGGGGTGTAATTTCGCAGGCAGTTCATACGCTAAGCACCCTTTCCATTCCCTGGCTTCCTCAACGCTACTTTACTCCCTCTCCCACCTCTCTCTCTCTCTCTCTCTCTCTCTCTCTCTCTCTCTCTCTCTCTCTGATTCTCACATACACACACACACACACACACACACACACAGAGAGAGAGAGAGAGAGAGAGAGAGAGAGAGATGATGATAATCTCTTGTTATTGTTGAGTAAAGTAATTTTAGTACCCGTTTCTAATGGATAATATAATTTTGTTTGTTCTTAACCATTTAAGAGCCTGTCCATAGTTTAGACACGACTGATGGGCTAAGCCATGTTGTGCCGGCCGCGGTGGCCGAGCGGTTCTAGGTGCTTCAGTCCGAAACCGCGCGACTGCTACGGTCGCAGGTTCGAATCCTGCCTCGGGCATGGATGTGTGTGATGTCCTTAGGTTGGGTTGGTTTAAGTAGTTCTAAGTTCTAGGGGACTGATGACCTCAGATGTTGAGTCCCATAGTGGTCAGAGGCTTTTGAACCATTTGAACTGTTGTAAGTAGACTGTTCAGGTAGTTATGTTGGTTACGCCACGTAGCGCTGTGTATGAAAACCACTGACTGTGCTGTGTGCAGTCTGTGGCTGGTTGGCATTGTTGGAATATTCGCTATTGTAGTGTTGGGCAGTTTGTGGTGAACCGCCAGCAGTGGTGGATGTGGAGAGAGAGAGAGAGAGATGCCAGAGTTTTGAGAGGTTGCTATAAGAGGACGACCTGGACGTGTGTCCGCCAGAAAAAGGAAATTTGTAAAGATATGACGACTTTTGAACATTATTAAGATAAATACATTATTTGTTCTCTATCAAAATCTTTCATTTGCTAAGTATGCCTATCAGTAGTTACTGCCTTCAGTAGTTAAAATCTTTTATTTAGCTGGCAGTATTGGCGCTCGCTGTATTGCAGAAGATTTTTGTGAGATATATGATTCATGAAAATTATAGGTTATTGTTAGTCAGGGCCATTCTTTTGTGGGGATTATTGAAAGTCAGACTGCTTTGCGTTAAAAATATTGCGTGTCAGTTTAGTCATAATCAGAATAAGTAAAGAGAGAAATGTCTGAATACGTTCAGTTTTGCTCAGCTGTTTGAAAATCAAATAACGTAAGAGGTTTATTAGCACAGTCCTTCATAATTTTCTAACGGGACATTTCATACTGTAATAAAGTTTGCAGTGATTGCTAGCGTCTTATCAGACTGAACCAGTGGGTGTGACTGATTACCAAAGCATAAACAACAATAACGTTAATGACATTGACAGAAACAAGCGGACCCCCACCCCCACACACACACACACACACTCAAAATAATAGTGTGTATGCCTGAAATTACGAGGTGGTAATCTCTTTTTATTGTTGCGTGAACTGATTTTACTTTGGGATTTAATTTTTATTATTATGGACTTCATCAAATGTTTCAAATGGCTCTGAGCACTATGGGTCTTAACACCTGTGGTCATCAGTCCCCTAGAACTTAGAACTACTTAAACCTAACTAACCTAAGGACATCACACACCTCCATGCCCGAGGCAGGATTCGAACCTGCGACCGTAGCGGTCACGCGGTTCCAGACTGAAGCGCCTAGAACCGCACGGCCACACCGGCCGGCTGGATTTAAGCGTTTACCTACATAGAGCGTAACAGATATAAGTGCAGATATTTCTATTGGTGACCGATGACAGTGTACTGAACTAAATTACGTTTACTTCATTTGCAGACAATTACAGCTATTAGTAGTAGTACGTTTTTAGCTTCTTTAGTAGCTCCAAGTACATATGTGGGAAGAGTAAGCCATTAACGCTTATTTTTCCCTGGGCAGATCAGGGTTGTAGTGTAGACGTGTGGGCGCGAAACAGTTAGCCTATACTAGCAAGCATAGTCACTAAGTGGTGCGATTATAACCGTGAAGAAAATATCATGACGTGTTTGTGGGAAGACTATTCCATCTAGAGAAAAAACAATCAACATACTCATATGTATATATGTTAAATTACCCCATATAAAAATAGCTACGCTTACACCCGTTACGCCCTGCATTTTAGACATCACAGAAGAGCCAAGCCAAAACGACGATAACGCAGTAATGGTTTGGAAATCTGAATCAAAGGATGTGACTGGTTTCTAATGCACATACGACAACTTAATTTTCGTATTCATTAAGCATGCTTAGTTCCTTATACTGAGTACGCTGGCTTTAGTATTTATAACTTCGTTATAGTGAGAGAGAGATATCTTTATTAACAAATTTGTAAGGTGACTGAACTAGTGTTGTATTGCATTGTATGTTAACCGGGGACCTAGAAACGACGGAGAGGCTCCGTCCCCACCGCGGCTGCAGTGGTCCACAACCCCGCGACGACTACCGCAGTCCGCTTCACCCCTCCACCGCCCCACACCGAACCCAGGGTTATTGTGCGGTTCGGCCCCCGGTGGACCCCCCCCCCCCCCCACCCAGGGAAAGTCTTACACCAGACGAGTGTAACCCCTATGTTTGCGTGGTACAGTAATGGTGGGGTACGAGTACGTGAAGAACTCGTTTGCGCAGCAATCGCCGACATAGTGTAACTGAGGCGGAATAAGGGGAACCAGCCCGCATTCGTCGAGGCAGGTGGAAAACCGCCTAAAAACCATCCACAGACTGGCCGGTTCACTGGAACTCGACACAAATCCGCCGGGCGGATTCGTGCCGGGGACCAGGCGCTCCTTCCCGCCCGGAAGAACTAGTGTTACTTTACTCAACTTCTCTGTGCGCGTATTTGTGATAGTAACGTCTTCGCTTATTCCAAACAAATGCAGACCACATTGGCAATCATTCTGATAACATTTTTAGGCGAGTAACAGCGTCTTCTTAAAGCTACGCTTCGACAAGTTTCATACTCATCTTCTTCAAGTGAAGAGCCGAGCTAGGCTTGGAAATCTAGACCTGTGATGAGGTCGCATGGAGCGGACCAAAGGCGTATCCCTCAGAGCCATCTACAGTGACAGTCCTTAGTGTCCGCGGGGCCTAGCGAAGTGCGTCCGCTTCGCAGCTCAGGCATTTCGCCAACTCCTATTGTAGCGCCACTTAAAACAGTTGGAATTCGACAGCGATCGGTCTGGACTACTCCCGCCACTAATTCACTAGTGCCAACCTGGCGTGGCTGCCTCTCACTGCGTTGCCACTTCCGTTGAGCAGAGCATTCGGTCAGTTCCCAACTCCGAAACTTTTCGAAACGCGAATATTTCTCCTATTTCAAGGAAAAAATATAATTCCGACCTAAATTAAAATCATGAATAGATTACTGACATACTTACAGATACTATAGAGATCTGCATGATAAATTAATTTTACAAGATTGTTTACGCGAGAGAGACTGTAAACTTCATACTTTCTGCGAGTGAAATAAGGACAAAAAAAAACTCTTTTTTCCGAAGCTTATGCGTAATAAACGCAATGCGATATGAAATTCTGCATTGCCAAGCAAGATACTTTGCTTTTCTTTCCGAACGAGACGAGAGATGAAACTTCCTGGCAGATTAAAACTGTGTGCCGGACCGAGACTCGAACTCGGGCAGTTTGGAAGGTAGGAGACGAGGTACTGGCAGAAGTAAAGCTGTGAGAAGGGGGCGTGAGTCGTGCTTGGGTAGCTCAGTTGGCAAGCCAGCACGGTAGCTCAGTGTGTTCGGTCAGAGGACTAGCTGCCCTCTGTAATTTAAAAAACTAATGGATCAACAACGAACTGAAACGAGTGTCTTTCGACGTCCGCCCAGAGCAGATACAACGAACGGAATCGAACAAAATGAGATTTAAAAAAAAAGTTGGTAGAGCACTTGCCCGCGAAACGCAAAGGCCCCGAGTTCGAGTCTCGGTACGGCACACAGTTTTAATCTGCCAGGAAGTTTCATATCAGCGCACACTCCACTGCAGAGCGAAAATCTCATTCTGGAGACGAGAGATGTTTTGATCAAATTATTAATCTCACTATAAATTTGGACGTCGCAGAGTTGCATTAGCGGAGTGCACTTTTTTGTGGTGGTGGTTGTGCGGGAGAGTATCAGTTTAATACTGCACGATGACAGTTCTTCATCTCAAAAAATCTTGTTTTATAATTGGGGATTGTTCATTATATGATTCAATTGACAGAATAAATTTGTTCCCTTGCACATAGGGTTTCATTATATCAAATACATTATATTCAATATTATCTCCGTTTACTTGCACTGCTAATAGCGTAAAAGTTGAAAATAAAACATAGTTTCTGCATAGGAAATGGAACCTACGACCATTGAATAATCCTTCCGTACTCTTTCCGCTGGACCAACAGCAGCCTCGACACTCAGCTAAAATAAATGGATCATGACTTGCTAAACCCGCGCCAAAAATGCTATTTTTGGCTAAACGCTTGTCCATCTGACACATTCATTTCTTGCCAAGCCCTGGATACACCACATACCTGGACGAAATCAGTGGTGAGTAGGCGTTGGTACCCTTATTAAACGTCAGATGCAAACTGCATTCTGGTTAAAATTATGATAGTTTTGTTGTGTTGGAGTACCCCGGTGTTCTCTAGGTAGCGTACGCTGTGTACGCACCGCGGATGTACATTCCTGAGTTAGGGATGGGCTTGATATGCTCACGTGAAGCCACGTGGTTTGTTATCTGTTTTCTGAAATAATTTCCTTGTGTGTTCGTCGATCCATATCGATAAGGACTGATGTTTTTGCTTATGATAAAGGGGGATACAAAAGATAAAACACAGGCAGACATGTCAGTGATATAGTAATGACCGGAGTGGCAGAAAAAAAATACGTTTTGGCAAATAAAGAGTGAAATTGTCAAACGTTTTACATGCCATTTTTTCACAAAATCTTTTTTCAGTGGTATTGTGTTCTCGGTATTCTGTTGCACGTCCCTAGACTTGTTTTAAGCGCCAGATCACGGAGAAAATGTTTAAAACATTCATACAAGATGGCACACGGTCTTTGTACCAAGCACTGCTTCACTCTCGAGCTCCAAGTGACATGCATTGATGTCTCCTCCATTTAGTCGACACATAGTTCGCTTAGTAAGCAGAGCGTATGCAAGCTTTCGTTTGTAACGGAAGGAGATAATTTAGGTTTCGAGAACAGTAAAAGAGTTGGAGAAATAAACAGAATAAACAAAATGTATTTGGAAAATATTATAAAAAGCCATTTTCTCCTCAAAAGCACTGGCAATTGTAGTGTGAACTCTGCAATATCTGATCTCATGAATGGAGATGTTTAAGAAACGGAATTCAGTACTGACATACTATTTTCTTTAATTTTTTTAATCTCTCGTGAAAAATTTAAAAGCTGTTAGACATGTTTTGTCGACTACAGTTCTACTAGTTAAAACATTACTTCTGTATTTTTTCCTTTATTATCACAAATAAAATGTAGTGCCTGAGTACTGGTGGTTCGCCGGCCGGAGTGGCCACGCGGTTCTAGGCGCTACAGTCTGGAGCAGGTCGCAGGTTCGAATCCTGCCTCGGGCATGGATGTGTGTGATGTCCTTAGGTTAGTTAGGTTTAATTAGTTCTAAGTTCTAGGCGACTGATGACCTCAAAAGTTAAGTCGCATAGTGCTCAGAGCCACTACTGGTGGTTCAAATGGCTCTAAGCACTATGGGACTTCACATCTGTGGTCTTCAGTCCCCTAGACGCAGATTTACTTAAACGTAACTAACCTAAGGACATCACACACATCCATGCCCGAGGCAGGATTCGAACCTGCGACCGTAGAGGTCGCGCGGTTCCAGGCTGAAGAGCCTAGAACCGCTTGGCCACAGCGTTTGACGTTACCACTCTTCAACTATCCTTCGCCTAAAACGAGTCAAATACCTTAACCACTAATCCATCTTTCGACTTCACTAAAGTAACAAAGAGTAGTTGCACTATACGATGATAAGTGCTGTCAATTAAGAAGTTCTGCCTTCAGGAACATTTCATTATTCTGCTAATTACATGAAAATTTGTCACGTGAGTCACTGAACCCGATACATACCCGAAGTGCCATCCTTTCTGGCACGGAATTTCGTTCGTGCAACTCGTTTCCACGCCAGTAGCGGCTCTACTCTTGCAGACGCTTAATTTGGGCGCAGCAGTTAACAGTTATGCAGAACCGGCCCAGTAAACAAAGGCGACAGGCCTTCCGCGGTGTGTCGGTCCTCTCGGTAAACGACAGGGACGCGCAGCTTAACCGGCCGTTTCTCGGCGGGAATAAAACAGCAGAGCGCCGTGGCGCATTTTCCCGGAAAGGAATTCGAAGACTGGAGAACTTTAATTCTGGCAGCCCTTCATTACGCCGACGGCGAGTGAGCTGTTAACGCTAGATTCGCCGAGCTTTTACGATCGTCGCGCCGCGGTGCGGACCCGGCGCGAAACAAGCGGAGAGACGAGGTTTTATGCACGCTGAGGCCGGCTGGAGGGGCAGGTGGTTTCGCTCTGCTCAACGAGTGTAGCGTCACGCCACCGTCTGTAGCGCAGTACTCGCCATAATGTCAGATGGCAGTTTACTTTAGTTTTTTGTCTGTTCCGTGGATTCAAATTCGCGACAAATAGCTATGATATTGATTGATTGGCAGCTTCTCAACCATATGACCACAAATAACATATTATCAAGAACACAGTTTGGATTTCTGAAGGGTTCTGATATCGAGAAGGCTATTTACACCTACAGTGAAAATGTACTTAATTCATTAAATAACAAATTACAAGCAGCAGGTATTTTCTGTGATTTGTCAAAGGCATTTGATTGTGTGAACCCACAACATCCTTTTAAATAAATTAGAATTCTATGGTGTCACGGGCAGTGCTGCAAAATGGTTCAAGTCATACCTCGCTAACAGGAAACAAAGGGTGTCAGTGCAAGGGACAGGTAAATTAAGTCGTCAGTCATCATCAGAATGGGAAGAAATTACATGTGGTGTCCCATAAGGATCCATCTTAGGGCCATTGCTTTTTCTTGTGTACATTAATGATCTCTCATCAGTTACACTGCCAGAAGCAGAGTTCGTTTTGTTTGCAGATGACATAAGTATTGCAATAAATGGTATGTCGAGTGTAGTTCTAGAAAGACCTGCTAATGATATTTTCATGGGTATTAATAAATGGTTTAAAGCCAACTCACTGACATTAAACTTAGAAAAGACTCACTATATGCAATTCAGAACCTGTAAGAGGTTCCCACCCAGCATATGCATAAAGTAAGAAGAAGAGCAGATAGAAGAGCTTGACAGTCTTAAATTCCTGGGATTACAACTTGATAATAAATTCAGTAGAGAGGAGCACACCACAGAACTGCAGAAACGCCTTAACAAATCTGTATTTGCAATTCGAGTGTCAGCAGACATAGGCGACATAAAAATGAAAAAGCTTGCATACTTTGCCTACTTTCATTCCATAATGTCATATGGTATAATATTTTGGGGTAACTCTTCAAGTCAAACAAAAGTTTTCAGAGTCTAAAAGAGCGTAATACGTATTATCTGCTGAGTAAATTCACGGACGTCGTGTAGAAACCTTTTCAAAGAACTGGGTATACTAACTACTGCCTCTCAGTATATTTACTCCTTAATGAAATCTGTCCTAAATAATATATCTCTTTTTGCAACAAACAGCTCAGTTCATACACACAATACCAGGAACAAAAATGATCTGCACAAGGACTTAAAAGCACTTACTTTAATTCAAAAAGGGGTCCACTACTCAGGAGCATTAATCTTCAATAATTTGCCAGCAAACATAAAAAATTTAGTTTAAAAGGATCCTGAAAGACTTGCTAGTGGCCATTTCCTTCTACTATATTGACGAATTTTTTAATAGCAACAAATGATGTCTTGTATGTACTCATACTATTAATATTGTTATTTCAGCTTAAAAAAACGATGTATTGTATATACTCACACTATTAGTATTGTTATTTCAGCTTTTAAAAAAATTGACATGTTCCACATCCACGAGGATCTCCTCAGCACGGATCTTTGGAACGAAAATCTAATTTAATCTAATTTGGGGGAGGGGAGCAAACAGCGAGATCATCGGTTCCATCGGATTACGGAAAGACGGGGAATGAAGTCTGCCGTGCCCTTTCAAAGGAACCATCCTAGAATTTGCTTGAAGTGATTTAGAGAAATAACGATGACGATGATGCTTGGTTTGCGGGGCGCTCAACTGCGGGGTCATCAGCGCCCGTACAAAGTCCCAATTTTTACACAGCCCAATTTTTGTACACAGTCCAGTCTAAACCACAGTCACGAATGATGATGATGAAATGAAGAGGACTAAACAAACATCCAGTCCCTGGGCAGGGAAAATCCCCAACGCGGCCGGGAATCGAACCCGGCACCCTGTGAGGGAAATCACGGAAATTCTAAATCTGGATGGTCGGACGAGTGTTTGAACCGTCGTCTTCCCGAATGCGATTCCATTATTATGATACTGAGCGTGACAGTAAATTTGCAAACAAATTCATTTATTCTGTGAAAACATGGTTAGATGATAGTCATTTATATAACTGGATTTTTTAGAAAGAAGTCTTGCCGACGTCACCACTCGGCTCATTGCCCGAGAAGATTTCGTCCCTGTGATACGCCGAGAAGCCTGCAGTCAACTGATACAACTGTATAACACGCTACCTACTCCGAAAAAAGTTGTCTAGCAAAAATTATTACAATTTGTTTTCAAAACTTTCATTATCTACCAGCACCATTCATTCACATAGAAAATGGTCAAACAATTTTATGACTGCATACTTATTTCTTTTCTAAGTCCAAGGTAAAGTTGTGGGTAATGGAACCTATTTTTTCCAAGAATTATATCTTTGAACGCCACTATTATTTTTGTGCCCGATTTTTCACGACGAAATTCATAAGAGATTAGAGGTAGTGCGATGCTGTTCTTATTAAGACAAAGTTTTGAACAGTTACTTACATGAACTACGAAGATGGACAGGACACGTTTCTGTGCATTCAATACTTTGTGTGGCATTGGATCAGAATATTATTCCGTATGAAAAGTGGAAATTTTTAACGTCCAAGTGCCATATCTCACATATTTCAGAAGAATAAATAAGCAATTTATCCCTTTTTTACATAACTTATTTGTATAAAAAAGATTAAAAGGTGCTCTGATAGCACAAAATTGACTTCTCACCTAATCACCACAAAAAAACATAAGGCAAATAAGAAAATAAATAATTTATTAAAAACGTTCTAAGTGCCTTTCCACGGAAGAGACTGCTTCTAAGTGACAATAACAAAGTTTTCTTTTCTAGTACCACTAATATTTTGATACTTGCAACAATCTAACTACAGTAGCACAACAGTAATGTTTTACCTAGCAGAACTGTAGTCACTAAATCCACTTTCAATATCTTTTAGGGTACACAAGAGAATAACAAAATTAAACTATTGGAAAATGTCTTTCAGTACTGACTTCTGTTTATTACACATCTCCATTCTTGCGAACAGAAGTTGAGAAGTTTGCTGTAAAACTTCCTGTGATGTTGAGGACGAAATTGCAACATCGTCAACAGCTCTTACTATTTTGCAGTTGATAAACGTGACTGGTTTTCCAGATGAAGTACGGCATGATCTTTCGTCTTTTGAATACACTGACATTTTGCCATTCTTCTGCTTCAGATTAGGAATTTTAAAATCTATTCGAGATAGATGAATACGAGACAGTTTTATCACACTGTGTTTGGAGATCTTACATGCCTGATTTAACAACAATGTTTCAGCAGCGTCTTTAAAATGAAATAAGCTCGTTATATGCCGTGGATTTACGAAAGGAATGGGTTCGTTGTTTTAGTTGAGTCAACACCTACGTGTAAATCTTGTGGAACGAAGGACTTGCTTACCTTTCTTCGTTTCTATATAACTGCAAAACGTCGCAGCTCAAAAAACTATACCCACTCATCAAAAACTTGTGTGTTATCTCTTCAAACCATCCCAGGCTAAATGGAGGAAAGCACTGCTTGGCACAAACATCGTGCCCCATGTATTAATGAATGTTAGAAACATTTTCTCCGTGATTTGACGCTTGGAATAAGTCTAAGGACGTGGAACAGAGTCCCGTGAACACACTAGACTGAATGCGCGTATTATGAAAGAAATGGCCCAATTAAACTTTGAACTTTCCACTTTTTAAATGACAACAATGGGTCGACGTATGCAAAGTAAGCTAATTTTGCTGACTTACATCAGTAACATCAGTGGCATTTGGCGTTCGTGAAATGAAATTAACAGATTTAGAGATGGAAGTTGGTTAATAGATCCCGAGATGGAAGCAGCATTTGTTGAATATGTACCAAAAGCAAATACGAAAACAAAATTCTGGAGTGGGATTTAGGTGCAGTTCCGCACTGTGGTTTCATTAAAAAGTACGAGTTTAACGAATTTTGGATCTGCTTCGTGACGAGGTTGAGGGCGTCCTAGTGGATGGGACTCAACACGTTGTACTTAAAGGGACGAAATCAACAGATGTACCGACAAACGATTTATACACTATCTCATTAACAGTATCCGATCATCCTTATGTAATGCGGAACTCAAAAATGTTCAAATGTGTGTGAAATCTTATGGGACTTAATTGCTAAGGTCATCAGTCCCTAAGCTTACAAACTACTTAACCTAAATCATCCTAAGGACAAACACACATACCCATGCCCGAGGGAGGACTCGAACCTCCGCCGGGACCAGCCGCACAGTCCATGACTGCAGCGCCTAGGCCGCTCGGCTAATCCTGCGCGGCAATGTGGAACTGATCACTGAATGTCACGTGAGGGTTATCCTCTAGTATAAAATGAGTCAGATAATATCGTGTAGTCAGCAGAGAAATAGTAAACACCGGAATCAATGTGTCAGCAGGGTTCGGTGAATTCGAACCCGTCTCTGAATGTCACCTCTGTGACACATTTCAACCGGTCTAGAACTGCCCAAGCCGACTGTTGATGAATGTGGCGTGAAAACTAAATAACAGCCACTGCTAAACCAAGACCAACCAGACTTCAGGCACTGATGGACAGGGAGCGTCGAGCATTGTGGAGGACGGTCATAACATTAGCACGAAATGAGCAGAAGGAATCACTCGTGAGTTCCAGTGTAAATCAACAGTTCAGATGACACAATGGCTGTGCGTAGGGAATTACAGAGAATGAGGTATGAAAAAGCGACCCCACTGGACAGTGGATGACTGGATACCCTGATGCAATCCAACGGAATGGTTTGGCTCTGGAAAATACCTAGAAAACGTAACTCGCCATCATGTGTTGTACCAGCAGTGAAGTGCAGAGGACATGGTGTTAAGGCACTGGGGTGCTTTTCGTGGTTCGGGTATGGTCCCCTTAATGCGCTTAAGTAAACTGTAATTGCTGAGGGATATAAACACATTTTAGAGCGTTGTGTACTGCGGGCAGCGGAGGAATAGTTCGGAGACGGTAATACACTGAAGAGCCAAAAAAACATACATCTGCCTAGTATCGTGTGTGGGCTCTCCGCGAGCATGCAAAAGTGCCGCGGCACGACGTGGCACGGACTCGACTAATGTCTGAAGCAGTGCTGGAGGAAACTGACACTGAATGCTGCAGGGCTGTGCATAAATCCGAAACAGTACGAGGGGGTGGATATCCCTTCTGAACAGCACGTTGCAAGGCATCCCACATATGCTCAATAATCTTCATGTCTGGGGAGTTAGGTGGCAAGCGGAACTTTTTAAACTCAGATCAGTGTTCCTGGAACCAGTCTGTAGCAATTCTGTGCGTGTGGGTTTCGCATTGACCTGCTGGAATTGACAGGTCCGTCGGAATACACAATGGACATGAATGTATGCAGGTGATCAGACAGGATGCTTACGTACGTGTCACCTGTCACACTCGTATCTAGACGTGTCAGGGGTCCCACATCACTCCAACTGCACACGCCGCACAGGGCCTCCACCAGCTTGAGGAGTCCCCTGTTGACAAGCTGTGTCCATGGGTTCATGCGGTTGTCTCCATACCCGTACATGTCCATCTGCTCGATACAATTCGAAACGAGCCTCGTACGAAAAGGCAACAAGTTTCCAATCATCAATAGTCCATTGTCGGTGTTGACGGGCCCACGCGAGGCGTAAAGCTTTGTGTCGTGCAGTCATCAAGGGTACACGAATGGGCCTTCGGCTCCGAAAGCCCATATCGATGACGTTTTGTTGAATGGTTCGCACGCTGACACTTGTTGATGTCCCAGCACTGAATCAGCAAGCGATGTCGGAGATTTGTTGTTTTCCCGGATGCCTGCTGGTCACGGTAGGCTCGTGAAATGGTCGTCCGGGAAAATCCCCACTTCACCGCTGCCTCGGAGATGCTGTATCCCATCGCTCGTGCGCCGGCTATAACACCATGTTCAACTGTTGATAACCTGCCATTGAAGCAGCAGTAACCGATCTAACAATTGCGGCAGAGACTTGTCGTCTTATATAGGCGTTGCCGACCTCAGCGCCGTATTCTGTCGGTTTACATATCTCTGAATACGCATACCTGTACTAGTTTCTCTGGCGCTTCAGTGTAGAGTGCGTTCGACAAAGGTGTCATAAAACAGCACTTACGAGCGATGTTTTGTAGACAATAACATTCCTGAAATGGCTCAGAGTCCGGACCTGGACCCAGTGGAACACCTTTGGGATGTTTAACAATGAAATTCGCCAAGCTGCTGTGCAATTTAAATGTTCTTTTATTTCATTTTCACTACCGGTTTCGGCAATTCATTATGCCACCTTCAGGGCCCATATGCACCTCTCAAAAATAATCGATACTGCAACTGTCCAGTCAGGTCTTCGAAGGAAGCACTTGCGCTACGAATTCACGACATCCAGAAACGTATGGCCCCAGTATGCCAGTATTGATTATTTTTGAGAGTTGCATATGGGGCCTGAATATAGCATAATGAATTGCCGAAACTGGTAGCGAAAATAAAATAAAATCTCCATTGCACCGCTGTTTGGCGAATTTCCTTGTTAAATATTTGACCAGCCGTTGTCCCATGTTCACAAGGCATCAATGGAGACCTTTAGGGTGAGTTAGAACGCCGACGTCGCTAAAGCCCAGCGTTCAACGCCAGTATCTTCTCTAGGTTTGGCACTTGAGGAAGAATGGGCTGCAATTCCTGCACAGACATTCACACAGCCATTCAAAGTTTTCCCAGCAGAGTTCAAACCGTCACAGAGGCGAAGGGTGGACACAACCCATTAACAGCTCTCCGGACACTTCTGAGAATAATGAAATATATCGACAGAAACTGCGGGCGGTAAAACTGGGGCAGAGTGGGAATGAACTTGGATATTTGCAAGAGCAGGAATCCGGCACCAAAACGGACATTCGGCGCTCTCAAACACACATGCTTTTGTGGCGACTCTTAATTAGTGTGGCACTAACCTCTAAGCTGTGTGTTAGCTCCGTGCACGCACAGACGCCCCGCTCTACGAGTACGGCAGACTGCTCAACGAGTCGTGCTTTTATGGGCGTCGCGTCGGCGCACTTTATACGCGTCCGGAGGGGAGCACTTAATAGGTGGCAAGTGTCGAGCCATAAGCGCTATACCGCACATGCTGGCCCACGGCAGCGATTGTTATAATGATAAAAACACGCATCGCTACTCCAGTCGTAAAAGCTTCCTCTGGCGACCAAGCAGTCGGTAGAAGCGTCTGTGAAAACACGGACTGTGTGTCAACGTTACGGCAGAAGCACGGTTCCGACTGGGGACAACGGGACTATGCTTGTGCAGATGAGGTGACTGCACGAGTGTTCGATTATTTTCTGCCGCATTCATGTGCTACTACGCCACGTTTACTCCCTCCATGTTACAGTGGTTGCCGAAGACCAAAGGCTTAGACAAAATCAAATAAGTTTATATAACAAGGCAATTATGGGATACAATAGCTTTAATTCTCGATGATGTTACAGGATTGCAGCTGGTCGTTGTTTTCTATCACGCGCTGTACTTCATTTGAGCGTCTGCCAAACATTTTCAGCTGACGATATTGTACTGTCTATGTAAGAAAGACAGTGCAATGTTCACTCGGACATGCATGCATATATACCCGAAGGAACGCACCGCGCGTCTGCCAGCTTGTTGGTGAAACAAAATACCTATTTATCTCTGCTTAAAGCAATTACGCTAGCTGAACAACAAACTTTTTCTGCTTACCTGACAATGTTGCACAGATATTCAGTCTTCAAAGTGCAAGTGTGTGATATCAGCGAAGTGGTCAAACGAAAGGGGAACAGAATAATATGGACTTCTGGCTGAAGCCATTTCTTCATATTCATCACCAATTCTGCATTCAAACAATCCAATACCAAACGCAATTTTCGGGCGGTAGTATTGGTAAGTCAATGTCGTAACCAGGCTTGTAGGTGGGTGCAGAAAGTTGATTATATAGCATAGAGAGAAGTCTGATGATGAAATGACGATCGTGTAATATTACTTGATGTTTTTCATGTTGTAGTCGTAGATAATCATCGATCCTTCTGATGTAGAACGTATATTGTCAAAAGAAATGCCCATCAAGAGGGCTGCAATATTTTGTAACCGTGATATGTAAAACCGTGGTCGAATGGAAGAGAGTGGGTGAAGACTAGTTGAATGCCCTAATCTGATTGGGTTAAATAAATGCCGGGTGATCAAAAAGTGAGTATAAATTTGAAAACTTAATAAACCACGGAATAATGTAGATACAGAGGTAAAAATTGACACACATGCTTCGAATGACATGGGGTTTTATTAGAACAAAAAAAATAACAAACACAAAGTATTGCTAGACGCGTGAAAGATCTTTTGCGCGCGTCGTTTGGCGATGATCGTGTGCTCAGCCGCCACTTTCGTCATGCTTGGCCTCCCAGGTCCCCAGGCCTCAGTCCGTGCGATTATTGGCTTTGGGGTTACCTGAAGTCGCAAGTGTATCGTGATCGACCGACATCTCTAGGGATGCTGAAAGACAACATCCGACGCCAATGGCTCACAATAACTCCGGACATGCTTTACAGTGCTGTTCACAACATTATTCCTCGACTACAGCTATTGTTGAGGAATGATGGTGGACATATTGAGCATTTCCTGTAAAGAACATCATCTTTGCTTTGTCTTACTTTGTTATGCTAATTATTGCTATTCTGATCAGATGAAGCGTTATCTGTAGGATATTTTTTGAACGTTTATATTTTTTTGATTCTAATAAAACCCCATGTCATTCCAAGCATGTGTGTCAATTTGTACCTCTCTATCTACATTATTCCATGATTTATTCAGTTTTCAAATTTATATTGACTTTTTGATCACCCGGTACTTTCGGCTTGTTTCAACTTTGGCGACGCTAGTTGCACGAGTTTTGTGGTTAGGTGTGTTCTTAAGGAAGTATGAAATGAGGAACGGAGGATAGCGTTCGAGGTTTGAATTGTGTGCTTTGCAGAGGTGTTTGTAGCAGTTCAATTACGCTGATTAAAAAGCAAGCAGCAACATGTTGCTGCGCTTGAGATGATAATCTGCGATCAGAACATAGAAGGGTTGACAATATCTGAGCTGCGCCGGCCGCTGTGGACGAGCGGTTCTAGGCGCTTCAGTCTGGAACCGCGCGACCGCTACGGTCGCCAGGTTCGAATCCATGCCTAGGGCATGGATGTGTGTGATGTCCTTAGGTTAGTTAGGTTTAAGTAGTTCTAAGTACTAGGGGACTTATGACCTCAGATGTTGAGTCCCATAGCGCTCAGAGCCATTTGAACCATTTTTATCTGAGCTGCAGGGCAAAATTCATTGAATTAGGAGCACATATACGAATGACTTAAGAAAAGTACAAAAACTAAAAGAAAGGACTTAACTCCGGCCCAACAGACCCCGAAGGCCCTACGGTTGCCGACCGTCTGCCGTGTCATCCTCAGATCACTGACTTCACTGGAAGCGGATATGAAGAGGCATGTGGTCACCACACCGCACTCCCGACCGTTTTGCCAGTTTACTAGACCGGAGCCGCTACTTCTCAATCAAGTAGCTCCCCAGTTTGCCTCGATGGTCACCCATCCAACCAGACAGCGCTTAACTTCGGTGACCTGACGGGAAACGGCGTTACCACTGCAGCAAGGCCATTGGCTTAAGAAAAATACACTCCTGGAAATGGAAAAAAGAACACATTGACACCGGTGTGTCAGACCCACCATACTTGCTCCGGACACTGCGAGAGGGCTGTACAAGCAATGATCACATGCACGGCACAGCGGACACACCAGGAACCGCGGTGTTGGCCGTCGAATGGCGCTAGCTGCGCAGCATTTGTGCACCGCCGCCGTCAGTGTCAGCCAGTTTGCCGTGGCATACGGAGCTCCACCGCAGTCTTTAACACTGGTAGCATGCCGCGACAGCGTGGACGTGAACCGTATGTGCAGTTGACGGACTTTGAGCGAGGGCGTATAGTGGGCATGCGGGAGGCCGGGTGGACGTACCGCCGAATTGCTCAACACGTGGGGCGTGAGGTCTCCACAGTACATCGATGTTGTCGCCAGTGGTCGGCGGAAGGTGCACGTGCCCGTCGACCTGGGACCGGACCGCAGCGACGCACGGATGCACGCCAAGGCCGTAGGATCCTACGCAGTGCCGTAGGGGACCGCACCGCCACTTTCCAGCAAATTAGGGACACTGTTGCTCCTGGGGTATCGGCGAGGACCATTCGCAACCGTCTCCATGAGGCTGGGCTACGGTCCCGCACACCGTTAGGCCGTCTTCCGCTCACGCCCCAACATCGTGCAGCCCGCCTCCAGTGGTGTCGCGACAGGCGTGAATGGAGGGACGAATGGAGACGTGTCGTCTTCAGCGATGAGAGTCGCTTCTGCCTTGGTGCCAATGATGGTCGTATGCGTGTTTGGCGCCGTGCTGGTGAGCGCCACAATCAGGACTGCATACGACCGAGGCACACAGGGCCAACACCCGGCATCATGGTGTGGGGAGCGATCTCCTACACTGGCCGTACACCACTGATGATCGTCGAGGGGACACTGAATAGTGCACGGTACATCCAAACCGTCATCGAACCCATCGTTCTACCATTCCTAGACCGGTAAGGGAACTTGCTGTTCCAACAGGACAATGCACGTCCGCATGTATCCCGTGCCACCCAACGTGCTCTAGAAGGTGTAAGTCAACTACCCTGGCCAGCAAGATCTCCGGATCTGTCCCCCATTGAGCATGTTTGGGACTGGATGAAGCGTCGTCTCACGCGGTCTGCACGTCCAGCACGAACGCTGGTCCAACTGAGGCGCCAGGTGGAAATGGCATGGCAAGCCGTTCCACAGGACTACATCCAGCATCTCTACGATCGTCTCCATGGGAGAATAGCAGCCTGCATTGCTGCGAAAGGTGGATATACACTGTACTAGTGTCGACATTGTGCATGCTCTGTTGCCTGTGTCTATGTGCCTGTGGTTCTGTCAGTGTGATCATGTGATGTATCTGACCCCAGGAATGTGTCAATAAAGTTTCCCCTTCCTGGGACAATGAATTCACGGTGTTCTTATTTCAATTTCCAGGAGTGTACAAGCAAGTAAAGTTCTGGCTGTGGAACTGCTCTCGTCTACGAGACTAACGTCTTATGGTTGTAGTTGATTGATTCGCTTTTTAGGATCATTGTTGACAGGAGGAAAGGCTACACGAATCTGGAAGCTGCATTCTTTATGCAATATTCGTCTATTTAAAACGCACAGCAGTGCTCCCCCTTCACAAATTGTAGTACATATGTTTAAACTTTCAAATATTGCCACGATACGAGTTCATCTGCAGGAGAATAGATTGCATACTATTCTCTTCATGCCGGCCGTGTGACCGAGCGGTTCTAGGCGCTTCAGTCCGGAACCGCGCTGCTGCTACGGTCGCAGGTTCGAATCCTGCCTCAGCCATGGGTGTGTGTGATGTCCTTAGGTTAGTTAGGCTTAAGTAGTTCTAAGTTCTAGGGGACTGATGACCTGAGATGTTAAGTCCCATAGTGCTTAGAGCGATTTGAACAATTCTCTTCGTAATGCGGCCTGCTTCGAATAATTATTGTTGTTAATGTTAATAATTACTGATGTTAATGAAGAAGAGGCATCACCAATTAAAACTGCATCTTACATCAGGGCACGAGTTGTCGACTGTAATTGTAATTTCAGTTGTGGCGACAGTGCTTCATACATTACAGTATCTTAATTCCTTCTCAAATTGTTAACTCTATTTAGAAGAAATGAGAACAGTTCTGGTGACTTCTAAGATGATTAAGAGAATTTCTTGGGTCCTCCATTGTAAGTTCTTTCAGCAAGATCACTGAGCACCCGAGATGACGCCGTTTCTTCATTCAGTCATGAATCGAAACACGTTTCTTACTTTTTTCTTATGCAGCGACTCTACGTAAACAAGCATTAACTCTGCCACAACTCGTGCAGCTGCCAGAACTTTTATTTCAGATACGACTCAGGCGGACACAAAACGACGAAACTCAAGTGTATACTGGTGTCGCCTTGTCTACAGTCAAATGTCAAACCATTTGCGTGCGCGCAACGAGTGGTGCAACCCAATGTCGTCGTTAAAACTATTCTATACAAACACTGGCACTCTAATAACGGATTTATTCGTTAATACCAGGCAAGCGACTTTCGATTAAATGTCTTTTCTGGACATAAATTACAGTGTGTGTTAAATTCTGGTTCGAATCCTGGTCCGACAAAAACTTCAGGGGTCATTCCAATTTACATTTCGAGGCTGCCCTTTTTCGGAACTGCGAGTACATTGCCTGCATCATCAGTTGAGCCGTTCAAGAATGACTTTTTGCTATATTTTTATCTTATTATTATTTCAGTTCTTCGACCGTCGTGGCGTGGGCGAAATGGAAATGGCAAAATTCCCCTCTTCAGGCAAAAGCTTTAATCTTATACACTTATTATAAATTTAAGTCCTCCGTTATGGTTTTTGTCTGTACGTTCGGGCTAATCTCAGGAGCTACTGCAGGGATTTTGACGCGGTTTTCGCTAATAGACTGAATCACGAGGAAGGCTTTTGTCTATAATTTATTCTTGTTAAGTAATATGTGAGTGTGGTGTGTACTACATGTATTTTTGTCTCTTCCATATTTAATTGCGTTTGGAGCGACATCTCGTGGTCGGTATGGCAGCTACAAACTGGCCAGGTACGGAGCAGGCGCCGTCTGGCGAGAAAAACCATAAACTAACCGGCCGCAAATCCAGAGAACAGCGAAGCTTGGCCCGACACGGTACGCATTATTATAATTTAAACTCCCTGGCGTTTTTTTCTGTCTCTACTGAAGTCTAATCTCAATTACTAGTGCACAGTTTTTGGTACGGTTTTCGCTAATATATAGAGTGATTCCTCAGAAAAACATAAACACACCTTCCAGCTACTGATACTAGCACTACTCGTGCGAAGCCACGGCGTGTTGCCAATACAATATATATACATAGTTTCTAAAAATATTTAAATATTAAATACGTACTTGTTTTTAAAATTATTAAAACATGTGGCCACACGTAAGCTTTACGGTAAAATATCGTTGTCTTTTTTAAAATAACAGTTCATTGCGGCTTTGTATAAAAAGAATGTTCATCGAATTATTTACGGCCGCGCGGAATTAGCCGAGCGGTCTTTGGGCGCTGCAGTCATGGACTGTGCGGCTGGTCCCGGCGGAGGTTCGAGTCCTCCCTCGGGCATGGGTGTGTGTGTTTGTCCTTAGGATAATTTAGGTTAAGCAGTGTGTAAGCTTACGGACTGATGACCTTAGCAGTTAAGTCCCATAATATTTCACACACATTTGAATATTTTTTAATTTATTTACGTATATATTTATTTAACCCGATCAGATTAGGGCATTCAACTAGTCTTCACCCTCTCTCTTCCATTCGACCACGGTTTTACATATCACGGTTACTTAAGAAATGATAAAAATTTTAATATCATAAATAGGATAAAAATGGTATTAATAGATATTAAAATCACTTGGAGTGAATTTGAATGTATCTAATGACAGTTTGAAGGAAACTACTAACTACTATTAGTGTTAACACCAATGGTACTACTACTATTGCTGCTGCTGCTGCTGCTAATAATAATAATAATAATAATAATAATAATAATAATAATAGCAGTAGCAGCAAATACAAAATACATTTATCGGTATACGAAAGAGGTATTTTTCGACATAAAGTGCATTGAAGCAGAAAAATTTATGTACGCTGCACCAGTTAAGAACTTTGGGAAATGAAAAACTGCTTGCAAAGAAAGGTATTTATTTGAAATGGGGTAGTGTGTGCGTATATGAACAAAAATAGGGAGCCGGCCGTATTGGCCGTGCGGTTCTAGGCGCTACAGTCTGGAACCGGGCGACCGCTACGGTCGCAGGTTCGAATCCTGCCTCGGGCATGGATGTGTGTGATGTCCTTAGGTTAGTAAGGTTTAATTAATTCTAAGTTCTAGGCGACTGATGACCTCAGAAGTTAAGTCGCATAGTGCTCTGAACCATTTGAACAAAAATAGATATTACTATTGTTTTAGTAGACATTTCATCAACGCCCTTTTGGATTTACAGGAAACGAGTATTAAGTGAGGAGGGTTATTGGAGGCAGAGCGTTCTGGAAAGGACGGATGGAAGAGTTGGGGAGGAACACCTAGAACCAAGCCTTTAGAAACGAAGGGAGGAAAGTAGGGTTGGGGACGGGTAGGAAAGAGAAGCATTGACATGGGGAGAAAAGGGGGTGTTCTGTTACAACTGAAAGGGTAGGGCGCGGTGATTAAGATTTGGTTGTAATAGGATTTGGAGAGTGTGTAGATGTAAGGCTGGTACAAGCGCGACAGAGTACAAGGTTTAAGAATCAGGGACGAAACGACAGGGTCATTGCTGCCAAATAGGGGAGAGGAGGGAAGGGAAATTTCTAAGTTTATAGGAGATCACTGGCTACGAATGTCAGATAATTTATCAGCGTGACTTATGCGTTTCGCGCGTGGGTGGCGATTTAATTTCAAGACCGACCACGCCGGCACTAGGAAGCACCTTCGATTTGTGAAAGTGCGTAACTCAGCTGACTGGTCGGTTGCCGCTCTCGATGCGGCCTTCGGCGTACTCTGTCGTTTTCACTGACAAAGGAAGATATTAACCACGAATGCTAAGTACGGCATGAGAACTGGCATAGAATATAAAACACTCATGCAAAAAAACACTGCTACGGCCACTCGCTTGCAAGACTGCGCCATTTGAATGATCACCCGTTCGAGGTCTACCAGGGGAACTCCAGTGATGCGAAGAAACACGAGTATGACCAAAAACACACCGAAGACAACAAAATATTGCAGCCCTCTTTATCGGTATTTCTTTTGACAATATACGTCCAACATCAGAAGGATAGATGATTTTCTAAGACTACAACATGCAAAACAACAAGTACTGTTACACGATTGTCATTTCATCATCAGACTTCTCTCTATGCTATAGAATCAACTTTCTGCACCCACATAAAAACCTGGTTACGGCATTGACTTACCAATACTACCGTCCGAAAATTGCGTTTGACACTGAACTGCTTGAATGCAGAAGTGGCGATGAATGTGAAGAAATGGCTTCACCCAGATGTCCATATTGTTCTGTTCCCCTTTCGTTTGACCACTTCGTTGATATCACACACCTGCACTTTGAATATCTGTGCAACATTTTCAGGTAAGCAGAAAAAGTTTGTTGTTCAGCTAGCGTAATTGTTTTAAGCAGAGAGAAATATATCAGTAAATGTTGTTGTTGTGGTCTTCAATCCAGAGACTGGTTTGATGCAGCTCTTCATGCTACTCTATTCTGTGCAAGCTTCTTCATCTCCCAGTACCTACTGCAACCTACATCCTTCTGAATCTGTTTAGTGTATTCATTCTCTTGGTCTTCCTCTACGATTTTTATCCTCCACGCAGCCCTCCAATACTAAATTGGTGAGCCCTTGATGCCTCAGAATATGTCCTACCAATCGATCTCTTCTTCTGGTCAAGTTGTGCCACACGCTCCTCTTCTCCCCAATTCTGTTCAATACCTCCTCATCAGTTATGTGATCTACCCACCTACTCTTCAGCATTCTTCTGTAGCACCACATCTCGAAAGCTTCTATTCTCTTCTTCTCCAAACTATTTATCGTCCACGTTTCACTTCCATACATGGTTACATTCCATACAAATACTTTCAGAAACGACTTCCTGACACTTAAATCTATACTCCATGTTAACAAATTTCTCTTCTTCAGAAACGCTTTCCTTGCCATTGCCAGTCTACATTTTATATCTTCTCCACTTCGATCATCATCAGTTATTTTGCTCCCCAAATAGCAAAACTCCTTTACTACTAAATGTCTCATTTCCTAATCTAATTCCCGCAGCATCACCCGACTTAATTTGACTACATTCCATTATCCTCGTTTTGCTTTTGTTGATGTTAATCTTATATCCTCCTTTCAGGACACTGTCCATTCCGTTCAGCTGCTCTTCCAGGTCCTTTGCTGTCTTTGACAGAATTACAATGTCATCGGCGAACCTCAAAGCTTTTATTTCTTCTCCATGGATTTTAATTCCTACTCCGAATTTTTCTTTTGTTTCCTTTATTGCTTGAATAACATCGGGGATAGGCTACAAACCTGTCTCACTCCCTTCCCGATGACTGCTTCCCTTTCATGACCCTCGACTTGTATAACTGCCATATGGTTTCTGAACAAATTGTAAATAGCCTCTGGCTCCCTGTATTTTACCCCTGCCAACTTCAGAATATGAAAGAGAGTATTCCAGTCAACATTGTCAAAAGCTTTCTCTAAGTGTACAAATGCTAGAAACGTAGGCTTGCCTTTCTACATCTACATTTATACTCCGCAAGCCACCCAACGGTGTGTGGCGGTGGGCACTTCACGTGCCACTGTCATTACCTCCCTTTCCTGTTCCAGTCGCGTATGGTTCGCGGGATGAACGACTGTCTGAAAGCCTCCGTGCGCGCTCTAATCTCTCTAATTTTACATTCGTGATCTCCTCGGGAGGTATAAGTAGGGGGAAGCAATATATTCGATACCTCATCCAGAAACGCACCCTCTCGAAACCTGGACAGCAAGCTACACCGCGATGCAGAGCGCCTCTCTTCAGAGTCTGCCACTTGAGTTTGTTAAACATCTCCGTAACGCTATCACGGTTACCAAATAACCCTGTGACGAAACGCGCCGCTCTTCTTTGGATCTTCTCTATCTCCTCCGTCAACCCGATCTGGTACGGATCCCATACTGATGAGCAATACTCAAGTATAGGTCGAACGAGTGTTTTGTAAGCCACCTCCTTTGTTGATGGACTACATTTTCTAAGGACTCTCCCAATGAATCTCTACCTGGTACCCGCCTTACCAACAATTAATTTTATATGATCATACCACTTCAAATCGTTCCGCACGCATACTCCCAGATATTTTACAGAAGTAACTGCTACCAGTGTTTGTTCCGCTATCATATAATCATACAATAAAGGATCCTTCTTTCTATGTATTCGCAATACATTACATTTGTCTATGTTAAGGGTCAGTTGCCACTCCCTGCACCAAGTGCATATCCGCTGCAGATCTTCCTGCATTTCGCTACAATTTTCTAATGCCGCAACTTCTCTTTATACTACAGCATCATCCGCGATAAGCCGCATGGAACTTCCGACACTATCTACTAGGTCATTTACATATATTGTGAAAAGCAATGGTCCCATAACACTCCCCTGTGGCACGCCAGAGGTTACTTTAACGTCTGTAGACGTCTCTCCGTTGATAATAACATGCTGTGTTCTGTTTGCTAAAAACTCTTCAATCCAGCCACACAGCTATTCTCTAAGATAAGTCGTAGGGTCAGTATTGCCTCAAGTGTTCCAGCATTTCCAAGGAATCCAAACTGATCTTCCCCGAGGTCGGCTTCTACCAGTGTTTCCAATCGTCTGTAAAGAATTCGTGATAGTATTTTGCAGCCGTGGCTTATTAAAATGATAGCTCGGTAATTTTCACATTCGATATAACACTGAAATACGTGAGTTTTTGGACCTATTATACAGATATTTTGTTTCTTCGTGTTACCAAAGTTCCTCTCCTGGACTATCAACCACTAAACACCTCAGTCCCGGTTATTTTAAAGACTCAAACTCGCATTTGTAAAACAAAAGCTAGTAGTAAAGAAATCATAAATTAAAACGTCATCCCTGATGTTGAAGTTTTGCTGAACGACGAGATTACAGTACGCGATAAACTCTCCTCATTATGTTGTGGGATGGTGTGTCAGCGAGAAATTTTTTTTACATGGTTTGAAATTATGTGTAAAGTTTGTTGGAAGTCGCTAAGGCTTTGATTCTCAAGTACTGGACGAATGTGGTGTGCGTAATTTACGCACCGTTCAGTTACGCTGCCGCAAGACACATACACATCTTCTAACTTTAATAGTTGACTTATTATGTTAAACCTTTAAATAAGTACATCATGATCGCATTTTTGAAATTCGGTCGTTAATTATATGAAGCACTGCAATTCATACAGTTTTTGCCCTTGAAAGCCGCCTACAGTTGGACTGGAAGTCGCGCAGTTTTGCATACCTCTGTTTTATAACCGCAGCTTTATAAACTGCAGGCTTCCGCAAAAGGAAATCATCACCGATCTAAGAAAGTCTGCGGTCAAAGGTTCTGGACAGAAGACCACATGCGCTTGAAATTTCTGGAGAATCTTGCCTGCCTAAATGAGACGTTGGCAATGTACTGATGATAAGCTGCGAATTTTGACGGAGAACTATCCTCTTCGCCCCATTGCTGGTTTTCTTGGTTTTTTACCTGGAGATTTGCCGTGCGGAGTATTCACTCTCCATGACCACTATTATCAGGTGGGTGAACTCCTTAGCTAAGCTCTCACAATCGGAAACAGTGTTTGGTCTTTGTGTGTCTTAAGCACAATCATGGCTTTTGACGGCTGATGACAACTCGATGTGCTGCTACTAGGTAAAACCTGCGAAATTGTTATTTACTTTTAAAGCAAATTTCTTGGGCCCGTGCAAGGCGGGACTGCTTTTATAACTACTGTTAATTAATTTTTACATTGAGAAAGCAATGGGGGAAGTGATAGAAAATGCAGAAAGCAAATAAAAGAGCGAGGGCAACAGATGTCAAATTATCTTCTTTGCACTTATTAGCTCCTACCACGCCCTTCATTTCTTAGTCTAGTGTACACTACCCGATCAAAAGTACTATTGGTGGACATTAATAGCAGTTGTGTCCACCTTCCGCATTTATCACGGCTTGAACTCTGCTTGAGACATTTTCAATGGTGTGTCTGTGGGGAAATAAGCACTGCGTCTTCAGGCCAGAAGTGGCCAATCGTGACTGTCCGACCGCCGTGTCATCCTCAGTTGAGGATGCGGATAGGAGGGGCGTGTGGTCAGCACACCGCTCTCCCGGTCGTTATGATGGTTTTCTTTGACCGGAGCCACTACTATTCGGTCGAGTAGCTCCTCAATTGGCATCACGAGGCTGAGTGCAACCCGAAAAATGGCAAAAGCGCATGGCTGCTGGATGGTCACTGGTCACCCATCCAAGTGCCAGCCACGTCCAACAGCGCTTAACTTCGGTGATTTCACGGGAACCAGTGTACCCCTGCGACAAGGCCATTGCAGCTGTGGGGAAATGGCAGCCAATTATTCCTTAAGAGTCAGAATCAGAGAACATAATGATGCTGCATGCTAGCGTCTGGAGCGAAGCCGACATCCTATTCATCCAAAAGGTACTAAATTGGTTTTAGGTCAGGACGCTGGACAGGCATTTCCTTTACAGGAATGTTATTATTCACAAACCATTGCCTCACGGAGACTGCTTTATAACAGATCCATTGCGATGCTGATACAGATGATCACCCCATCGACTGCCCCACTACTGTACGCAGTACACGATGTGTTCACAGCCTTCCGCATTTAGCGTTTTCTTAATCGCGATAAGGGGACCACTCCCTAACCACGAAATTCATTCCCATACCGTAACACAGCCTCCCAATACTTCACTATTCGCCCTACACATGATGGCAGTCAACGTTCTACAGGCATTCACCTGACATCGGTTTTCCGAGGAATAGACTATAGCGTGATTCATCACTCAGAATCACTCCTTTACAATTATACGCTGTCTGCAGGCGTCGCTCTTTATGCCACCTGAACCGTCGCTTAGTTCTGACTACAAAGTGGATGGCTTACAAGTAGCTATTCGACCACTGTACCCCGCTCATATTAATTCCCTAAGCACAGTCACTCGCTCAACTACTGGTAGCACTTTCGGCCTCACAAGTGTTTCCTTTCGCTGATTTCATGCGATTTTTTCAACTATCTGCCTCAACGTTCGACGGCCTTTGTGTCTCCCTGGTCTTCGTTTAACTGTGGATATTCATTTGCGTTTTCACTTCACAGTCACACCAGCACAGTCGACTTGGGCAGCTCAGAAGGGCTGAAACGTCCCTGGTGGATTTATTACTCCGGCGACATTTAGTGACTACGTACTGTGTCACTGAGCTTCCCAGCGTGCCCCACACAGTGGTTAGCGCACTGGACTCGCTTTCCGAAGTACGACGGTTCAAACCTTCCTCCCGCATTCCTAATTTAGGTTTTCAGTGATTTCCCTGAATCGCTTCAGGCAAATGCCGGGATGGTTCCTTTGAAAGTGCGCGGCCCATTTCCGTCCCATTCTTCTACAGTCCTAGCTTATGCTCTGTCTCCAATGACCTCGTTGTCGACGGCACGTTAAACCCAACTTTCCTCCTCCTCCTCCTCCACCTCCACCTCCTCCTCCTCCCCGACCGACCCTTTATACTGTCACAGCTTCTCTACTGAGAATAGAACAATTCCCGTCTCCTTTTATACTGCCGGGTCCACCTCTCGTCACTTCAAATGGAATCCATATTACATAGGGTTGTCCGGAATCTTTTGAGCGGGTAGTGTATAGTATATGATGTACGACTACTGCCATACGCTAGCCAAAAGTCGTCCATAAAGCACATCCATGCCTTGCTGTTGTATGTTGTATGTTAACCGGGGACCTAGAAACGACGAAGAGGTTCCATTCCCGCCGCAGCCGCAGTGGACCACGACGACTACCGCAGTCCACTTCACCCCTCCGCCGCCCCACACCGAACCCAGGGTTACTGTGCTGTTCGGCCCCCGGTGGACCCCCCAGGGAACGTCTCACACCAGACGAGTGTAACCCCTATGTTTGCGTGGTAGAGTAATGGTGGTGTACGCGTACGTGGAGAACTTGTTTGCGCAACAATCGCCGACATAGTGCAGCTGAGGCGAAATAAGGGGAACCAGCCCGCATTCGCCGAGGCAGATGGAAAACCGCCTTAAAAACCATCAACAGACTGGCCGGCTCACCGGACCTCGACACAAGTCCGCCGGGCGGATTCGTGCCGGGGACCAGGCGCTCCTTCCCGCTACGGAAAGCCGTGCGTTAGACCGCTCGGCTAACTGGGCTGGCCATCCATGCCTTAGTAAATAATTAGCCTGCAATTTGCGAAGTGGAAAGTACCACTTGAATGGCGACGGCGAATGAACAGATAGTCCGCCCCTGATAGCTGAATGGTCAGCGCGACGGAATGTCATACCTAACGGCCCGCGTTCGATTCCACGCTGGGTCGGAGGTTTTCTCCGCTTAGAGACTGGGTGTTGTCCTTATCATCATCATTTCATCCCCATCGACACGCAAGTCGCCGAAGTGACGCCAACGCGAAAGACTTGCACCAGGCGAACGGTCTACCTGACGAGAGTTCCTAGCCACAGGGCATTTCCATTTCCATTAACAGATATTCTCCCTGTTATGGGTCCATTTCAAATACACTTCACTGCAATATTAAACTTCATCCAGTGACTGCAGCTGTAGAAAATACTGTCAGTAGGAAGAGCTGTATGAGCCCCATGACAAAATATGCTGAGCGTAATGACGAATGAGAACATCTAGTGTTTCCACTGATGGATACAGCGCAGACTTGACACTGGCCCAACATGTATGAAGTTTCCCACAGCGTCTGACCATCGTCTGTAAGACTACAACCGAATCTGGTTCCTGGGGCGCATTTTGGAATTAGTACAGTTGTAGGCGGACAAGACACGCACTGTGCAGAAGCGGCCTCTGCAGCCGTCTCCCAGGTGGCCCCATCCTTGGTTCAGATAAGTGGTAAACAGACGCGCCGTCTGAATGATTTAGTGCCGGCTCCAGCCATGACCCGACTCCACCCGTCAGGAAACGTACGCGGCTAAACAACTGTAAAATGAGACCCGCTGCTATCGCCGTAATAATAAAAACGGCGCCACGAGTCGTAAAGCTTCCTGACTGGGAGAGCGAGCGGAGGGGTCGAACACCCAGACAGGCGGAGGGGCGTCTGTCCTGCGGTAATTTTACGACACGGTGACACAGGCGTTCCTTCTCGTTTCGTCCATGGAGCTTATGCAGCGTCGGGCAAAGCCCCGTCCGTAGCATTGGTCATAATCCACGAACTCTTTGCGCCGTGCGATGCGCGAGACAAATAGAGCGATCTGTTGCTCTGTAGACTTCCTTCAAAACGTATGTGGGCGAAGTCGGGTTTGTATGCACTGCTACACATACATACTATCATGCTGTGGTGAGGATCGCCAGCCGGCCGGAGTGGCCGAGCGGTTAAAGGCGCTACAGTCTGGAACCGCACGACCGCTACGGTCGCAGGTTCGAATCCTGCCTCGGGCATGGATGTGTGTGATGTCCTTAGGACAGTTAGGTTTCAGTAGTTCTAAGCTCTAGGGGACTTATGACCACAGCAGTTGAGTCCCATAGTGCTCAGAGCCATTTGAACCATTTTTGAGGATCGCCAGCCTCGCTTTGACCCGCAAGACAGGATTAAAATTTCTTCTATATCACTAAACAGCTCCCTGTAGCTGTCCAACTACTTACAAAAGGTGTGCAATACGTCGCTTCTTGTAGCTCTGAAATATTAAAAAAAATACTTTCGTTTGCACCAAAGCTACTAATTAGTTATTGGTTGGGTAGTTTGGGCTTTCCCTATTTTCACAAGAAGAGCGTTCAGAGTTCAACAAGTAGATGTGTCGAATGTTGATAGCAAAAATATCAGTAATAATTTGGTCCAGAAGGTAACTAGCGTATTTTGTGAGGATGTCAAATGAAGAAATACCTTTCAGCCGTCAATTTTCAAACTTATTTTATTTGGCAACCACTTTCAGCATTTTACTACGCCGTCTTCAGGGCACAGACCGACTTGTAGGAAGACTCTCTACCTCTTTGCTACAGTGATCACTGTAAGTAGATTCTTCCTACACGTCGGTCAGTGACCTGAAGATGGCGTAGTAAAACGCTGAAGCTGGTTGCCAAATAAAATAAGGTTGAAAATTGACCAAGGTTGAAAATTGACCGCTGAAAGGTATTTCACTTGGCATCCTCTATCGAACAGCCGGTTCCCGCTACCATTTCTAAAAAGATGGACATACACAGACTTTCTTTTGTATTTTGAATATATTTAGTGTGGAGAGCTTGAGAGGTACCCACATGCCTTGCTCATACTGTGGCATCAAGCAGTCAGGCCTGCAAGATGAGTGGTCTGCCAAGCGAGTGGACTCATTCTTATTTATTGAGCAACATGAACTCTAGTACTCACAATTAAGTTACAAGTTATTCTCCCGTTTGAATATTACGCAATCGAAACGGAAACGCACATCTGACTATTAGTAATTTACACAACTCTGACTGTTCACTACGCACTGGCAGTACCACATTTTCTGTCTTACTCAACGGCTTTGATCAACACGTGGCCATCGCACTGAATATGAATGGCGCACATATTATCAATTCTGGATATCATGACAACATACTGTTCGAAGGAAAAGGCCACCAATGTTTTTCTTTTCACTATCTTTTTTATTCCGATAAATTCTATAACCTAAACACACCAGTACATTTTCTACAACAACTGCACATGAGAAACTCCGCCCAGTGGGCATGGCTTTAAATTGGTGATTCTCTATCTTATGGTCTCGTAATTATCTAACACTACAGTGCACTTTCTGGATAGGATGGTGGATCTTTTGCTATATCTCCCACTTCGACTCTCACAACCATCATCACGAAACTTTCCTCCAGACCGAGCGGTACAAAAAGGAACATGCATAACCCACTGCCTTTGAACCTATCTTGCTACTCTCCCATACATACTTTAATAACATGAAATACACCACACGGGCAACATGGAATACAACACAAGGAATAGTCACAACGTTATAATCACATCACTTTCAGCTTTCCCACTTCAATTAGTATTTATCCCAGTTTCACACGACACTGCTCCACTTCGTAACTTTTCTTTCCTACTATGAACTCTGGAGGGTATATGCACGTCTTCCTGTGCAATGCAAGCCAAGTGGCGTTGCTGGATAGACGGCTGACTCATCTTGCTTCACTCTCAGAGTATTATAGTTTGAATCAAGCGTCACACGGAAACACAACACGCAAAATAATATTAAGAACATATTCATCACACACGCGAGTCCTCAACTGATACCATGGACGAGTACTTCTCTTTATCCTTTGTCTCATACACAGATTGAGACTCACACAATACTCACCACGCGGAAGTACTCGTCTCTAATTATAGTCCTGCACACGCTATTTGTTAAATATTTCCAACTTATAGTACACACGCTAGTAATTCAGCTTAACTTAAGCACTCGGAAGTATTTCAACTTATTGCTACACGTGGTTTCATTGTGACCGTTGGTCACTTCCGAAGATTACTACGATCCCCTTAATATTACCTGCCTGATATTTAATTCTCCCCACAAAAGTTCCTGAAATAGAGAAATTATTATTCCAAACTACTCTTAAGTATTTCACATGCATACCATGTCTCCACCCTTTTGTCTTTACGGAGCACACCTAAGAGAGGTCTTACCAACACAAGATCCACCGGCAGAGTGCTGAAACATGGCCGTTCTTCAGGTCATCTCGCACCTCTGTCGAAATGGGGGAGCACCTTGCTACCGTATTGGTCAGCCACATTTCAGGCGCTCAAAGCTCAGGTAAATTTCATCTCTTTGGTTCCACCAAAGGTGACCAAAGGACCATCTCAAAGATGATCATATATTGCACATTCACTATCTGTGGTTAGCAGACGACCATACAATCATTCATTTCGCAGATCTCACCAAATTGGATGTAGGGATTTATTTTGTGGGAGTGCACATGTAATCAATTAAATAAATAAATTGTCATTCTTTCCTACACTGGTATCCGGCTTCGCTGTATTAATTGAAATTGAGTTATTATTAGAAAAAATATGTTGTTATGACATGAATAACGAAGAATGTTGTACCTAATTTCAATGTCGGGCGGTACTGTACCCTTTCAAGCTCTATTTGCGTCATTACACACTAGATTCAGCTCACATCTGCATTAAACATGTCATGATTTAATTATACTTACTGCAGTAAGTCTGTATCTGCATCTACATGGATACTCGGCAAATCACATTTAAGTGCCTGGCAGAGGGTTCACAATAATTCTCTATTATTCCACCGAACCAAAGATTTTGTTTTATGGACTCTTTATGAAGGAAATGGAGAGATCGGACGTGTGAGAGGAGGAGAGAGATTGTATTGTTGTGCGATACCTTTACGGTATATAGTAAATATTCAAATAGTTTGTTGGACAAAATAAAATCCAATAACTAACATTAAGTAGTCAAGATGTGTATATCTCCATACCGAAACTAGTTAATTATCACGGTACCAATATTACGAGACGTAGATCGCTCGGAAGTGAAGTTTGGAACGATAGTACGAACCTGCATTTTCCACGGTCATAATTCGTCGAGAGATTATCTCTGAATTAACAAACTTTAACTTGCTAAATTGTTGGACCTATCCTCCAGACTCATCAAACAACATAGCACACAGCTGTGCCGAACGATTTGCGTAGTGAGTAAAGGTTTTAAGAGTTTTCAGGTGGAGCAGATAACGACGAGGAATTTCCGCAAGATCGCCGCTGCGGAATACATCTCTTGCTCTCCTGTGGTATTTAAAACTAAATATTTATATTTTCCAGGTTTTGAGGAGAGTAAAGATACAAGGAAATAAGGAACTAATCAGAGCCACTTAAAACCAATAACCAAATCAATAATTAAAATAAAAGCATACATAAAGAATATTTATTAATAATAATAATGGAAGGAAGAAAGAATATTTTTAGTTAACTAAATATTAATAATAGTATATTAAACTGCGCAGCAGTATTCTCAACGAGGACGGACAAGTGTAGTGTAGGCAGTCTCTTTAGTAGATCTGTTACATTTTCTAAGTATCCTGCCAATGAAACACAGTCTTTGGTTAGCCTTCGCCACAACACTTTCTATATGTTCCTTCCAACTTAAGTCGTTCGTAATTGCAATTCCTATGTACTTAGTTGAATTTACGGCCTTCAGGCCGTGCACGAGCATAAGATATATTTTCCTTAATTATGGTATCTTCATTATCCCGTATGACCTGATGCACGTGACAACAATATTCCATATATACGGTGTCCGGTAAATGTTGTTTGACAAACTTCGACGATTGTAGAGGGTTCCTCGAGAAACAAATCGGGGTAGGGAACATGACTTTGAACACTGACGGACCATTGACGGCACGTCTCGCAACGTTGTTCATTATTCAGTGATCGCGAGTTACTGCGACGATCGCCAGTGAAGAAGATGGGAATTGCTGTTGCGTAGCCTGGCCTTGTCTCCTATGAATGCAATGCCCTTTTGCCTCTGTGCATGTTTCGTGCACAGGTTTCGATACGCAGTCAACTTTTCTCTTGGAGACTTTAGAGCGTTAGTGGAGAAAAATAAATTGCGGATGCAAACCGCATCCGAAACAGTCATCAACTGAGGCAACAGAGCATCGCGTTCATAGGAGGCAACGCCTCTCTACGCAGCAGTTGGCTCCATCTTCTCCACTGGCGATCGTGGCAATCAGTCGCGATCACTGAATAATGAACAACGTTGCGAGACGTTCCGCCAACGTACAGTCACGTTTGCTGACGAAGGGGTGGTGTAGCAGGCGCCGCTGGCGCCTATGACGTCGCTTCCTGTAGCGTCATATAAATGCGGTGTAGCTAGGGCCTCCCGTCGGGTAGACCGTTCGCCTGGTGCAAGTCTTTCGAGTTGAAGACACTTCGGCGGCTTGCGTGTCGATGGGGATGATGATAAGGACAACACAACACCCAGTTCCTGAGCGGAGAAAATCTCCGACCCAGCCGGGAATCGAACCCGGGCCGTTAGTTATGATATTCCGTCGCGCTGACCACTCAGCTACCAGGGGCGAACTTCTATAACGTCGTTGGATGACGTTTCGGAAAATGCGTTCTTGTCCTCGATTTGTTCCTCGAGACATTCTCTATAACTCCTTGAAGTTCGCTATAACCCTCTATATACTGTAAGATCAAAAGTATCTGCACACCTCCAAAAACATACGTTTTTAATATTAAGTACATTGTGAGGCCACCTAGTGCCAGGTACTCCATATCAGCCACCTCAGTACTCAACATACGTCGTGAAAGGCAGAATGGGGTGCTCCGTGGAACTCGACGGACTTCGAACGAGGTCAGGTGATTGGGTGTCACTTGTGTCATACGTCTGTACGGGAGATTTCCACACTTCTAAGCGTCCCTAGGTCCACTGTTTCCGATGTGATAGTGAAGTGGAAACGTGAAGGGACACGTACAGCACAAAACCGCACTGGGCGACCTCGTCTGTTGACTGACAGACCGCCGAGAGTTGAAGGAGGTCATATTGTGTAATAGGCAGACATCTATCCAGACCATTACACAGGAATTCCATACTGCATCAGGATCCACTTCAAGTACTATGACAGTTAGGCGCGAGGTGAGAAAACTTGGATTTCATGCTCGAGCGGCTGCTCACAAGCCACGCATCACGCCGGTAAATGCCGAACGACGTCTCACTTGGTGTAAGGAGCGTAAACATTGGTCGATTGAACAGTGGAAAAGCGTTTTGTGGAGTTACGAATCACGGTACACAACGTGGCGATCCGATAGCAGGGTGTGCATATGCCGAATGCGTGGTGAACGCCATCTGCCAGCGTGTGTAGTGCCAACAGTAAAATTCGGAGGCACTGGTGTTATGGTGTGGTCGTGTTTTCATGGAGGGGGCTTGGACCCCTTGTTGTTTTGCTCGGCACTATCACAGCACAGGCCTACGTTGATGTTTTAAGCACCTTGTTGCTTCCCACTGTTGAAGAGGAATTCGGGGATGGCGACTGCATCTTTCAACACGATCGAGCACCTCTTCATAATGCCACGGCCTGTGACGGAGTGGTCACACGACAATAACATCCCTGTAATGGACTGGTCTGCACAGAGTCCAGACCTGAATCCTATAGAACAAATTTGGGATGTTTTGGAACGCCGACTTCGTGCCAGGCCTCATCGACCGACATCGATGCCTCTCCTCGGCGCAGCACTGCGTGAAGAATGTGCTGCCATTCCCCAAGAAACCTTCCAGCACCTGAGTGAACGTATGCCTGCGAGAGTGGAAGGTGTCATCAAGGCTAAGGGTTGGTCAACAACATATTGAATTCCAGCATTAGCGATGGAGTACGCCACGAACTTGTAAGTAATTTTCAGCCAGTTGACCGGATACTTTTGATCACATAGGCTGATTGAGAGCCGGCCGGAGTGGGCGAGCGGTTCTAGGCGCTACAGTGTGGAACCGCGCGACCGCTACGGTCGCACGTTCTTATCCTGCCTCGGGCATGTGTGTGTGTGATGTCCTTAGGTTAGCTAGGTTTAAGTACTTCCAAGTTCTAGGGGACTGATGACCTAAGAAGTTAAGTCCCATAGTGCTCAGAGCCATTTGAACCATTTTTGTAATTGAGAATTTGCTATGGTTAGAGTTACCTGTGTATCTTTCTGACTTATTTTGCATACGTGTTATCGTTAATTTGACAGATGGTGATGGCAAATACAGGGTGATTCAAAAAGAATACCACAACTTTAGGAATTTAAAACTCTGCAACGGCAAAAGGCAGAGCTAAGCACTATCTGGGAGCTATAAAGGGAGCTATAAAGGGAGCTATAAAGTTTCATTTAGTTGTACATTTGTTCGCTTGAGGCGCTGTTGACTAGGCGTCAGCGTCAGTTGATGCTAAGATGGCGACCGCTCAACAGAAAGCTTTTTGTGTTATTGAGTACGGCAGAAGTGAATCGACGACAGTTGTTCAGCGTGCATTTCGAACGAAGTATGGTGTTAAACCTCCTGATAGGTGGTGTATTAAACGTTGGTATAAACAGTTTACAGAGAATGGGTGCTTGTGCAAAGGGAAAAGTTCTGGACGGCCGAGAACGAGTGATGAAAATGTAGCACGCATCCAGCAAGCATTTGTTCGCAGCCCAGGAAAATCGACTCGCAGAGATAGCAGAGAGCTGCAAATTCCACAATCAACTGTATGGAGAGTCCTACGAAAAAGGTTAGTTATAAAACCTGAATGTCAACTACCCGAGGCGATGGATCGACCGCCAGGCAGCCCGTGACAGGGCACTTCATCACTGGCCTCCAAGAAGCCCTGATCTTACCCCCTGCGATTTTTTCTTATGGGGGTATGTTAAGGATATGGTGTTTCGGCCACCTCTCCCAGCCACGATTGATGATTTGAAACGAGAAATAACAGCAGCTATCCAAACTGTTACGCCTGATATGCTACAGAGAGTGTGGAACGAGTTGGAGTATCGGGTTGATATTGCTCGAGTGTCTGGAGGGGGCCATATTGAACATCTCTGAACTTGTTTTTGAGTGAAAAAAAACCTTTTTAAATACTCTTTGTAATGATGTATAACAGAAGGTTATATTATGTTTCTTTCATTAAATACACATTTTTAAATTTGTGGTATTCTTTTTGAATCCCCTGTATTTTAATGAATACGTGCACGTAGTCGCACGACAGATAAGCTTGCAATTTGAGCGCTTCCATTGTTACAGTTATGCTCGTGATGGGATCATTTGCGTCATGCCGTGCGTTTTCCTCATGGTGGACAATCACTGTTTCAATGTATCTAACAGAACTGGAGTTTATACGGCCATCGAGGGCGTTTGCGGGTCATAAGCGGCCCTCGGCGTCCGTCACCTGCCGGAAATGCGCAGACAAAGGGTGCGTCCACTGCGCGCAGCGGCGGCGTGGTAATCTGCAGCGCGCCTGGGGTACGGCGCCGTCCCTTGTCGTGGGGGATTCCCCCGGATCCGGGGAACAAAGCGGAACACGGCCACCCGCGCCGCCATTATCTCTTTCAGCAGCAGCGGCAGCGGCAGACCGAGCGGAGCGCCTGCGCACCGGCGCGCCGCCTGGCGTCTTCGGTTTACGACGTCTCGGTCGGCCGGTTTATGGTCTGCGGGGGCGGAGGCCGCTGTGGGAGTGGGCGGCGGATGGGGGAGGAGGATCTGGAGGAAACGCGGCGACAGCGGGGCGGGGGGTGGGAGTGGTCCTGAGGCGGGTGCCGCAGGATTACTGGGATGGGATACGATGGGCGCTGCCTGAGTAGCAGGGGGACCGCACAGACGTTGCTGGATGGATGGGCGGATTAATACGTCCCTGTCCTCAGCATCTTCCTCTTCTGAATCCCTATATCAAATGCAGCATCGCCCATTAAAATTGTAACACCAGGAAGGATAGGTAATAATGGTGTTTTACTTTTTATGAGCAAAATTATGCAGTACTTGCGAACTAGGCAATGTATCTCAATCGCTGAATATGTATGGGAATTGGATATACGACCTAATCCCATTTTCACCCTCTCTCTGCACTTCTCCGTGTTTAGCGCCTGTAAGCTCCTGTCTATGACTTCCTTCTCCTCTCTCTCCCTGGACATCACCTCCTCCCTCCAACTCTCTCTGTCCCTCTCTCTCTATCACCCCCTCTCCTCCTCCTCATCCTCCCTCTTACACTCTCTCCACCACCTCCTTCTCCCTATCTCTCTACACCTCCTCCATACATCTCCTTTCCCCTCTTTATGTCCAGTCCCCCCTCTGTCCATCTGTTACTTTGTTTGTTGTGATTGCCAATGAACCCTTGAAGGAAAGTGTAGTAGCTTAAAATGAATGGGTAAATCGGTTGAGATTATTGGTATACATGGCATGAGAGACGTCTTGTGCTGCTGGATCTGTGGCGATATTCAGTGACATTATTTTGCGTAATTTTAATCAGAAAATGTTTATAAAGTTTCGGAGAATCAGATTACGTAGTAGTATTCATATCGTAAGCAGGTAAGTCATAAATACAACTTTCCTGTTTTCTGGCTGCCAAGAAGAAAACAAAACAGCACTTAGTTGTCTATACCATTTCTGTCTAAAATTATACATGTGGAGAGAGAATATACGTGGGTACGTGGGAGAAACTATTTGTCTGATGGCGCATATATATCCGTCCAAACATCGTTATATACTAGTATAGATAGTAGGTAGAATATATGATTAAATGTCTTGGTGATCTGGCAGTATACAGGGTGTGAAATTTAGCGCAAAGCGCTGCTACCTCTGGCAGCAACAACAGCTTCAACATGACTGGATAAAGAGTCGAAATGGCTATGGGTACGTCACTCCATGTTACTTCAACTATGCGGCAGATTTCATCAACAGTGATTGGTGGTGTACGAGTATGAAGGCAACCCATGATTTTGAATGTATGAGAAATATGGAGAATGTGCTGGCTACGGCAACAACACTCTTCTGTCTAGAAAAGAATCTGGACAGCACGTCTAGCATGCGGTCCTCCGTTATCTTCCTGAAAGATAACGTCAAGGAGATTTCGAAAGGAGCGCACAACCACTGGCCTTCAAGCGTCAGGAATGTAACACGTGTGCTATTCAAATGGCCAACTATGCGATTCACAGGTGAACGTTTTGTGGCCCGTTTGGCAATATGGCACCATTCGTTCTCTTCACACACACATTATATATATATATATATATATATATATATATATATATATATATAACGATTTTTTTGTGAAGTAAGTGGCGACAACAAAATAAAAATCGTGTGTTTCTTATATATTACAGTAAAGTCAACGAAATGAAGCAGACTCCCACACATCGACAACATCACATAGAAATGGCGTAACAAACACAAAAAACGCACTTGAAAAAGGGAGTCATTTCTCGAAACGCGTCGTGTGAAAAATAAAATAAAGAAACTCTTGACTGGTAGCAGAAGAATTATTTATAAACAAACGTATTGTTTTCACAGTAGCAGGCTTTCAGAACCATTTATAATGGATCAAATCAGATTCTCCATGGTCCTTATGCGAAATGTACATTGGTGGCAGTACAATCGTTCTGCAGTTGGCCTCAGATGCCGCTTCTCTACGGTGACAGTGCCGTGAGGGAAGAGTATCGTCTCTCCTCCAGGGATTCCCAATTGACTTCTCCGTAATACTTGCCTGCTGATCGAACCTACCAGAAACGAATCTAGCAACATGCCTCTGAATTCCTTCGACGTCTTTCTTTAACCCGAATTGGTGGGGATCCCGAACACGCGAACAGAAGTCAAGTGAGGGATGCCCTAGCATTTTATATTCCGTCTTCTTTATGGATGACGAAGAAGACAGTTCATCATTATAACATTATAGCAAGTGACATGGTGCCATTCCTCTGTCCAAACTTTTGTCTGGGGCACCACCCTCTACTGCCGCGTCTAGAGAAACCGTGACAGTGGTCACCGTGTTTTGGGACTCCAGACGCCACTGCGCTGTCTGTATGGATCTTAGTCTTGCTGTACATCGGACCGATTCCTCACTCAAGGTACGTGCGTGGCTGCACGATCCAGCATGGATGAGTGAGCAATGTCTGGACTCTTGGGCACTAGTACTGTGGGGCTGCTGAGCAAGTCTACACAGCATGTGGTGAACAGCAAGTACTAGAGATTACTGCAATGCACTTTGAGAGGCTTAACATGAATATCCGCAGCTTATGACACCCAAATTTGTTACTTCACTGTGAGAACTATTCTTCAGTCCTTACATTTAATTTCATACAGACACTAAGATTAAAACAGAATTTTTATTGGTACGCACACGCACACGCACACGCACACACACACACACACACACGCACACACACAAGTAAATCAAATACAGTAAATAAATACAATTCTATAACGACAATTAAATATAAAAAAGTTCACCTATACAATGTGGAATTTTTAGTATGTAATAACGTTCCAGTATTCCCAATATCTCACATACAGATGTAACCAGATATTCCAGAGGTATGACATGTAGTATGTAACAATATTGAAGCACGACATGTGTACATAATCATATTTCGAAATTATTAAGAAGTATGTCGTTCATAAATGGCGGAATACATGTAATTTAAGATGGAAGGAAGGGAACTCATGGACAACTAGTGCTTTTCGTCCTGTGCAGATGCAAATGCATGATACTTACTCTGCGGCAAGATAATTCAATCACTGGCGCTCTCAATGCTTACCTGCAACAAAAGGAAGAGATTACTAAGTATAGATCATCAAAAGAAAGGTATTTTGGTTCAAAGAAGTCTC
This sequence comes from Schistocerca cancellata, assembly GCF_023864275.1. NCBI lineage: Eukaryota > Metazoa > Arthropoda > Insecta > Orthoptera > Acrididae > Schistocerca > Schistocerca cancellata. Next base: position 200,101,077 of record NC_064634.1, read on the forward strand.
TTCCATGCGTGAGGCTATATTTTTTAAATATTTATTTGAATCACACTTCTGGAGATTAGCTACTTTCGCCTTGTTGGGCATTATGATGCAACGTCAACAAAAGTTACCTTATACGCATCTATTTGCCAGCATGCTAATCTGTACAGCAGTGTCAAAAAATAAATACGTAATGTCATTTTATATACAAAGCGAATAGCGTAATATCGAACGGTTATAAATGTGAGATTCTTATATATGTACAACAAAAAAGTGTAAACCATATGCAGTTTGTCACAATACACAGTTCATTAATGTAGGTCAGCATGTGTCTTGAAATAAAAACACACATGCCACCACAAACGTCTTAAAACCAAACAGCATGAAGTTCTATGAGCTATGATTATACGATATGGCGCCAATGGAGTTTGATGGGAATCTATATAAGGTCCTCTGGATTACTAAACAAACTTTGTATGAAGCGCAGCCTGGCATCTTCTTTTCCTACAATTTGCTTCAGTTGTCATTCCACTGCAGGTCGCCCCGCATGATTACGCCTAGGTAATTACTGCTGATATGCCACCGATAATGTAATTGTACAGTGGTGAATCTTTCCGCCTGTTTATGAGTAATACATCAAGTTTGTTAACAATCAGGGTCAACTGCCAGTCCATGCTGCAGTTATCAGTTCTCTGCAGATATTCCGGCAATTTTCTACAGTGTTATGGACAGCCGCATCTTTTGCGACAGCCTCTTGGAGGTTCTGAAGTGATTTTCATTTTACTTTATTTTAGACTTCTATTTCCGTAGGACTAAATTGAGGAGCGAATCTCAAACGTCATGGTACGTGTCAGTACATGAGGGTATAACGTAAAAGTAATAACCGACAAAATAAAATGTTTACGAACCCAAAAAAAGACAAGACAAGTTTATGTAAACGCAGTCAACAGTATAACACAGGAATCAGCTTAATTCTTCAAGGAAGTTTTCGACAGTATAGAAGCAGTGACCCATGAGGAATCTCTTCAGTTTCGAATTGAAAGCGCGTGGTTTATCGCTACGATTTTTGAATTTTGTGGTAGGTTATTAAAAATGGCTGCAGCAGTATACTGCACACCTTTCTGCGCAAGAGTCAAGGAAGTGCAATCCAAATGCAGACTGGATTTCTGCCTGGTATTAACTGGGTGAAACCTGCTAATTCTTGGGAATTAATTCTTGTTAACAAGAAACAACAGTAAAGAATTTATATATTGAGAGGCCAATTGTTGTGAAACAAGCGCTGTATCGATTGAGAGATACAGAGGCGAGCGAGTGTGCCGGGATTCATCCAGTTCACTTCTAGCTGCGCAACGTCACCATAACACACAAGTATTACAACGTAATTAAGAATGAAATTAAAAGTTAAAGTTGCTTTTTCATACTTTGTCAACATATGACCTAGTGTAATAATGTTTAAACTGTCAAGTATGAGACTGACTAGGTCAATATTTTACCAAAATAAGAAAAAAATAAGTGGCGCTAAATAATAAAATTAGGAAACCAGAAATTGGTCATAATGTGCAGATATATGTCAAAATTAACTGGTACAAGTCTCAACGCAATTAAAACAATATTTTGGTCAGAGTCCACAGTTTTGAGAAAAATTGAAGGTGCTAAATATTAGACTTAGACATGTGAAAATTTGTATGGCGCTTCAGTTCAACATAAAAATAATAACTACATGACCCCATTAAGCTACCTTTAATAGTTTTGAGTAATTTATTGAAAACTAAATTTGGAACAAAAATGTCCTTATTTGTAGTAGATTAAGTATCTGTTATATTAATGCTAGAAAGTTTTGATTACAGCACGTGATGAAACCTATTAAATAATACAGCTATATCAAGTTTTAGGTCCTTGATGTTAAAAACAACCAATACAAGGTCTCTTTAAGTTGTAGTTCATAGGTCGTGTTCTATTGTCAGTTCCGTTCTAAAAATTCTAGAAGGCTAAGTTTTAATGCAGGCGAGCTAAATCTTGTTCTGTGATTTTAACCAACTTAACCAACAAATCACGCAAAAATTACGAAGATTCTAAATTAATTCATAACATTGTTATTAAATACTGTGTGTCTGAGAAAGCGGCTGTTTTAGAGACTGTTGCCGTGTGCATAGGGCGGATGACAGCAGATGTTCCCTCGGCCGTTCGCTGCGCCACATATACAGGGTGTCCCAGCTATCTTGTCCACCCAGAATATCTCTGGAACAATAACAGCTATTGGAAAACGACTTTCACCGGTATCAATGTAGGGCTGGGGCCCATGAATGTACATATTTGGAAACATTCTAAAACGAAAGCATATGTGTTTTTAACACAAACTTATGTTTTTTTAAATGGACCTCCTATATTTTTTCTTCAGCAATCCATAGCATGACAAAGCACATACACAATGGCGCTGATTGCATCGCAATATTCCCATTACATCCCGAGATATTGAGAGATATTGATTCCTGAAGAAAAAATATAGGAGGTCCATTTAAAAAAACATAAGTTTGTGTTAAAAAACACATATGCTTTCGTTTTAGAATGTTTCCAAATATGTACATTCATTGGCCCCAGCCCTACATTGATACCGGTGAAAGTCGTTTTCCAATAGCTGTTATTGTTCCAGAGATATTTTGGGTGGACAAGATAGATGGGACACCCTGTATAAACTTACACCACTTATTACCCGAACCACCCACTTCTGAGCCAAAAATATCATTTGCGAATGGGAGCAGTTATCCCAAAATATAATACCATACTTCATAAGCGAATGAAAATAAGCGAAGTAGACTACTTTTCGTGTCGAACTGCCACGTACTTCAGATGCCGTTCGAATAGTATTAATTCTTTGAACAAGATCCTGAACGTGGGTTTTCCACGACAGCTTACTATCTGAACATCTAGAAATTTGAACTGTTCAGTTTCACTAATAATATGTCCACTCTGTGAAATTAAAACGTCGGGTAGTGGGTGTCATCAGCAATTTAGAATATTTTAGAATCACCTTAATACTAGAAGGCATATCATTTATATAATCATATATACAGGGTGATTCAAAAGTCATGTCCCATAGAACAAAATCGACAATGGTGATGCAGCAGTCTTGGCCCAGAGGACAGAGTCGTATGCAGGGGTATGACATTCGAAGCAAAAAAGATCTAGTAAATATGGGCTCTAAGTGCATAGTTTCAGGGCTATGAGCACTTCTTCAGCAGAAGAAATGTGTTTCATACTAGCGAAAATGAAGAAGTGATCATAGCTCGTAAGGTATGCATTTTAAAGCCGATGTTTACGAGACTTCTTTTGCTAAGAATGATCGTCCCTGCCAACCCCTGAATACGACGTTGTCGTAAGGGCCAAGATTACTGAAACACCAATGTAGACTTTGTCTTGTGGGACACGGCTTTTGAATCTCACTGTACATACTCCATACAGTAACGGTCCCACCACACCTCTTTGTGGTACACCTGATATTACCTTTACAGCTGTCGATTTTGTTCCGTTGGGTGGAAAGAACACACTGAAAGCCTCTATGAGGAGGAAGATTTGTGTGATGTGATAGAAGAAGAGACAGGAGTCGATTTAGAAGAGATAGGGGATCCAGTATTAGAATCAGAATTTGAAAGATCTTTGGAGGCCATAAGGCCAAATAAGGCAGATGGGATAGATAACATTCCATCAGAATTTCTAAAATCGTTGGGGGAAGCGGCGACAAAACAACTACTCACGTTGCTGTGTAGAAGGTATGAGTCTGGCGACATACCATCTGACTTTCGAAAAAGCATCATCCACACAATTCCGAAGACGGCAAGAGCTGACAAGAGCGAGAATTGTCGCACGATCAGCTTAACAGCTCATGCATCGAATTTGCTTACAAGAATAATATACAGATAAAAGGAAAAGAAAATTGACATAAAGGCACGAGAGAGACAATTCTGACGTCGCGGTTAATAATGGAAGCAAACCTAAAGAAAAGTCAAGACCCGTTCATAGGATATGTCGACCTGGGAAAAGCTTCGACAACGTAAAATAGTGCAAGGTGTTCGAAATTCTGTAAAAGTAGGAGTAAGCTGTAAGGAGAGACGGGTGATTTACAATATGTACAACACTGAAGAGGGACTGGATGACCAAAAACGAAGTGCTCATATTACAAAGGGTGTAAGACAAGGATGTAGCCTTTCGCCCTATTGTTCAATATGTACATCGAGGAAGCAATGATGGAAATAAAAGAAAGGTTCAGGAACGGAATTAAAATTCAAGGTGAAAGGACTTCAATGGTACGATTCACTGATGACATTGCTGTCCTGAGTGAAAGTGAAGAATAACATGATCTGCTGAGCGGAATGAACAGTCTAATGAGTAGACAGTATGGATTGAGAGTACATCGAAGAAAGACGAAGGTGATGAGAAGGAGTAGAAATGAGAACAGCGAGAAACTTAACATCGGGATTGAGGTCACGAAGTAGATCAAGTTAAGGAATTCTGCTACCTAGGCAGTAAAATAACAAATGACGGACGGAGCAAGGAGGACATCAAAAGCAGACTAGCTATGGCAAAAAAGGCATTCCTGGCCAAGAGAAGTCTACTGATATCAAATATCGGCCTTAATTTGAGGAAGAAATTTCTGAGTATGTACCTCTCGAATACAGCATTGTGTGGTAGTGAAACATGGACTGTGGGAAAACCGGAACAGAAGAGAATCAAAGCATTTGAGATGTGGTGCTGCAGACGAATGTTGAAAATTAGGTGGACTGATTAGGTAAGGCATGAGGAGGTTCTGATACAGAAAACACTAACTAGGAGAAGGGACATGATGATAGGAAATCTTTTAAGACATCAGGGAATGGCTTCCATGGTAGTAGAGGGAGCTGTAGAGGGCAAAAACTGTAGAGGATGACAGAGATTGGAATACATCCAGCAAAAAATTGAGGACATAGGTTGCAAGTGCTAGTGTGAAATGAAGAGATTCGCACAGGAGAGGAATTCGTGGCGGGCCGCATTGAATCAGTCAGAAGAATAATGATTCCTAAAAAAAAAGCGGTGGGGGGGGGGGGGGGATCACCGCGGTTATTCCGACTTAGCGCAGACTTCCGTTGCACAGACAGTCCCAGAAATGACGTAGGAAATCCGAGCAAAACTTAACTGTGAATGGTCCAGCGGAGAGTAATCATGTAATTCGTATTTCGGTATATTTAAAAAAAATGAGTTACCCCAACAATTTACTTTTTTGCGTTTATCGAGTTTTGAAAAAAAAAAAAAGTTTCTCACTTTCGTCTCAGTTTTACAAAAGAATAGTCCAGTGTCCTCAGCACCGTACCACCACGCTCGTCACTTTGCGCTAAAGCCGTCGGCACACGAACCGTGCTGTCGAACGTTAACGTTGAGCGTGCCAAGTTCAACGTGCTGCTGAACGCTAAGGAACGATGCGACTTGTGCATGTGGTACGTGGGCCCCAACGTGGTAGACGCGATCGCAACGCATTCCTGCGGCAGTTGAGGGATGTTTCTAGTTCGTAAACCGCTCTGTTTACTCAACGGGCGCGCGTAAAATTTCCACGTTAGCTCTGTGTAAACGTACATTTCTTCCATCATCCACGAAAAGGAAAGTACCATGTCCAACCGATAAGGACACAGGCTTACAAAAGTTCAGTTACAAACAGCGCGGTACAAATTTGGAATACTTCTCCACATACGATAAACATTATTTCATCATTGGTTCAAAATGGCTCTGAGCACTACGCGACTTAACTTCTGAGGTCATCAGTCGCCTATAACTTAGAACTAATTAAACCTAACTAACCTAAGGACATCACACACATCCATGCCCGAGGCAGGATTCGAACCTGCGACTGTAGCGGTCGCTCGGCTCCAGACTGTAGCGCCTAGAACCGCACGGCCACTACGGCCGGCTATTTCATCATTGGTTCAAATGGCTCTTACAAGGGAACCTCCGCATCGCACCCCCCTCAGATATAGTTATAAGTTGGCACAGTGGATAGGCCTTAAAACTGAACACAGATGAATCGAGAAAACAGGAAGAAGTTGTGTGGAATTATGAAAAAAATTAGCAAAATATACAAACTGAGTAGTCAATGCGCAAGATAGGCAACATCAAGGATAACGTGGGCGCAGGAGCGCCGTGGTCCCGTGGTTAGCGTCAGCAGCTGCAGAATGAGAGGTCCTTGGTTCAAGTCTTTCCTCCAGTGAAAATTTTACTTTCTTTATTTTCGCAAAGTTATGATCTGTCCGTTCGTTCATTGACGTCTCTGTTCACCGTAATACGTTGTGTCTGTGTTTTGCTGGATTCATATTTCTCACGGAATACATCTCACGTATTTAATGCACTCTCGTCCAAAGTACCGAACAGTCAACTGCCAGCCAGGGAGCCTCGTTAGCAGGAATACTCTCTCTTCCGTGCGCTGTAGTCGACTGACGTCGTGTGTTTCGATGTTTGTTTAGGTGTAGCGTCCCCATACTACGGCGCAGTTACCTCGTATCGGACGGACGGACGGACGGACAGATAATAATTGTCTGAAAATAAAAAAAAGTTATCTTTTCTCTCTGGGGAAGACTTGAACCAAGGACCTCTCATTCCGCAGCTGCTCACGCTAACCACGGGACCACGACGCTCCTGAGCTAACACGCTCCTTGATGTTGCCTATCTTGCGCATAGACTACTCAGTTTGCATATTTTGCTTATTTTTTTCATAGTTCCACACAACTTCTTCCCGTTTTCTCGATTGATCTGTGTTCAGTTTTTCAAGGTCTATCCACTGTGCCAACTTATAACTAAATCTGAGGGGGGTGCGATGGGGAGGTTCCCTTGTGAGCACTATGCGACTTAACTTCTGAGGTCATCAGTCGCCTAGAACTTAGAACTAATTAAACCTAACTCCTAAGGACATCACACACATCCATGCCCGAGACAGGATTCAACCTGCGACCGTAGCGGTCGCTCGGCTCCCGACTGTAACGCGTAGAACCGCACGGCCACTCCGGCCGGCTATTTCATCATTCACACATTTTAGTAAAACCCCATGGTCAGTCTTACTTGATCACTGTTCCCACCCAGTAGCAGAATCATTGTAACATGTGAATTACGAAGCGTAGAAGAAAAAGGAGCAAAATATCTTTATACAAGAAGCGCAAGCTGTGCTGTAGATTAAGCGAATCGAACAAAGCCACCCCTCAAAAAAAAGGTGAACTTATATTTACATAACATCAAATATTATTGCATATACTTATATTAAACTAATAATAAAGTATCAGAACCCAATAAAAACGCGAATGTTAGGAAAAAAAACTTTGTAAGTGGCAAGACGCGAACCACTGCCCCACCAAAATAATCTAGAAGAGGCAGTGATGCTAGTCACTACGCTACAGCAATAACATGCTTCAGACGTCTAATAATAGTATCTTAGTCCGTGCACAAAACCTTAATCGTAGATATGTTGCTAAGTGAAGTTTAATTATAACAAATTGTACCAAGAACAATGCGTTTTGGGTAGATCTTCAGTGTGTCGCTGGCTTCAAATAGCCTACTCTCATAATACGCAAGTTACAATAATTCTTTTGCTACGAATATGATGTTTCTCATTATTTTACAGGAACGAATCACACAGTTAACAACGGGTTTTGCCGGCCGTGGTGGCCAAGCGGTTAAAGGCGCTACAGTCTGGAACCGCGCGGCCGCTACGGTCGCAGGTTCGAATCCTGCCTCGGGCATGGATTTGTGTGATGTCATTAGGTTAGTTAGGTTTAAGTAGTTCTAAGTTCTAGGGGACTGATGACCTCAGATGTTAAATCCCATAGTGCTCAGAGCCATTTTTTTGAACAACGGGTTTTCCAGTGATTCTCAATTTGGTGGTGCTCAGAAACGGCATATATGCGTATAGGCTTGAAATGAATGCCAATATGGCGCCTCACAACTCTGTACTGAAGGGAGACGGCGTGCTTGTGACGTAGGTGGCGTTGTGCCATTTCATTGGTCAACGCTCAGACGCACGCTGAGAATATCTGACATGCCAGATATTGCCCTGCACGTACGGAAAGACTCCCGGACGTGCTATTCCACGCTATGACGTCAGAAACTCGGCTCGCCCAACGTTCGGATGCACGGTCCGCGTGCCGACGGCTTAACTCGTGGAGCAGAGCGACAAGCGAGCGCGCCCAGAGGCTGGAGCTCCAGCCCGAGGATGTCATGTGATAGGCGGGCCACCCCGGGCCCTGGCCGGGCAGAACTCGATACAGGCGCTCGCGATCTGCGGGCAACCGCAGCCGCAGCCGCCCCCGCTTCTCCCGCCGCCTTTCGCTACAGTCTGCGCCCACCAGAGCGGCTACGGTCCACAATGGGCGTGGGCGGACGCAACCTGCCGCCAGCTCCGGTTTCTGCGCTTTGTCCGGCGTCAGCTGCCACTTCCCTATTGGGACGTCACGCCGCGTCACGACTGGCCCACATTCCTATGCCCAATTGTACGGCTAAGATTCCTCCCGCCTTCCACTTGCTGGTTGTGGTTGCTCTTATTCCCCCTCACACGTTTAATGCACTACTGGCCATTAAAATTGCTACACCACGAAGATGACGTGCTACAGGCGCGAAATTTAACCGACAGGAAGAAGACGCTGTGATATTCAAATGATCACCTTTTCAGAGCATTCACACAAGGGTGGCGCCGGTGGCGACACCTACAACGTGCTGACATGAGGAAAGTTTTCAGCCGATTTCTCATACAGAAACAGCAGTTGACCGGCGTTCCCTGGTGAAACGTTGTTGCGATGCCTCGTGAAAGGAGGACAAATGCGTACCATCACGTTTCCGATTTCGATAAAGGTCGGATTGTAGCCTATCGCGATTGCGGTTTATCGTATCGCGACATTGCTGCTCGCGTTCGTCGAGATCCAATGACTGTTAGCAGAATATGGAACCGGTGGGCTCAGCAGGGTAATACGGAACGCCGTGCTGGATTCCAACGGCCGCGTATCACTAGCAGTCGAGATGACAGGCATCTTATCCCCACGACTGTTACGGATCGTGCAGCCACGTCTCTATCCCAGAGTCAACAGATGGGGACGTCTGGAAGACAACAACCATCTGCACGAACAGTTCGACGACGTTTGCAGCAGCATGGACTATCAGCTCGGAGACCAGGGCTGCGGTTACCCTCGACGCTGCATCACAGACAGGAGCGCCTGCGATGATGTACTCAACGACGAACCTCGGTGACGAATGGCAAAACGTCATTTTTTTCGGATGAATCCAGGTTCTGTTTACAGCATCATGATGGTCGCATCCCTGTTTGGCGACATCGCGGAGAACGCACATTGGAAGCGTGTATTCGTCATCGCCGTAGTGGCGTATTATCCGGCGTGACGGTATGCGGTGCCATTGGTTACACCTCTCGGTCACCTCTTGTTCGCACTGACGGCACTTTGAACAGTGGACGTTACATTTCAGATGTGTTACGACCCGTGGCTCTACCCTTCATTCGATCCCTGCGAAACCCTACATTTCAGCAGGAAAATGCACGAACGAATGTTGCAGGTCCTGTACGGGCCTTTCTAGATACAGAAAATGTCCGACTGCTGCCCTGGCCAGCACATTCTCCAGATCTAATTGAAAACGTCTGGTCAATGGTGGCCGAGCAACTGGCTCGTCACAATGCGCCAGTCACTACTCTTGATGAACTGTGGTATCGTGTTGAAGCTGCACGGGCAGCTGTACCTGTGCACGCCATCCAAGCTCAGTTTGGCTCAATGCCCAGGCGTATCAAGTCCGTTATTACGGCCAGAGGTGGTTGTTCTGGGTACTGATTTCTCAGGATGTATGCACCCAAATTGCGTGAAAATGTAATCACATGTCAGTTCTAGTATAATATATTTGTCGAATGAATACCCGTTTATCATCTGCATTTCTTCTTGGTGTTGCTATTTTAATGGCCAGTAGCGTAAGTAGCAGAAAAACATCTATTATGGTGACTGAAATTAAATTTATTGTTACGTCTTCTGCGGTTCGCGCTGGGCAGGAACATGATGCGTGTTTAAGCAGGAGCTGGGAGGGAGACAGACGGCGGTCCCTCCGAACGGAGCAGAGCGGCTCCCCAGAGGTGGGCTGCTATATACCTGTCCCAGAGGCTGCGGTCTGGCTGCCACAATGAGGTCGCCCGCTCTGCAGGCCAGGCGAGGCGAGTACAAAGGCGGCGCCGGCACACACCTGCTCACCACCCACCACCCCAACCCCACAACCCCCGACGCCGCCAACCAGCTGCGCCTCTCGCACGCACCATCGGCGAAATTTGACGCGACACGCGTAACTGTCTCTGTGGGTTCCTCTCCCTTCTCATCAGACTCTATGCTCTCTCGAAGTTCGCCGTACTCTGAAGACAGTACTATGTTTAACAACACATACACTGAAGCGCCAGAGAAACTAGTATAGGCATGCGTATTCAAATACAGAGAGATGAAAACAGGCAGAACACGGCGCTGCGTTCGCGAACGCCTATATAAGACGACAAATGTCTGGCGCAGTTGTTAGATCGGTTACTGCTACTACAATGGCAGGTTATCAAGATTTGAGTTTGAACGTGGTGTTTTAGTCGGCGCATAAGCGATGGGACACAGCATCTCCGAATTAGCGATAAAGTGGGCGTTTTCCCGTACGACCGTTTAACGAGTGTACCGTGAATATAAGGTAACCGGTAAAACATCAAATCTCCGACACCGCTGCGGTCGGAATCAAAATCGTGCAAGAACGGGATCAACGACGACTGAAGAAAATCGTTCAACGTGACGGCAGTGCAGCCCTTCCGCAAACTGCTGCAGATTTCAATGTTGGGCCATCCCAAGTGTCAGCGTGCAAACGATTCAACGAAACATCATCGATATGGGCTTTCGGAGCCGAAGCTCTACTCGTGTACCCTTGTCGACTGTACGACGCAAAGCTTTACGCCTCGCCTGGGCCCGTCAATACCGATTTTGGACTGTTGATGACTGTAAACATGTTGCCTCGTCGGACGAGTCTCGTTTCAAATTATATCGATCGGATGGACGGATACGGGTATGGAGACAGCCTCATGATTCCATGGACCCCGCATGTCAGCAGGGGATTGTTCAAGCTGGCGGAGGCTCTGGAATGATGTGGGGCGTGTGCAGTTGGAGTGATATGGGACCCATGATACGTCTAGATACGACTCTGACAGTTGACACGTACGTAAGCATCCTTCTGATCGCCTGTATCCATTCGTGTCCATTGTGCATTCTGACGGACTTATCAATTCCAGCAGGACAATGCGACACCCCACACGTCGAGAATTAATACAGAAAAAAAAAGTGTGTGAATTCCTAAGGGACTAAACTGCTGAGGTCATCGGTCCCTAGACTTACACACTACTTAAACTAACTTAACGCTGACGACAACACCACACCCATGCCCGAGGGAAATGCTACAGAGTGGCTCCAGGAACACTCTTCTAACACTTCCGCTAACCACCAAACCCTTCAGACATGAAAATTATTGAGCGTATGTGAGATACCTTGCAATGCACTCTCCAGAAGAGATCTCCGCCCTGTCGTGCTCTTACAGTTTTATGGGCAACCCTGTAGGATTCATTGTGTCAGTTGCCTCCAGCACTAGTTCATAGATTAGTAGAGTCCATACCACATCGGGTTGCGGCACTTCTGCGTACTCGCGGGGGCCCTACACTATATTAGAGAGGTGTACCAGTTTCTTTGGCTCTTCAGTGTATAAGCGCGTACACGGCAGTGCCAATGATGATGATTTCTATGCTGTCACGGTCGCGTGCCTCGCCTAGGTATTACGAGAACGAGATATGAGAGACCAACCTCTGTACAGTGGCCTGTAGGCGGTCACCTTCCCTTCACTCATTACACGAATGGGATGGGACAGAAGATGGATAGTGCTAGTACCATGTATCTTCCATCATGCATTGTGCAGTGGCTTGCAGACTACCCAGGGTGAACCAGAAATCGTGCATTAAACACCACGGCGCGAGTGCTTGCATGCTAATAGCACAGAGATGTCTCTTACAAAATTCGTCTCGTGCACATTTTCAGTAGAAGATGGACTCAAAGAAATGCAGTTTGGCAACACTTCATTCAAACGTCCGACAAGAATCCTCAATAAGAGCCATGCTGCCCAGCTAGAGCAGTAGGTAAAGTTTTGCATCAGCATACTCAAGTTAACGAGTTCGATTCCGCGTCTAGGTGTTTCTCTGTTTTCCAAGTTTGACCGGCACAATAATGCTGAAGTATTCACTGTTTATTAAACTATACGCAGCCTACCAATACATTTTGTTAATGCGGAACATAATTGTTGGTTCGGCATGTCAGAAATGCCCATGATGAAGAGTAGTAGGTCTAAGCAGCTAAAAATGTGTTTCTGCGCTATTGCACGTAATTTATTTTTAACTGGTAAACCTCCGATTCTTTAAAGTATTGAACCCCCATGAATAAAATAGCTTCAAACTTCTGATTATTTTATTACTGAGTTAATGTGATAAGCTTTTAACGTCTAGTCGAGAAGAAGTTTAGAAAAGGTTTGAAATTATGTTTAAGGTTTGTTGAAAATAGCTAAGTGCTCTCATTATCAAACACTGGTTGAGTAGACTCTGGAAAATTTGCGCTCCATTTTAGGCAACGGCTAGTTTTCCAAGCATCCCAATTTTTTGGTGACGTCACATCTCCGGGACTATGTTCGTATAATGACATAATTGTGCAGGTACACGCAGTGGTATATGTCGATACAGCCTGCAAAAGGTGTTACGAATGGAGTTCGTAGTACAGAAGAAATGAATTCATACCCGTTCCTGGTGCTGACGTTTTATTGCATGAACAGCGAAAATGACTCTAAAGACAATATCGACTCTAACACCACGTAAGTGCGTACACGAAGGCGAGTTTTGTAAGGTACACGTGTTGTACTGTGGGGCGACCTGCGTGGCTGGAAATGAAGAACACACTTCGTACTCTGCGTTTGCAGTATAGAAATTTTTATTGCTCGAAGATGACCGGTTTAAACAACCTTATGCTGCCATCATCTGATCGTATGGAACTTGTTACAATGATACCATCTTATGGAATTTGTTACAAAACTGCCAAGTATACTTGTGAAGTGCCTTTTGTGCTTTGACTTCATGTGATGATACATGACATTTTTACACCAAATTCCACAAGAACAGAGGATGGCAGCGTAAGACTGTTGAAACCGGTCTTCTTGGAACAACAAAAGTTTCTATACTGCGATCGCACCATACGAAATGTATTCTTCTTTTCCGGTTAAAATCATGATGATGATCATACATTTTTGAATTAAGGTGCACTAGATCACTAGTAATCCGTATCCTTGCTACTGCGAAGCGTGAGACGCTTAACTTTTCCACCTCAACTTACTTTTGACCTGTCGAGCTACATGAATAGTGACCTAGAGCTTACGAAACAAAATACAAATTGATTGTTGCAAAGAAGGAAACTGCAACCATTCATTCTTAATAAAACCATTTATTTCTACAAAAAGCGCCGCTACTCGTTTCGAAAAGACAGATTCATCTTCATAAGGTTGTTCGGAGGTTAGATTACATTACTGTTGTTGTTTATACTAGTGTCGACTATTATTCCCCTTTGTATAGGAAGTTCTTTGGCGTGGTGGGGCCCTACAACGGCCTATTTAACAGTAAATGCAAGTAATAACAAGTGGAAACAGTGTAAACAAATCTCTTTACGTAGAACAATTCCAAGTTACTTACTTACTTTGAAATTCAAGCAGCGTTATGTTGCATACGTTGCATACATGCAATTTACACTGAATTAGTACTGGCAATAATTAAAATCAACAAATAAAAGAATAAATTTGTTTTTGCAGAAAAAATTTGGAAATTTGTGGTAAGGTAAGCGTCTCAAAAATGAGATCGACAGGAAGTGCAAAATGGCTAAGCAGGGATGGCTAGAGGACAAATGGAAGGATGTAGAGAATTATCTCACTAGGGGTAAGATAGATACTGCCTACAGGAAAATTAAAGAGACCTTTGGAGAAAAGAGAACCACTTGTATGAATATCAAGAGCTAAGATGGAAACCCAGTTCTAACCAAAGAAGGGAAAGCAGAAAGGTGAAAGGAGTATATAGAGGGTCTACAAAAGGGCGATGTACTTGAGGACAATATTATGGAAATGGAAGACAATGTAGATGAAGATGAAATGGGAGATACGATACTGCGTGAAGAGTTTGACAGAGCACTGAAAGACCTGAGTCGAAACAAGGCCCCCGGAGTAGACAACATTCCATTTTACTGACGGCCTTGGGAGAGCCAGTGCTGACAAAACTCTACCATCTGGTGAGCAAGATGTATGAGACAGGCGAAGTACCCTCAGACTTCAAGAAGAATATAATAATTCCAATCCCAAAGAAAGCAGGTGTTGACAGATGTGAAAATTATCGAACTGTCAGTTTAATAAGTCACAGCTGCAAAATACTAACGCGAATTCTTTACAGACGAATGGAAAAACTGGTAGAAGCCGACCTCGGCGAAGATCAGTTTGGATTCCGTAGAAATATTGGAACAGGTGAGGCAATACTGACCTTACGACTTATCTTGGAAGGAAGATTAAAGACAGGCAAACCTACGTTTCTAGCATTTGTAGACTTACAGAAAGGTTTTGACAATGTTGATTGGAATACTCTCTTTCAAATTCTAAATGTGGCAGGGGTAAAATACAGGGAGCCAGAGGCTATTTACAATTTGTACAGAAACCAGATGGCAGTTATAAGAGTCGAGGGACATGAAAGGTAGCAGCGGCTGGGATGGAGTGAGACAGGGTTGTAGCCTCTCCCCGATGTTGTTCAATCTGTATATTGAGCAAGCAATAAAGGAAACAAAAGAAAAGTTCGTTAGATGTTAAAATCCATGGAGAAGAAATAAAAACTTTGAGGTTCTCTGATGACATTGTAGTTCTGTCAGAGACAGCAAAGGACTTGGAAGAGCAGTTGAACGGAATGGACAGTGTCTTGAAAGGAGTATATAAGATGAACATCAACAAACGCAAAACGAGGATAATGGAATGTAGTCGAATTAAGTCAGGTGATGCTGAGGGAATTAGATTAGGAAATGAGACACTTAAAGTAGTAAAGGAGTTTTGCTATTTGGGGAGCAAAATAACTGATGATGGTCGAAGTGGAGAAGATATAATATGTAGACTGGCAATGGCAAGAAAAGCGTTTTTGAAGAAGAGAAATTTGTTAACATCGTGTATATATTTAAGTGTCACGAAGTCGTTTCTGAAAGTATTTGTATGGAGTGTAACCATGTATGGAAGTGAAACATGGACAATAAATAGTTTGGACGGGAAGAGAATAGAAGCTTTCGAAATGTGGTGCTACAGAAGAATGCTGAAGATTAGATGGGTAGATCACATAACTAATGAGGAGGTATTGAATAGAATTGGGGAGAAGAGGAGTTTGTGGCATAACTTGACGAGAAGAAGGGACCGGTTGGTAGGACATGTTCTGAGGCATCAAGGGATCACAAATTTAGTATTGGAGTGCAACATGGGGGGTAAAAATCGGAGAGGGAGACCAAGAGATGAATACACTACGCAGATTCAGAGGGATGTAGGTTGCAGTAGGTACTGGGAGATGAAGAAGCTTGCACAGGATAGAGTAGCATGGAGAGCTGCATCAAACCAGTCTCAGGACTGAAGACCACAACAACAACAACTATGGAACCAAACTGCTGAGGTCATCGGTCCCTAGGCTTACGCACTACTTAATTAAACATAAACTAACTTACGCTAAGGACAACACACACATCCATATCCGAGGGAGGACTCGAACCTCCGACGGGGGGAGCCATGCGAACCGTGACAAGGCCCCCCAGACCGCATGGCTACCCCGTGCGGGTGTTTTTGCAGGGCACGACCACCAAAAGAACATTCGACATATAGGGAGAAGGGTGCAAACATCTGACGACTTATGTGCGCAACAAATGTAATCGAAACGTGAACGGCCACCTGAAGATGAACCACTCGGTTCGAAACCGGTAACGGCGCTATTTTTGTAAGTAAACAGAATTATTTACAGTGAGTGGTTGTCGTTTTCTTCTCAGCAAGAGTCATGTTGTATTTTGTACACTGCATCGGTCTCCAAAATGTCAGTTTTCGACAAAATAGCAACATGAAACAAAGACTTAACGAAAGGACATTTCCCACCAGGAGTTTAAAGAAGTTATTTATTTACTAAGATCGCGATTTCAGCCTGTTATGCCATTTTTCAAGCGACAAGTAACTACGAAGTTCGATAGCGCATCGTTCCTATTAAGAGGGCAGTGTTCTCGCGTCATCCATGTTTAAATATTCTATGCGTATAACAAGACAGCAGTCTACGTCATTAACACAAAAGAAACGTGGGACTTTATCTAATAACTCGTATCGAATCAACGTCCATTATGTGCGCAATGACATATATACGACAGAAATTATTGCACCAAGTGCCACATTTCTTTTGTACAGGCTGGGTAGAAAAACAGGTACAGAAAATTTTAGGAATTTAAGAGGGGGTAAAAGGAAACACTTTTTGTATGTGACGGAAATATCAAAGGTGCGCCGTTTTCCCGACAGGAGTCCATGAAGGTTTTGACGCTAGTAATGTTCAGAAACAGTGTTCAAACTGCCGTGTGATGAATACTGTTGTAGAGTTGCTGCTGAAAATGGCGTCCATTTACTCATTTTGTGGTTGAAGCTCTTTGGAGCTCTCTTTTTGTCCATCTTTACTTCCTAATAATTCATTCTCTTAGTATCACATACTGATGTTTATGTGGATGTTTGACATTTTCAGTACAACTGATATTTTGCTCCACTTTGTCATTTTTTGTTGAGTCCGCTTTTTCATGCCTCTACAGGGTATGTAAACTGTTTATCAAGTACTCTGTAGTGACGACATACGCCCATCTATCACAAGGCACCTATTGGCTGTAAATTGTTACCTGAACAGCAGCCAGGACAGTTATTCCTACCCCAGATGCTGGAGAGTTTCATTGAAAGCTCGAAATTGTACCCAGGTTTGACGTGACGAGTGACGAAAGAACGTTTTATGCAATCACGCGCTTGCACCTGGTCTCACACGTTGTTCACAACAGCCCATCATTGAGTTATGAACGCCGTTGAAATAAGAGATGAGGTGAGCAGAGGAAGATGGGATAGAGAAACCTATCACACGGCACGAGAGGAGTGGGGCGAGAGCCGTAAATAGGGACCGGACTGCCCAGCCTCGCTCCGCCATGCCAAATAAATAGCTGGTACTGGGGACTGGACGCGTCGGATTCTGTCCCCGCGGGCTGGCGGCCTGTTTAATGGGGGGTGGGGGAGCGGGCGACCGCCAGCGCCGGCACGACGGGCCAATCAGGCGGCGCCCCTGGCAACGCGGGGGATCCCCTACCTGCCCGCTTGCGCTGCCAGGCCGCGACTGGGGATCCCCTACCTGACTGCGAGCAGCACGGACGGGACTCCTGGCAAAAGGACGCCGACTGCGCGAGGGTGAGAGAGGGGGAGGGGTGGGGGGGGGGGAATACAGCCTCTAGCTGTCAGGTGGTGGTGAGGTCCTTGGACGTCTCCATCTGCCGTGCCTCCGTGAATGCTGGTACTCTGGCCATCCTCCCTCACAACAATGAAAGCTGTTGTCGAAATGTGCTTTGATCGACAAGGCAAAAGCATGATTTCCTTTGTGGCGGAATCTTGTTTATGTGGCTAGTTACAGCGATGTTTTATTTTACACAAAAGCACGTACCTACTCCCCGCTGCAAACACGGCAATTGTTCCGCAAAATATCTTCAAGAACCAGTGTGAGCACTTACTACTGACATTATTAAAAATTACTGAGAAGCAGGAAAGCGCGGAAGTACTTATGTTTTCAGTATGCTTTCAACACAAATGAAAAATAACAACATTCGACTATTCAAATCTGAGAAAGGAATCTGACGGACTGGTTCTCTTTAGTTTCTTCATTCATACAGGTGTGTGTGTTGTCCATAGTGTAAGTTAGTGTAAGTTAGGTTAAGTAGTGTGTAGACTTAGGGACCGATGACCTCAGCAGTTTAGTCACATAAGACCTTACCACAAATTTCCAATTTCTAATAAATGCAGTTATTCCTCATGAACAAATGTGTATGAATACTTTCTTCCATGACTGTAAATCCGTGTCATCGGCAAAATCGTCCCCTGCTAAGCAGTTTGGCACATCTCACAAACTTCTCCGAGGCAACACTAAAGAAGAGACATGCTAGAGCAGTGGTTCCCAAACCAGTGTATTTACCCCTGAGGGATAAAATGAAATTTTCTGAGGGGTAAAAACCAATTGTATTCTGTTTTAGTCACGAAAAAAATTATTTTCAAAATATCATTTCTATTACCATAATTTTGTAGCATTATATACTAATTATACAAGTTATCAATACTTACTTGTTCCCAATTGGTAGCATTAATGCGGTGGAGGTTACAGGTTCCTCACATAGTCCACCCATAACACACACACACTATGTGATCGAAAGTATCCGGACACCTGGCTGAAAATTACTTACAAGTACGTGGCGCCCTCTATCGGTAACGCTGGAATTCAATATGGTGTTGGCCCACCTCTTGATGACAGCTTCCACTCTCGCAGGCGTACGTTCAATCAGGTGCTACAAGGTTTCTTGGGGAATGGCAGCCCATTCTTCACGGAGTGCTGCACTGAGGAGAGGTATCGATGTCGGTCGGTGAGGCCTGGCACGAAGTCGGCTCCAAAACATCCCAAAGGTGTTCTATAGGGTTCAAGTCTGGACTCTGTGCAGGCCAGTCCATTACAGGGATGTTATTGTCGTGTAACCACTCCGCCAAAGCCCGTGCATTATGAACAGGTGCTCGATCGTGTTGAAAGATGCAATCGCCATCCCCGAATTGCTCTTCAACAGTGGGAAGCAACAAGATGCTTAAAACATCAATGTATGCTGTGATAGCGCCACGAAAAACAACAAGGGTTGCAAGCCCCCTCCACGGAAAAGACGATCACACCATAACACCACTGCCTCCGAATTTTACTGTTGGCACTATGCGCGCTGGCAGACGACGTTCACCGGGCATTCGCCATACCCACACCCTGCCACATTGTCTACCGTGATTCGACACTCCACACAACATTTTTCCATTGCTCAGTCGTCTCATGTTTACGCTCCTTACACCAAGCGAGGGGTCGTTTGGCAATCACCGGTGTGATGTGTGGCTTATGAACAGCCTCTCGATCATGAAATCGAAGATTTCTCACATGCCGCCTAACTGTCATAGAACTTGCAGTGGATCCTGATGCAGTTTGGAATTCCTGTGTGATGGTCTGGATGTATGCCTGCCTATTACACATTACGACGCTCTTCAAATGTTCAAATGTGTGTGAAATCTTATGGGACTGAACTACTAAGGTCATCAGTCCCTAAGCTTACACACTACTTAACCTAAATTATCCTAAGGACAAACACACACGCACCCATGCCCGAGGGAGGACTCGAACTCCGCCGTGATCAGCCGCACAGTCCATGACTGCACGACGCTCTTCAAATGTCGGCGGTCTCTGTCAGTCAACAGACGAAGTCGGTCTGTGCGCTTTTGTGCTGTATGTGGCCCTTCACGTTTCCACTCCACTATCACATCGGAAACAGTGGACCTAGGGATGGTTAGGAGTGTGTAAACATCGCGTACAGACGTATCACACAAGTGACACGCAATCACCTGACCATGTTCGAAGTCCGTGAGTTCTGCGGAGCGCCCCATTCTGCTCTCTCACGATGTCTAATGACTACTGAGGTCGCTGATATGGAGTACCTGGCAGTAGGTGACAGCACAATGCACCTAATATGAAAAACATATGCTTTGGGGGTGTCCGGATACTTTTGATCACATAGTGTACGTTGTGCATTGTCTCGTACATCACTGATGATAAACGTAAGACGTAACAGACGCTACGTTGTGGCCGAGCGGTTCTAGGCGCGTAAGTCCGGAACCGCGCTGCTGCTACGGTCGCAGGTTCGAATCCTGCCTCGGGCATGGATGTGTGTAATGTCGTTTGGTCACTTAGGTTTAAGTAGTTTTAAGTTATAGGGGACTGATGACCTTAGATGTTAAGTCCCATAGTGCTAAGAGCCATTTGAACCATTTGAACAAATGCTAGCTATCTCAAGAAAATGTCTTCTCCAAGTTGTAGATAGTACACGCAGTAATCCAGAAGTTACTTCATTACTCGCTTCGAAACAGATACATGAAGTTCAAAAATGGTTCACATGGCTCTGAGTACAATGGGACTTAACTTTTGAGGTCATCAGTCCCCTAGAACTTAGAACTACTTAAACCTAACTAACCGAAGGACATGACACACATCCATGCCTGACGCAGGATTCGAAGCTGCGACTGTAGCGGTCTCGCGGTTCCAGACTGAAGCGCCTAGAGCCGCTCGGCCACCCCGGCCGGCATACATGAAGTAATTGACAGAACGACACACCAGTAACTACATAAGGGCTGCTATAGAGCTATAGATATTATTATTATTATTTCCAGAATGAGATTTTCACTCTGCAGCGGAGTGTGCGCTGGTATGAAACTTCCTGGCAGATTAAAACTGTGTGCCCGACCGAGACTCGAACTCGGGACCTTTGCCTTTCGCGGGCAAGTGCTCTACCATCTGAGCTACCGAAGCACGACTCACGTCCGGTACTCACAGCTTTACTTCTGCCAGTACCTCGTCTCCTACCTTCCAAACTTTACAGAAGCTCTCCTGCGACCTTGCAGAACTAGCACTCCTGAAAGAAAGGATATTGCGGAGACATGGCTTAGCCACAGCCTGGGGGATGTTTCCAGAGTGAGATTTTCACTCTGCAGCGGAGTGTGCGCTGATATGAAACTTCCTGGCAGATTAAAACTGTGTGCCCGACCGAGACTCGAACTCGGGACCTTTGCCTTTCGCGGGCAAGTGCTCTACCATCTGAGGTACCGAAGCACGACTCACGCCCGGTACTCACAGCTTTACTTCTGCCAGTACCTCGTCTCCTACCTTCCAAACTTTACAGAAGCTCTCCTGCGAACCTTGCAGAACTAGCACTCCTGAAAGAAAGGATATTGCGGAGACATGGCTTATTATTATTATTGTTATGACTAGAGTGGTTAGACACAATGTGTTAAAAGCCTGAAATATTCCAGTTTCTGCCAGTTCAGAAGTACGAAGTGCAGTAATGAAGTCATTTATGAACAGTAACTATAGTGGATACATCTGAATTTGCTTGATTATAAATGGAAATAATTTTTTTTCTTGACCGAAGTTGATTATAGTGTGGAGGAGGGGAGGCAACAGACGTCAGCCGGGTGAGCTGGGAGGGCAGGGGTGCTA
Source organism: Schistocerca cancellata (assembly GCF_023864275.1). Taxonomy (NCBI): domain Eukaryota; kingdom Metazoa; phylum Arthropoda; class Insecta; order Orthoptera; family Acrididae; genus Schistocerca; species Schistocerca cancellata. The sequence goes on from NC_064634.1 coordinate 200,122,480, forward strand.
GGTAATGTCTTATTGCGCTCTAAGCGCAGTAAGAAAGGTCGGGAAACTGCCCTAGAGCATCTCCTCCACTTTGACCATCTTTCATATCCATTGGACCAGACGTTCCGTTCTTATGCTACACTGCATTCCATACACTGTCAACCTGACAAGCCTTACCAATTTCCTAAGGCTTCCCTGTTCAGTCAAAGCACGGTATAGTTTTGGATGGTAAAGAGATATTACTTCGAGAAACTCGTTTACAGTGGAACAGAGACACCCCCTCGGCGACAAATGCTTCGCCCCGCTGCTGGAAGTGCGGCGTCCTTACAGCACAACGAAACTCGAGCGCGGTACACGGCCAGTGTCGGCTTTGCACCCTCTTCTTGCGCCCCGGCCGGCGTGCAGTGCGCTGCAAAGCATCCCCTTTAGTCGCACAAGTTGCCCGCCGCACCGCGCCTCGACCGCCCAGGTCGATAGGCCGCTCCTTTGTGCTCGCAAGTTTGGCCGTTTAGAGTTCCATTTGCGTGAAGTCAGTCTCTCTCTCTCTCTCTCTCTCTCGCTCGCTCTCAACGGGAGGAAAGGTGTTCCTTTGATTATTTCGCCCGCGTGAACTTGTCAAAGCACCCATTAAGTCCCGCAAAATTCCTCTCGTCCCGACCGCAGCTGTTGTCGGCATATTCGCTGCAGGACGTTTCTAATCCGTCCTCGGGAGAATGGAGTCGTGTTTCTTCGATCTGTGTTCCCAGCCGTAATCTACAAGTCGCAACAAAGTTCGCGCGGCAGAACAAACTCCGCACCCATTTGCGTCGCTCCTTTCCCCACAATCACTTTGCGCGAACAAATATAACATTTATTACAAAGGTAACATGCAAAAAATAGTGAATATTTTCTAGCAAAAATGTAAAACGCAAGTTTGCGATCGAAGCTCTCAGGGGCGATCGAGAAGGGCAGATTATCAAATGGCTCTGGGCACTATGGGACTTAACTGCTAAGGTCATCAGCCCCCTAGAACTTAGAACTACTTAAACCTAACTAACCTAAGGACATCACACACATCCATGCCCGACGCAGGATTCGAACCTGCGACAGTAGTGGTCGCGCGGTTCGAGACTGAAGCGCCTAGAACTGCTCGGCCACATCGGCCGGCTTAGGTTTCTCGATAGAGGATCTATGCCGCGTACAGCGCGATCGAGATGGTCCCACGGATTCTCGATTTGGTTAAACTCCGGGGAGTTTGGTGACCAACGAAGTATGGTCAACTGAATGCTGGTGCTGTCCGAGCCACGCACGTACATTGCGAGCTGTGTGACGCGTTTCATTGTCCTGCTGGTAGATGCCATCGTGCGGGGAATGTAGGGGTGCATGTGATCCCCAAGGATAGATGCATATTTATGTTGATCCACTTTGTCTTCGAGAACGACATTGTCACCCAGGGAATGCTACGAATACATTTCCCAGACCTTAACGCTCCCTCCTCCGGCCTAAACCCTTCCGACGACGGCTGGAGGGCGATCTGTCCGATGGGGCATAAAATGTGATTCATCAAAAAAGGTCACCCGTCGGCTTTCAGTGGACGTCCAACTGCAATATTGGCATGCAGATTCCAGTCAGCTTGGGTGTACGGACAAGGAGCCTGCTGCCGAGATCCAAAAGCAGGAACCTTCGCTGAACGGTTGGTAGCCTCTTGATTCATTTGGGCGGTCAGTCGCTCAACAGTTGCGCGTCAGCATCTCCGCAGCCGGTGTTCACCCCTGTCAACTACTACCCGTGCCGCACAACAGCTGCCGTGGCGCCTGTTTTGGAGGGCCATTTTGCCGCGCACGGTATGCTTGCGAGGTGCCGGGGTTGAGAAGAGTTTGTACCTCTTTAATTCAGACCAATTTTGCATGAGAACGAGACATGCACGCGACCCCCTCCTTATCTACCACCTAATTAATTACGAGCACAACGGTAACGGAAGGAAATGATGGTGAACCCTGCTAGTTGGTAAAATAAGGAGTGCACACTCACAATAATTTAATAAAAATTATAATCTACTCAAAAAAGAGAACTTTATCATAATAAACAACAGTAAATGGGATTCTGCCTATATCTACGGAATGATATGCGGATTAAATATTACAATGAGATTTATTATACATCAGGACATAAATGCACATGATTGTCGACACACTCATAAGTTAAAGGATAGGGTACACTGAAATATTATGAGAATAAGAGTTGGCTCAAGAACAAGGGGCTCCTATTCTCTGTGATGCAACAGACTGACGATAATGACTGGAGGCCCTAATGAATCAAATATCAATCTCCCGCCTGTATAGCAGTAACGCAATTAGTAGTGAGAGCTCAAATGAGATCACACGAAGAAAGAAGGAAAGTGGATTTGTAGCAAGGCGAGCGCGCGTGCTGCTGAGGGATTAAGTATATAATCGGTAAAGTCCTACAATACTAGAGGCTCAAAATACAGTACCAGTACTGAAATCTGCAGCAGGTCGTCGGTAGGCAGCGTCCTGATGATGCAGGCGCCGACTTCAGCCGTGCAGCGACTCTGTGTCAACCCCTGGCCTCGAAGGCTGTCCGAAGATTTGTTCTTCCGAAAAAGAGCGACCAAGTCGCAAGACCGTCCGACTCCGACGAAGATCAGATGTCCCATGTCCTGCCCGCGCAACGCAAGGGCGAAGCCAACTTTGCTCTACTCCCTACTCTCCTCGAAAAACCGCGAATCAGAATTCAGTTCTGATTCCAAAATTCCCCCACAATTTCTCAGAACATCATTCGTGCCGATAGCGACCGTTCCCTCCAATTTCGAGCAGGGCTTTATGACGTCAACTAGCCTCAGTTTAATTTGACCAATCATGCCTCTGCTATTCAGCTGAGGGCACTGAACTTGCCGTCTGACCGGCTACGAAAACAACCTTCCTAGACCACCGGCAATCCGATGCCAGACAGTCGCACTCAGCAGGGCACAGTCCACAATAGAGTGCTGCAACGCTCCATGTCTGACCGTTCACGGCTCGCCTGTTGACGGGGGGACCGAGCCGCTCGTGTCCGGCCCCATACGACTCGGCTCGGTCACGTACTCGCGCCATGTCTGTTGTCCGGATTCCGGACACGCGAATAACCGAGCATGACCGGTCACCGCTGACGTCTCAACTCACCTCGCCCCGGCTCGCTGCTCTGTACCGTACATATCCAACGCCTCTCTCTCTCTCTCTCTCTCTCTCTCTCTCTCTCTCTCTCTCTCTCTCTGTCTATTTCTGTCTCTCTCTCTCTCTCTCTCTCTCTCTCTCTTTCTTTTAATACAAAAGTAACGTTTCCAAGAACGGGTACGTTACTCAGCTAAACTCATAGAGCACTTTCTTTTATAATATTTACTCCCGTCTTCCTAACATCCGGGAATTTTGTTGTAAATAAAACATTGATCACAAGAGACCAATCTGTGTTAATGTAATGAGATGTAAGCGTCAAATAGTGCCCCTGATTATGCGAATCAGTCCACATATCAACTATCGCAGCACCGCAGCACATGTTTTATTAATAACTTCCGCAATAACAGAAGGCATTATACTGTACTGCATCAGCTTGTTCTTGGACATGTCTGCTTATAGTAGAGGGATGTGGCATGACATCTGCCACGTCAACTTTTCCATAATGCGCACCTAGATGTATTAATTCTTGGCGTAGTTCTGTGAAACCTTCACCGCAAACAGCATTGAAAGGTCTCATATCTTTAGCACACATTGCAACACACTTTGCTGTAATACTATTTTTTATTACTGCCGGTATTCCTGAAGGAGCTGTATCTTTGTGAGGTGTCTTGCAACTGTGTTTCTTTAAAAGAGTGGTTCCCGATTGGAAACACAATAATGTGGAGCAGTTTATCCACGATACGTATCCAGTAGACGCAATGTTTTCGTCTACAACCACCAAAAATATGCTCCGTACTTGGCTTTTTAGACCTTCCCGTCTCTTCAATGTGTAAACATTGATTTGAATCCTTGGTCTTACTGCACTGGTTTCCTCGCGCTGCATGATTACAGAGAGAGACACACCACAAATACGAAGCCCGTACTGGCTGCAGTGTCACACGGATAATAACACGTGTAATGTGTTTGAAGTTGCGTGCTACGTATTCGGTCACGGCTTCTATGCTCGGTCACTAGAACTAGTGCGGGCAGCCTATCCAGTTAGGGTGTGCTCGCCCCGTCTCGTATTTTGTGCTCGCTTACTCGGTCATGCAGGACTTCAGTCCACAAGTATTCTCAGAATCAGGAGGACAAATGGTTCAAATGACTCTGAGCACTATGGGACTTAACATCTATGGTCATCAGTCCCCTAGAACTTAGAACTACTTAAACCTAACTAACCTAAGGACAGCACACAACACCCAGCCATCACGAGGCAGAGAAAATCCCTGACCCCGCCGGGAATCGAACCCGGGAACCCGGGCGTGGGAAGCGAGAACGCTACCGCACGACCACGAGATGCGGGCAATTAGGAGGACAGTGCAGTCAGTCGGTGCCAGGAGTCTTCGTTCCGGACGCGCTGGAACGGTAAACACATAAACTGCGGCGACACTCAGATGTCTCGCATGTCGTTTCGGCCTGCATACAACAGGCGAAACTCGACCGACGTCAGTCGTTCCGCCAGGCGCTTAAGCCCGTTGTACGAACCCCTCAGAATTCAGGGAAGTGCAGCCCCCAGCCGGAAGCGCCGTGTGCCGCGTCCTAAGATGCTTGTCTCGCACAGGCGAACCAGGGAAGTAACCTAACATGTTTAGGAGTCAATTGAAAAGTATTTTTTGAGCTCTTAGTACAAATTCATTAGAATAACCTTATTCGGACTGTTACTACCATGCATTGACAAAGAACATTAATAAAATTTCCAGAATGAGATTTTCACTCTGCAGCGGAGTGTGCGCTGATATGAAACTTCCTGGCAGATTAAAACTGTGTGCCCGACCGAGACTCGAACTCGGGACCTTTGCCATTCGCGGGCAAGTGCTCTACCAACTGAGCTACCGAAGCACGACTCACGCCCGGTACTCACAGCTTTACTTCTGCCAGTACCTCGTCTCCTACCTTCCAAACTTTACAGAAGCTCTCCTACGAACCTTGCAGAACTAGCACTCCTGAAAGAAAGGATATTGCGGAGACATGGCTTAGCCACAGCCTGGGGGATGTTTCCAGAATGAGATTTTCACTCTGCAGCGGAGTGTGCGCTGATATGAAACTTCTTGGCAGATTACGAGGTACTGGCAGAAGTAAAGCTGTGAGTACCGGGCGTGAGTCGTGCTTCGGTAGCTCAGTTGGTAGAGCACTTGCCCGCGAAAGGCAAAGGTCCCGAGTTCGAGTCTCGGTCGGGCACACAGTTTTAATCTGCCAGGAAGTTTCATTAATAAAATTGATAAAAATGGGTGGAGACATGCAAAGGAGGGCATGGAACCTCTTGTGCTTTAACCACGGCGAACAGTGTTCAGAATTAGCCGTTTCGGAAATGCTTCCACCCTTGTCCCGAAAGCCAATGATCGTGCCCTTTTGGACGTCAGATTAATCACCCGTTTCTGCATTACGACAACGACTGTACTTTTTGACGTTTTCCCCCCGACACGCTTTATTCACCCTCCGCTGCTAGTGGTCTGTGAGTGGTCATTGCAAGTTGTCGTGGAACATAGGCGGTAAGTGCGACTGGACCGCGACTTAAGGCCACGCGTGTAGCCGGTAGGGCGCCGAGGTTATCTGGAGTCGATTCCGGCAGCGAGCATCCGGCGCCCGGTCCTGACCTCGCCGGTGGGCTGCAATCTGGCGCAGCCCTCCGCGTCTCAAGCCAGGCAGACTGGCCGCGGGCAAAAAATAGATTGGGATCCGACCGAGACCGCGACCGAGACCTCGGCCGCTCTGGGCCGGCGCGCCCCTCCTCCCAATTCATCCGCCAGCCAGCCACAGCCACACCCTGCCGCAGCCGCAGCAGCAGCGGTGGGCCGCCTTACGCAACAAGGCGTGCCTCCTCAGCCGACCAGCGAAGATATTTCAGGAAAAAAAAAGCCGTCCCAGCTTGGTGATGCTCGGCCGTGCCGATCTCCTGCATTCAGATTTGGCAGACCGAAGTAAGACGTGGTCGATGCTGAAACACTGTAATATTACTGGCTTATACACTCCTGGAAATGGAAAAAAGAACACATTGACACCGGTGTGTCAGACCCACCATACTTGCTCCGGACACTGCGAGAGGGCTGTACAAGCAATGATCACACGCACGGCACAGCGGACACACCAGGAACCGCGGTGTTGGCCGTCGAATGGCGCTAGCTGCGCAGCATTTGTGCACCGCCGCCGTCAGTGTCAGCCAGTTTGCCGTGGCATACGGAGCTCCATCGCAGTCTTTAACACTGGTAGCATGCCGCGACAGCGTGGACGTGAACCGTATGTGCAGTTGACGGACTTTGAGCGAGGGCGTATAGTGGGCATGCGGGAGGCCGGGTAGACGTACCGCCGAATTGCTCAACACGTGGGGCGTGAGGTCTCCACAGTACATCGATGTTGTCGCCAGTGGTCGGCGGAAGGTGCACGTGCCCGTCGACCTGGGACCGGACCGCAGCGACGCACGGATGCACGCCAAGACCGTAGGATCCTACGCAGTGCCGTAGGGGACCGCACCGCCACTTCCCAGCAAATTAGGGACACTGTTGCTCCTGGGGTATCGGCGAGGACCATTCGCAACCGTCTCCATGAAGCTGGGCTACGGTCCCGCACACCGTTAGGCCGTCTTCCGCTCACGCCCCAACATCGTGCAGCCCGCCTCCAGTGGTGTCGCGACAGGCGTGAATGGAGGGACGAATGGAGACGTGTCGTCTTCAGCGATGAGAGTCGCTTCTGCCTTGGTGCCAATGATGGTCGTATGCGTGTTTGGCGCCGTGCAGGTGAGCGCCACAATCAGGACTGCATACGACCGAGGCACACAGGGCCAACACCCGGCATCATGGTGTGGGGAGCGATCTCCTACACTGGCCGTACACCACTGGTGATCGTCGAGGGGACACTGAATAGTGCACGGTACATCCAAACCGTCATCGAACCCATCGTTCTACCATTCCTAGACCGGCAAGGGAACTTGCTGTTCCAACAGGACAATGCACGTCCGCATGTATCCCGTGCCACCCAACGTGCTCTAGAAGGTGTAAGTCAACTACCCTGGCCAGCAAGATCTCCGGATCTGTCCCCCATTGAGCATATTTGGGACTGGATGAAGCGTCGTCTCACGCGGTCTGCACGTCCAGCACGAACGCTGGTCCAACTGAGGTGCCAGGTGGAAATGGCATGGCAAGCCGTTCCACAGGACTACATCAAGCATCTCTACGATCGTCTCCATGGGAGAATAGCAGCCTGCATTGCTGTGAAAGGTGGATATACACTGTACTAGTGCCGACATTGTGCATGCTCTGTTGCCTGTGTCTATGTGCCTGTGGTTCTGTCAGTGTGATCATGTGATGTATCTGACCCCAGGAATGTGTCAATAAAGTTTTCCCTTCCTGGGACAATGAATTCACGGTGTTCTTATTTCAATTTCCAGGAGTGTATATGACGGTAGTATCTGTTCCCGAAAGTACAGTTACCGTGGATGACCATGCAGCTTGCTAGAAATGAAATGATAATTAAATGGACACCCTAGCTGCAAACAGGCGTTGATGTACTTCATTGGGGACATGTTGAAAATGTGTGCCCCGACCGGGACTCGAACCAGGGATCTCCTGCTTACATGGCAGACGCTCTATCCATCTGAGCCATCGAGGACACAGATGAATAGCGTGACTGCAGGGACTTATCCCTTGCACGCTCCCTGTCGGGGCACAAATTTTCAACATGTCCCCAATGAAGTACATCAACGCCTGTTTGCAGCTAGGGTGTCCATTTAATTATCATTTCATTTCTAGCAAGCTGCATGGTCATCCACGGTAACTGTACTTTCGGGAACAGATACTACCGTCATATATAGTTAGAATATGGCTTCCCGGCCATTGACCTTCTTGTGCGAACGCACACGCTACGCCCGAACTCGTACGGGACTTGGTAGATTAATCTGCCACGAGTAATGAGTATGATGGGCAAACTACGAACGTAGTGGTGTGGACATGTTGGGAATGTGGATCTCACGGGGAGCGTGCAAGGGATAAGTCCCTGCAGTCACGCTATTCATCTGTGTCCTCGGAGGCTCAGATGGATAGAGCGTCTGCCATGTAAGCAGGAGATCCCGGGTTCGAGTCCCGGTCGGGACACACATTTTCAACATGTCCCCAATGAAGTACATCGACGCCTGTTTGCAGCTAGGGTGTCCATTTAATTATCATTTCATTTCTGGCTTAGTCAGCCATCATATTAGGCTCCAAGAAGCTGTTCCCAGAGCAGTGGAAATGCAAGAAGTATATAGATGACTAAATGTGGTGTGAGGTACCTGTGACAGATGTTAGATTCGGTACCATTCCCGTGAGAAAGACCGCCTGCATAATGCTACTCCTCTGTGATTGGCTGCTGTGTTGGGAGCAAGGGCGCCAAAACGTTAAAGTATAGTTATTATTATTAGTTAAACTACTCATAGGAATGACTTCCCTTTTTAATATAAATATCTCTCAACAGCTGACTATCAATCAGTCATTTTAGAATTATTAAAAACAATTTAAATCAAAAACAAAAGACTGACGAAATTGCAGACGAAGCACTTCGGAAGCATTTGGGTCACGCCTTTTCTGGTATGGCGCGCGAAGTGTTTCGGGCTGTTCGTCACTCTGGATTAGGCAGTCAAGAAGAACAGACAGCCGTCCGGTGTGGCCGTGCGGTTAAAGGCGCTTCAGTCTGGAACCGCGTGACCGCTACGGTCGCAGGTTCGAATCCTGCCTCGGGCATGGATGTGTGTGATGTCCTTAGGTTAGTTAGGTTTAATTAGTTCTAAGTTCTAGGCGACTGATGACCTCAGAAGTTAAGTCGCATAGTGCTCAGAGCCATTTGAACCAAGAACAGACATGTTGTCTGTCGTAGGACGTGTTTCCAATTTTTTTTTAAGTTCCTGTTCGTGACTGTGGATCAGGCAGTCGAGATGTACAGTCATGTTGTCGGTGGCAGGTTGTGTTTGCCAGTATTCAGCATTAAAAGATTCACTCCGGTAGTCATGACGCACAGACACGTGTCACAAATAGTGTAAAGATACATTTTCGTAAACATTGTGTTTGATCACGTACTTCGGTGTATCAGAAGGTGTTGTATTAAGATCATGTAGTCTTCTCGTGTAGCTATATTAAAATACGCGAGTGGCATCCTAAAGAAGCGATACATTATTTCAGAACAGAACTGTGGTGTCACCGCCAGACACCACACTTGCTAGGTCCGTTAGTGTACGTCGGACCAGCGTGTCGCCACTGTCAGTGATTCCAGACCGAGCGCCGCCACGCGGCCGGTCTAGTCTAGTGAGACTCCCTAGCACTCGCCGCAGTTTGCTAGCGATGGATCACTGCCTACATACGCTCTCATTTGCAGAGACGATAGTTTAGCATAGCCTTCAGCTACGTCATTTGCTACGACCTAGCAAGGCGCCATATTCAGTAATTAGAATGAATTATGAACAGACAATAATGTGAACCATGTACCGTCAAGAGCGACGTTCATCATTAATGGATTAAAGTTAAGTATCAAACGAATCACGTCCGCTTTCTGAATTCTAATTCCTTGTCATGTTCCAGACTTCACGTCAGTATAGTTCTTCCCTCCTCACGCCAGCCTGCGTGAGCAAAAACGCGTGCATTTGGGCCTCCTCTAGTAACACTGTGTTGGCTCTTCTGCCAACACAGCAAGAACATCGCTAAAAGTCAGTTTCAGCCTCAAGATACAGAACCTACGACCTGCGTGCTGTTTTCTGTGCTGCGGACATCAACTTGAAGACAGGAAGTTAGTGAACTGTAACAGAACCTTCGTATTCCACACTGTGCAGTGGAAACAGCTGGCGCCTCACGTGTAGTCTACTGCATGCACAGAACAAATGTGCTCAGTGACACGTCATCTCCAGTAATGCAGCGGAGGTAAAGGAGGATGATCGTTATTAACACCAACAATCAATTCTTCCTTTCTTGCCGTAACATGCAAAAATCTTAATATAAATGAAATCTGTACTTTTGCTTCCTGCATTTTTTACATATGTACTGATGTACTGGAAGACCTGTTCCGTTCACGAAGAACGGAGCACAGCTGAAGTTACTTCTGTATTTAAAAAAGACAATATGTAACACACAGGAAATCACAGACGAATACGTTTACTAAATGCAGGATATAAAATTTATGGGAAAATTCGAAATCAAAGATCACAAACTATCGCTGATACATTGAACTCAAAAGAACAATCAGGCTTCGGAAACGGACGTTCGTGTAATCATAATATATTTACACTACTGGCCATTAAAATTGCTACACCACGAAGATGACGCGCTACAGACGCGAAATTTAACCTACAGCAAGAAGATGCTGTGATATACAAATGATTAGCTTTTCAGAACATTCACACAAGGTTGGCTGACATGAGGAAAGTTTCCAACCGATTTCTCACATACAAACAGCAGTTGACCGGCGTTGCATGGTGAAACGTTGTTGTGATGCCTCGTGTAAGGAGGAGAAATGCGTACCATCACGTTTCCTACTTTGATAAAGGTCGGATTGTAGCCTATCGCGATTGCTGTTTATAGTATCTCGACATTGCTGCTCGCGTTGGTCGAGATACAATGACTGTTAGCAGAATATGGAATCGGTGGGTTCAGGAGGGTAATACGGAACGCCGTGCTGGATCTCAACGGTCTCGTATCACTAGCAGTCGAGATGACAGGCATCTTATCCGCATCGCCGTAACGGATCGTGCAGCCACGTCTCGATCCCTGAGTCAACAGATGGGGACGTTTGCAAGACAACAACCATCTGCACGAACAGTTCGACGTCGTTTGCAGCAGCGTGGACTATCAGATCGGAGACGATGGCTGCGGTTACCCTTGACGCTGCATCACAGATGGTGTACTCAACGACGAACCTGGGTGCACGAATGGCAAATCTAGGTTCTGTTTACAGCATCATGATGGTCGCATCCATGGATGGAGACATCGTGGTGAACGCACATTGGAAGCGTGTATTCATCATCGCCATACTGGCGTATCACCCGGCGTGATGGTATGGGGTGCCATTGGTTACGCGTCTCCGTCACCTCTTCTTCGCACTGACGGCACTTTCAGCAGTGGACGTTACATTTCAGATGTGTCACGACCCGTGGCTCTACCCTTCATTCGATCCCTGCGAAACCCTACATTTCAGCAGGATAATGCACGACCGCATGTTGCAGGTCCTGTACGGGCATTTCTGGATACAGAAAATGTTCGACTGCTGCTCTGGCCAGCACATTCTCCAGATTTCTCACCAATTGAAAACGTCTGGTCAATAGTGGCCGAGCAACTGGCTCGTCACAATGTCACAATACGCCAGTCACTACTCTTGATGAACTGTGGTATCGTGTTGAAGCTGCATGGGCAGCTGTACCTGTACACGCCATCCAATCTCTGTTTGACTCAATTCCCAGGCGCATCAAGGTCGTTATTACGGTCGGAGGTGGTTGTTCTGGGTACTGATTTCTCAGGATCTATGCACCCAAATTGAGTGTAAATGTAATAACATGTCAGTTCTAGTATAATATATTTGTCCAATGAATACCCGTTTATCATCTGCATTTCTTCTTGGTGTAGCAAATTTAATGGCCAGTAGTGTATAACGACACAAATTATCGACAAACGTTGGGAATTTGGCTTAGAAACACATTGAGCATTTGTTGATTATTAGCAAGCCTTTGATAAGGTAAAATGACCCGTTTTGTAGAAAATATTTGAAATGAAGAGGTTTTCCGAAACACCTTATTAATACCATAAAGAGTCTATATGTAATTAAAGTTAAAAGCTCAGATTCGAAAGCGTCACATAAAATTTTGATAAATCTGGGTGGTCGACGACGGTGCAGTCTATCACCTACTTCATTTAACTTACAGATTTACGTGTGAAGTGGAGCGATGAAATGTAGTTAGGAAGTAAAATAGAATCCAGCGTACCATTAATACTCTATTATACACTGATGACCGGATAATTACACAGGAAACAAAAGATAATTTACACAGAGCAACATATAGATTGAGCTATAAAGCGATATATTACAACGTAACTATATCTGCAAATAAGACAAAAATAATGGCTTCCAAAGCAAAAATCCCAGTCAGATTAGCAATAATAATAAAAGAGTAAATTTTAAAATAAGTATCCCATTTCAGTTCTCTACGATATGATGCTAGATTTAACTATGACAGAGGCACTGACAAGAAGGTTGATAAATATCAAGCTATTTGCGGAACAATTGGAAGAATATGGGAAGAAAAACAAGAAAAGAAACACAAATAAAATTCTGTAGTATCTATTCTTGCACATAGTTCCGAATGACGGACAATAACAAAAAGAGGAAAATCACGCATACAGGCAGCAGAGAGGAAATCTATAAAGTATGTAAGAACCTGTAGTAAAATGGATAAAATAAGGAGTAAAACATCAGATCAGATTTAAAAATCTTTACGGTTAATGACAAGAT